>NC_090437.1:1295651965-1296259077 GCF_031143425.1 Pleurodeles waltl | reverse complement strand
GTGTGACTTACCCTGACTAGAGTGAGGGTTCTTGCTTGGACAGAGGGCAACCTGACTGCCAACCAAAAACCCCATTTCTAACACTAGGGAATTATATGGGTGTACCAGTATGCCAATGTGAATTGGTAAATTTAGTCACAAGCCTGTTAGTGACAACTTTGGAAAGCAGAGAGAGCATAACCACTGAGGTTTTGGTTAGCAGAGCCTCAGTGAGACAGTTAGGCATCACACAGGGAACACATACAGGGCACATAGTTATGAGCACTGGGGCCCTGCCTGGCAGGGTCCCAGTGCCACATAGACTAAAACAACATATATACAGTGAAATATGGGGGTAACATGCCAGGCAAGACGGTACTTTCCTACAGCCAGCAAAAGGTTAGGTATGCTTCATCTGATACATTTTCAACTAACCTGATACATTTTGATGCTATCAGTTACTTAATTTTGACAAATACACTAGCGGAGTCCACTCTTGTCAAGAGATCTGACACAAGCCAGGAGCAGGTCCTCTGGTGAAGCGTGCCACCACTGGCTGGGTGAGGGATGTGTCTTATTAATAAAAGTCAGTAGTTCCTGCCCTTGGGGGGTGGCGGGAGCCAACCCATTGCCTTCCTCTGGTGGCTTCAGCTCAGGATGTTATGGTTTTTCCATGAAGACAATCTCATAGATCATTTATTTGCATGTAAAAGCTGTAATATTGCCTTGCCAGCAGAAGAGGGCTCCACTAGCTGCATTGTGCATGTGTCAAGCGGGGGCTTTTACAGCCCAGCCTCGCACATACATGATGCATATTTGAGATGTTGCAGTAGCCTCACGGAGTAAAGCATGTCAGATAACGGAGCTCCAGGGCTTGTCAATCACACACCCTGTTTCCCTATCAGAAGCTGGAATCAGGGGCGGGTTCCTCTCATGGGCGTCGGGGCTCCGCCCCCTTAATTGTTCCAACAAGATTAAAATTCCTTTCCTTATATATTTTTTTATGTAACTAAACAAATAAACAACTAATGTTACACACACATATGCCTACCTGATTCAACACACTCTCTCCGTGTTCCCTGTGAACACTGTTTGGACTTTGTTATGCGCGGATGCACATTTACAGCAATCTACCTTGTTAATGCATTTGCGGGCTGGAGTTCACACAGCCCTGAGGCCTGTGATGTCACCAGCCAGGCAAAGCCATAGCCTTGTGTGCTGAGCTCCACCCCCTGAAGACAGAGTTGTGACGTTTGTCCTGGGCGCTTCTGCTTGAAGCCCTGCAACGCCACAGGCTTCACGTTAATCATGCACTGCAGATTCAGCCTCCCCACCCTTTCACAACTCGTCACAGGGTGGGGAGTGGTCAATAAGCTTTGCTGGCGCCACCCCTCCCTGTGAGAAATTGTGAAAGGTTGAGGTTTGAGGGTGCAGGCAGAAGCTGAGCTTTAGAGCGCGCGTAGTGTACCAGCGTACGTTTTGGTGTTACTCTGCTGGTTTCAGGGCCGAGCTCCTTGCTCTGTGATTTGAGGGCCCTGCTATATACTGACTGGATTGAGTTAGAGAGTATGAACTGCATAGTTCATTCAAACAGGTGAGCTTAGTGCACCGTGCGGCGGTGTGTGACAGACAGGAGTTGATTTTTGTTAGAATGTGTAATCCGAGTGGTGCTGTCTCTGTTTACTCTTCCAGCGCTGCTCTCTTTCTAGCCAGGAAGCTCGCTCGCTGTTCTGTCTTGGGAATATTCACTTTATTGAGCAGGAACCGCTTATAGGCAATAAAACTCAAAAGGGGACAAATGTGTGTCCCAGAGATAAATATCACGGGTATGTACCTGCTGTATGAAAGAATGTGTATGTCAAAGAAATGATTTATTAAAACGCAAGCCCACATAAACCGCTCAGGTTTATGCAATTAAGTACATTCGAAATTGTAAACGTTTGAACCACTAGTGGTGTTTATCAGTCCGTTTAGTCTAGATGGAAGAAATTAGGAATGTTGATTTTTTTCTGCCACAGAGCAACAATGATTTTTGGAAGAAAGAAGTTGGGCATAATAGCACAGAGGTATGGGTTAGCACCACTTTACACAAAGTATTGGTGTGCTGTTTTAAACATGTTCTTTTTTTTAGTCAGTTCTGTTTTTCAGGAGCGAAAGTTATTGTTTGAAAACCCAAACCACAAAGAACCGTTTTGGGTGCCTTAACACAACAGTGCTTGCCCCAATTCTGAGGGCCCACTCACTGTATCACTCAATAGTTGATCGCCTACTCTGTGCACACATCTTCAAATAAAACAGTGTGTGCATGCACACAGGGCTAAGCAGAAAAATACAACAATTACTCTAAATCGGTGTTTATTTGCGCCTTTGCATTTCATATGTGCTATATTTTCCTAGTGCCTGTGGTAGCTCTGTTTTGATGACTGGTCGCTGTGCTTTTATTGAAAGGTTTTTTCTGGTAACCTGTAGCCATGGTCTTAACGATGTTTGGAGTCATAAATATAGATGCAAAAAGGTCGTAGCACTGCAAGCTTACAATTCCTTTTAGTGTTCCCTGAATGATTAACACAGTACACAAAGTGCCAAACAAATATTTTTTTCTACAGGATTTTAAGATATTATGCAACTGTTTTGTTGCTAAGTAATCTAAATAATATGCCGCATTGTTGTGGACTCTTTCCTTTGGCAGCTGACTGTCAGCAATGGTACTAGCTCGTGTTCTGAAAATTAACTGCCCACTGGTGTTAGATTAGATCTATTTTTGGTGAACAACTTCTCTATAGGTGACAGAAGAATACATCACAAGATGTGCACTGTCTTGAAACTTAATTGTGTTTCTATAAGTGCATACAGAAGCTGGACAGGTTTGCGAGACAATTTTTAAATATGCATGGAAAGTAAACAAGTGATATGCCTTCATTGATGTGCAGTCGGAACAGAAAATGTTTATGTTCCAAAAGTGCATATTGTTTTTAGGCAATGCCTTGTGCCAAAACAATATTATAGCAGGAGAGTGTGTTAATTAAGCAATAATTATCTTTGTTGTCAAGCTTCACCGCAATGCTCATATTCAAAGGGAGGTAACTCTTTAATAGTAAGAGAAACTTGTCTTATATTTTCATCAGTACCAGAACCAATCCACAATAGAAAAAGTGCATACATCTGTGTTATTTGCTCATACTCAAGGTTGCTCTTTCTGGAAAGCATTTCTTTTCTTGTCCACTGCAATGTGTTCAGCTTTTTCTGAGCCATGGTGTAATATCTGAGTGCCCATTTCCTCTGTTAAACATGCTCACCATCTTTCTAATCAGATAGAGAGCTCTGCAGGCCAACCAACGTCATGTTTTCACCCATTATAAAACATGCAGAAGTGATTATTTGCAGCTATGTGGTCTGATAGCACACTTCAAACTAATAAGAACTAACTACATACTGCCTACAACACCGTCTGCACTTTAAACTAATGCTAGGATAAATATTTTAGCATCAGTTAAAAAATACATTTCTCACTCACTACCTCCAGTCTAACAAAATTCATGCTAATAATTAGCATGCTATTAAAATGGATACCCTTAAGTTACCATAGCTTTATAGACCATTACCAAAGGCTACACCGGTTGAAGGTCTTCTACATCAATCATAGTCGAGAGCCACCGGTTTTTAGTCATTTTAATAATGATATTGTGCTGGAAAGTACATAATTTTACTCCATTGTTGAAACATTTTCTTTGGGGAACGAACATATCCCTTTACCCCACTGAATTACTCTCGGGACATTTGTGCTCACCCCCTGCTCTCACACAGTCAAATGCATGGTTTCATTTTACGACCATGACTCAATGAATCATAATGGCGGTTCAAAGGTTACCAGCCGCCACTGGCTGGGATAGAGAACAAAGGTCTACCTCTGTACCTTCATCGCCATTCCAGCTTCTGATTGGGTGGGAGCACTTGGATCTGCCCCTGGTATGCTGCAAACAGACGGAGTCTGAAATTGTGTGCGCACCCCAGGTAACTTTGTGCGGTGTGTTTAAAAGCCTGTTGGTCTGTGTGCTGGGGAGTGCATGTGCATGTTTGTGTGACTGTCTTTGTGTGCATGCTTGTCTGCCTGTATGCCAGAGCGCATGCAGTCAGACATACACATACATCTGCAAGCATGTACATGTATGTTGTGTGAGACCTGAAAGCCTGGCCCGGGTGTTGGCAAACCATGAGGCCATAGTGCTTTTGGGCTGTTTGGGGCCCTACCACTTCCATAATCCACCAGCCACCACCTATAAGTAGGTGTTTGTTCCGCTAAGGTAGAAGATTCCATATGCCCCTGCGGATCAAATATTAAAGACACTGGTACTTTAAGTTATGGGGTGATGGGGCGAACAAGATGTTGCATTTCATGGATGCCACGGAGCACATCTTGCATCACTCCACTATCAACCAGAACTAGACATCGAAAGGCCCACCACCCTTCATTTCTGTAGCCACTCGTTTCACTTTCACCCATTGCCTACCTGGAACCTTGATTACATTACACCCCCACACCCCCACCCCAAGACGGCCCATTTATGTCAGGCATCTGGAGTGTTCTGTATTTCATAGGTTGGACACCCAACATAGCAGAGGCAGCTTTCCATGTTTCCAAGGTCGGTAAATTGAACACCATTAAATTAGGTAATCACAACATCAGTTACTGTGCCTAGAAATGAAAGAAGCGCAATATGTAGCACTATACAAAAACGTGTTATTATTATTATTAGTAGTAGTAGTTAGGCACCAGAATTATTATTATCATATAGCCCAAATACTCCTCTTCCTTTCAGGGCCGGACAGGACTTCCCTTCCACCGGGCATTTCCCTGGTGGGCTGGAGCTCCTGGAGACTGGCTTTGAAAGCCTTGGGCCTCCTGGTGCCTCTGTCACTTTCCCCAGCTCTCTGAGGGTAATTGCAGCAGGGACAGGAGGCTTTAACAGGGAGGGAAGGCATAGAGGTAATTTAGGGGTCGCGGCTGCGACCCCTGGGTTGCCCTTTGCTACCCCTGTCACTGCCTTTACAACCTCTGGACTCAGCGGTGGCAAATTCAATGCCAAGAACACAGTGGCAGCCTGTTATTCAGTTGGAGCTGCACTGTCTTTGTATTCTGTCAATTTTTATCACACTAATAGTGAATAATAATATGTATTCACTATTAGTGTAATAAATATGGGGTACAATTAACTTGAATATGCCCCTCCATGGCAGCTGAGGTATGTAAAATGCTTTTAAATGTATGTTGTGTGCATGCTTGTGGGTGAGTGTATTTATGTGACAGTGTGTGTCTAAGTGTGAATTTGTGTGCATATTTAAGTATGTGTGTGTGAGTGAAAGTGGAGGTCAAAGGGCGTGTGATGTCACTTCCGCTACCCCTGACATTTAGGTGAATTGATGTCCATGGGGGAAGGAAGAGAGAAAGGAATCAGCAAAGGAGAAAAGACAGAGAAGAGAAGGAGAATAAATGACTGGAAAGAGAGAATGTGTGAGGAGACAAAGGGAGTGGGGCTGGTTTGAGCATTTTTGTCAGGGCTGCTTTTGCTTCCTTTGCCTTGAACGCAATTACATTTCCTCAGTCTAATATCAGTTTTCTTTAGACTCCCCAGAACCCTTTCCATGATTTTGTCATGGCACGCCTCTGTATCCTCAAACATCAATATATGGTCTTGAAATACGACCAATCCATTTACTAGTCTGAACCGATGCATTGTTACCTGCTGGAATACAGACTCTGCTGATGCCACATCGAATGGTATCTAACAAAACAAATCCATGCTCTTTAGTATGGTACTGCCGTCCAATGACAACAGTTCTTATTTAAAAACACTTGGCGGTAAGCTGCTCTGAGGTCTAGAAACTCCATATATTCTAATTTAGTCCTTGGCTCGGGAATAACTTGAGTTATGGATAGGGGGAGACATGTCTTATCATAGGTAGAGAAAGAGGACAGACACTACGCCCCAGTTGGCCCCCTGGGTCAGCAGCTGTGACCAGCATCTTTCCGACACTCATGGCGGGGGTCAGGGGTGGGTCCTTACTGACAGGAGTGTGACACCCATGGGTTCTTGCAACAGGATTGCCTGGATGGGTCTCTCAGTAATCCTGGTGGGGTATATGATGGCCTTCTGACAGAGCTACGGGTTAAAGTGAGGGCAACGTGGGAACAAAAGAACCTGTTGCTGACCCACCCACCTGCACCAGACCAAAGACCTCCTTCCCTTCAGGAAACTTCTCAAGACCTGGCTGTTTGAGCAGTAGCAGCAACCAAATACCCCCCCCCTCCTCCTTCCCCTCCCCTCCTCGGCGCCTTGAGAACCTCACGGGTGAGTAGTGCACTTTACAAATCCCCTGATTGATTCATTGACCAACTGCTCCTAGTGGCTGTGGACTTACCAACTTCCTGTCAATGTTCTGCATAGGGTCTCAGCAAGCAGTGAGTTACCTGACACTGTTCCCCTTTTTCCAGTCTGAAGAGCCACTGACCAGGTTTGTCCCTATAATAGAACCTGAATTTGCAGTGTCTGTCACTTTGAACTCCAAGTAGAGCCCTCAGCTGCTGGTCTTGCTAGAGAGAGTATAAGACTTCCCATCCTTTTTATCTAGCTGTGTTGGGGCAGCCAATGGGCAGTGAGGGAAGACTAATGGGTAAATACTCTTCTGGTGGGTTTGACATCCATCAAAGGAACTTGACTGTAAAAGATCCTACAGGAAAATACTATTCTTGACAGTTAATATGGTTAAATTTGGTTCTGGGACTTTTGAGGATTGCTCATTCCAACAAGAATTTCAGTGTTTTTTAGGCCAAAGCCTACCAGATACCACAGCTGTCTGGATTGCTAACGGTATCTTGGAAACATTCAGAAACCTTCCCTGGTAATGCATTCTGCCCATTGCTTACCGTTGGCTTTATGGTTTGTAACTCACATTTGCTTGCTTTCTATTTGTTGGCTGTATTTGTTTTAGGCTGTCCAGCTTGAGTTCGCCTCTTTCGTTGCCCAAACCCTATTTACTGTATTCTTCCACCGTAATGGATTTCTGTTAACAAGCCTTTAAATCTTGCTCTTATCTTGTCACATTTGCTGTGCATTCAAAGACAGAGGTCAAATGTCAGGCTCTGTCTTCCAGGAAGGTTGTTGTTTACTTTTCTTTCTCTGACTTTAAAGTGAGAGGATTTATGTGACAATCATGCTGGCTACTGTGGGTATGCTTGAGGAAAGCTGTACAAGGTTATTTTTTTTCTAACTAAATTTAATCTGTGCAGATATTTCAGGACATATCAGAAGAAAAGCGCAAGTGAATCACATTTGTGATAATTCTGTCTTGGAAACAAATATCTTAATGTGATCAAAACAACTCAGTACATTAGGTGATGACATTTCCACACATTATTGTTTGCACACTTTATACTTTTATCAGTAAAACTATATGTCTGTCCAAATCTAATGGTCATTTCAATTGAATATGTGTTGTCTGTAATGGCAGTGTACTACCACACCATGCATACTCCAGTTTACCCCACACTACTCTACTCTACTCTGCACCACTCCATACTGCATCACTGCACTCTTCTCTGCACCACTGTAACATATGTCACTGCATTCTACTCCTCTCCTCTCTACACCATTCTACTCTATGTCAATGCACTCTTCCCCACACTACTCTACTATGCACCACTGCACTCTTTGCCACTGCCCTCTACACCACTCCACTCTGTGCCACTCCACTGTATGCAACTCTACTTTGCAACCTGGACTCTATGCTACCACACTCTACTCTGTACCAGTCCTCTCTTTGCCAGTGCACTCTACACCACTCTAATCTACTCTGCACTCTATGCCACTCTACTATATGCCACTGTACTCTACCGTGAAACAATCTGCTCTATGCTACTGCACTCGATCTGCTCTATGAAACTACACTCGGTGCCACTGCACTCAGCGTCACTGCACTCTGCGTCACTCCACTCCACTCTACTCTGCGCCACTCCACTCTGCGCTTCGCGCCATTGCATTCTATACCACTTTACTCAAAACCAATACACTCTACGTTACTGCACTCAACGCCAATCTACTCTGAACCACTAAACTCTACGTTGCTATACTCTAGTCTGCAACACTTTATGTCACTGCACTTTACACTGTTGTACTCTATGTCACTGTACTCTACGCCACTCTATTCTACTCTGCACCACTGTACTCTATGCCACTTCTCTCTACGCCACTCTTTGCCACTGCACTCCATGCCAATGCACCCTACGTCACTGCACTCTACTGTGCACTACTCTACGCTAATGCACTCTACGCCACCACACTCTGCATCACTTCACTCAATGTTACTGTATTCTACCCTGCCCCACTCCACTCTACATCACTTCACTCTATGCCACTCTACTCTGCAACACTGCACTCTCCTCCACTTTTCTCTGCACCACTGCACTCTATGCCACTGTACTCTACTCTGCACCACTCTACTCTACAACACTCTACTGCACTCTACGCCAGTGCACTGTACGCCACTACACTCTACTCCACTCTTTTCTACATCGCTCCATTGTATGCCACTGCACTCTACTCCAATCCACTCTAAGCCACTATAGTCTACTCTGCACCACTACACTCTACACCACTGTACTCTACTCTGAAACAATCTACTTTATGCCACTGCACTCTACGCCACTCTATTCCACTCCATGCCTTTCCACTCTACGCCTCTCTACTCCTTGCCACTGCAATCTACACTGCACCACTCCAATTCACATCACTCTATTCTTTGCCTCTGCACTCCAAGCCACTGCACTCGACCTCAATGCACTCTACACCACTCTACTCAAAACCAATAGACTCTACTCCAATGTACTCTGTACCACTGGAGTGTACCCCACTATACTTTACTCTGCAACTCTACTCTACATTTCACACTTTCACTATACTCTGCACCACTCTACACCACTGCACTTTACACCAGTGCACTCTATGCCACTCTACTCTACACCACTGCTCTCTACAACTCTACTCTGCAACACTGTACTCTCAGCCACTGAATCCTACGCCTCTCTACTCTACACCACTATACTCTGATCCAAAGCACTCTATACTACTGCACACTACTGTGCACCACTCTACTCTCTGAAACTCTACTGCATTGTAGTCCAATGCATTCTGTGCCAATGCACTCTATGACACTACGCCACAACACTCTATGCCACTCTAATCTACTGTGCCCCACTGCCCTCTAGGACACTGCACTCTACGCCACTTCACTCTATGCCTTTCTACACCAGTGCACTGTACCACACTCTACTATGCACCGCTACACTCTTTGCTACTGCACTCTACACCCCTCGAGTCTAGGCCACTCCACTCTACTCTACACCACTCCACTCTACTCTGCAACACTGCACTCTATGCCATTACTCTATGCCACTGCACTCTATGTCACTCTACTTCACTCTGTGCCATTCCACTCTACGCCACTGCACTCTACAACACTTGACTCTACTTTGTACCACTCTACTCCACGCCACTCTACTTTCCATCAATGCACTCTATCCCACTATGCCACTCTAATCCACTGTGCCCCACTGCCCTCTAGGACACTACATTCTACATCACTTCACTCTATGCCTTTCTACACCAGTGCACTGTACCACACTCTACTATGCACCGCTACACTCTTTGCTACTGCACTCTACACCCCTCGAGTCTAGGCCACTCCACTCTACTCTACACCACTCCACTCTACTCTGCAACACTGCACTCTATGCCACTACTCTATGCCACCGCACTCTATGCCACTCTACTTCACTCTGTGCCATTCCACTCTACGCCACTGCACTCTACAACACTTGACTCTACTTTGTACCACTCTACTCCACACCACTCTATTTTCCATCAATGCATTCTATCCCACTATGCCACTCTAATCTACTGTGCCCCACTGCCCTCTAGGACACTACATTCTACGCCACTTCACTCTATGCCTTTCTACACCAGTGCACTGTATCACACTCTACTATGCACCGCTACACTCTTTGCCACTGCACTCTACACCCCTCGAGTCTAGGCCACTCCACTCTACTCTACACCATTCTACTCTGCAACACTGCACTCTATGTCACTACTCTGTGCCACTGCACTCTATGCCACTCTACTTCACTCTGTGCCATTCCACTCTACGCCACTGCACTCTACAACACTCTACTCTACTTTGTACCACTCTACTCCACGCCACTCTACTTTCCATCAATGCACTCTATCCCACAGAACTCTATGCCAATGCACTCTATGCCACCACTCTATGGCACTACGCTCTACCCTGCACCACTCCACTCTACCCTGCACAAATCTACGCCACTTCACTCTACTCTGAAACAATCCACTCTATGCCACAGCAGTCCACACCACTCTGCTCTACTCTGCACCACTCTAGTCTATGCCACTGCCCTCTATGCCACTCTAAACCACTCCACTCTACACCACTGCACTCACCACCACTTTGCCCAAAACAAATGCACTCTACACCTTCTACTGTGCACCACTACACCCTATGCCATTATACTCTACTCTGAAACACTACTCTATGCCAGTGTATTCTACCCCACTCTACTATGCACCACTGCACTCTTTGCTGCTGCACTCTACACCACTGCAGGCTACACCATTCTATTCTACTCTGCACTATTATACTTTGTGCCACTGATCTCTGCACCACCCCACTCTACACCACTGCACTCTATGCCACTTTAGTCTACTCTGCACCACTCAACTCTATGCCACCACACTCTGCATCACTCCACACCATATTCTGCGCCACTGCACTCTATGCCACTGCACTCTACACAACTCTACCCCATTGCACTTTATGCCACTCTACTCTACACCTCTGCACTCTACCCTGTCCCACTCCACCCTACCCTGAACCACCCCACACTATGCCACTTCACTCTTCTCTGAAATAACTTACTCTACACCACTGCACGTCACACCACTGCAATCTACTCTGCACTACTCTACTCTATGCCACTATACTCTACTTCACTTCACTCTACGCCAATGCACTGTACACCACTTTGCAGAAAACCAATGCACTCTGCGCCACTGCACTCTATGCCAACCTACTCTGCACCACTGTACTTTATTCCACTTCACTGTTGGCCACTCTACTCTACAACACTCCACTTTATGACACTCTACTCTATTACACTCTACTCCACTCTATGCCGCTCCACTGTACAACACTCTACTCCACTGTATGTCACTCTACAACACTACTCCACTCAACAACGCCATGTGCACTTTACTCCACTCTGTTCTACTCCACTCCATTACTCCACTCTACGCCACTCCGCTCAACTCTATGCCACTCCACTATGACACACTATGTCACTCCATTCTACTCTATGCCACTTGACTATATAACACTCTACTACACTCTTTGCCATTCCTCTCTCCTACACTACTTCAGTGTGCCACTCCACTCTATGCCAATCTACTCTGCTCTACGCTACTCTACTCTACAACACTCTACGTCTCTCTACAAAACACCCTCTACACCATTCCATTCTGCTGTACACCTTTCAGTGAAATTCTGTGCAAACTCCACTCTTCTCTACTCCACTCGGACAATCTACTTCACTCTATGTCACTCAACTCTACTCCACTCTTCGTCCTTCCACTCTACGACACTCTACTCGCTCCATGACACTCCATGTCACTCCACAACACTCCACTTCACTCCATTCCACGCCACTCATCTCTACTGAACACCACTCTACACCACTCAATGCCACTCCATATTACTTCACTCCACTCCATGCCACTCATCTCTACTGAACACCATTCTACACCACTCCACACCACTCCATGTTACTTCACTCCACTCCATGCCACTCATCTCTACTCAACACCACTCTACACCACGCCACTCTACTCCTCTATACACATCACCCTCTACACCATTCTATTCTGCTGTACACCTCTCAATGACATTCTATGCAAACTCCACACTTCTCTACTCGGACATTCTACTCCACTCTATGTCACTCAACACTACTCCACTCTTCGCCCTTCCACTCTACGACACTCTACTCCCTCCACTACACTCCATGTCACTCCATGACACTCCACTCCACTCCATGCCACTCATCTCTACTCAACACCACTCTAAACCACTCCATATTACTTCACTCCACTCCATGCCACTCATCTCTACTCAACACCACTCCGTGCCACTCCATATTACTCCACTCTACTCCACTTTACGACACGCCACTCCACACCCCACCACTCTCCTTTACCCCACTAACTTTTTGCCATGCTGAACAGAAGCCACGTTGGTCTACATCATGGCTAAAACATATTGGCAAAGCCAATAACTCTTGCATAAGTGAGACCTATTGGCTTTGCCAATGCTTGTTGGAAGTTGTTATTTCTCTGGGCTGTACAAGTGGCTGCTACTGCTATTGAGAATCACTCTAGAATCTCCAGGCAGGTTAGCTGGTCTGTGTGGGGTCCATATAATATGTTTATCATGCAGCAGCACAGGACCTGACCCCATCACCTACTGGCAGTGTGAATAAGGCTTGTTTTTTTCAGTAATTGGAGCACTTACCATCTCCATCTCTGACATTGCTTAGCTGTCTGGGAGCCACCTGAAAGCAGCTGGTTGTCCCTGTCATGGAAGGGTGCAGGTTTACATTTACATTGCATCCTACCCTGCCCCCAATCTGCATCAAGGCACTGTTTCCTCTACATAGTACCCTCCACTATCAGTCAGCAGCGGTACCAGCCCGCCCCCACGGTTCAGAGGACCTTTCGAGAGTGCGTCCAGTGGGATGCAGGACCACAACACAAGTGCCTGCAGCGCACGGCGGCCCCCAGTCCTTCAGAGGGCCTCCAACCCTTCAGAGGGACCCCATTCATCCCAAAGCCAATGAACATCTGTGGAATATGTGTGTCGCATGGGGCCACTTGTCACATTCTGCAGGGGCCACCATCATTCTTCTGGGGTGGGAGTTTTAGATCAATACCCAGGAGCAGTATTCTACATCTGCCCAGTTCAGATATGTTTATAGTTCCTCTATGTACTAATTGCGTACAGAGCATTGTGCACCACTTAACTTGCATTTATTTGCTTCGAGCAGTATACATTTCAGGAACTGTGTATTGCTATAATTTCCTGCATGCCTCAGGTTAGTTATTGTGCAAGGGCCAGACCCGATCATTCGCGAGCAACTGCCCATTGGCCACACTGTCACTTCCAGGATTGCCTACATCTACCCTAGCGTAGGGATCCATAGTCATCCAAACTCATCTATAGGTATCCATAGAGCTCCAGAAGTGAATCCGAGACCACAAAGCCCACTAAAGAGGATGCTAGTCATGGGGGCTCTTGCTGTCTATCAGATCGCCCATGGGGCCACCTGTCTATATATATTGACATAAGCCACCTCCACTAAACAACCAATGGACAATTCTCACTGTGGCAACAAATCTGAGATACAGACAGGAACCATGACACCATGATTGTGGCCTGGGAGCCCAAATCCATCATGGCATTGAATTGTGCACATAAAATAAATGCTTCAGTAATAGAAAGTTGTTAAAAGTGTTTGTCACCATACGAAAAATGGTAGATAGTAATCAGTTAAAGTCCCCCATTTGCAGAATGAGAGGTTCGCATAAGCTGCTGACCTTGTTTCACCCTGGTCTGAACTGCTGCCAACTAATCTGATTAAACCTCTTACCTGCTCAGCTGTGCCTAATGCCTGCAGACAGAGAGCATTCTGCAGCGAGGCGTGGAATGGAGATAAAGAGGCCGGATCCCTCCGGAGGATTACATAAAAGAGGCAAACTTCAGAGGGCAGCACGAGGAGAGGCAGGGAGAGTAGGGCAGGCGGGGTCCTGGGGTGCTTTTTAAAGGAGGGCTACAGAGTAGAGAAAAAAACACATATCTCTTCCTCCGCTCCTCGAGCAGTCATCAAGGGGTAAATAAAAGGGGCCGAATAGAGTGGAGGAAAAAAACACAATTCCCTTCCTCTGCTCCTACATCGCGAATAGTCTCCAACAACAGGCGTTCTAGGTTGTTTCTTTGTTTGATGCCGTCTAGTGGTGGCTTCAGGATGTATTATGACATCATTCTCTTCCACCAGTCTTGCATCTCAGTCACCAACATCAGGGTTTCTAGATTGTTATTTTTTTTGATGACGTCAAGTAGTGGTTTCGAGATGTATTGTGACATCATTCTCTTCCGGCACTCCTGCCTATCGAACAGTCACCAACAGCAGGCATTCTAAATCGTTGCTTTGTTTGATGACGTATAGTACTGACTTCGAGATGTAGTAATAATGACATCATTCTCTTCCTCCAATCCTACATCTTGAACAGTCCCCAACATCAGGGGCTCTAGACTGTTGTTTTGTTTGATGACGTCAAGTGGTGGTTTCGAGGTGTATTGTGACATCATTCATGTATTGTGACATCATTCTCTTCCTCCATTTCTGCCTCTCGCACAGTCACCAACAACAGGTGTTCTAGATTGTTTCTTTGATGACGTCAAGTAGTGGTTTTCAGATGTATTACGACATCATTCTCTTCCTCCATTCCTGCATCTCCAAGAGTCACCATCATCAAGCGTTCTAGATTGTTCAATTGTTTGATGACGTCAATTAGTGGTTTTGTGATGTACTGTGACATCATTCTCTTTCTCCGCCCCTGCATCTCCAACAATCCCCAGCAACAAGCCTTCCAGATTTTTGCTTAGTTTGATGACGTCAAGTAGTAGTTTCGAGATGCATTATGACATCATTCACTACGTGGTCCCTTTCGAGGAGAAAATTGAACTATTTTGTGTTAATAAGCAATGAATGTAGAAGTTCCAACCAACATTAAGATTAGTGCTTTGTTCTGTAGAACCGTGTGATTGGCTTGTAGTTCATTCATTCACTGGCAGTGTTTTTCATGAAAAGTTCAAACTTGCATTCAGGCGAAGAAATCAGTCTAAGTGAGTAGTGAGTAGAGATAAGTTTATGTTCTTCAGAAATTACGTAGTTACAGCCTGAAGATCTGAAGACATCCGGGCATAAGTTTCGAAATCTCTTTTTCCTATACATTCTGCTTTTTGGGAGTTGCTTTTCATTGTATCTAGCACTTTTCTGTAAAACCATTTTTTTATTACAGATAGATACTTTTCAGTGTTGCAAAGCTCATTACTCAATAAATAGGGGGTGGGGATGCACCCTTCCCTTTTACACTTAGTAATTGCACATACATCTGTGTTTTTGTTTTGTGAATAGAAAACAACTTGGGAAATTCTAACGAATAAAAGGATGTCTTAAGTCATGAGAAACTTGGGCTCCAAACCAGGACCCTCCCTATGAGGGACTTCTTTATGAGAGTGATGTTCAGAGAGTGAAGAGACCTTTACGAAGGGGCGGCTCCTCCTTAAGGGCTGAGGAGTGTCACCCCCCCCCCCACCGCCAGCAGTGGCAGCTGCAAATCCTTAAAAGAAAAGGATAATAATCTCTGTTTATTATCCTTTTCTTTTAAAGGGGCAGGGCCACAGGCTATGACGTGCACTTAGGGGGAGTGCCCCCCTCAGAGCACATGTATGTTTGGCCGGCCGTCTCGGGTGGTCCAACACTGACTTGTGTTGCTTGGGAGAACAGGTGTGTCTTCCTGTCACCCAAGGAAGGGACACCTTATACACCAGGGATGGGTCCATAACCCTGAGAATAACAAATAGCTTGCCTCCACTAGGCCAAGTCATGCCTGTCTAGCAACTCAGCGGTTAGACAAGGTTAAAGTGGCTGGACAGTTTGTTTATTTATCACCTGCCCAGTGGAGAAAGATTTGCCTTCATGTAATCTCCCTATGCACAGGCTTGCTTACCTGGCTGAATAAAATGCAATCCACCTCAGAGGGTGGTGTTATTAAGGAATTAATGGGCATTGTCTCCAAAGTAGCTTGTCAACAATGCAGATGTTATTAAACCAACCCATCTCAGACTCTTTTGAGTATAATGGAGTTTACTGCAACTTCTGAGCTTGTTCCCAGATGATGCATTTTATCGTTATAATAATCAGTGGAGTGCACTTTACTTAAAAGGCAGATCAATTGGAATTCTATGTTAGTATTGCTTCTATTCAGTACTGCATTTTCATTAAATGGTAATTGCTTTTCGTTCTTGCATTTGTTTCTACAATTTCCAAACAATGATTTAGGTTTATAGTTTACTATGTGGTGTATTTTTTACTGAGGTTTTGTGTGGGAGCTTACATAGCACAAAGCTATGCAAAGCATTGTGTTGATTTACTAACCATTATAAAAACCAACAGGTGCACTGCAAAGAATTACCAGTCAAAAGAGAAGAAGTGAAGACACCAGGAGCCAGACCTTGTTATGGAAATGTCACGTGCAATGACGATCAATGATCTGGAATATTGTACCTTATGAGTATAATACTGCACAAGGTGATAATATTAAAAAGATATTTGTATTCCCTGATGAAGCCCTTGTTTAAGGGCGAAACATGTTGGCTGGGCTGGATGTTCAATATGTGAAGAATAAAGTGTTTTGAAGGCCTACCTCTAAATCTAGTCATATGTTTATGAACTAAATGGAAGAATCTCTGTATCCATCTAGATGGACTATAATATGATTAAATTCTCTTTTTGACCTTAATGTGGATACCTTTCCAGTGCCCCAGTGATTATTTGGAGAGCACTTCGTATTCTGTTTTTATCTATTGCGAGGTCTGTGAGTGGTGGGGCCTTCTTCTGAGGTGCAGAGCTACATAATAAAATCCGAACACTAGCCCTTGTGCGATCACAAATGGCTGACTAATGTTCTGTTTGGTTTGGTGGCACAGTTTGGGCAGCCCTAGCACATGGTATTGAAAATACAGACTCACTGAGTTGGTGTTTTATGCTCACATTGAATGATTTTGAATCCGGAAATTCAGGGGCATATTTATACTCTGTTTGCACCGAATTAGCGTCATTTTTATTTACTCTAATTCGGTGCAAAACTAACTCCATATTTAAACTTTGGTGCTAGACCCGTCTAGAGCCAAATTTATGAAGTTAAAGTCATTTTCTGGAAGTGGAGACCTACCTTGCCTTAATGAGATGCAAGGTAGGCATTCCCGTGGAAAAAAATACTCTATGGCCTTAACGCCATATTTAGGGGCATATTTATACTCTGCGGCATAGTTATACCCTGTTTGCACCAAATTAGTGGGCATATTTATACCCTGTTTGCACCAAATTAGTGTCATTTTTTTTACTCTAATTCGGTGCAAAACTAACTCAATATTTATACTTTGGTGCTAGACCCGTCTAGCACCAAGGCCCTGATTTATACTTTTTTTGTGCCGCCTTAACGTCATTTTTTAATGCAAAAGTGGCGCAAACTTACAAAATATTGGCCCTTATTTATACTTTTTGCTTCAAAACTGCACTAACTCAGTTTTGCACCAAAAAGTTTAGCACCGTCTTGCACCATTTCTGTGCACCAGCCGAGCACCATATTTATGGAATGGTGCAAGCCGGAGCAAAGGGTAGGCTAGAGTTTTTAAAAAATGACTTCATTCGGGTGGGGCTGGCAGTACAGAAGAAGAGGGATTAGCACCAAAAAATGACTTTAGGCAGGTTAGAGTAAAAAAAAATGACTCTAACCAGATTACCGTCATTTTATGGTGCTAAACCTACCATGCCACATGACTCCTGCTTTAGAAAAGGCAGGAGTCACGCCCACCACCCCAATGGCCAGCACAGAGGACAAGAGTCCCTGTGCCATGTATGGGGCCCATCTCATGGCCCCATATGGCACTTTCAAAAATAAAATGCAATCTTACCTGTACTTACCTGGGATGGGGTCCCCCATCCTCTGCAGTCCCTCTGGTGTGGGTGGGGGTGCCCCTGGGGACTGGGGAGGGCACCTATGGGCTTCTTCCATGGTGTTCTACCATGGAAATAGGCCCACAGGTCCCCTAACGCCTGCCCTGACACAGGCTTTAAAAAATGGGGCAAAGCAAGCTTTGCCCCATTTTTTGACCCCTCCTCCCTCCCTTGCACCATTTTTGCACAGGAGTATAAATATGGAGTTAAGGCCATAGAGTCATTTTGTGCACGGGAACGCCTACCTTGCATCTCATTAAGGCAAGGTAGGTTTCAACTTCCAAAAAATGACTTTAACTCCATAGATTTGGCGCTAAACGGGTCTAGCACCAAAGTATAAATATGGAGTTAGTTTTGCACCGAATTAGAGTAAAAAAAAAAGTGACGTTAATTCAGTGCAAACAGAGTATAAATATGCTCCTTAGCATCAAAAAATGACGCTAATCTGGTTAGAGTCGTTTATTTTTACTCTAACCTGCCCAACGTCCTTTTTTTTACGCTAGCCTACCCTTTGCACCGGCTTGCACCATTCCATAAATATGGTGCCCAGTTGGTGCTAAAAAATGGTGCAAGCCGGTGCAAAACCTTTTGGTGCAAAATTGCGTTAGTGCAGTTTTGCACCAAAAAGTATAAATAAGGCCCTCAGTATTTACTTGGCTATACAGTTTTGATGGATAACTTGATTATACAGTTCTATCCCCATTGATTTTAATATTCAGTAATGTAGTCATTCCTGTAATTTCTACATCCCCCATTTAAGAGCTTGATGCCAAAAGTACAAAAGTAATAATTCATTGACACAATGATACCATTTGGATTAAAAGTCAATGATAACTTTCCCAGTCACTGGCTTCATTTTATATAGTTACATTCACTGATGCACTATTATTTTTCACATTCTTAAATTTATAGAATGGCTCCGACTTGGATTTGTGTGTTGTTGTGTAATTAGTAAGACATCGTGTTCAGTGACTGATATTGTTCTTTAATATATGATGGCTTAGAGTGTATATACTCCACTTCTTGAAATTATGTCTTAGGTTACAACCGAATGTCTTGCTGATGCCACATTGAGACATTGCCATATATGGCGACAATTGGCATCTATAATGGTGATTTTGATTTCCCTTCCTTGACCTGGTGTTATTAGTTGCATCCAACTGACCTGCTGTAAAAAGCAACATAGAATGCTTTGGGGCTCCTGTTCCGATTCAGTAAATTGGTGTACGTGGCAATCACATTCGCATTAGGTGACTTTGCAGTATTGTCCCCAATCCTAGATTTTTCTTTTTAGTTTCCATTTTTGTCTTCTTGCATCTAAGAACATGCAATATTACAGGCAAATGTGCTGGCTTCCTTCAATGATGTGCTCAGTTTTCTGTCTCCAGTGGGTAGGTGGTATTGTCGGAGGCCCACCACAGATAGACATTAGTTGTGCGTTCCAGATATTTCATTCTTTTTCCAAATCCACATCCTGCAGATATTTTTCCATTTCTGCTTCAAAGCTCCAGGCTTTCTGACTGAAAGTAAGAGAAAAAGTGAAAATGTTTTTCAAATATTTTAATGGCTTTTGGCGTTTTTCTCAAATGAAAGGTAAAAAAATATTCTGAAAGTATATGCAGTATTTTGAAACAAAAATTCACGAACCCTTTGAATTGCAAAGTTGCCAACATGTTTTATTCAATGGAAACCACCGCAGATATCAGCAGTGAGCAGGAAACAGAAGCATAATTTGGCAGATAAGTTATTCAGAACTCTATGTTCGCACTCCACTATTATTTGATTTTCCATAAATTGCAATTTATTTTTACCATACAATTTTAAATCAGGTTTAATTTTTTATTTTTTTACATTTTGTAAAGCAGACTGTGCCCGCTCATTCTACTGTGGGTAAAGTTACAAATAACCCAACATACCAGACAGAAATTCAGCAGAGACCTGCAAATTGGTGAAACAGAAACGACTGAGCTGAAGACGGGTTTAGGATCAGGAAAAACACTGAACACACAGATAAGACAAATTCATCACATGACTAGTAGTTTAGTTACCTTCTCGGAAAGGAAATGGCAAAATTCAATACCTGCATATTTGAAAGTATTTTCTCTGTTTTAGAAGCCTAAATGCCTCAAAGCCTAACATTTTAGTGCAGTCCCAGTTGAAAATTCAGATTTTGCAGTTTGTACATTAGCTAATAGATTTATGTTTGTGTTCATGTTTTAACTACTATAATGAACAGTTTTTCTATTGCAACAATTCTGTTTTCTTGCCATTAGGAGAGACCTAGCATCTAGAAAAATGTGATCTACTTTCATCCTTGTTTTGAAAGACCTGAGACCACAATCTCTGTAAATTGATCATGTAATGCAGGTGACTATAATGCAGTGTCTGCCTGGGTTGGGGCGGTATAACCACACTATGAAGTGTCCGCTTAGTTATCATTCATTCCTTCTCCTTTGAGTTCATTCCTCTCTCCGGACAAGTACATTTCATTTAGTATCAGAGTGTGTCTATAGAAAAGCTCAATTAAAGATGGCCTGGAAAACAGGAGAGAACCTAACATGGCCCTAAAGGCTTCAAACCTTCTGGATTCATGCCAAGCAGGCACTTATTCTCCAATGTTAACTAGTCCTGTGGATAACATTATCCTCAGAGTGGTAACTCAGTGAGTATATGATTTCTCAATACAATTTCACTATAAATATTAAGGTGTGAAAAAGTCATCCTCCCTTTCTCTTGGCCATACTCCCCACTTCTACCGAAGCAGAAGCAGAGGACGCTTCTGCTCTCTCATCGCAGCAAAAACCTGGACGAGCCTCCTCACGCACCTCCAGACCATCACCTCACTTCCGGAATTCTGAATGACCCTAAAGACCTGGCTCTTCGAATAAGCCTCCGGGACCTGCAAGCGCCTGGATACCCTAACGGGCGATTAGCCGTGCTTTATAAATCCTGATTGATCGATTGATTTGATGTCTGTACCCTGTCATTAAAAGAAGAGCTTTATTCAACAGGCCTCCCACAACACAGTGTCCTTCCATTTGTCCGATCCTAAAGTGGTGTACCGGCCACCTACCAACTCTACAAGGAAACAAAGTATGATGCACCACCCAAACCCAGCCCCTATTCTTCACGTCTTCCCTCCTGCACACACACAGACACACTCACTTCCCTAAAGTTCTCAGTCCCTGCAGCCATTTCACCGAAAGCTCCCACTCCCTGCCACTCTTTGCCTCACCCTCCCCTCCCATGCTCAGCATCTCCTACCCAACCATCCAAAGATCTGCACACCTCCCGAACAAACTAGATATAAGCAACTTTTTCTGAACACATTGTAAACAATGATAATTTAATGGAAATGCATTATGTGGCATTACATTTTATGCGTTCATTTAGGAACATGAATTAGGGGCCTGATTTTGATTTTGGCTGAGGGGTTACTCTGTCACAACAGTGACAGGTGTCCCATCTGCCGAAATCTAAACACCATACGAAACAATGGTATTTAGATTTCAGCGGACGGGATATCCATCAGCGTTGTGACGGAGTATCCCCTCCGCCAAAATCTATATCACGCCCTTTGTCTTTGCTTTCAGAGGCTTGAGTCACAAAGGAAATGGAAAAAATATCTGCCATAAATTCCCTTGGGTTACCTCTATGTCTGGAGCAAATGTTCAACATTTCAACATTCAGATGAAAATTTAGAAGTTATCCTGGAAATCTAGACAAACAGTAGATTTCTAGGAGTTCCTATTTTGATATGAAGAATTGTAGTCAGATGTACAATTTCACATTTCAAATCATAATGCAAATGTGCATTTCCACATTTAACTTGTTTTATACTTCAGCCCTGGGAAAAACATATTCCCCATGGAGAAACACGTACCACTGATAGTAATAAGTCATTATCTCCTGACCCCCTGCAGCCTCAAAACATACTAATGCCTGCCCATGACAGCAGTATATTTACCTGTGTTTTCAAGGAAGGCAAACTCCTGAAAATTGTTGGTGAATATCCACAAATATACAGGTCTGTTAGTGTCCAACAAGTTTTACAGGTGGACTCATCCAGAAATATCTGCAAACCATCCCCTACTACAAATGTACTGAATGCAGAAATTTCACAATGGTGGCAATATTTCCGCAATTCCAAAGCCACTCCATATGGAAAAGTGCATCAATCCTGATTCTGTGAATTATGATTTGGAATTTCTGTGGGGACGGTGAAAATGTTGCATAGTAGTTCAACCTAGGTATGCAAAATGATATAAGAATTGAGCCTTTTAAATTGGAGGGGCAAATAATCTTAGTTGGACTAGACAATGCTTCCCCCAGCTGCTCAGAGAACCTTGTACTTAAGACCAATGAAGAATACTTAACTCCGAAGCTCAGACTAAATTTGGTAGTTTGCTCCAAATGGGAAGCAAGGACCTCTCCTACACCGCAAGGTGTTGGTCATAAGGGAATCATTTAGCAAGTGCTAACCCCTTCTCTAATGTTACTGTCGGGTTGCTTTAACCCTTACTCGTTTACACGCAGGCAAGTGATCCTATTGCAGTTTTTCTATGTTGACATACCTGTTTTTGTTATCCAGTCATCTTGTGACCTTCTGCATTACATGAACAGATGTACCTGGCTGTTGATGTTCTAAAAATACCTGCAGAGGATGTAGGAAGTCTCTGATTCTTCTTAATGGCCATACACTCATGGTCTTTGTCTGAACCTGCTCCTTGCAAATCACATGGCCCTGGCGGTACGCTACCTGTTGGCACAGAAAAACACATGCTTCAAATCCAGATACAACTTGGGAACAATCATAGCCTTTTTGCAATTGATTTAAAAGTATATTATATATGAGACAATTGCTAAGACAGACGAAAGATTACATTTCAGAAGCTTCCAGAAGAGGGTGGTGGTCTACTCTTACATTGATAACTCACTGTTTCCTGCAGACCACCACAACTGTAGATAACTCTAGGAAAGATTCAATAGGATCAATATTACCCTTTTAAATTAGTCTATCTGTTGTCAAGTGCCAATTTCAGCCTTACCAATGGCATTGATATAAAGTATACATAACATCCTATGAAAAAGTGATTTGTGTGTATAATAGATAGATCCCCAAAGTATCAAAGATATGAAACAGATTTTGTGTTTAAAAAAGTAGGTCCTTATTTTAAATTTAACATAAGTCAACTTTTCTTACCTGATGGCTCATGATTTTCAAAATTGAAGTCCATTTCGATGGGAAGCATATTGCCCAATCCCTCACCAGCTCTGCCACAGACCCCGGAGAATGGAAAATTTTCAGAAGTCTCTGTCAGACCTTAGGGGGAATGAGTTATATAGGGTACAGAATGTGCTCACCAATTCCGATTATGATTCTGAGTTGTTTTATTGTTTGTAGAGGTCACTTATAAATACATATGCACACAAGGAGACTTGTACAAATACCTCTCTAAATGTTGTCTTGAAAACATCTTGTGCTCCGATAAATTCTCATGGATCTCTTGCATTCAGATGTTAGAAATGTCATGGTTTCACATTTTTGTGAATATGCAACTACATGCAACCTCTCGAGTTCAAGTGACCTGTAGTTTGAAGGCTACAAATAGAAACCTAGCAGCAGGAGCAAGAAACCTCACTTGAGCACTATTTGGTCTTGTTTCATGAAGTTTGAAAGGGGATACACACCATCTAAAGTCTTCTTCATTGAATCAGAAAAGGGCCATCTGGTGACTGATGTCACAATAGATCTCAGAACCCAAGCTGACATCATCAAACAAATCCACATCCTAGTATAACTATTGTAGGGGATTGCTAGACACGGAAAAACTGGTAAACTGTTTTTTAATCTACATTGCATGGACCCTTTAAGTCTCACAGGGAAAAGAACAGCATTCAGAAGCATCTTCACTCGTCCAGCCTGTCAAAGACACCTGGCTCACCCAGACATTTAAACGAGTACCTTTCTCCACAGAAAGCTCACGCTCTCCATTTTAAATAAAAGCAGCTGTAAATAGCTCAAGTTCGTATTTTAATACACAATAGAATGTGTTTTCTTCAAAAGTCAATTCATATTGCTCATTCCAAATAACCACAAAGATGGAGTCATCCTAGCACCAAAACGCGTGTGGATAATTTAATAAATCTACCTATTGCAATTGGTTGCATTGGCTGCATCACAATACAATTTTCAATACACCATAAAATTGGATTTATAACATTTTAGAATGTATTTGAAATAACTTAGGGCCTGATTTAAATGTTGAGGGTCTTATTGCAAATCCACAGCGGACCCAAATAGACCGACAAGGCCACGATCTGCTACCCACGGTATTTAGATGTGTTGTGGCTGACCCGCCAACTGCCATGACGGAGTGCTTCTCATAGCCATTAGGCCGGCGGGTTCCCGCCACCTGTATTTAGATGTTACAGTTCTGCAGGCGGTGTAGTGGCAGCGGTTTGCTGATAGAGGGAGGACATCAGTGGACCCAATGGGCATCAGACAATGGCCATGGACTAGAGGTAAGTCACAAACGCACGCACTCAGCATTTGCCATATGTGTCCCCCTGCATCACACATGACACAGCACACCACATTTACACCAATATCCATTGGAATTCCAACACAACACATACATGCCGCAAACACAAATACACATACATCCGTGACACAACATACACACACTAGTGACACTGCACCCACACACTACGCAGCCAACACAACTTCACACTCATCTACACATACATCTACACATACACACGCACACACAAGCACAACTACACACATCACAACAGCAACTACCACACAACAGCATACACCTGAATCCTGCATACAGCAATGCAACACAACAGACAACACAACATACATAAAAACATCCATGCCATATGCAAGATGTACACATACTGATACAACCACATCACTCCACTGCACTTCCCTCCAGCTCACGCTGCCAATCACGCACACCTATACACGTACTGACTCACACACACAACTCAAAGCACAACATGAGAGGTACAGGTCCCCTTGCAATGTGCACACATTGGCACAGTTGACAAGTGTGAATGTACCGTCACTGTGGTGCACGCATTCATTTGGCAATGAATACTGATGCCATAATGACAGTTGTGAATGTGTTCAGTATGTGTTGTGTACCACTGTATCCTCACCCGTGTCCGACCCTCCTGTGTCCCCAACACATGCAAGTCACAGTAATATAATAAAATTACTGAGCCATGTATATGTCTGCAGTGGCCCCGTGCCCATTTGCAGTGACCCCCAATGTACACAGTCAATGCAGGTTGCCTACCTTCATGTCCAGCAATTGGAGGGGTTGTGTTTTCTCTGTGGCCCCATGGCAGTAGTGGTGGAGGGTCCTGTCCAGCAGGAAATGGAAGCAGAATAAGGAGAAAAGGTGAGTTTTCACCCCTTTTCCCCTCCATTCCTCCAAGTCAGAAGTGGAGGTTGGACCGCTACTTTTTGCTTGGTGGTTTGGTACATCAAAGGTAATTGCTGCTCAGTGGTAATTAGGCAGGACTCCCGCCATCAGCCACACTTTCCATTAGCACCGTCACGGCGGATGGGAATCCTTGGCAGAGTTGGTGGTACTCAGGCGGGTTAAAGTCCACAGGACCGCCAACATCTAAATCGGGTTGGCGGACAGCCAAGGCGGTTGGAAAACCGACAGCGAGACAGTTACCGCCAACATCTAAATCAGTGTAGATATAAACATCAATTGAGAAGATGCAAATGCTTAAAAATAGCTCTTGTACATTATATGCAGAAATCCAATGTAAACAGTACATTTGTATTTTTCATATGCCTGGAAGGCAATTGTCATTTTCCTGCCACAGGACAAGGATGTTGCACCTTTACAAATGCGAACAAATCTACTTTTCCTTTTTTGCGCTGTGTAAACTACAGTTTTTATTTTTAACATCCAAGCACCATGTGTTTGTTTGACACTCATGTCTCAGTGCCCATTACAGTATGCCCTTGTTTATAGCTCATGTCCCGGTACCTTGTTTTTGTATTTCAATTATTTATTGATAGCTCAGAGGAACGTGAAGTACAATTTTGGACCAAATGATTTTCTCCAAAAAGTGATAGATATAGCAAAAAGCTAGCATAATATAATCTGAATCAAAAAAGATTGAGCTCTCAGATACTAGTATAATGAAACATAAGCATATTGGTTGTACTGACGGACAAACAGGCCGGACATCCTACTCGCCCAGTCATCAAAGCAAAACTCTCTAAAACTTATGCTATGTTAAGCAGCTTAACCCATTATTCTTAAATTCTTGATGAAGTGGGGTACACTCATCGTAGGGAGTATGGGGTAGGAGAAGGTCTTCTGCTCAGAGAAAAGGCTACCCTTCCCCTTAAGTGCTTAGTTTTAAGAACTTCCCCCCAAATGTCCTCAAACATGGAACATTTATCATTAATTTTGTACATCACTTTTTCATAAATTGACATTTCGTACATGTTTTCCAACCAGGTGTGGAATAGTGAGGTTATATCATACCTAATTTAGACGCACCCCCGATGCAGATGTGTGCCAATGAATCCTTTGGGAGGAGACGTCCGGAAGTTCGGAGTGGTCAGGGAACATTGTTATGGGTGCCGTCAAGGTAGGGCTTATGCATAAATCCGCACTCAAGCAACAGTAATCCCTGATTTTCCGACAATCCCACAGGATGTGCACAATATCACTATTTTATTCCTCACATTTCTACCATCGGGAATCTGTACAGAGTTTGGCTCTATATAACATAGTCGGAGACCACTGCCGGCAATGGATGACCTTATAGAGGCTGTACGTCAAACAGGATTCCCTAAGGCCTTTGTTATATTCCGCTATAATATATTCCCATTCTCTCTCTTGGAAGTGAGTCTGGAAGAGAGGCTCCCACCAAAAACTGAGATGGAAATATTTGTAGAAAAATAATAGCCAAGATGGCACAGGGTCCCGATGTTTGCCCCCCATAGTCTTTCCATAAATTGAAATATTGCAGTATAGGGGAATTTAAAGGCGCTATAGTTTTTTTTCTAGTTTGTCTCTGGGAACGAGACAGCTGAATTCATCTCCACCACTGGGGATTGGGAGATAGTATTTCTGGAGTAGATCGCAGGAGGAATTCCAGGAGCCGTCCTTCAGGACGTGGTTTATATACCTCATTTTATGTGCTTTTTCCAGATAGACCAGCTAATTTCTTCACCCCTCCAGTAATTTCTGCATTGAGCCACAAAGGTGCCTTTGAAGGCAGTTGCTTTGAGGTTCTAAGCAATTTATGGGCTCCCTGCTATGCAAATTGGGAGGTACACATGAAGGGGTCAGTGAGTTCTGTTACATGAGGGTTTTTGGTATTGTAAACAGCCAGGTCACCACCTGATGCTAAAATATAGAGCTCGATGTTGACCCGGGTGGGGTCTCTCTGTTTGTGAAGTGGGCAAGTTGTTCCACCGGCCAATAGCTTCCCGCATGGGGTAAGCGGAGGCCACAGTTTGCGGTATTTGCAGTGTTTGGACCATTTTAGCACAAGTTTATCTCAGTCCCAGACAAAGCAGAACATGTGTTTTCCTATATTAGCTAAAATTGATGAGTGGATTGGGAGTGGTGTCAAAAATATAATAGCGTCTGGGTATTGTGTTCAATTGTATTATGATGTGAACTCTGCCCCAGTTGTGCCCATCTCTGAAAATCGTGTCATCTTTTCAATTGAGAAGATATTATCAAGTACCATATCTCAAAGCCTTCGATTAATGTAAACCTCCAGATATTCCAGGTTTTTGTTGTAACCACTTGAAAGATAAGGCTCCTGGGTAGGTTTTTGGGTAGATGGAGTTCATGGTAAAGCCTCTCATGTGGACCACTTGATCCTACAACCCCAAAAACTGGGAAAAGCAGCTCTGCCGATGGGGCTGGGTTAAAAAGATGTCATTAAGATATTGTCTGCATATTAAAGAGCCTTACGCCCCCCCCTCCCGCCATAGTCGGTTTTCCTTCAATATTAAGGTTATTGTGTATGGTGAGGTGAATGAAACATCCCTCTCTTGAGGCTGCAGCAATGTCAGGGTTCATGAGAGAATGTTCCCCTTTAGAGTCAATCATGGCACGTCTGTCTCTGGTATGGTATGTCTAAGAGGCACCTGATCTGTCTTCAAGGGAGTCCAAAGTCAAGTTCCAATCCATTTTGGAAAGGAAGTTAGATTTGACAACCGTGGGGGCATACAAAGAGCCCACTATCTCTTGTGTGTCGTGTGTGCAAAGTTTTACAGAGACATATCTCCCATGAACTTCCCACCACATTTATCAGGACACTCAAAAGCGAGTGTTTAGAGCGGAGATGAGCTGTGGAACCGAACTAGTTAAGGAAGGTAGCCTGCAATTGCTTCACGGACGATGAATTAAATTAATTTATACGATTGTGTATTGCTCGTGATATATTAGGTATACTAATTACCAAAATCTTTTTTTATTTCCTCTGATGACCAGCTTGGACCGCCTTATGCCTCGTTTCTCTGGAATGGAGTATGCACTGGCTGTAATATATATGTGCGTCGCCATAGTGCAGCATGTCATGTACATGCTGGGACACTCAACTGACTTGTATGGTGTATTAACAGATAGACAGCACCATGTTATTTCTTTGATATGTTGTGTGATGAACAATTATTGAAAACATTAAAAAATATAAAAATCAAGGTGCAGCTCATGGACTCAGTATCCGTTGATCTCACTCATCCTATGCAAGAGATATAGCTCACCAGTCATATGACTCGTCACTTAGATTCCACCAATAAGGTAGCGGTACCCATGCAGGGTCACTACAGAACTCCAGCTGCTTGCTAATATGACGTCATTGGCCTCCATCTGGCCCAGACAGTTCTTGTGAAACACCCAGTGCGGATTACTGGTTGCTTGTGGGTTTGTGGGGTGTGTGAGGAAGGAGGCAAAGCTGGGGGCCACCTCTGTCTGCCTTGTGTGTGACGTATTGTTCCATTGGGCCAGGAGGTGTTACCAGTGACTCCCGCTGGGCATCCAGTTATGCTCTCCCCAGCTTGCATGCCTAAGTCTTCACAGTATCTTCTGGGCGGCTTGCCTCTAAATGACTCCCTCCCCTACCGCTGCACTCACAGTTGTCGAACCTAAACAACCCCGCTTCTATTCCACCCAGGACCGTACTATGCGCCTTGAGAGGGTTTCTATGATGTGGTGTTACTGCTCTTTGCCATTAGCAAAGCCAAATCAGTAATTCTATTGCCCACTTTCCTCTTAATTGGATATGTAATGAGGCCCAACAGATGGCATGCGGGTTCAGCAGGCTAGATCTATTGTCTTCTTCACCCCTGCAACTACCATCCCTTACAATGGGCATGTCCAAGTCATGCCAAGGAAGCCCGCCTCCTGCTCTCCACACATGGGCCACTCAGACACGGTTTGGGTACATCACCAGTAGCCTCTTGGGGTAACGTATGCCCTAAGTAGAAACAGTTTAAACTTCAGCTGTCCAGTCCTTGACCCTCTTGTGGGTATTCCAATGCAGAGGTCCAGTCCTGGTCTGACCATCGTGGGCCACTGCCTCTAGAGCTTAACACTCCTATCAGTGTTGAGGAGCATCTCCTGCAGTCAGGCTATGTCCACTGCCCTCCTTCTCAGCTAGGAAGAAATGTTAGGAAGTAGTAAAATTGGTTCAATCTTTGAGATTCCAAGTCACAACTTTGTATTTATTTAGGCATGGTGGTATCCCATGATTTCAGTGACCATTCAAGGAAGCGAAGGAAGGCACTCACACAGCATTACCGCTTTCGGTGGTCCATCTTCGCTGTTTGTTGTTTGCTCTCTGCCGGGGGATCAGGCAGGCGCCTCTCCTGATCCCAGGCTGCAGGAGGAGCTGTGGCCAGCCGGCCGGACCATCTAAGGCATCATCTGAGGGCCGCTGAGGCAGGGAGGCCCAGGAAAAGCTTCTCTTCTGAACCGTATGTGGTCCACGGTGGGAGCCGCAGAAGGAGCTGTGGCCAGCCGGGTCAGCTGAAGAAGGGGGGTGTCGCCCCTGGAGAAGCTGCGGCCAGCGGTGGCAGCGGCGTTATCCAGGAGCAGGCAGACGTTCTGTCCGTCCAGTTGCGAAAAGTTGCAAGGGTGAATTACGCCCAGGATATACCCCTGCAGAAGAAAGCAGGAGGAAAAGAGAACTTCCTGGGTCAATTTAGTATTTAAGAGGTGAGGTGAGTATGACCTGTGGCCCTGCGCCCTTGTGCTTTGTACTGCTCCAACATTGACATATATATTAAACCTTACACTCTACTCTAGTAAAGTGATTTTGCCCCTCGTACTCTGGTTGAAATAGAATCACCTGCAAGAATCGCCAGAGGTTAATTTGAGAGTTAAGGAGATTTTTTTCTTTTTAATTGTATGACGTATATTCTAACTTCACCGCTACCGTGCCCACCACCTGTGTCCTTGTGTCTCCGTGCCCTGTATGACTGCATTACGATCCTGACTCTGAGCTCCCGTATCCTGGTGGAAGTTATAGGCATCTGTAGGTAGCTGGCCTGGTGTGTGGTTGGTACCTAAAATACTTACACCTTATACCAGGTATCCCCTATTAGTGTAGTGTAGTCAGTGTCTAGAAGCCAGGCTCTCTAGACACAGCTGTGGATGAGCAGCCAAGGCTTATCTAGGAGACATGGAAAGCTCATGCAATACCACTGTAGTCACACAGCACTTACGCATATGATAGAAAACACTCAGTTGTACAAAAATAAAGGTACTTTATTTTTGGAACACAAAACCACAAAATACTAGAAGGTCAACTCTCCAGTAGGAGGTAAGTAATACACTAAATATACCCATTAGCACTCAGAAATAGGCATAGAAAAGGTTAGAAAACCGTGCAAATAGTAATAACCAATAGTGACCCTAGGAGGGGCACAAACCATTTACTAAAAAAATAGAATGCGAATAATGTACTCCCACCTAGGTAAGTAAAGTGCGTAGAGGGGAGCTGGGAGTACTAGAAAACCACAGAGGTAAGTAACACAGTACCCCCCAGTGATCAGGAAAGCAGGAGTAAATCACTGGATTTTCCCCAAACCACCCAAGAGGAAGAAAAGTGAAGAAATGAAAGACCCAGAAGAGACTGCAAGACCCCAGTGGTGGATTCCGGTGAAGGAAGACCTATGGAGAGAGGGGACCAAGTCCAGAAAGAACAACAGAGTCCAGTGAGGGAAGGAGCCCCTACCCACCACACTGAAGATGCAGGAGTTGGTCACTGGTCAAACTGCACCCCTGAAGATGGAGTCGAGTTCCTGGAGGATGCAGGTGATGTCCCACGCTGGGAAGAAGACTGCAGACTGGGTTGCGTGTCCGGATTCCACCAACAAGCCTTGGCAAAGGTAATTTTTGCGGGTGGAGGAAAGTGGAGCTGCCAGGGACCAGCAAGGTGCATAACGACTCACCCCAGGAGGGGGAGTCACAGGGGAACCTCAGCGATGAAGGGAGCCCACGGAAGTCCAGGCAGCACCCACAGGAGGCCCACAGGATGAGGACACAGAAAGTGCAGGAAGGAGCCCACGCAGCACTGCGAACAAGGATCCCACGCCGCAGGAGAACCACGCAGAGGGCTGGGATTTGCAGGAAGGAGCGCTGGGGGCTGGAGCTACACATCAACTGAAGATCCCATGGAGGAGATGCAAACAAGCCTTGACAGCTGCAAGAGAGGCGGTGCACGGGGGTACTGTTCTGCGTGGGAAGGCAAAGGCTTACCGCCACCCAAGTTGGACAGATGATAGAGAGGACAGAGAGGGCCACTTCAGACCACCACCCATGATGCAGGATCCACGCAGCTCAGCAGGAGAAGGGATCCATGCAGCCGGATGTCGCTTGCTGTAGGTGCCTGCGGTTGCAGGGGAGTGACTCCTTCACTCCAAAGGAGATTCCTTCTTTTCCTTGTGCAGGCAGAAGAGTTGCAGTCTTCTGAGGATGCACAGCAAGGGAACTGTTGCAAAGCTGGCAGGAGCCCTGGAAACAATGTTGCAGAAGATTCCTTTCTTCTTGGAGGCAGCTTGTCGGGTCCTAGAGGTTCCAGTCGCAGTTCCGGAGGCCAGAAGTCGAAGCAAAGGTTGCAGAGGAGTTCTGCTAGAATCTTGCAAGCCGAATCTGATGACCCACCCAAGAGAGACCCTAAAAAGCCCTGAAAGGGGGATTGGTCACCTAACCAGGTAGGCACCTATCAGGAGGGGGCTCTGACGTCACCTGCCTGGCCTGCCACTCAGATGCTCCCAGAGTTCCCTGCCAACCTTGGACACAAGCTGGCAGGACCCTGGGACCGTCTGGAGGAGCTCCGGGTACCACCCTGGAGTGGTGATGGACAGGGGAATGGTAACTCCCCTTTCCATTGTCCAGTTTCGCGCCAGAGCAGGGACTGGGGGGGTCCCTAAACCGGTGTGGACTGGTTTATGCACAGAGGGCAATAAATGTGCCCTTCAAAGCATACCAGTGGCTTGGGGAAGCTAACCCTTCCAAGCCAGTCACATCTATTTCTAAAGGGAGAGGGTGTAATACCCCTCTCCCACAGGAAATCCTTTGTTCATCCTTCCTTCAAATCAAGCAGCAGGAGGGCATAAACCTGTCTGAGGGGTGGCAGCAGCTTGGGCTACCCAGAAAACCCTGTAAGACTGGTGGTAGCAATGCTGGGGTTCCTTTAAGCAGCCCCCAAAGTGCATGGAATCATACTTCCAATACTTGCAACATTATTGTGGTATGATTCTGACATGCCCAGGTTCGGGGTTACCATTATGTAGCTGGACACAGGTAGTGACCTATGTCCAGTACATGCGCAAAATGGCATCCCCGCACTCACAAAGTCCAGGAAAATGGATCTGGAGTTTGTGGGGGCACCTCTGCTAGCAGCCCTCTGCAGCCCTCTGGGCGGAGAGGGCCTACCACAGGGGTGAATTATCGTGAACTGGTGCAGTGAGCTGTAAGTGAAAGGGTGCATGCACCCTTTCACGCAGACTGCAATGCCAGGCCCGCAGAACACTTTGCATGGGCTCCCTATGGGTGGCATATTAACTGCTGCAGCCCATCGGGATCCCCTGGTACCCCAGTGCCCTGGGTACCTATGTACCATATACTAGGGACTTACATGGGGGGTACCAGTATGCCAAATGTTTGGGGGGGAAAGGTTCCAGCAACAAAGTTTAAAAGGAGAGAGCATAATCACTGGAGTCCTGGTGAGCAGGATCCCAGTGAACACAGTCAAACACACTGACAAACAGGCAAAAAGTGGGGGTAGCCAAGCTAGAAAGAGGCTACTTACCTACAGCGTCGTAGCATAATACAGCAGTTGTGGGGTAGCAGGTTCAGGAGTTGAAAGTGTCGAACAGTACTGGGGCAGAGAATTAGAGACTGAAGTCGGAATTCTTGTCACGGAGTAAGACTGTTAGTGGATAAGAAACACGGTTTGTGGAGGCGGCTGTGGCGACATTTAGAATTTGGAGGTAGAGGAAAGTTCCTTAAACCATATAGTCCAATTGTTTCCAGAGAAAATAGAAATATAGTATGTCCTCAAACAAAATGTGGACACGTGGGGCGTATGGCCCACAGAAGGACCTGAAAGACCTCACTAGGTAAAAGGGAATCCCTAAGAAGTGTCATCATTTACGAGATACTGATATCAGTCTTTGTTTCACAATTCTTTATTGAAAGATGGAAAAATGGAAGCAACATCTTACAGAACAAAATAGTCTTGTATAGTGAGCTTTCATTATAACACCCATAACATTAGCAATATCCATAAGCCTCAGCAGAGAAATACAATGCCACAGATCACCAAAACATAGCAGGATACGCGTGTGCGGGGCCCTGGGCATGTGTGAATCAGGGCAAAGGCAAATTACCGTGAGGGGTCAGGGACGACCGCATGTAGGGGGCAGAAGGAGGAACAGAGCTAAGTTGTGGATATTCAGAGGTCAAGTAGACCCCTATTTTATTGACCCGGTGAGGGGCCCTTGTGAGTCTGGGGTCAGTGGCAGGAGGTTATCGCAGAGGGTACACAACGGTGCAGCGAAGAGGGTGGGTGTTGCAGGGGATGCTATCTATCATTGAGAGCTCTTGTCCTATTACGGAAAGAGATAAAAGGATTATGCAGTGAATGAAGAGCGGAGGGGATAGTGGATAGAGGGTAAGATGCCTGGAAGAGAAGAGAAGGAAAAAAAAGGGGGGGAGAGAAGAGAGTCGGGGGTAGAAGAAAAAGGAAGAGGATAGGGAAAAGTGGGAGGAAGGAAAGGAAGAAAGATGCAAAGAATGAAAGGGAGGAGAATAAGAAGAGGAATAAGGAAGGGAAGAAAAGGAGGAAAAAAGGGGAGACAAAAGGAAGGAGCAGAAGAGAAAGAAAGAGGGGAAAGGACAAAGAAAGAGAAAAGAGAAAGAAAAAGAGAAAGAGAGAGTGACTGGGGAAAGGGGGGAGGAGAGGAAGGGAGTCTGGAGGACAGGGGGAGGAGTGGGTTGGGCATCTCAGCACCTAGTGGGGGAAGGATATCATAGAAGAACGCCACGTGGGCCCCGGAGTTTCCAAGGCGTGGATTGTGAGGGCACACAGATGGTACGGGAGAGGACGACGAAGACTAGGACTGGGTCAGATGGGGGAATGCAATCAACCATCAACGTTTCAGAGGAAAGGGGTCCATGTTTGTAGGAATACCTCTGTCCTGTTGTGTAGGCTATAAATAATGCGTTCAGGGGCAGCTGTATGGAACATTGCCGAAAGCCATTCATCATGTGAGGGGGCCGTCGTTGCGCGCCTGTGTCGGAGAATACATAGTTTAGCCGTAGCCAATGCTGTGTGCAAGAGGCGGAGTTGCGTGAGTGACAGGCCTTGGATTTCACCAGTGTCGTGCAAGATGAGCAGTGTTTTGGGAAGAGAAGGCGGGAGTGGCAAGACCTCTCGCAGTGTGTCCCCCACTGCTTCCCAGTATGGTTGTATAGTTGGACAGTCGCAGAGTACATGAAGTAGGTCTCAACGCTTGTGGGGGCAGCGCCAGCAATTCGCATGGGACAGTAGTCCTGCTGCACTAAGTTTCTGGGGTGCCCAGTACCATTAGTGCAGGGTTTTAAAAAGACAGAATTTCATTCGAGCCTCCCTTGTGCCCTGTTCCCATGCTTCCAGTAGGTCCGTCCAGTTTTCCATGTCAAATTCCACCTGTAATTATGCCTGCCATTTGGCCCTGAGAGTGCATGTGGTCACAGGGGACAGAGGGAGTGCTTCACTTTTATCCCAATTGATTTTATACCCTGATATCACTTCAAATTCCGCCAGGATAGGTTGTCGTGCTGGAAAGGAGTGGGTGAAGTCTGTGAGCATGAGCAATATGTCGTTTGCATATAAGTAAACTGTGGAGCGGCCACCTGGGATGGGGACACCGGCAATGAGGGGTGATTGAGAGCTGCCAGGGGCTCGACTGCTAAGAAGAATAACAAAGGTAACAGTGGGCAACCTTGCTGAGTTCCTCGTTTGATGGAGAAAATGTCGGAGAGGAATTCCCCACTGCTAACCTGTGCTGTGTGCGATTCATGTAACCAACAGACCCATCACCCAGACCAAGGGGGTTATTCTAACTTTGGAGGAGTGTTAATCCGTCCCAAAAGTGACGGTAAAGTGACGGATATACCACCAGCCGTATTACGAGTTCCATAGGATATAATGGACTCGTAATACGGCTGGTGGTAAATCCGTCACTTTTCCGTCACTTTTGGGACGGATTAACACCTCCTCCAAAGTTAGAATAACCCCCAAGTGTTTCAGGGTCTCAAAGAGATACCACCATTCTATCCTATCAAAGACTTTCTCATCATCAAGGGAGAGAGCCACGGTTGCGGTATAGACGCAGGTAGAAGTCTTTATGATCCCCTACAGCGCTTGCTGGAGAGAACATCTCTGGGCATTAGCGAGGGCGGCATCTCTAATGAGTTGTCGCTTCGCAGCAGCCCGCAGAACCTGGGGGAAGAGACCGAGCCCTTATTGTCAGCCAGGTAGGCAGAAACGTGGGTGCGTATTTGGTCCTTGCCCTGTGGCGAATGGTATCGTGATGTGTTCGGGCACCATGGTTTAGGTCCTGGAGAGGCAAGGCCCAAGTCTAGCGCCAAGAAGACAAGGGCATGGTCAGATAAAGCTGCCTCCAGTATCCAGGACTCCCTGACCAAGGGAACCATTTTATGAGAAGAGAGGAAGTAGTCCAACTGAGATTGGGTCCCGTTCACTGGCGATACAAAGGTGTACTCTCAATCGAGCGGGTGTGAAAGATCCTCGTGGTCTATCAGCCCATGGTCCGATAGTAAGTCCACCAGTAATGCCCTTTCCGCGTTGTTGTCGATTTCTAATCTGCACATTTGGTCAAGAACCGCATCACGGACCAGGTACCAGTCCCCACCTAGGAGATATTGGGAGGCTCCGATTTCCATCAGGAGATGATTGAGAAGTAGGAAGAATAAATGTTTAGAGCCAGTAGGGGCATACACGGACCCAACACACATTGTGCGGTCCCCGAGTCTTAGCTTGGTGAGGATGTAACGACCTTCCGGGTCGGACAGCATCTGGAGTACTTTAAAATGTAAGGCGTGGCGGAAAAGAATCCCAACCCCGCATGAGTGTGCAGAGCCTGATCCCCCCAACGTAGACAGTGGACAGCTACTATAGAGCAGCCGACCCACCCAGTCTCGGCGCAATTTCTCTGATTTTGAGGGGGAGAGATGTGTTTCCAGCAAGAGGGCAATATCTGTACGTTTAGATTGCAAATAGGATAATACCTTCTTCCTTTTAATATAATGCGTGAGACCGTGAACATTCCATGATATGGTCTTCAATGGGAGAGTAGTCCCCATTCCTGGTGCAGGTATACAGGTCAACGGAGGCAAGACAACCGCTATCGGGACTATGAGGCACGGAAAGGCAGCCCAGGCTACAAGGCTGCAACAAGGGGCAACGAGGGAAAAAGGTACGCGGAGGAGGGGATAGGGATCCCACGGTCGCACTGGAGAGAAAAGCAAAGAGAAAAGAGAGGAGAAAGAAAAAGAGGGAGAGGACATGGAAGAGAAGCAGAGAGAGAGAGAGGAAAAGAAAGGAAGGAAACTCACAAAAAGAAAGAGAGAGGTAGTCTAAATTCTAGATTCGGTGCAAAAAACGATAAATCCTGTTGATCCGAGGGTGTAGTCCTGTGGAGCCCGTGGACTAGGGGTACACAGGTGGGGAGCCAATGGAAAAGATAAATAGGCCAAATGAGGCCCAGTTTGAGGCGGGGGCTGAGGGGCAGATGGGGGGAGAGAAGAGAGCCTGCAGGGGGAGGTGGGGGTGGGGGGGAGCACCCTGGGAAGGGGGGGGCAGGGGGGGTGAAGGTATCCTAACCGAACTCATGCTAGAGTATTAGTGTAATCGGCAGGGGGGAACAACATGTGAAACGATATAAACATGCGGCGTACTGCCGCTGGCCAAGGATATTGAATCCTGTGTTCCCACCTAAACCTATAGGGGGGGGGGGGAGATATGTAACGTTGATAGCCACCAAGATCAAAAAGCCTGGGGGCTACCATCGTCCCATGTTTCCAATCTGCAGGGGATACTCACCGCAGGACAGCTGGGTGGTTCTGAATGCCCTAAAGGGGCTATGTGGGCGGTGAAGTGGCACTAGGTCGGGGTGTCATGCTTGGCTTGGGTTAGGATCGGGAAATGAGTAGCTATGGGAAGACGCAGACGAGTGAGGTGGTGGTGGGATGAGAGGCGAGTGAAGGTGACGGGTGGTGGGGATGGGGAAGGGGGAATCGAAGGGGGGCTGAGTAAAGAGAAAATAGAGGGGGGGCTCATTCCTATCGCTATGTGGGCCTTTATGTCTTGGGGATAAAGGGATTAATGCCACTCCAAGGCAAGAAGGTGCTACAAAAGGTGCTCCCAGAGCTGTATAAATGCCCTTAGACATGTAAACTAATGTATAAATGCATGCAGATGCGTAGATATAAACAGGAACTCAAGAACATAAGAACTTAAAAGAGCTCCTTGTGACCCCCGATCAGGCAAGAAGCGGGGATAACTAGACCAACAAGAGCGAATGATCTAATGAACACCAGTCCTTACATGGGTACAAACCCCTAAACATATAGCATACATGGAATATCAGTAAAGTAGACATTAGATCTGTGTCAAAAAGAGAATAGCAGGGTCACTATAATCGCTATGAGCTGGCCCTAGGCAATCACGAGTATATCTGCAACTGGGCAAGTGCGGCAACAATAACAACAGTAAGAACAGTAATAACAAAATCAGCGGAAAGATATGTGCATGATAGTTAGCGTTCAGCGGGTAAACAATCTTGTTGTTCGCAACTGATCCTCAAGTGGGCCAATAGCAACCCTCTAAGAAGCATACAGGTCTGCCAGCAGGAGGTGGAGGTTTCAAAGGAGACCTTGATTTGTCTCTCAGCAAATCCTGAGTGAGGGGTTCCACCACTTGAAGGGCGGTATCCCTTCCGTCTTGGGACCTTGATGGACGGTTGAAAATCCTGCCTCTTTTCTGCTTTGCAGAGTTGGTACAAGGGGCGCCAGGTCTGGTGTCCGTATGCGAGGTAGAGTCAATCAACATGAAGAAACTTGCCAATAGTCCTGTGGATTCATGGTGCATGGGCTGGGTGGGGAGGCCGTCCAGAAAGGCGCATAGGTCCGTAGGCTCAAAAAAATCCCTGGATTGGCCATCTTTCATTATCCACATTTGGGCCAGATCAAAGAGTACAAATTTAAGGTTTCTCAGTTGAGGCTGGAGTGCCAGGAATGTCTTCCGCTTTTCATTCGTTTCACAGGAGAATTCTGCGCCTACACAGATTTCATAGCCTTCGTGGTTGTATGGGCCATGGGCCTTCGTAGCCATTAGCAGCTGTCTACAGAGGTGTCTGTAGGCCTGGAGTCAGAAGAAACACCAGGTGAAGCCACAGGGACAAGGCAGTTCCAAATCAGGCCGATGAAATGAAAGGATGCAGCCCCCTATGGGCTCCGTGATTCTGCCATCCTCTTGTATGCTATGGCTCGTCGTGGGCTGTGATGAGCCAGTCTGCTCCCAGCGGGCATCTGAGTGGGCAATCGGATCTCACCCAGTAGTTCTGTTGTGGTCGCAGTCTTTAAGACCCTGGCAAAAGGCCCAATGGCTGTGCCCTGTGCTGCCAGCCTAAGGCAGCGCCCAGCAGGTGAAGAGGAAGAGGTGAGAAGAAGAAAAAATCAGGCCCGCAGCACTATGCTGTACTGCGGGCCCTTGCAAACACTCTGGGAGGTGAGGTGTAATGTGAGAAGGAGGGGGTGCGGGAACCCAGCAATGCAGCTGTGCGCAAGGCCGCTCTGTTGGGCCGCTTCGAACGTCGCCCGGCGGCTGGCCCCTATCTTCCAGGGGAGGAAGGGGAAAGGATGAGGCTTCCCCAAGATCCCGTCAACTCCGCCACCATCCCCGAGCACACACCAGCGCACGGAGCTCAGTGATCAGGTGGCCATTTTCCCCATGGCCAGACCACGCCTCTGATAAGTAATGTTAATGCAGAAAACCTTACAGGCCATTTTAGAAGAATTGATGGTGAATAACGACCTCACTAAATCACATAAAAACAAGATACAGGAAATTATGGAAGTGCTGAAACAAATAAACAGCTGCATGCCGGTATTGTTGCGGCCAGTTCCAGAGATAAGGGACCAGGAGGTGGGTATGTCGGTAGAAGGTAGTGAAGAAATCCCCATAGATACAACGAAGATAGTGAAGCTGCCATCAGAATATATCTCTAAACAGCATATGCTGGTGATAAGAAGGGGTCTAGGCTGGGGAGTAAGGGGTTATATCCCCTATTTCAATATATTAAGAAGTAAATAGAGAAATATTAAAAGGAAAAGGCCCATGAAAAGAGCGGGAGGATAGATCGGCATAGGAAATTAGGAACAGCCCTCGGCCGAGGCATGAAGTGGGCTTCCCCAAGAGAGGGAGCGCGACTCAAATGGGACCTAGAGAAGTAGACACAGAAGATATGCGGTTATTAAAGGACAATAGGTATTCCCAAAGGGTCATAATAAAGGAAAGTAAGGAAAATAAGAAAGTTGCTGCCATCAAAAGGAAGGTAAATAATGTAAAAAAACAGGGGGGAAAAAATGTTAGAAAAACAGGAGAAGGGTGGCCCCTTATTACCTTCCAGGGGTCACGGAAACACGAGGAAGATGGAGGGCTATAATGGAAGCGAGAGTTTGTGGGTATACCTGGAACCCTAGGGAAGGGAGATTGGGAGGAAGCGGCGGAGGAAGCTTAAGCCCTTGAACCGCTCGCGCCTATCAGAAGTTATGGGTAAATTCCCCAGTCTAAGTGGGATCGGGTCAGAGGATATAAGGCAAATAGGATTTACGACAAATCTTGCAGGGAATGAGGTGACAAAGGCCCTTTTTTATTCAGGATGTGTTAGACAATTGGTATGGAGGGCAAAGAAGGAATTACAGAAGGAGGGCATAAGACTGGTCCAAGTGAGGGAATTGGAGAAAGTAGAGGGAAATTATAGAGCCCTCAACTGCATGCAGGGCTGCTTCCAGATCAAATACAATATAGTCTAGTAGGTTCTCAAAGTCGAAGAATGGGTGTGGACGGAAGTAAGGGCAGGCTAAATGTAACCATAGTAGCCGACCCTAAAGGTACAATGCTAAGGAATCATTTTGAGCCCTTTTTAAACCCCCTTGATGACTATAGCAGGGGGAGTTGAGTAAGTTGGACTAGGGATCAGCCATTTCGCGTAGCCTCTTGATTTTTTCCTGGAACTTGGGAGGATATAAGAAACATTTTAAACAGGATTCATTTAAAGTGAGGTTGGAAAAGTATGATATAATGTGTTTCCAGGAAACTTGGCTGTGCGAAGACCCTGGACCAGTAGATTGCTTCATGAGACTCAGGATGCCACCCGTTTGGGCCCAGGATGACCCTTGGGTGGCCTAATTACTTTGTCCTCGAATAGAATAGCCAACAGATTTACAAAGATAAAAACAAAAAGTCGCTGGCTATTAGCAGGTCAGGTAGATCTTTATAATGATATGGGAGGATCAATGCAGCTCACTGTAATCAACGTATGTATTCAGCCGGGGATGACAACTGACTATAATACCCAGATGGGTCTGCTTGAGGAAGATTTGGAGGCAATATGTATAAATAAAGCAGAGCAGTTGGTATTGATTTTAGGGGGTTTTAATCATAAATTAGATCCAACAAGTGGCGATAAATTTCACAAAGAGTTGCTGGCCGCTGCACATGTGCTGCAAGCTATTTTCCCTAGATCAGAGGATACCGCACGGGATAGGGCCTTAGTAAGAATTTTAGACTCTCTAGGATTGTTCTGCATCAGTGGACGTATGAACACAGATGGCCCTGCAAAGCAGACCTTCCGGATAGGTGCTCAGGTTTGCCCTATTTATTATGCCCTTGTAAATGCTTAGCATTTCAAGGAAGTGGCAGGATTCGAAGTCATGCACCTAGAGAGCAGTGATCATTGGCACCTACAGTTAACATAGGGAATAAAGATTTAAAAGAAAGAGTGGTTGCACTGCAGGTGGAGTACCCACGCCGGAGAACTACCTATATCACAGAGAATAGCTTAAAAGTACTCGTGACTGAAGATCCTAACGATGTGTTTATGAGATATGAAAGGGTAATTGAACAAGTAATAGATTTTTTGAAAGTAAAATTAAAAGTAATGCATGTGAACAAAGATCAGGGACAAGTTAGAAGGGACCATAAAAGTACCTGGTATAATCAAGACTGTAGGATTCAGAAGTTGAAGGTGCGGAAGTTGGAAAGAGAATTTAGGAAAAGGCGTACTAAAGCAATAGAACAGAAGCTGGCCAAGCAAGACTATAAAACATCTTGAGAAAAAGGAAATGGGAATATATAAATGTGAATCGAAAGTTATGTTAGGCGTGATAAGAACCCACATTATTAAGAAGTTTTGGCAGTTGGAGAGGGAGGGGAAAGCCTCTGGGAATATGTGGTGTTTGGTTGGATAAAATGGTTGGAATTGGCATTTGTGCAATTTATATGGAGGGAAGGATGCTGGTTTAGACAAGGAGAATAAAGTTGAGGTAGGTGGAGATATAAGGGCATATTTTTCCCTTCAAAAGATAAAAGAAATAACTGCAGCTCTTAAGTTAACTAAAGCAGCCGGCCCAGACAACCTTCCAGAGATAATAATAAAAAATAATGTTGATTGGTGGGCAAGACTTTTTTGTATTATCTTTAATAAAATATTTGACTCTGGCTGCTTCCCTGAGTGCTGGAAGGGTGCAATAATTAGGCCAATTTAGAAAAAGGATGATCCAACACAACCAAAGAATTAGCATCTAATCAGCCTGTTGGACGTGAGTTAAACAATATTTGCAAAGCTACTGTTAGGCCAAATGAAGTCCTGGGTAGGGTTAAATAATTTGATTCCAGCAGAGCAAGGTGGCTTTAAAGAAGACCACTCTACAATAGACCACAGCTTAAGTCTTTTATCTTTGAGCACTGGGTAAAAAGTTAATAGAGGTACGAGGGTGTCTATTTTGTTATTTTGTGGATTTTCGAGCCGCTTTTGATCTGGTAGATCGGAAATTGCTTTGGGATATGCTGAGGCAGCTCAGGGTTCATTCTTAAATACTTTTCCTCCTCCAGGGTCTTCATTCGCAAAATTGGGCCCAAGTGATTTTAGAAACTGATGGGTCATTATCAAAGTAGATACCTATAAAAAATGGTCTGCGACAAGGTTGCGTTTTGGCCCCACTACTGTTTGCTATATTTTTGTCTGACTTGCCAAACATTTTAAAGGATGCCAGGGGTATTTGCCCAAAAATGGATGGGACCCATAGCTCTTGTTTATTATATGCAGATGACTTAGTGATAGTTGACATGATGGAGCTGGGATTGCAAAGAAAATTAGATGCTTTTTATAATTATTGTCAAAGTCAAAAGCTTGCTGTAAATTTGGACAAAACAAAAATAATGGTGTTGGGAAAAAGGAAGGGGGCATTTTATTGGTACCTGGGAGGTGACAAAGTAGAAATGGTTGACGAATATAAATACTTAGGTATGTGGTTTGACTCAGAATTAAGATGGAAAGAGCATTTCGAGTCACTAAAAGCCACGGCATTAACATCGGTCTGTGGATCAAAGCAGGTTAGTCGAAAGTTTGGAGGATCATCTCTCCGTCCCGTACTTTCTGCCTTTAATGCCATGGTACGTCCTCAATTTCAATATGGGGTGGAAGTTTTAACTCTCGCTGGGAAATTGAATTGGGATGCGGAAGAAAGTAAATGTGTGAAACATCTGCTTGCGCTTCCCCCCTCAAGTATGACCCAGACTATAAGGACAGAATGCCAAATGACGGAGTGGAGTTACCAGGGAATGCAAGTCTCATTGAAATTTTGGTTGAGTCTGTCTGAAGAGGGTTTTTCTAAAACTGCGTGCATATGTAAAAGGGAAATAAGGACAAGTGATTTGAACTGGGCCTCCCACGTGAGAGGTTGACTAGAGACGATCTGTGATACCTTAGGTTTAGCAGCTAATCAGTAGCGCAGAGAACAAATCCCAAAGCAGGAGCTGCGCGCTGAGGTAAATAGAAGTGCTAGAGAAGAAGATTTAAGTTATCTGGAGGGTAAAATATCTACCCAGTTTATGGTGTATGGGTGGAGAAATGAGGAAATTTTCCCCTATATCGAGGCTCTGTCAAACCCCAAGTTAAGGGATGCGGTACTAAAATTTAGGGTCGGGTTAAACCCATGTTATATGGATCTGCAAACAAGAGCCATAATGAGGGATGATTTGGGCTCATGTACATGAGGCCTCAAACAAAAATGTAGTGCCCAACGTATTTTATTGGATTGCTTGTGGTTTTTAGAGGAATGGTAAAGTTTATAAAGCCAATTTTTAAGGCATATAATGTTATTAATGGGATCGAACACTCAACTTACTAATAGATATGAGATTTTTGAACGGGGCATTTGCCTTAGGCCAATTCTTTAATGAAATACAAGGTTCCTTAACGGGGCTCTTCTGTGCTTTGTAAGGAAGGAGAAAGTAAGTACGGGAGGTATAATTAATTAAAGGTATTTTCTAAGGCTTAAACTATTTTAATATTTGACTATATGATAAGGAATGTGTAAATGTTAACCAAAATGCATTTAGGGTTAGTTAGGTCCGCATCCCCCAAAAATACTATTAGTGGTACCTTGGAGATGTGCGAAAATTGTTGTTATATTATATAATGGTGCCTTGTATGATTTAGTAAGACTAGGAGATGATTATACTTTTATTTTATATTATGAGCATATTGTATTTTAAGTAACAATGTAAATGTGAATTTTAGGTTTAAGATTTTAAGCTATTGTTCCTATTTTCTTAGATTAAAATTTTATATTTGTTAAAGCTGCCCTCCATCTGAGGGACATAGGAAAACAATGAAGTCTATAAAGCTTTTGTGAATAGGGATGTTAGGTAAGACTGGATTTTAGCAAGAGGGCATTACAATCCAGAGTCAAGATGAACTAAGAACAACTACAAAGTTGTAAGCTATGTGTCAGATCAGTTTTATGAACTATTATATGTGTATTCACGTATTATGCTTTCATGGCTTTTTATGCTGAATGAAGAATTAATTGACTGACTGACGGTGCCCATTGTGCGCATTACATTGCCCTAAAATGTTCTCCTGCTGACCCCCCTGTCGGTACCAGAATTGCTTTTGCACACCACCATCCAATAATAAATCCCCACTGAACTCCAGACCCAGGACAGAATTTATAACTACTCCAGTCCAAAGAGCCTAATCAACAACTATTAAAGAGTTGCAAAGAGCTTTGGAGATGTTGGGTAGAGTGCTGTAACCAAGCACTACCTCAGCGCTACTTTGGTGACCTCCAAGTGATTATGCTCATATTCATACTTGCATCATGTTTTACTAGTCAGGTTAATTCAGTGGTTACTATACAAACAGTACCTGTTTCTTCAGCCTAAGGCCACAAGGCCGCAGGTTACATCTTTATATTATCTTGCCCGTTGCTCTCGCGCTTCACACTGGAAATTCAGAGTTCATCTTTTTCGTGCCATCTGTATCTGGACTTGAACTGGATGGGTTACCATCAGAGGTCTCCTGGATCTCTTTGCAGCAGTTCAGGAGCTTTTCAGCTGTTTCAACAACATGTGCTTCTCTTTCTCTTTGGGACTTTGGAGGATGCCCTCCCCTCTCAGTGCATGTTTTTCTTGTGCTGTTGTGCTGTTGTGCTTTTGTTGTCTTTAATGTCCCATTTGCCCTTATTGTCAGCATGGAGATAATCGTTAACTCGCTCTCTGCACTTGCCGAGGTCTGTCCAGGAAGCCTCAAGGGTTATGCACTAACACTGGCAAACACTGAGCAGCTGAGTTAAGGATGAGTGCATTGCCTGAACAGATGCCAGCTGGCACACATGAATGCCATCTCACACTGGCACTGTCAGGCCACTGTCAGGTCCAGCTCATGGGTAAAGCACGTGGCCACTGACAGGCTTGTTTATCGGACAGAGAGCACAGCTGCCAGTAGACACTGCTGGGGAGGGAACCATGCTACAAATATCTAGTTCACAATCCTGTTATTTAGACTTGACAACAGAAGTTGGTGAATTTACTTTTTACCATCAGGGATCTGGTTTAAGCAATGATGTCTTAGACTAAACTAAAAAAAGGCAGAACATGCCTGCAGTAGGTGCTGTAAGGACACCCCTTTACATTTTAATCCATAAAAACTGAGTAAAAAAACATTTTTTATGATCTTTTCAATTGGAATGATGTGTTGTTCCAACAGCAGACACCGATAACTTCTGATTTAGATGACTGAGCCTATAAAACTGAGTGTTACTGAAATTAACATTAAACCCCAGAATTCTGTGGTGAGATTGGAATATTAAGGTGGGAAAATATGACACACAAGTGATCAAGGCAGTGCTCTCTGAAAAACATAGACATTTTTTTCATCTCTGTCCAGATACTTCCTCCGTCAACGACTGCAGCAGACCAGCATCTACAACACCAGACTGCAATGGAGAAACGGAGGAGGTAAAACTCATGTCTGTTAATTATTCCATCGCCTGTAGTTATACTTAGCATGCTCCTAGAGAGGCTCCAATTTGTTTGGAACACTGTAGTTTCCTCTGACATCAATCAGCTTATTTTGCTCACAGCAAGAGCACAATGCTTGTCAATGGGATTCCAAGGCCATTACTTAGATGTGTTGGAGCATGTATAGGTTTTCCCTTCACCCTCCAGCAATGTGTCTATGGACAACAGCTGTCCATATTTCTTGTCATGTACCTGATCACTAACACCCTCTCTGATGGCTGTGTGCACCGGAGTGCCCTCATACAGGCGATATGCCACATTATCACAACACCCTTTATCTGATGTGATGTTGGGAATTCATCAGTGGTGCCAGGCCGGGAAGCCAAGTTTGAATCTTTGTCCCTATTAGATTATCCTTCCAACTTGGCATCACTGATGCATACCCAACACCATGTCAGACAAAGGGTGTTGTATTAATATATATGTGTGCAGGAAGAATCCATTAACTATTGCTCAGTCAACCTTGTGGCTCTGCATGGACCTAACTTCAATGGCTCTCAAACATGACTATCACAGAAAGATTGAGGGGCCCATTCACAAAGGGCCTCCACACTCGTGGTGGAGGCCAGCAGTTGTGGCGGGTGGCATGTACATGTGGTGGGGGCCCCCGCATTAGTGGTGGGTCCTCTGCAATGAGTAACTGCAGTTTGGAGGTCCCACCGCAGGTGCAGGCCCCCCCCCCATGAGTGTGGGTCCCCCTGCCACGACTGTGGGGCCTCCGCCGTGAGTGTGGAGGTACTTTGTGAATCAGCACTTGAGAATTTAGGATTGCGCAAACTTAGCAGTCAATGTATTTTTAGGTAACTTAACAAATAATGGCTCTGAAGTTCTAGGTATTATAATGTTCATCAATTTAAATAACATTAGTTTACATCAAGTGTTAGCTCCATTTTTGTGAATAATGGCTCTTCTATAAAACAAAACAACTTTGTGTCATTTACTATTAGATGCTACATAACACCTCATGTGCTGAAGTTGTCCATTTGACATAAAAAGAGGAAATGCAAGCCTATTTCCAGCCCGCTACATTCAAAAGATGGATGGCACAAATAAAAGAACCATACCTTGTTAGATGTCTCTGGACAATGTTAGGCCCTGAATGATGTCTTCTTGTCTTACGAAAGAAGTAACCACACAACAGACACTCTCTCTGTTGAATAAAATATATTAGAATACATATTTCTGCAGAAATAAAGAACACAATTCAGTACTGTTCATAATGTTATTATTTAAAAACATAGAATACAAAATCCAATTGTGAAGGGCTTGGTTTATTTTAGGTATATCACAGATTAAAACAAGACCACTGGTATTGTGAAATACAATAAATGTACACATTTGGGGGGAAATTACTAACAATGCATAGAAAATGTGGTGCCTTTGGGGCAGTGATTCATACTTTAAGGAAAGGTGTGTTTATTTTAAGCATACTGTAAAATGAAACAAAAGTACAGTTCCTAATCTGAAGTAGGATATGTTGCATGGAGGGAAAATCGCTGCTCTTTTAAACTCCTGGAAATGGGAATTTGAAAGGGAAACTCTGCACATGTTGGCATCTCTGTACTGGAACCTCGAGTATCATAGTTTGAACAATCCCCCCTTATTACACCTTTTAACTGCTAATGAGTCAGTTCAGGACTATTTGCTTGGAATAGAAATGAATGAAACATCTTGACTCACAGGCAGCACTTTTTACTAATATAATCCCCCAAATGTCAGGCATCTTTGAGCCAAAGGACGATGAATGGGTCTGGTAATATCTCACTTTCGAACAAGTTATTATTTCAGTGATGGGTGGATACGACCTGTGTGTGATAGTTTTATACCACCTTACTCAGGGAGGGAATTTGTTGCTATTTACTTCCGCTTCTTCATCCTGTTTTAATTTACTCCACTATCATTCCTGTGCCTTGATGACAGATAGGCTAATTGAAGTCTCTCTAATGAATGACTATTAATAATCAAACAGTGATGCAAAGTCCTCCTTTATGAACCAACAATTCTGAGAATCACCTTGAAGGTGACATTTAAAAATGGCCACCAGTTTCACCTTACCGTCCCTAATTACCTCCTACAAATATTAGGCATTTCACTCTGACTTATAATTGCAAAAAGATTTCAGAAATGATAGGGACACATACTTTTATTCCTGAAAAAAGGAACACAGAGGTGATAAAACATCTCCTTACCCAACTGACTAGATGCTTCAGGAATCTATTTGTCCTGCAAAAAAATAAACTTGTCCCACTTGGTTCTATGCAACGAGATGACACGATGTAATTCTCATTATATCATAGCTAAGACAAAAGCTGTTCTGATTATGCCAGGGCTCATATCAGGTCAGAGTTTGGATACTAGTAGTTTCGGCTTATTCAATTTTTTGATTATGGTAGACTCTTAGCATATCAGGGCTTTACACATCTCAGATCTTTGAATAGTCACAGACGATGCATCTGCAGAGGTTGTTTATGAATGGGCTCAGTTTATGCTCACTTTCTGAATGAGCAGGGTCCGAATATGCCAGCACTTTCATTATGCCTCAGTTCTAGTTATAAAAGCAAAAAGAAAATGTGATGGATGGAATGCTAAACAAATCAATCAACCTGGCTGAAGAGGGGTGATACCCCCAAAATGCTCCCAGGATGCTTGTTTCCGGTCCAGGGAGGACCTTGCCTGGCAATTCGGGCTGGACTGTTCTCATGGGAAGCAGGGTCAAGACTGATTTGTATATGGCTGGTTCCAAACTAGGATGGTGTGATGAGCAAAAAAAAAAACAATGGATTAAATCTAGATCTGTGACTGGGGGTGAAATTTAGATTTGTTCAGCATTCCGTCCATCATCTGTTCTTTTTGCTTTTGTCGCCCTAAGTGGGAAGGGTATGCCCACACGTGGATCCTGTGCTCACTGTGCCACTGGATTCAAGCTGGCCAGGCTGATGAGGTTTGATACCCCGAACCCGGTTCCAGGATGCTTGTTTCCATTCCAGGGAGGACCTGGCCTGGCAGTTTGAGCAGGACTGTTCCCAAGGGGAGCAGCGTCAGGACTGATTTGGGTCCGAACTGGGGTGGTGTTGTGAGCAAACAAACAATGGGTTAAATCCAGTTTTGTGACTGGGGGTCAATGTTTGATTTGTTCAGCATTCCGTCCATCATCTGTTCTTTTTGCCTCAGTTCTAGTTATAGCAGAGTTCAGGATATACCATTGCTCTTGTGAGATGCCATAGAAATTCGCTCAATTTCACTAAATGCTTGATTTGTCTCTGCTGTGAAGTGCCTATGTTGCCAGCTGGATATCAAGGTGGTAATCTCCACTTGAATTTGTTTTTTGGACAGATCGCTTCTCATTGTACAACAGCTCCCTTGTCTACTCACAGGTGCTGGAAACAGGCGGGAAGTATTTTGTATTTGGTATTTATATGGCGCATTCAGACCAGAGGTATCGAACCTCCCCGAGTCTATTGAGAAAACAGCCACATTTTAAGTTGCCTGTGAAATACAAGCAGGGACTCAGTCTACTTTGGTGAGGTAAGGGGTTCCAGAGTTAGCGGCGGCCACCAAGAAGGCCTGATTTCCCCATTCAGCTTTATAACAATGGGGCACTAGGGCCAGCCTGAGGTCTGCCGACCTTAGCGGATAATGTGGACGGCACCATTTGAGAACTTCTTGCAACTGTCCTGAACCATTAGAGTGTAATGCACTATGGGTCAGGCACAATGCCTTAAAGGAGATACATTTTCTTACCGGCAACCAGTGAAGCACTTAAGCCCCTCTCTGACAGCAGAATACGTTGGCAAACCTAGTGCAAACCGGGCAGCTGAATTCTGGTTCAGGTGTAGTTTATTCAGTGGATATCGATTTATATTAAGAAACACTGCATTGCAATAGTTCATTCTCAATGTTATAAGAGCAAGAACCACAGTCAATGTAAGCTTTAGAGGTATGAATGGCAAAACATTTTCCAGAGTATTCATCATCCAAAAACACATCCTCACTATTTTATTGACCTGCATATCAAAAGTCAAAGAGGAGTCAAACATTGCCCCTACATTTTTTGCCACTGTCATGTGGATAGACAGAGTGCCACAAGGCTCGGGCCACCATCTGCTACTCCAAATTGACGTCTTGGTCTCAAAACTCAGTATCTCAGTTTTATCTCCTTCATTTTCAATCTATTCTGGCTCATCCAATAGCTTACTTCCCTCATACAGTCCTGGGATCTGTCTGTCACTGTTTCCCAGCCATCTTTGATGGAGACAATGAGCTGGGTATCATCCACATATGAGGACATCCACATATGAGGACACTTGAAATCCAAAAGTGCAGACCAGTTTTGCCAATGGAGCCACGTATAAGTTAAACAGGCGACGATCCCTGTGGGTCTCTGCAAGGCAGATGAAAGTGAGCAGACCATAGTCTCCACACCTAACTATAATTGATCAGCTGTGGAGAAATTATTCCAGAATCCTTAGGGCTTTTCCTCTCACACCTGCCTGATACAACTGCTGTACCATCAGCTGGGGAGAGATGGTATCAAAGGTTGCCTACAGATCCAACAACACTAGATCTCCCTCCCTGATCTACCTGCCTGTCGATGATATCTGTAGTGGCAATCAAGGCAGATTCCGTACTATGACTCTTCTTGAACCCTTGTTGTGTAGGATCCAGGCATCCACGGGCAAGCATATAACCGGCCAGCTCTTGATTAATGTGTTTCTCTAGCACCTTGGCAGGGAGGAGAGAGATAGGTCGTAAGTTTTTGAGATCACAAGGATCCACTCCTGGTTTCTTTTTCAGGGGCTTGACAATCGTCTGTTTCCATATTATTAGAAACAACCCCGGTTTCAACACCTCTCTATACACCATCTCCAGTCCCTCCGCAGTGGGGGGCCACGGGCCGCAATGGGTTCTGTGGCCATGTGTAGATCTGTGGCCATGTGTACTACCCTTGGTGAGCAGGGGTCACCCGGTGACCCTGAGTTGATTCCTGTAATAAGGGTCTTAATTTTGTCTGCAGGCAGAGGACCACATTTTGTCAAAAACAGCCCCTTAGCTTCCTCACCCTCTGGCCCTCCTTCTAACGTGGCTGACTCTATTGGCAGAGCGGGAAAGTCTGCATGAATGCTCAGAATTTTATCTCTGAAAAACCCAACAACCTTATCACAAAATGTTTGTGAGTTCTCCATCTCCTGGGAGATGGGGGGCATTGTGAGGGAGCTTATTACTTTAAACAGCTCTGTAGGGACGTTTTCCATGGCTCTAATATTCTGTATGTAATACCTTGTTTTCCCCTCTCTGGTCACTAGTTTTATTTGCCCCTAGCTTCCCTGAGCCTTTTCTTTTCCTCTAATCCAGAATCTAATTTTAATTTCCTTTCCACAGCTGGAGTGGCCTGTACATTTCCATACACCCAAAAACATAGATGTGTAAGGTATTCACCAACTGTTCTCCAACACCTTCCCACTTTGGAAATCATTGGATATTTACTACAGATGAGTGAAAGAGTAAAATTGTATCCACTGCAGGAATGGAGTTTTTTATGGGGGACAATATTTTCCCCTGGAGAAAAAAGACATAAAAGTTTTAACAAATTAATTTGCACCTGCTCAGCAGATTTTCGCATGACCAAATATGCATATGAGCAAATATACACAGGTATATTTGCTCATTCGAAAAGGTAATTCACAAACGTTTGCTTGAAGTACACCTGGAAACCTGCAACTGTGCAGGTCTCAGGCTGGCCTGCTACTGTAAACTGTTGTTTATTGTTTCTTTAATTTCGTTTTTGTAACAAATACAACAACGATGAAATGACAGAACAATTCACAGCATTACAGTTTGATATCTCTCCTATTGTATAAAATATGTGTATGTATAACATAACGCAAGAGGGGGTTTTGAGGACAGTCTGGGGTAAAATCAGTGCTTAATTTGTGCTTGTTGTTTCCGGTGCTCAGCACCAGCACTTATTTTTGAGGGTCGGGGCTTATTCTTCTTCCTCAACATTTGCTACGAGCAAAAGACACATATGGGAAAGACGGGCGAAGGGAAAAACGAAAAAGCGTCACAAAGGGAGAAAGCAGAAAGCTGCAAGAGTGAGCTGAAGGGGCATGGAGTGGCTGTAAATGGATTGGAGAGGCCCGAGATGGCTTCAGGATTACGCTGACTCAATATTCTGTGGTCCCACATTTAATTGCAGGAGCCGCGTGTTTAAGAGGAGGGCTTTGGGCACCGGCACGTTTTTATTTACAAATTAAGCACTGGGTAAAAGGATCGTTGAAAAGTATCGTTTAGGAGGTCAAGGAATTCTGGAACTTGACTAACCACTGCGCTGCCAACTGGGGAGGGTATATCAACTAGGGAGGGGAGTGGACATGGCACAGAGAGGATGTAGGCAGGTATAGCTCTTTCTAGGAGTATAGTGGGAGCGAGCAACCATGCCGACGAGGGTCGGGACATGGTTTAGACAGGGCGCCAGATGTCAGAAGCTGGTGGTAGGGGGTAGTGAGGAAGGAGGGGTGAGGGAGATCACGGTCTGGGAAGGTACAATGGAGTTGGGACAGAGATGGCGGTAATGGGGATGCCGCTGGTGAAGAAACGGATGGGAGGGTCTCATGGGGGCAAATCTTCTTTGTGCCCCCTCCGTTGGAAGTCCATGAGGAGGCGGCTCACTGGGTGCAGAGGGGGTGTTTGCAAGGCGTCGAACCTCTTCATACCGGAGGGCTTCTTCCTCCACAGCCCCCCCTTCCACACCGCCCCATTCCATGCCTCTACTGACGGGTGTTGGGGAGTGCCAATGGAGTGTAAGTGTGTGCTTGGCTAGAAGGAGTGCAAATGGGATACATAATTTGTATTTCTTTCGCTGCTTAAATTTGCCCAGGGGACCCAGGTCCCTTACGTGTAACCTGTAAGTTCTGTGACTACTACTGCAAACTCTTGTGAATTTGTGAAAGTCACAAATCTGTACAATGCAAGGTTACAGACCTTTGTATGCACTTTTGCTACTTTCTTTAAACAAGCATTAGCAACGAAATTAGGTTTTGCTTACGAGGTCTATTGTCTTTGGTAATGATTTTTAGCCATACATCAGCAGGGCTAACAATACTCTTTAGGAAAGGAATAGGACGAGGTCAGAGCCAATGCGCCCTTTCTTACAGACAGGGGAGTGGGTTGGAAGCAGAGGGAATGCTGAAGGAGAGCGGAAGAGAAGGGCCTGGCTGGGGGGACAGATCCGCGAAAGGCTCCAGGGAAACACATGGACACCAGAGGGTGGGCTAGACTTACAGGGAATGCAAAAGGACAGCTGAGGGTGGGCAGGGGCTGGAGAAGCAAATGGACCATGGAGGATAGATGGGAGGGTCTGGTGAAGCAAGCTGACAACAGAAAGCAGTCTGGAGGGGCTGGGAGAGCAAGCTGACCATGAAGGATGGGGGGTGGGGCTGAACCAGCAAGCTGACAACAGAGGGTGTGTAGGAGGGGCTTGCTGACAAAGAAGGGTCTGGGACAGCAAGCTGACAGAAGAGGGTGGGTAGGAGGGGCTAAGAGAACACGCTGACAAAGAAGGGTCTGGGACAGCAAGCTGACAGCTGAGGGTGGGTAGGAGGGGCTAAGAGAACACGCTGACAAAGAAGGGTCTAGGACAGCAAGCTGACATCAGAGGGTGGGTAGGAGGGGCTTGCTGACAAAGAAGGGTCTGGGACAGCAAGCTGACAGCAGAGGGTGAGTAGGAGGGGCTAAGAGAACACGCTGACAAAGAAGGGTCTGGGACAGCAAGCTGACAACAGAAGGTGGGTAGGAGGTGCTTGCTGACAAAGAAGGGTCTGGGACAGCAAGCTGACAACAGAGGGTGGGTAGGAGGGGCTAAGAGAACACGCTGTCAAAGAAGGGTCTGGGACAGCAAGCTGCCATCTGAGGGTGAGTAGGAGGGGCTAAGAGAACACGCTGTCAAAGAAGGGTCTGGGACAGCAAGCTGACAGCTGAGGGTGAGTAGGAGGGACTAAGAGAACAAGCTGACAAAGAAGGGTCTGGGACAGCAAGCTGACAACAGAAGGTGGGTAGTAGGGGCTAAGAGAACACGCTGACAAAGAAGGGTCCGGGGCAGCAAGCTGACAACAGAGGGTGGGCAGGAGGGGCTAAGAGAACACGCTGCCAAGGAAGGGTCTGAAACAGCAAGCTGACAACAGAGAGTGGGTAGAAGGGGCTTGCTGACAAAGAAGGGTCTGGACAGCAAGCTGACAGCAGAGGGTGGGTAGGAGGGGCTAAGAGAACACACTGACAAAGAAGGGTCTGGAACAGCAAGCTGACAACAGAGAGTGGGTAGGAGGGGCTTGCTGACAAAGAAGGGTCTGGACAGCAAGCTGACAGCAGAGGGTGAGTAGGAGGGGGGTAAGAGAACAAGCTGACAAAGAAGGGTCTGGGAGAGCAAGCTGACAACAGAAGGTCGGTAGGAGGGGCTAAGAGAACACGCTGACAAGGAAGGGTCTGGAACAGCAAGCTGACAGCAGAGGGTGGGTAGGAGGGGCTAAGAGAACAAGCTGACAAAGAAGGGTCTGGGACAGCAATCTGACAGCAGAGGGTGGGTAGGAGGGGCTAAGAGAACAAGCTGACAAAGAAGGGTCTGGGACAGCAATCTGACAGCAGAGGGTGGGTAGAAGGAGCTAAGAGAACAAGCTGACAAAGAAGGGTCTGGGACAGAAAGCTGACAACAGAGGGTCGGTAGGAGGGACTTGCTGACAAAGAAGGGTCTGGGACAGCAAGCTGACAACAGAGGGTCGGTCGGAGGGGCTTGCTGACAAAGAAGGGTCTGGGACAGCAAGCTGACAACAGAAGGTGGGTATGAAGGGCTTGCTGACAAAGAAGGGTCTGGGACAGCAAGCTGACAGCAGAGGGTGGGTAGGAGGGGCTAAGAGAACACGCTAACAAAGAAGGGTCTGGGACAGCAAGCTGACAACAGAAGGTGGGTAGGAGGGACTTGCTGACAAAGAAGGGTCTGGGACAGCAAGCTGATAGCAGAGGGTGGGTAGGCGGGGCTAAGAGAACACACTGACAAGGAAGGGTCTGGAACAGCAAGCTGACAGCAGAGGGTGGGTAGGAGGGGCTAAGAGAACAAGCTGACAAAGAAGGGTCTGGGACAGCAATCTGACAGCAGAGGGTGGGTAGAAGGAGCTAAGAGAACAAGCTGACAAAGAAGGGTCTGGGACAGAAAGCTGACAACAGAGGGTCGGTAGGAGGGACTTGCTGACAAAGAAGGGTCTGGGACAGCAAGCTGACAACAGAGGGTCGGTCGGAGGGGCTTGCTGACAAAGAAGGGTCTGGGACAGCAAGCTGACAACAGAGGGTCGGTCGGAGGGGCTTGCTGACAAAGAAGGGTCTGGGACAGCAAGCTGACAACAGAAGGTGGGTATGAAGGGCTTGCTGACAAAGAAGGGTCTGGGACAGCAAGCTGACAGCAGAGGGTGGGTAGGAGGGGCTAAGAGAACACGCTAACAAAGAAGGGTCTGGGACAGCAAGCTGACAACAGAAGGTGGGTAGGAGGGACTTGCTGACAAAGAAGGGTCTGGGACAGCAAGCTGATAGCAGAGGGTGGGTAGGCGGGGCTAAGAGAACACACTGACAAGGAAGGGTCTGGAACAGCAAGCTGACAGCAGAGGGTGGGTAGGAGGGGCTAAGAGAACAAGCTGACAAAGAAGGGTCTGGGACAGGAAGCTGACAACAGAAGGTGGGTAGGAGGGACTTGCTGACAAAGAAGGGTCTGGGACAGCAAGCTGATAGCAGAGGGTGGGTAGGCGGGGCTAAGAGAACACGCTAACAAAGAAGGGTCTGGGACAGCAAGCTGACAACAGAGGGTGGGTAGGAGGGGCTTGCTGACAAAGAAGAGTCTGGGACAGCAAGCTGATAGCAGAGGGTGTGGCAGAGTGGCTAAGAGAACACGCTGACAAAGAAGGGACAGCAAGCTGACAGCAGAGGGTGGGTAGGAGGGGCTAAGAGAACAAGCTGACAAAGAAGGGTCTGGGACAGCAAGCTGACAACAGAAGATGGGTAGAAGGGGCTTGCTGACAAAGAAGGGTCTGGGACAGCAAGCTGATAGCAGAGGGTGTGGCGGACTGGCTAAGAGAACAGGCTGCCAAAGAAGGGTCTGGGACAGCAAGCTGACAGCAGAAGGCTGGTGGGAGATGCTGAGGGAGCCATCTGACAATGGAGGGTGGGCAGTTGGGAGGGTTTTTAAGAGCAATCAAGAGAAGAGGAAAGAAAGCCTACAAAAGTTTATGAATAAGCAGCAAATGAGACTGACAAGAAGCCAACCAATCGTAAGCCCACTGTATGCTAGCCATATGTCTCCCAACAGGGAGACCTAAAAAGGGGGCCATCTTATTTTTTCTGTTCTGTGCTATTATTTGTTTTCTATACCTTGCATGCATCAAAACATTACATCATTCTTTACCAACGTGGTACTTAAAGTTGTCCTTGAAACAGGCCAAGTTTTATTTATAGTGCCTGTATCTTTTTTTTCCAGTTGAAAATATTTTTGGGGTACATTTTATTTTGAAAGTAAACAAGTTGCACAATAGTTCAGCAAAACTGCCTGCAACCTCTGCCTGTTCCTCAATTATTTTGTGGGTACTTTGTTTGCTTTAAAAATGAAATTACCAATCTTGCTTCCATTCTTCTGCATATATTTGCACAGACTATTCGGGAAGCATTATAAATAGCCACCAATTGATAAATGATGCACTTATATGAACATGTTCAGTGTATTTCCTTATCGCAGTACCCGTGACAGTAAAGGCAATGCAGTAATGAGCCATAGATGGCACTTTGAGTGTTTTCTATGTATGAAAGTTTTTCTTGCCTTGGCACCAGCAATTTTCTTTATCACAGCTGTACTGTGGCATGCCTTGGTGCCAGGCAGGAGGAATCCTGCTCTCCAGGGAGCAATAGCTGATCAAGCTAGCAAATTCACATCTTGGTGTCTAATATGTTTAATGCAGATATTTAAAAATTCTATTTGCATTTCTCCAACACCTAAGGATTTCCGGAATGCGCTGTAACCCCACTAGAGGCCGGCTAACTTCCCATTAGCCATTTTATATTACATACTTTTTATCTGATACTGAATATTGTAAGCTCCCTGATGGCACCGCAGACTGCTTTTGAGTGAATGTGCCTCTGGCACTGGGGACTACCGTATCCAAGATAAAATTGGATGCTTTTCTACTCGTTTCTGGCCACTGGAACTCAGAGGATATCTTCACTATAATAATTCACAGAAGTTGTTTTGTCTCAGGACTTGCTGTTTCTTCTAATGTTTTTCCACAACCAGTCAGTGCTTTCCCTCAGTGCCTATGGACCACATATCGCAAAATGGAGATTCATAGAAGCAGGGGCACAGCTTTGATATGCATTTGCAATGATGTGTCCTTTACGTTTGTAGGGAGTAGCAGGAGTCATTTAAAGAATGGTGGGGGCCTTCGCTCTCCTGGAGAGGAAAGCCCCCCCCGCTTCACAGATCTTCACCTGACTGATGGTAGTTTGCTGCAGCTAGAGAGGAGAATGTACTGAAGAAAATTGTCAAGCTGACACCAAGTTTGTTTTGCCCTTTCAACCAAGCTTTTTATTGGCCACTAACAAAGGGTATGATTTTGGTCGTGGCGGACGTGGTTACTGTATCACAAATGTGACGGATATTCAGTCTGCCGTATTTCGATTCCATTATATCCTATGAAGATTGTGATACGGCGGATGGAATAACCGTAACGTTGGTGGAAGAGTAACCCGTCGGCCAAGATCGAAATCAGGCTCAAGTTCTCAAAGTGGGACTTTGTTAGTGCAAAATGAAAACAAGCATTAGCAAAGTTAAATAGGCCTCACCTTTACTAGAGCTATTGGCTCTGGTAATGTTTTTTTGATATGTTGTACACCAGTGTGGTTGCTGTTCAGCATTGCTAAAAGTTGGTGGCGTGGAGTGTTGTAGAGTAAGGTGTCGTAGAATGGATTTGTTGGTGTAGAGTGTCTTAGAGTGGAATAGATTGGAGTAGAGTGTCATAGAATTGAGTAGAGGGGAGTAGAGTTCAGTGGCAGATATTGTCCTAGACTGCAGTGTCATAGAGTGGAGCGGAGTTTTGAGGAGTGGAGCGTGGTGAAATAGGGCGGAGTGAGTTGGACTGAACTGAGGTTATGGGGTGGGTTGGATTGGAGATGTGGGGGGTGGATTGATTGGGGTGGATTGGAGTGGGTGGCCTGGATGGGGTGGATTGGATTGAAATGGGGTGAGGTGGATTGGTTCGGGGTGGATTAGATTGGGGTGGATTACAGTGGATTGGATTGGACTGGCAGGACTGGAGTGGGGTAGACTGGATTGGACTGGAGGAGGGAGGATTGGACTGGAGTGGGGTGGATTGGAGTGGGGTGGATCGGTTGGGAGTGGGGTGAATTGGAGTGGGGTGGTGTGGATTGGAGTGCCAGGACTGGAGTGGGGTAGTTTGTATTGGACTGGAGGAGGAAGGATTGGATAGGAGTGGATCGGTTTGGAGTGGGGTGGATTGGTCTGGAGTGGGGGGGAGCGGATTGGAGTGGAGTGGATTGTAGTGAGTGGATTAGACTGGAGTGGGGTGGATTGGATTGGACTGGATGAGGGAGGATTGGATTGGAGTTGGGTGGATTGGACTTCAGGGGGGTGGATTGGACTGGAAAGGGGTGGAACGGTTTGGAGTGGGATGGATTGGAGTCTGGTGGGATGGATTGGAGTGGGTCGGCTGGATGGATTGGATTCAGTGGGGTGGACTGAAGTGGGGTAGGGTGGATTGGAGTACAGTGAGGTGGACTGGATTGGTTTGGAGTTGGATGGATTGAAATGGGGAGGGGATTGGACTGGGGTGGAGAGGATTGGAGTTGGGAGGGGTGGAATGGAGGTGGAGTGGAGTGGGGTGGGTTGGATTGGAGTGGATTAGGTTGTAGTGGGGTGGAACGGACTGGGGTGGGGTGAACTGGAGTAAGGTGAAATGGAATGAGAGGTGTGAACTGGATTGGAGTGGGCTGGGTGGAATGGAGTGTGGTGGAATTGAGTAGATTGGATTCCCATGGGGTGAGATGGATTTGAGAGGATTGGATTGCAGTGGGGTGGACTAGATTGGAGTGAGATGGATTGGATTGAGTGGGGTGGATTGGAGTCAATCAGATTGGGGTGGATTGTATTGGGATGGAGTGGATTGTTTTAGGGTGGGACCGCATTGGGGTGGTGTGGACTGGATTGAGGTGGGTTGGAATTGAGTGGGGAATTGGAATGGGGTGGGGTGGACTGGAGCAGGGTAGATTGGAGTGGGGTGGGTTGAATTGGAGTGGGGTGGATTGAATTGTGGTGGATTGGAGTGAAGTGAACTGGATTTGAGTTGGATAAATTATGGTGGACTTGACTGCGAGTAGAGTGGGGTGGATTGGAGTGCAGTGGATTAAGGTGGATTGGATTAGAGCGGGATGGTTTGGAGTGGGGTGAGTGGATTGGACTGGAGTGGGTGGGCTGGGTTGCAGTGGATTGGGTTGAAGTGAAGTGGAATGCATTTGCATGGGTGGATAAAGTTGCATTAGATTGGTGGGAGGGACTGGAGTGGGGTGGATTGAAGTTGGACAGATTGTTCTGGATTGGAGTGGGGCAGGTTGAAGTGGGGTAGATTTGGGAGGGACAGATTGCTATGGATTGGAGTGGGGCAGATTGCTTTGGATTGGAGCAGGCAGATTGTTTTGGATTGGAGCGGGGTAGATTGTTTTGGATTGCAATGGGGCAGATTGTTTTGGATTGCAATGGGGCAGATTGTTTTGGTTTGCAATGGGGCAAACTGGAGTGGACCAGGTTGTTTTGGATCGAAGAGGGGCACATTGAAGTATGAAACACTAGATTGGGGCAGACTGGAGTGGAGCCGAATGTTTTGGACTGGAGTGGTGCAGACTGTTTTAGATTGGAGTGGGGCAGATTAGAGTGGGGCAGATTGTTATGGATTGGAGTGGGGCATATTGTTTTGGATTGGAGTGGGCAGATTGCTTTGGACTGAAGTGGGTCAGATTGGAGTGTGGCAGATTGTTTGGGATTGGAGTGGGGAAGATTGCAGTGAGGCAGATTGTTTTGGATTGGATTGGGTCATATTGGATTGGGACAGATTGTTTTGGATTGGAGTGGGGCAGATTGGACTTGGATAGATTAGAGTGGGGCCAATTGTTTTGGATTGGAGTGGGGCAGACTGGAATGGGGATGATTGTTTTGGATTGGAGTGGGCACACTGGAGTGGGACAGATGGTTTTGGATTGGTGTGGGTCAGGTTAAAGTGGGTCAGATTGTCTTGGGTGACAGTGGAGCAGAATGTTTTGGACTGGAGTGGGGCAGATTGTTTTGGATTGGAGTGGGGCAGATTGTTTTGGATTGGAGTGGAGCAGATTGTTTTGGACTGGAGCAGGGCAGATTATTTTGGATAGAGTGGGGCAGATTGGGGTGGGGCAGATTGTTTTGGATTTGAATGGGGCAGATTGAAATGGGGTAGATTGTTTTGGACTGCAGTGGGGCAGGTTGTTTTGGTTTGGAGTGGGGCAGATTGTTTTAGATTGGAGTAGGGCAAAATGTTTAAGAGTGGGGAAGATTGTTCTAGATTGGAGTAGGGCAGATTGTTTTGCAGTAGGGCAGATTGTTTGAGAGTAGGGAAGATTATTCTGGATTGGAGTGGGACAGATAGGAGTGGAGCAGATTTGAGTGGGGCATATTGTTCTGGAGTGGGATAGATTGTTTTGGATTGGAGTGGAGCAGATTGGAGTGAAACAGATTGTTTTGGATTGTGGTGGGGCAGGTGTGAGTGGGGCTAACTGTTTTGGATTGAAATGGGCAGATTGAAGTGGGACAAACTGGAGTGGGGCTGTTTTGGATTGGAGTGGGGAAGATTATTTTGGATTGGAGTGGGGCAGATTGTTTTGGACTGGAGTGGGACAGATGTTTTGGGAATGCAGCGGGGCAGATTGGAGTGGGGCAGATTGTTTTAGATTGGAGTTGGGCAGATTGTTTTAGATTGGAGTGGGTAAAATTGTTTTGGGTTGGAGTAGGGCAGATTGAAGTGGGGCAGATTGTTTTGGTTTGATGTAATGAGAGTGTTTTGGATTGCAGTTGGGCAGGTTGTTTTGGAGTGGTGCAGATTGCTTTCGGATGAAGTGGTGCAGATTGTTTTGGACTGAAGTGGTGGAGATTGTTTTGGATTGGAGTGGGGCAGATTGGAGTGCAGCAGAATGTTTTTGATTGAAGTGGGGCAGGTTGTTTTGGACAGGAGTGGGGCAGATTAGAGTAGGGTTGGGGGGATTGGAGTGTGGTGGATTGAGGTGAGTTATTTGGATTGGAGTGAATTGGAATGGGTAGGTTGGATTGGGGTGGAGTGGGGTGGATTGGCGATGATTGGAGCGGGCCAGATTGGATTGGAGTGGGGTGGATTGGGGCGTACTGTACTATTATGTGTTAAAGCATAGTTTCGGAATTTGCACATAAAGAAACAATGTCACTTTGCAATATTTAGAAAAGATAATCATCATCATTTGAGACCAGTGCCCACGAGCAAAAACAAAACGAAACATAAGTGCAAAGTGAGAAAAGAAGACTTGGCAAAATAAAAGAAAGTTCACTATAGAAAATAAAACGTTGCAATTTTGTTTATCCTCTGGGCACGTTTTTGCCAGTCACACGCCTTCTGTTTTGTTCAAAAGAACAAAACAGTACCTCAATCATGTGGGCACTGATTAAGTTGAATCAATCAGTGCTTGGTCCCTGCTCCACCGAAAGGAATGGAAATGATGCTAGGCCTGCAGTGACCAATTATGAGGTTGTAAAGAACAGTGCCAATCAAGCAAATGGTAAGCAACGGGCGGGCTCCAAGCCCCTTTTTATTAACATAAGTACCTCACAAGCAAGACGTGGTAACATATGCTCTTGCAGGCTCGACTCTAAAAATGAACAGTCCTCATGCATATGACACATTCTGCATTTTTTGGCTGATGCCCGCCATCCGCCAAACTCTAAATTACCCCCAAGAGTCTCTGTGAGATAAAATAATTCTCCTTGTGCATAATTGTTTATGACCAAATTTCAACATGTATAATAAAGACATATTTTTCGCTGCATCAGTCTCACATAGGGAGAAGGTACAAAATATACAACCGTTTCCAGGTTTTACGTTTCATTTACTCCTTGAATGCAAATCTGACACTCATACATGCCTCTGCAACTGGGAAACATATTCTATGAATGAAAAAAAAAAATTGCTCTTTTCTTTTACACTTGCAGTTTCAAATGTCATGTGCAGTAAGAGAACATAGCTGTATCCGCTGAATGAAAAAAAAAAAATTGGGGGTTTTATTTTAAAATTGCAGTTTAAATATGTGGAGCAAGAAAATGAAGCCTTCCCATGCTCTCCTGCCATTACGTTTGAAAAAGAAAAGAAAACAGAGGGTGAAACTTCTACTGGGACCTTTTCTGAAGCAGCTTGGAGGGCACTGGGCTGGGACGTGGAAGGACAGAATGTCCTGAGTTAGATTAGGGTCTGAGTGTGGACTCAGGGATGAGTTACAGGTCACTGATACATCTGCAGGGAGTAGAGCCATTCAGGTCCAAGGGCCTGAAGAAATTTGGACCTGCAAGCACAAGTGATGAAACAGTGGGTAATGTGGCTCCTGCAGAGATGAGAGAGGGTGAAGTTGAGTTTGATGTTCCACATGGACAGCAAGGGAAAGGACGCTGCACGAGTGTGCATCATTGCATGACTTGCTGCAAACCATAGACAGTAACATCTACGAGATGCACTAGGTATTGAGTTCATGCACCATGGGCCAGATTTTGGAAATATAACAAAAACTCTTGCAGTGCTAGTTAAAATTGGTGGTGTCATCCACGTTTAGGATGTTTCTGCCAGCTCCTTGGGGTATTGGGATATGGTCCTGTTGTATTCTCCGCAGCCCCGTCTGCTAGATAGTAATAGGGAGGGCAGGAGTGGTGCTCTGTCATTAAGTGGCGCAGTGCATGCATTGTGCCACTTTGTGACTCCTTGGGCCACATTATGCAAGGGGGACCACAAAAATGGCACAATGAAATCTACAAGATTTGGCGTCATTTTTAACACCTGCTCAGAGCCGATATGCCACTTTCTTGTAAATCGGGCCCTAAATTTTCCTGCCAATAGTCTAACAGATGTAGTGTAGACCTCTTTGTGGCCAAGTAACTTAAATCCCAGAACCCTGACTCCCTCAATCAAATTTTGTTCTGTTCTTTTTTTCGAAAGGAAACCTCAAAATACATAATTTTAAAACTATTGACAATTCTAGACAATTTTTAGGGTCGGTTGGATCATTTTTCTTATGGACTGGTTTTAATATTTCTCCTTTCCAGCTTCCAGATTCAGGGGCGGCTCCTCCATAAGGGTGGAGGGCATCGACACCCCCCTCCCCCAAGCAGCCGATGCTGCAAGCCTTTCACCAAGAAAGGATAATAAACTAGGTTTATTATTCCTTTGTGGTGAAAGGGGCAGGGCATAGGGGCTGACAGCCTCGGAGGGGAGTGCACAGAGCACTCCCCTCAGAGCACATGTGTGTTTGGCCGGCAGTCTCAGGCCGGCCAAACACACATGCGCTGTAAGGCTCTCTCCAGCCTGGCAACACAGACGAGTGGCGGCAACGGAGGAGGTACGTTTTCTTTCTTTTTTTTTTCTTATTAAATGTCCCGCGCCCCTTCCCCACACGCCGCAACTGTCCAGATTCGGTTATTGAGAGGAAGACCCTTGGAAAAACCCCCAGCCCAGCAATATGAGTTTGTTTCATAATGATCGCTGGTAAGTTATCCAGTCCTGATGCCCTCGTCAGATTCAGAGAAGATATTATCGTTTTTAAGGGGTTTGTCTCCAAATAGCTTAACAAGTCCTCATTGGGCCTTACCCAGACTACTCTGCTAGAGTTATTAACTTTTAAATTTCTCTTTGGTAGGTGTCCCAGGCTTCCTCTGGTAGCACCGATCTCTGGCTTGCTCCCCATCTGCACAAGTTTCCAGAATTGTTTCACGTTTTGCAAATAGCACACCCATAATTTCTTTCCAATTCGCTCTACAGTAATACATTTTGTTTTCCTTTATTAGAGCTACATATATCTCTTTCACCCATCAACTGTTTTCCAGCTATTCATTATTTTGTGAGGCTAATTTTCTCTGTCTTAATTTTCTGGGCTTCTTTTTTAAATCCAGACATTGCAAATCATACCAGGGTTGATATTTTGTGGACATCAGCGCCTTTCTTATGAAGTTGGCATGATGATTTTTGTCTGTTGTTGTCAAACAGTTTACCACCTTTGTACCAACTCAGAACTCCCCCCATATTCTTTGCCTCAAACATTAAAGTCCAAGCGGATTTGAACTGGAAAACAGTTTAAGGTGTTTATCGTCTATACATGTTGGACTATGCTTAGGAAAAGAGATTATTAGGAAGATCACTCATTGCTGTTGCTGAAAATCAAAACATAATACTGCTCTTAAAGCCCAATGGTCACTCCTCTCATTTTTAACCTCTTAAGACCATTACAAAATACAAAATACCAAGCTTGAACAAATATATAGTCTATTGGACACTTCTGATTCCCATATATATAAGTCTGGACTACTGGTATGTCCTCCCCCAAAAGGCCATTAAAACATATAAAGACAGCTTCAATAAACATGTTAGCATCTTCTAAGTATGTCTGTGTAAGAACCATTTAGCAAATATTGCCTCTGGGATCTTTAAGGATTTCCATCTGAGTTTCATCTTCCACAACTGGGGACAGTTGTAAATTAAAATCACCCAAAATAACTACAGAGGCTTTTTGATACAACCCATCAAGATCACGTAAGCCATTCCTAAAAAGTTGCATTTGCTTCAAGTAGGGTTAATATACACATTCAACACAATTAATGTATCTATTGCTGCAGCACACTTATATAGATCTACCAGCCAAGCCAGCAGCCAATCACCGTCAGTCTTTATTAATTTGACTCCTTTAGCGAATTTGGTTAAATTAGCATTAGGAGCACCCCCCAATAAATGACCTGAATCTATTCTTGCTGCATTCTTACTAAGTTGATAAACCCTTCTAGACCCATCTTTTTTACCAGCTAAATAGATTTCCCGGAAATAAATTATACCATTCTCGCCCCACACACTGGTGAGATCTATTGGCTTTTCTAGCCGTTTTAAGTCAGGTATATTCCGGAAAAGTACCCCCAGGTTGCCTGGTGATCTCAATACCTAAAACACACTAGCCATCCTGGAAAGATCTTCCTCTTGTAAAGAACCTCTCTGCCACTCTTGCTTTTGTGAAAGGCCACTTCTGATATCGTTTGAGGAGAGAGCAGATAAAGACAACCTAAAGATGGGCATTTCTGAAAGCCTGCACCATGCTTGAGCTACCAAGGTGATTCAATTTTTTTTATTGTTTCCCTCCTTTCAATACACTGAAGTATGTATAGGGGTCATCGCTCTTCATCTCATGCAGCTGAGACCTCTCCCCTATATTTTTTATGGGATGATATTCGGTGCCTGAATTCTTTCCAACTACAAATTCTTGTTTCTTTTCCACACCTTGTACCTCCCTTACTTTAGACAAGCCCTAGCCTGCTTTACCAAGTCTTATGATTTTCTTTTTCATTGTTTTCCCCATTTCTCAAGCTAATTTACATTGAGTGTTGAAATCACCGCCTCCCCTTTAGATTGTGCTTTCCATTCGCATCCTCTCCTCCCTTTCATTTTGGCTTCTACACCTCTTTATCACTGCTTTGCACCAGTCTTTTTTTAAGTTAATTTTATTATAAAACAGTGATAACAATACAATACATGTCCCACAACTAAGAGGCCAGTATTAACAGCACATAAAACAAGCAGAGCATATTTATCAGCGACATACAACCGTCTCACAATGTCTGCCAATCAGGATTTCAGCTTGACTATGCATAATAGCTTCCCATCCACAACAGGGCTCTCTCAATGAGCACATTAAAGGTCAAGAAAACATTGATAACAACCATCAGATACAAACCCAGAAAACTAACAAGAGAGAAGGAGCGGACAAGGAAAGAGGAATAGAAAGAAGAGAGAGGGAAAAAGTGATCAGGACAGTTCTGCCGCCTCAAAAGCGTCAATATTCCTACCGACCTTGTATGGTAGCGAGAGGAAAGGACCTTCTAGTACAAGCTATAAGAAACGCCAAGCATCTAGTCGCTGCCAAAAGTTTGATTTAACAGAAAAGCACGCAGTGGACCCCATATATCTTTGGGACGCAAGCCCTCCGGAATGAGCTCCCAGTATACCATCAACTGCTCCTGACAGTACGAAGCATCTCGCAGCCACTCACGGCTTCGAGGCACTCCACCATGTCCCCAGCACATCGCAACCCTGCGCTTAACCAACAACAACAGCAGTCCTATCAGCCTTCTGTGAGCAGTCGGGACCCCCTCAACATAGCCTAACAGGGCAAGCTTAGGAGTACGTGGCAGCTCAATATCAGTCATCTTCTCAATAATGCGCAGCACCTCCATCCAATATGCGCTCACTCCGGCACAATGCCATGTGAGGTGGAGAAAGTCTGTATCAGGGGCCCCACATCTTTCACAACGCGCGTCCACACACAGCCCCATGCGTCTCAAGCTACTGGGAGTATGATACAGCTGGTGTAAAAACTTAAAATGAAGGAGGCGTAGTCGATAATTAGGGGACAGTTCTCTCATATGCGCGCAGCATCTGCGCCACACCTCATCTGAAATAGCCTCACCAATGACTGCCTCCCACCGCACTCTCGCCCCCAACTCAGTTCCAGGTGACTCGCTCTGCACACAGGCATAGAGCTTGGTAATAAGTCTACGCGGGGACCGCGTCTGGTATAGGAGCTCCAGTGCCCGTCACACCAGCGGCCTCGCGGGGAAGCAGGGGTAGCGCGAGCGCAGCATAGCCCCAATTCTGAGCACAAATAGCCGGTTCATCGCAGTATCAAGCCCACCACTTAAAGCCACCTCAGCCGAGATGACCAGTCCATCAGAAAACCAGGAGCCCAAGGTAGCCAGGCCGGACTCGCGCAGGAACTCATTCACATGCGCAAGCCCCAACAGCTGCACGTCCGCAACATCCAAAACTGACATCGTAGGTACAAACGGCTCACTCACTTTAACACGTCTCAGCAGCGCGGTCCAGGCCTTCGCCGTACAGGCCACAGTATTAATCTCACGCAACCTGGGTCCATTCGGATTCCCCATCATACCCAACAGTGTATCAGGCCATATAGCGTCCACTTCAGGTGCCAAATGTGGCAAATACCTTACAGGGAACAGCCAAAAATGAGCGAAATGTGCCTGCGCACAATAATAATAAAGCTCTAAATCTGGGGCCGCCAACCCACCCATCTCAAACGGAAGTGTCAATCTCTCCCACGAAATTCTAGGCTGTTTACCTGCCCAAACTAAGTTCACCAGAACAGATCTGAGCCTTTAAAAAAAACTCACAGTGAGAACAAGCAGTAGGTTTACAAACAGATATAGAAACTTTGGCAGACTTGCCATCTTCGCTATGGCGATACAACCGGTCAGCGAAAGCGGCAGCGAGCGCCACATCTCCACTTTTTCTTCCAACCATGCAAGAGCCCTGCTGAAATTCGCCGACCAGAGCGTGGTGACATCACAGCTCAACCAGACGCCTAAGTACCGCACCGGGCCATCAGCCCAGGAAATTGAGTATCTAGAGGGAACCTGTGTCGTAGCCGCAGAGAGAGGTACCACCACCGACTTAGACCGGTTTATGGTTATCCCAGAGAGCCGTCCAAAACACACTATTTCATCTATCAGAACATCAAGATGTCGCCGTGGGTCACGGACATACAGAGCAACATAATCCGCATACATAGAAATTAATATTGGCCTCTGCCTGAATGTCAAACCTCTATGATTCTGCCGCTGCCGCAATCGAGCAGCCAGTGGCTCCATTGCAAATGCAAAAAGCAGCGGGGATAATGGACAGCCCTGACGAGTGCCTCTTGCTATCAAAAAAGGGTCAGAAATGGTCCCATTCACTCTCAGCCGGGCAGAAGGCCTCAAATACAGCAGCCAAATCAATTATATAAATCTGGAGCTCAGCCCCACCCGAGCCAGCAGGGCGAACATGTACGGCAATGCAAGAGAGTCAAAAGCCTTGGTAGCATCTAAAAGCCACGCATACATCAGGGTCTAGCGCACCGCAAACCGCAAAGTGAGTACGGAGATTATGCGTTGTGGAGCGGCCCGGTATAAAGCCAGACTGGTCCGGTAACACCAGGGATGGGAGCAAGGGCTGCAACCGCGCAGCAATTAACTTCACCAGGATCTTATTATCTTTCCCTGGCTTCCAGATAGTCACAATAAGGGCCTCACGCAGCGAGGCAGGGAGAATCCCCGTATCAAGGGCCTCCGCATAATCCTCTAAAAGGTGCGGTGCAAGGATATCAGCATATTCCTCATAAAAGGACGCCGTTAAGCTGTCCAGCCCAGGAGCTTTATCACCCGGTAAGTTGCGGATTGCCTGGACCACATCATCCACCGAAAAGGGGATGTCTAGATATGCCCGGTGCAAATCTTCAAGCCACAACAAACTTATACCCTCAAAATATTCAGTTGACACAGCTGCATCTAATCCAGAAGGCTCAGAATACAGATCGGCATAAAATTCAATGAGAACACGTTTAATCTCATCAGTACCAGTGTAACGATAGCCTGCTGAATCTGACAATTCTACAATGTAATTACTTGCCCTTGGCTTACGGAGCATACCTGCTACCGTATGACCATATCTCTCCCCTTCACCATATCTTCTCTCCGCAGTACACTTCCCCAAGAAGCAAACCTCATGCAGCGCAGCCTCTTCGTACTGTGTCATCTTGCTTCTCAATGTGGCCAGAGTGTCTCCCGACCAATCCACCGCCAAGCGTTTTTCCAAATCAACCAGCTGGGCCTCCAGCTCCGCCAGCTCCTTCCTCAGCGGCTTCAGCACTCGATGTTGCTTAGCAATGCAGATACCACGAATCACCACTTTAAAAGCCTCCCACACCGTCCCAGTGGAGGCCACCGACCCACGATTCTCAGCAAACTATTTCAGGATAGCTTCGCGGAAATCAGTTCGGAATACCTGATCTCCAAGAGCACCATTAGGGAGTCCCCACATAAATTCCTGAAGAGGCCCCCCGGTATAGACAACTCCAGCAGAACTGGAGAATGATCCGATAGTGTGCACGCCATGTGCTTAACTGAGCGCGTCCAGAGATCAGCATCCCTGGTAGCAAGTCACCTATCTTTGCGGGACCAGCTATTATGAGCATAAGTGACACAGGTAACCTCCCTGTCAGAACCATGCTTCACCCTCCAAATATCTACCGTGGCACCCTCAATCTTCACATGCAAAAGGGCCCTAGCAGCCCCCACATGCTGCGTCCGAACCGAACTCTCACGGTCCGCTACAAGGTCCAGCACTACATTGAAATCCCCCCCCACAGCAAGGTCCCAGATCCCAGCGTCGTCAGTGTTTGGACCATAAAGCGACACCAGTCTACAGGGCCTATTCAGCAGCGTGCCACGCAGTATAACGTAGCGTCCGTCTGGATCCACAATCGTCTTTTCAGTGTGCCATTGTAGCCCCTTTCTAATCAAAATCGCCACTCCTCTAGCAGAGCTCGAATAAATGGCGAACTGACACTTGCCGATCCAGCCAGCCTTTATCCTATTACGGGTGGCCGCAACCAGGTGGGTCTCTTGCAACATGCAAATGTCAATCGCGTGACGCTGTACATAGGCAGACAACAGTCTCATCTTGCGCATATCATTTAGCCCACGTACATTCCAAGTAAGGCAGCGTACAGGCGTTCCACTATTCCCAGTCATACTGAGTTGTCACCCAGCCACCCAATCCTCCACATCACATGTTCACAACGGCGACAGCATGCAGAAAGGGAAGCTAAGACGAAGAAAGGAAGACATAGTGAAGAATCCAGTCCCAGAACGACCCTAACCCCCACCCACGCTGACCCCCCAAACGGGTCTGTGCAGCAGTCTCACCCAACCCCCAAATACACATCCCAAAGAACATTGTTAAACAGTGTCATAGGACTCATCCAAAGGGGCGTGGAACAGGCCATCTGAGACACCATCCCAAACAGGACGGGTGGCAGGGGAGCTATCAATACAGCAAGTACAACAGAGCAGCCATGTTATATATTAGAAACACTGACCATCAGAATAGCAGTAAGGCAGCGGGCGGGGCCAACAGCCCCCCGGCACAGCAAAGACCATTTAGTCATTGTCACTCAGGGCTCCTCTCTCTCCGCCAGAATCTCTCGAACTCTCCAACAGCGCCTTTTTGAGAACTGATTTTGCGAACTTGGCAGCCAGTTTCGGATCAGTAAAGAAATGCAGCTTGCCTCTATGCTGCAAGAGTAATTTGGCTGGATAGATGAGGGAGTATTTGGCGTCCGTCTGGCTAAGAGTGAGTTTGACCGCAGGAAGGCCCGAAGGGCAGCCTGGACCACCGGAGTGTAGTCAGGAAAAAGGTTGAGTTCAATGTCATTGTAAATCACCGGTCTACGCCCTCTGGACAGTCTAAGCACAGTATCTCTGTCCCGGTAGCTCAGCAAGCAAACCACTATAGGACGCGGCGGAGTTCCCTGCGGCGAGTGCGGACCCAAAGACCTATGGGCCCTCTCCACCACCAAGACCTGGGAGAGCTCACCGGGAAATAGCACAGACAGCATCGTCTCAACATAGTCCTCCATACGGCCCATAGCCGTTGCCTCGGGGAGGCTGTTGATACGTATACTATTGCGGTGTGACTGGGCCTCCAAATCCTCGTTCTTGTTGCAGATCACCTCCAGCACGCGTTCCATGCGTAGCAATTGTTCCCCGTCTCCACGGCGTCCATCTTCTAAGTCCAAAGTACAAGATTCCAACTGCTCAAACTGGACCTCATGACCATCCACATGTTCCTTTAGATGATCCATCTGCTCAGTCAGATGGTCAAGCTTAGCATCATTGCCAGCCAGGCTATGCTTGAGGTCTAAGAACATAGCCTTGACCAAAGAAGCTGAAGCCCCCTCCTCAGGGAACGAGTCGTCCGCCGAAGAACTGGCTGCACTGCTCTTTTTCTCCCCCCCCTCAAAGGTGAGTTTTGGCTGTTTATGATCGGCCTTTACCATCCTTTGCGCAGGCCTCTAGGAACGCGATCACGAGTGCGTCGCTCCTCTTCAGCACCGGGCCCCCTCCAGGCAAAGCCACCCAGGACAGTAACGCCACAAGGGTATGGGCTCCAAGTCACCTATCCCAGTCAGACCAAGCCTAAACTATGAGTCGAATTGTCGAGGCCCCCATGACGGGCCCACAACCAGGATCGCAATGCCGGTCCAGTCCCAGATGATCTCAACAGCAGCCCAGACGGCTGTCCGCAACACCACAGGGGCCCGCGGCTCGAGTCCTGCCGCCGATGAGGCCCTGGCAGGCAGTCCCAGCCAGGTCCAATTCAGGTCCAGGCACCAGGCCAAGGCATATCAAGCAGACACCAACTCTCGACACGCAAAAAAAGAGTGGGGGGGAGGGGGCGGAAAAACCAAACCCCCACCAGCACCAGGCCGCAGCAAGCACCAGCCTAGCGCACTGGCCCAGAAGCCGCAAGCCTGCAAGGTCAGCCCCCAGTACCCCTGTGGCCCTACAGCCGGGCCCCGCCAGTGAAAAAAAGAATAAAAGAGGGCCACCTAATGCATGGACTAGCTGGAGGGGGGGGACCCACCAAAACCCCCACTCCCTGCTAAGGGGACACCATGAGGCTCAAGAAGCCAAGGGGTTGCTCCCCGTGCCACCGCCAAGGATGCGCCGGCTACAGCCCGGCCCCCACCCCACAGGTGCCCACGGCCTGACCCGACCGCCAAACAGGCCCCCCAGGGGGCAGGAATCCGGCCACCAAAAGCGTGGGCACCCAAAAGAATGGGAAAGGGGGCCGCCCAATGACACGGCCCCCCGCAGCAGGAGAAAATGTGGCCCAAAATAGTAAAAATTAAGGGGTCGCCCCCCAGCGCCACCGGAGCAAGAGTGCCGTCAGCAGCCCAGCCCGCCATCACAGCAGAGGCCTGCACCTCGCAAATCCAGCAAGGCCCGCCCGGAGGCATCAGGCGGGCCTGCTCACCTGTCGCCGGCCGGGAGATACCAGCACCACCCGCAGCCTCCTAAAGCTTCCCGGTGCCGTTAGCAGTGCGGCCCGGGGGTTGGGAGGCTGCTCAAAAGGAGAATCAGGAGGATTTATTCCCCCGCCAAGCAGAGCCTCACGGTATGGCAGCCATCTTGCTGGTCGGCCACGCCCCTTGCTTTGCACCAATCTTGGCTGCTTTCTCCTTTCTGGCTTTTCCTATCTTCCCTTGATTTCATTGGCTAAAATATAGCTGATGTCTATTATAGCTATATGGTTTAAATCTTCTTATTATCAACATTGCCCACGAGGATACACAGACTGAAGAACACTGCTACCCCTCTCTCCATTTTTCACATCTTTCCCACTGCGATCAACACTCCCTGAGTCAGTTATTGGCCTGGTTAGAAGGGCATGCAAGAGTTGGTCTTCTTCAGTACCTGGGCTATATATCCTTACAAAAATCTGTTTGGATGTTCATATTATTGTTAAAACATCAGATCTGCCTACTTCAACCAAAATATTGGAGCGTGAGGCAGGGACAAGATGTGGCCTCGTGCCGAGAAGCACATAAGAGCCACTTTTACCCCCACCCCAGTCCCATACCCCCTCCTTAAATAAAAACATAACAACAACAAAAAAAAGCTTGCTGAGGCTGTTACCGGTGTCCTAGGGTGTTTTCACACCCCTTATGGGACACTGGAAGTTAAAAGCCTCCGCAAAGTGAGCTGACAATCACTGTTTACAGTGGTTTTCAGTTTGTTTTCTCTGCCACCGTGTGATATTGGCTCCTCGCCGGGTGACCGGGTGAGGGGAGCCAATATCGTGTGTCACACTGTGGCACCGTGTGAGTTGGCAGGGCTGTAACACAGGTGCTTCAAGAATCCCATGTAATGTTCTTTGCATTATGAAGCGGACATTGAGCATCGGAGAGGGTACAGCTCATAAGCTCTCATGAGCTAAAGTCTTTAAAGTTTCCTCATTCCCAGGACTATTGGCCTTTTCAATCAAACTGATGATATCACCAATGAGCTTAAATAATGACACGCCTCGGGATACTACTTTTCCCTCTTTTGTATGATCATGTTTTACTCAGTGCTTGATTTGTAAATTAAAAGGTGCTGATGCCCAAAGCACTCCTCTTAAACACGCGGCTGCTGTAATTAAATGTGCGAGCACGGAATACTGAGGCAGCGCAATCCTGAAGCCATCTTGGGCCTCTTCAATCCATTTACAGCCACTCCCTGACCTTTCAGCTCACTCTTGCAGCTTTCTGCTTTCTCCCTTTGTGACTTTTTCGTTTTTCTCTTCCTCCGTCTTTCCCATATGTGTCTTTTGCCCACAGCAAATGCTTGAGGCAGAAAAATAAGCGCCGGCCCTCAAAAATAAGTGCCGGTGCTGAGCACCAGAAACAACAAGCACAAATTAAGCACTGGTTTTACTCCACCGTCCAATGGGTCAGGACTCCTGCAGGGAAGCTGTGAGATGCATGGGGAAGAAGATCAGCCAGGCTCCGCAAAATCAGTAAAATCGAAACTGGTTTAACACAGCATGTGCCTGGCACCATGTGCCCTTTAACTGGTGTGGGGTCCTCTGGTGTAGGGCCACCATAACCCCGATCATGGGAAAAGCAAGAGGCTTGAAAACACTTTTGCTTTTAAAATGTTTCCCTACAAAATATTTTAGCGATGGTAATGAAACAACTGGTGTTTGTGTCTAAGAAAGAGACAGTTCATCTTTGAGAGAGTTAGTGCCACAGGAGCTACGCATACTCTTATCCCCTGTAGACTATTCATGTTGCCCTACCTCCAAACTTCCATCAGCTCCCATTTTTCCCCTTTCTTTGGGCATCTTGCAGCAACTCAGGACCCCCATCCCTTTATGCCTGAAAGGACATATTTTCCTCCATGCGTTGGACCAGTACGAGAATCCACACCGGCAGCTCCCAGTGGGAGGGACACATGAGCAGTATGTCTAACCATGAGCAGTAAAGTGTTTAATAGGCTTGATCCTTCCATCAGCAGTGCCAGGAGCTCTGCATCGTCAACCATACCCGCTACCAGATGATTCCCCCAGTTGCTGCCATCCTCCACCCAACAGGCAGCATATTGCATCAAGAGCAGCAAAGTACCAGAACTTCAGCCGGGGCACCTCCAGGCTGAAGGGGGATAGAGTCCAGCTGCCTAAACACTCTTGAGGGCAGCAAACACATGGAGCTCTGAATGGTGTACCGTTTTAGAAATCACTATTCTGCCCATAAGCAACAGCGGCAATCTGTTCCAGGAGGTAACCTACAAACACCATAGGGGGGTTCAGTTGCTTCTCTTTGGAGTGTGCAACCACCACGCCCCGGTAGCAGAAGTAGCCCAGCTCCCACCGCAGTCCAGTGTCAGGCAGGCGCTCCACCGGAGTCCCCACCAGCACTGCCAGAAGAAACAATAGTGATTTCTTGTGACTGATCCACAATGCGAACACAGCCCCAAACTCATCAAGTTGTCACCGCAAGATCCTAAGTGATTCTCTGGAGGCCCCGAGGTAAAACAGAGTGTTGTCCACATATAGAGATAAAATGTGCTGCCCATCGTCCAGCTCTATGCCCTACTCGTGCAGTTCTCGACAGGCCCACACTGCTAGAAGCTCCACTGCAAGAGCGAATAGAAGAGGAGAGTGTGGGCAGCCCTGACACATCCCCCTGCCCAATACCCACCCATCAGACCAATACTGCCCTTTCGGTACTCTGGTGCTGGGCTCCGTATAGAGCAGTTGGATCCACCCCCTAAACTGAGGCCCGAACCCCATGACCCGCAGGACCTCGAGCGGATACCCCCAATCGACAGTACCAAGAGCCTTCTCCAAGTGTAGAGACCAACTCCATCTCAACACAACTGCCCTCCACCTCGTGAAACACATATCAGGTCCTTGAGGTTCATGCCTGTGCTACGGCTCAGGATAAACCCACATTGATCCTCATGCACCAGACAGGTCATCACCAGGTTCCATTGGTTGGCCAAGAGTTTGCATAAGGCATATACACCAACTGGTCCACCCTCCCCCACTCGGCTTAGGCAGCATAAAGATGTCCCCCTCCCTCGTGGAAGATGGCAGGACACCCTTCTACTTGGGTTTCTCAATGACCTTGAGAAGGCCCTACTTGAAGACAGACGAGAACTCATGATGAAACCCTGCTGGGAATCCCCCTCCACCGGGAGCCTTAGACTTCGGGAGGATGCGAAATACTGGACGCAGCTCCTACAAAGCGAGTGCTCAGTCCAGCTATTAAGCTGCCAGCATCCTGATCCTAGAGAGCTTGAAGCCATCTAGATAATCTCCTGGTGAAGCATATGAAACTGCCATAGTGAAACAGTACAAGCAGTAAAAGGGATATAACCATAAATAATAGCAGAAATATTAAATAGTGAATAAGACACAACTGTGTTTGACAAGAGGCTCTAAAGGATCAGGTTTGAACCACTGGTTGCTTAGGACGGCCTGATGAAACCCACCTCCTGTAAACGTGCGAGAGTAGCTTCAATGATACAGCAGCAGCAATCCAGCAACAATCCAAAAGCCCACCGTTGTGTGGTGAGTGGGTGGGCACAAGCATGACAAAACGTGTGAGTGCCACAGGAGTAGGATCATGTGGTCCAGCATGAAGCCAGCTTGCAGGAGGTCCCACTCTTTTATTGGCTGTACTTGGCTCAAACATATCACTGATGAAGCCAGTAAGTGTCAGCGTTATTATTGCCTTCTTGACAGATCACTGTCCTGTTGTATTTGTTCTGCTTCCTTTTAACTGGGTTGTGGTAGTGTCATCAGCCATGTCCTCATGGAGTAAGGACCGTAACTTATTGTTGAAAGGGAGGTTCATGAGTCCAAGGAGGGACATATTCAGATGCAAAGTGGTGTGTGAATGTACAGAAGACACCTAGTTGGACACAATTATTTGAGACTTTTTTTGCTTGCAGAGGCTCTAGGGGCATCTTGGATGCTGAATAATGCCTGGAATCCACAAAGCGTTTAAAGTATGCAGTGACACGGAATGTGGGATCCCACACAAAGAAGAAAGATTTGTGAAGTTCAGTCATCTCTCTAACTGGCTGACAATTTTCTTCCTAAGGAGGAAGAAGACAGAACTCCACCAACTTTATGATATGTGTATGCTCTTTTCCTCCTTCTTCCACACGTGAGGCAGTCTTTTCCCGAGCCAATATGTTTTTCCTGTAAATGAATGGGTGTGATTGGATCTTTTCTGATAGCAATGTGTGTTATTGGTGGCCCCTACGGCAAGAGTGAAAAGTCAGTGTTGTGTATTTTGTGGTGTCTGTGGGAATATGACATGGTGTGCCGGATGATGTTTAGTAGATATGTGACTTGCTGTAATGCATTACAGACATATGGTTAGGAGAGGCTGTTTGCGTTTCTGGTAACACCGTAGACTCAGTAGTACAGTGCGGATAATAGGCCGATCTCTACTGGTATGCGGTGATTTAAATGTATTGGGTGTGAGACTGGGGTCACCAATACAGTGCTGGATTAGGGGGGCACAAGAAGCCTCCAGCCACATTGCCCAGTGGGAAAAATCACTCTGTAGGCCTGTCTGGGGCCCCTTCTCTGCCTTTCCACTGACCTGTTCATGGCGCGGTCCCTGCCATGAAAAGCTTGACGGAAAGGCAGGTTACGATCGGCACCACTGCGACTGACCACGGCTTTCCTCACCACGGCAACCGCGGGATCCAAGATCCTGGCAGATGCGGTGTTCGGGCCGCTACCACTGGTACGGTGGTCCCAGGACCGCCGTACTCATAATAAGGCCCTGTGTGGTTTGAGGTGTAATGGTTGGGAATAGTGTCCTGGTTGAGCCTGACTCTCCAAATGCATTACCCATTGTTGTAATCCCAAAGAGCAGACCTTTCACTGACCCTTCTTCTCCCGTGTGCGCTCACTATCCTCAGGAGGTTTCATGTATCACATGAGGGTGTTTACATGGCAAACATGCAATCTGTCAATGTTTTGATCTTCTGGTCTGGTCTTCTGACAGGCTGTTTACATAGGCATAGTTGACAGTTTACAGGTGTGGTTCGAGATTGGCATTACAGGGCCAGGTATCCTGAAAATTCTATTTGCAAAATGTGGTCACAAATTTAGAACTGACATTTTGAAAATGGAAGTTGTGTGAACCAACCTATGCACTAATAGGTTGATTTGCAAAGTTCCCATTTGGAGTGGGTCGTAATCCAACCTTTCTCAATACTATCCACGAGGTAGGTTGCATATTGCAACTCACTCCAATTGGTGGCCATCAAACATATCTGCTCGCTTGTTTCCTTTTTTTTTTAAGTGCAGCACATTTTCCTTCAAATAAGTGGGCCTGTGTTTAAAAGGAAACATTTTCTTTTTAAAGAAGTTTTTCTGAGAGTAACAAGTAGTCTCTTGGACAAGTCCCTAGTTCCCAACAGATTTTTTTAACATTAACAATTGACAATTTTACGAATGGGTTATCATTGCAACTTGGGAGTCTGTAACTTTTCAATGCTTTGCGACTGGATTACGGCTGCAAAACAATGGAACTTTGCATTGCGAATTAAATTTTTGAAGAAACGCCATGAATACGCTGTATCCAAATAGTGATGTCCTATGCATTTCCAACCCCATTAGTGATTCAGTACCATTTAATGGCTCACAAAACGATTTTAGTACAAAACAAAAGCCATTCTGTGGTCTGAATCCCTGTGAATTTGCCAATCATAGGTTCTACGGCCACAAAGTGGCTTTGTACATCTGCCCCTTAGTTCATTCTGGGGCAGTCTCTATGAATGCTTGTTTGTCAGATTTTAAGGGTTGGTGTGATTATGAAAATGTGATGGTAAACAATAACACTGATGGTGTGATCAGCAGCTCTGTGCCTACCAGAAAAATATTTTGCTGCAGCTGAGTGAGGGTTGAATCTTTTTGATTCCAACATTGTTATGTGTTTGCCACTTCCGGATTTATTTATGGCAATAAATGCTGGTTGTTGGTGTCTAATTTCACTAGCTTGGTTAAAATAATAGGGTAATTTCAATCATATTCTCTAATATACTAGTGTTGAGTTTCCAGTTATTTGCAGGTATTGCACTTATCTGCTTTTCTAAATAGTGGTTGCGTTTGCAAGATGTGTGTTTAAACTGTGTTTCTACCAACTTATATTGTTGCCTGATGGCTAACAGTTGTATAGCTTGCCTTCCATAGATTTTTAAAATAGATGATTTAATGAAATACATGGCATGGAGCATTAGCGCATTATTGAAATGATGGGGAAATTCATCAATTTGACAAGCAAACATGAGATTGGAGGATGTATAGTTCACTTGAGCTGGTTTGTGTGCTCCTAATTCGAACTATGAAGTAATACTTCTCTTGTGTGTCTTAGAAAACACTTAGGGGGTCATTATGACCCCGGCAGACGGCGTTAATATGGAGGAAAGTACTGCCATATTAAGACATTGGCGGTTTGGCTAAAGCCAAACTGCCAATGTATCACACGGACCGCCACAGCAGTGACGACCGCCGGGCTGGAGACTTCAATCTCCAGCCCGGAAGCCGTCACATGCCCACCTGTGAGATTATGACCCCACCTACCGCCATGGTTTTCGCGGCAACCTTACTGCCAAGAAAACCATGGTGGCAGGCACTATCAGTGACAGGGAATCCCTTCCCTGTCACTGATAGGGGTCTTCCCCCCTCCCCAGGTTTTCACCCCACCCCCTTCCTCTCCAGACCCCCCTTCATACACGCACCTTCATTCACACACGAACACAAGCATACACACACTCATTCCCACATTCATCCATGCATGCATACATCCATTCACACACACATCCATGCACACACATTCAACACGCAACACACACCCCCATTCATGCACGCACAAACATACACACACACACACCCCCACACACACACAACACCCCCCACCCCTCTCCCCTGTCGGAGTACATGACTCACCTGTTGTCAGGGGATCCTCCGGCAGGAGACGGGATGCGGCACTGCTGCCAGCAGCAGCGTCCACCAGCAGAACACCGCCAGGATGTATCATGTGTCATGATACGGTCTGTGGCGGTCTACTGGCGTCCATCCACCGGCATGGTGTAGGAAAGTACCATCTTGCCTGGCATCTTACCCCCATATTTCACTGTATATATGTTGTATGTGTCACTGGGACCCTGCCAGCCAGGGCCCCAGTGCTCATAAGTGTGCCCTGTATGTGTTACCTGTGTTGTGACTAACTGTCTCACTGAGGCTCTGCTAATCAGAACCTCAGTGGTTATGCTCTCTCATTTCTTTCCAAATTGTCACTAACAGGCTAGTGACCAATTTTACCAATTTACATTGGCATACTGGAACACCCTTATAATTCCCTAGTATATGGTACTGAGGTACCCAGAGTATTGGGGTTCCAGGAGATCCCTATGGGCTGCAGCATTTCTTTTGCCACCCATAGGGAGCTCTGACAATTCTTACACAGGCCTGCCACTGCAGCCTGAGTGAAATAACGTCCATGTTATTTCACAGCCATTTTACACTGCACTTAAGTAACTTATAAGTCACCTATATGTCTAACCTTTACCTGGTAAAGGTTGGGTGCTAAGTTACTTAGTGTGTGGGCACCCTGGCACTAGCCAAGGTGCCCCCACATTGTTCAGGGCCAATTCCCCGGACTTTGTGAGTGCGGGGACACCATTACACGCGTGCACTACATATAGGTCACTACCTATATGTAGCTTCACAATGGTAACTCCGAATATGGCCATGTAACATGTCTAAGATCATAGACATGGCATAGTTGGCACAATCCCATGATCCCACGGGTCTCTAGCACAGACCCTGGTACTGCTAAACTGCCTTTCCCGGGGTTTCACTGCAGCTGCTGCTGCTGCCAACCCCTCAGACAGGTTTCTGCCCTCCTGGGGTCCAGCCAGGCTTGGCCCAGGAAGGCAGAACAAAGGACTTCCTCAGAGAGAGGGTGTTACACCCTCTCCCTTTGGAAAATGGTGTTAGGGCTGGGGAGGAGTAGCCTCCCCCAGCCTCTGGAAATGCTTTCATGGGCACAGATGGTGCCCATTTCTGCATAAGCCAGTCTACACCGGTTCAGGGACCCCTCAGCCCTGCTCTGGCGCGAAACTGGACAAAGGAAAGGGGAGTGACCACTCCCCTGACCTGCACCTCCCCTGGGAGGTGCCCAGAGCTCCTCCAGTGTGCTCCAGACCTCTGCCATCTTGGAAACAGAGGTGCTGCTGGCACAATGGACTGCTCTGAGTGGCCAGTGCCAGCAGGTGACGTCAGAGACTCCTTCTGATAGGCTCCTTCAGGTGTTGCTAGCCTATCCTCTCTCCTAAGTAGCCAAACCCTCTTTTCTGGCTATTTAGGGTCTCTGTCTTTGGGAATTCCTTAGATAACGAATGCAAGAGCTCATCAGAGTTCCTCTGCATCTCTCTCTTCACCTTCTGCCAAGGAATCGACTGCTGACCGCGCTGGAAGCCTGCAAAACTGCAACAAAGTAGCAAAGACGACTACTGCAACTCTGTAATGCTGATCCTGCCGCCTTCTCGACTGCTTTCCTGGTGGTGCATGCTGTGGGGGTAGTCTGCTTCCTCTCTGCACTAGAAGCTCCGAAGAAATCTCCCGTGGGTCGACGGAATCGTCCCCCTGCAACCGCAGGCACCAAAGAACTGCATCACCGGTACCCTGGGTCTCCTCTCAGCACGACGAGCGAGGTCCCTTGAATCCAGCAACTCTGTCCAAGTGACTCCCACAGTCCAGTGACTCTTCAGTCCAAGTTTGGTGGAGGTAAGTCCTTGCCTCCCCACGCCAGACTGCATTGCTGGGAACCGCGACTTTTGCAGCTACTCCGGCCTCTTTGCACTTCCGGCGGAAATCCTTTGTGCACAGCCAAGCCTGGGTCCACGGCACTCTAACCTGCATTGCACGACTTTCTAAGTTGTCCTCCGGCGACGTGGGACTCCTTTGTGCGACTTCGGGTGAGCATCGTTTCACTCCTCTTCGTAGTGCCTGTTCCAGCACTCCTGCGGGTGCTGCCTGCTTCTGAGAGGGCTCTTTGTCTTGCTGGGCGCCCCCTCTGTCCCCTGACGCAATTGGCGACATCCTGGTCCCTCCTGGGCCACAGCAGCATCCAAAAACCCTAACCGCATGACTTGCAGCTAGCAAGGCTTGTTTGCGGTCTTTCTTCAGGAAAACACTTCTGCACGACTCTCCACGGCGTGGGGCATCCATCCTCTAAAGGGAAAGTCTCTAGCCCTTGTCGTTCCAGCAGAATCTTCAGCTTCTACTGTCCAGTAGCAGCTTCTTTGCACCCACAGCTGGCATTTCCTGGGCATCTGCCCATCTCCGACTTGCTTGTGACTTTTGGACTTGGTCCCCTTGTTCCACAGGTACCCCCGTTTGGAAATCCATCATTGTTGCATTGCTGATTTGTGTCTTTCCTGCAGAATTCCCCTATCACGACTTCTGTGCTCTTTGGGGAACTTTAGTGCACTTTGCACTCACTTTTCAGGGTCTTGGGGAGGGTTATTTTTCTAACTCTCACTATTTTCTAATAGTCCCAGCGACCCTCTACGAGGTCACATAGGTTTGGGGTCCATTCGTGGTTCGCATTCCACTTTTGGAGTATATGGTTTGTGTTGCCCCTATCCCTATGTTTCCCCATTGCATCCTATTGTAACTATACATTGTTTGCACTGTTTTCTAAGACTATACTGCATATTTTTGCTATTGTGTATATATATCTTGTGTATATTTCCTATCCTCTCACTGAGGGTACACTCTAGGATACTTTGGCATATTGTCATAAAAATAAAGTACCTTTATTTTTAGTATAACTGTGTATTGTGTTTTCTTATGATATTGTGCATATGACACTTGTGGTACTGTAGTAGCTTCACACGTCTCCTAGTTCAGCCTAAGCTGCTCTGCTAAGCTACCATTATCTATCAGCCTAAGCTGCTAGACACCCTATACACTAATAAGGGATAACTGGGCCTGGTGCAAGGTGCAAGTACCCCTTGGTACTCACTACAAGCCAGTCCAGCCTCCTACACATGGCCACAGCTGGATTTCCGCCATCTTTCTGGCAGAAATCCGGCTGTGGTAATAATCTGGCAGACGGCTGGTAGCCGCGGCGATGGTCTTTTGGCGCTCGTCGCCACGGCGGTAGGCGGTGTTTACCGCCGGGGACAAAATGACCCCCTTAGTATTTAGGCATTCTAACTTTAGGTGGAAAACGCAACATAATTCTTTACATTGTTGTAGACAAATCAATCCATGTATGAAATATCTACATAAAAAGAGAGAAAGATATGTAAAAAATACCTTGGTACTGCTGATTTATGGTGTTGTTGATCCCACAGAACATGGCTTTTCCTTTGCCCCGTCTCCCATAACAGACAGTTCGGCAAACATATTCTTGTAAATAAGCAAGATGATTTCAAGATTTCTATATGGAAAAAGACACACAAGAACCTCAGTAGGAAGAAATTCAGTTTCATTTAACTTATGGTTGTTTCGACCTTCCTAACTAGAATAATTTCTATAGAAGAACTGTAATACAACTAGGTAACACCATACTGCAGACAGGGGTAATAGGTTCTAGTTTTATAGGGATGGAGCGCGTGTTCACAAATCTACTATAGCCTTATAGCCCGCCATAGTAGGCTACACCGGCCATTAAAGGCCTGTTCAGCGAGGGGCTTTAACAGGCGAGCGTGCTTTTAATAGCTCAGCTATGGTGGGCTATAAGGCTACTAGAACATTCTGCCCCATGAGGGCAGAATGCTACAATTAATAAAACAAAGGACTCACCACAGAGCCCGAGGGGACTGAAATTCCCTCGGACTCCGTGAGGCCTTTGTCCACAATAACAGCTGTGAACAAAAACCTTGGAATGTTGGGGCACCGGGCCTCTACCGGCCACTAGAAGCCCTGAGCACTCCATTGTTTTCATTGGAAGTCCCAACATTCCAGTGTTCTAACTGGAATTAGTTTTGCTTTGGTGTGAATTATAATAAAAGTAAAATCTAAAATCTTGCTAATATTAATAAGACTAGTCTAACGTTCATGGTTATGATGTTCTGTTCAATTCAGAGAATTCATGGAAAGTAATCCTTTCATCAATGTAAACATCAAAAATATTTTGGCAACATTGGTTAGTTGTAGTAACACTGAATAAAGGTCAGCTATTGTGTGGATAAAATATTATGTCAAGAATATTGAGGACAAAAATATTGTGAATGTAAGTTTCTATAGGTAAGCAAAGTTTTACTATATATAACTCCACATATATGCACCCGAAGAAATATATCTTCAAGGTATGTAGATGTGGAGTTAAGAATGGTAAATCTATACTTACATACAATACTTATGTTTCCAGTATTCTGGAAATTATCCCTTCCGAGCATATTTTATTCCTAATTGGCTAAAAAAACATAGGTTTTAAAGGGGCAGTCATAAATTATTCAAGTAATCAATGGTGTGCTGATCATGCATGACCTTTCCTTTGGGTGTTAGGGTCCACCCACCGCAATAATGGTGAACAAACAATGCATTTTAACTCTATTTGACAACAGCATTGTTTAAAATCCATATATATCACAGGCAGTTAGAAAAACAGCTAAAAAATCTGGATATGCAGTTTCACATAGCCTATGATCTTATTAAATGTGTAATGCATTTTTCTACACTTCTACATCGACTTCCCTTTATTTTTCTCTCCTATACTTCCAAGCTGAGAGGCAGTCATATTTTATGAGTAAATATCTGCTCTGTAGATACAGGTAGAAAAAATAAATGTCAGGCATAATTGACAATCTCGGGCCTTAGAAAAATCATTGATAAACATGACAAAACGCCTACAGTAGTCATGAAATAACAGCTGTATCAGCAGCTGTCAATGTAACTCCACAGTAAAAGGATTAGCAGCTTCTGAAACTCAACAGGAATTATAACTCAAATTGCAGCTTTAAATGTATGTTAGAAATGTCATGATTGCTCCCTAGACATGAGCCTGCCAGTTTCCGGAAAGACTCACTCTTCTATACTACGTACCAGCTTTCTATTTCACAAAAATAAACTTGCATTTTTACAAGTAAACAAATGTAGCATTTGCATCACCAATTTTTATGTCAGCACACACAGATTTGGCCCAGAAACATTCATGTGTCACAGTGGGCCTTACGTGACCATGGTTCACCATTGCATGACAAGAATTCCTCTGATAAGGGAACGAATTCCACCACGATTTTGTCAGGGTTTGGTACCAGTATGGCACGGATGTCACAATATAGCCTTAGAGCCCGCCGTAGCGGGATATTCTGGCCATTAAAGGCACACTCCAGAGTTAAAGGCAGAAGGCGAGGGCCTTTAACAAGGGAGTGGGACTTTAATGCGGGTATAGCCCAGCTACGAAGGGCTATAAGGCTACTAGAACATTCTGCCACTAGAGGGCAGAATGTACTAATAAATAAAATAAAGGCCTCGCAGAGCCTGTGGGGATTGAAATCCCCTCATGCTCCATGAGGCCTTTGTTCACAGCTGTTGCTGTGAACAAAGAACACTGGAATGTTGATGTTCTGGGCTTTTATCAGCTGTTAGAAGACCGGAGCACTCCATTGTCTCCAATGGAGCTCCCAACATTCCAATGTTCTAATACAGCCTTAGAACCCGCTGTAGTGGGCTCTACTGGCCATTAAAGGCCCGAGCCGAAGATGAGGGCCTTTACCAAGGGAGAGGGCCTTTAAGGGACGGTTGCGCTGTTGGTGCTACTCGGTTCAGAGGATAGGTGATGAGAAATGAAAACTGCTCCAATATGTTGTGGCCTTGATCTTGAGTGAACGGCTCCAAGCCACATCTGCAATATCAATTCTGTAGTCTACAGAACTGATTTATAAGGCGGCTCTAAGCCACATCTGCAATATCAATTCTGTAGTCTACGGAACTGATTAACTGATTTATAAGGCAGCTCCAAGCCACATCTGCAATATCAATTCTGTAGTCTAAGGAACTGATTTATTAGGCGGCTTCAATCCACATCTGCAATATCAATTCTGTAGTCTAAGGAACTGATTTATAAGGTGGCTCCAAGCCACATCTGCAATATCAATTCTGTAGTCTTAGGAACTGTTTAACTGATTTATAAGGTGGCTCCAAGCCACATCTGCAATATCAATTCTGTAGTCTAAGGAACTGATTTATAAGGCGGCTCTCAGCCACATCTGCAATATCCATTCTGTAGTCTAAGGAACTGATTTAAAGGCGGCTCTATGCCACATCTGTAATATCAATTCTGTAGTCTAAGGAACTGATTAACTGACTTATAAAGCGGCTCAAGCCACATCTGCAATATCAATTCTGTAGTCTAAGGAACTGTTTAACTGATTTATAAGGCGGCTCCAAGCCACATCTGCAATATCAATTCTGTAGTCTAAGGAACTGATTTATAAGGCGACTCTAAGCCACATCTGCAATATCAATGCTGTAGTCTAAGGAACTGATTTAAAGGCGGCTCTATGCCACATCTGTAATATCAATTCTGTGGTCCAAGGAACTGATTAACTGACTTATAAGGTGGCTCCAAGCCACATCTGCAATATCAATTCTGTAGTCTAAGGAACTGATTAACTGATTTATAAGGCGGCTCCAAGCCACATCTGCAATATCACTTCTGTAGTCTAAGGAACTGATTTATAAGGCGGCTCTAAGCCACATCTGCAATATCAATTCTGTAGTCTAAGAAACTGATTTATAAGGCGGCTCTATGCCACATCTGTAATATCAATTCTGTAGTCTAAGGAACTGATTAACTGACTTATAAGGCGGCTCCAAGCCACATCTGCAACATCAATTCTGTAGTCTAAGGAACTGATTAACTGATTTATAAGGCGGCTCCAAGCCACATCTGCAATATCAATTCTGTAGTCTAAGGAACTGATTTATAAGGCGGCTCTAAGCCACATCTGCAATATCAATTTTGTAGATTAAGGAACTGATTTATAAGGCGGCTCAAATAAAATGATGCAAATCCGCCGCAAACTGAGTATAAATCTGGCCCAATAACTAAAATACCCAGGGCGCAGTTGGTAAAATCTCTTTTTCAATGAAACGTAGTGACCTTTCTCTTTTAAGGCGGCACCTGCAGCCTCGAATACATTTCTATTTTAAAATGTTTATCTTTCATAGTTTTATGTCTTTTGCCATAATTATGCCTCTCAAAGTGCGCCCTTGAAATCTGAAAGCCAAAATCCAAAGGAGCACATTTTATCTTTTCGCTGAGAAAAAAACTGTAAATGAATTTGACTTTAAACCACATATAATCCGATTAAATATATGATCATAAATTTGGTGATAAATGTCTATAACCAGCGTCACCAGGGGGCGCCAGAGATAAAGAATTGCCTTAATTTTAGCACAAGCATTGGCAGATGTGTGAGGGTAGCGTGACATGATTTGGCATAACATAGCAGAAAACAAAACAAAGCATAAGGGTTTCCTCTGTAATTGCAGGAAACTCAACGATACATTGCCACTAAAAGTTTCTATTCCATCACACAAAATGTAGCTGGGATTTCACACTGCAGCTGCAGGGCCCTCAGAACTACTGGTCAAACTAGGCTGCCCCTTACTGGCAGGGGACCCCAACTAAAGGGTCGCACTGATGCACTATCCTACAACTTTCACCGTATTGCAAATCTACTTTTAAAACTGGTTGCAATACCATCTCCTGATTTGTCATTAATGGATCTTTCAATAAACTCATTGAATTAATCAGACTTTTCATCGACTTCCATATTTCACGATCAAAGACTCCTTGTTCATTACACAGAATAGTGAAAATGCCCTCTACAGAATATGCAATCGTTTCATAATATCTGTCCATTAAGTCAGTTAAATCTGCCATCATAGGATATTTAAAATCTTCATATCATAAATATCATTTGGTACTTTGCCAGGCCAAACTTCACCCATAAACCAGTTTCGATTTATCTTTGTAATCAAATATTAGTTAGTAATAAATGTTTCTGTTGATACATACACTTTTTCTGCATTCTTGTCTTGTGTGCATTATGCATGCAAATAATTTCCCTGTGACAGTTTTGCTGGCATCGTTGTTTGCATATAGAGATATAACTTTTACAGGTTTCCTATCAAAGTGCACGTGCTCGGTGCAAGTACAGAATGGATCATGGGCAACACTCAGTTTCCTTTTCACGATTCTATGCAGATGCGTAAACAAGGAAATTTAATATCAATAATCAGTCAATGAAATCTATATTCAGCTTATCTGGCCATAAAGGAAAACGAGAATACATATCTTCAATAAAAAAACATTTCCTCATTCCTTTACCTAAAATCTAAATACAGGAGCTAAAAACCACCTCGAGCAAAAATGACAACTTACAACATATCAGGTAGTGCATGCATCAAACTAATACTGCGTCTCAGCTGCTGTATCATTTACTGATTTTTATATCATGAACAAAATGTACTACTGCCACACATGCTGCCTCAGAGCTCTGAGACCTGGCATCCTTGGCGTGGTCTCCCCCATCTTGTTTTGCCACTGCTTCCCAGGTTTTGACTGTGTGCTGGACTCTGGTCTTGGTGGTTTTGGTAAGCTGGGCACTTTACTACTGCTGACCAGTGCTAAAGTGTAAGTGCTTCCTGTGTAAATTGTATGTGTAATTGGCTTTTCCATCATTGGCATATTTGATTTACTAGTAAGTTCCTAGTAAAGTGCACTAGAGGTGCCCAGGACCTTTAAATCAAAAGCTACTAGTGGGCCTGCAGCACTGATTGTGCCACCCACATGAGTAGCCCTGTAAACGTGGCTCAGACCTGCCACTGCAGTGTCTGTGTGTGCAGTATTGCACTGCCAATTCGACCTGGGAAGTGTACTCACTTGCCAGGCCCACACCTTCCCTTTTTATACATGTAAGACACCCCTAAGGTAGGCCCTAGGCAGCCCCATGGGAAGGGTGCAAAGGTGGGACGTGTACTGATATGTTTTACATGTCCTAACAGTGAAATACTGCCAAAATCAGTTTTTACTGTTACAAGGCCTATCTCTGTCATAGTTTAACATCAGGCTGCCTTTAAATAACTTTTAAGTGCAGTTTCCCTTTGGGAGGAAATAAAGATTTTTGGGATCTCTAAACTCACAATTCAAAAATATATCTTTTGGTAAAGTTGTTTTTTAAATTGTCTGTTTGAAAATGCCACTTTTAGAAAGTGGGCATTTTCTTGCTTAAACCATTCTGTGACTCTGCCTGCCTGTGTAGTCGCTGTCTGGGTCAGACTGACAGTTGGGATGCTTGTGAACCCCCTCTAGACAATGACACAAATGGAGCTGAGGTGTTGCTTCCATATCCTGACGGGCCATCTGGACTAGAGTGGAGAGAGGAGTGGTCACTTACACCTGAAATACTTTACACATTGCCTTTGAGATAAGCCTGACTGCTTGTGTCAAGCTACCAAGGGGGTGAGCAGGGGTTATCTAAAGTGTGTATCTCCACTGCCCTGACTAGAGTGAGGATCCCTGCTTGGACAGAGTGCAAGTTGACTGCCAACCAGAGACCCCATTTCTAACAAGAGCTACAATGTTGTGGGCAATTTGCATCGATTTACATTTAGACAGCACAGATTTGAAACTAGATAGCGTTTTCTTTCGACTGAGTAAAACTTAACAAAAAAGCATAATATGCATTGTGCTCTGTAGTAAATCTGAAACCTACTTTGCAGAATTGTTACAAAGGACAGCGTGGCTCTAAAGCCATGGTGATCACAATGACATAGTGGTTTCTTCCTTGAGTCTACATAGGTCTTGCAATGCTCTTGCAGTCTCCTGATAGCTAAAGTAACCTTTGTTTGATATCTTATTTAGTTCTAGGGTTAATCGGATTAGGGTTAAGAAATAAATTCAGGGCATTCAGCTCGTATGTTTTTTTTTAAGGTATGAGAGCCATGGAAGAGTAAGTGGTCTCTGTAAGGCTAGGCATTCACGAATAATGGACCTCATGCGGCTAGTCTCTGGATTTGCCCAAATTGAAACTGATGCAGCAATAGGCATATTTTGAGTAAGTCCTCAATATATGGGACCCCTAACTCACTGTGACGTACATGGGTAGAGAAGATCTGCAGCACTGCTAAGAGTCTCCGCAGGAAGTGGTTTTCCCCGTTCAGTAGCCTTCTTCTTTTTGTATATCCTTGTATGCCTGATCCATATGATGACAATCATATGCATTTAGTCGTACATGTTTTGAGCATTTCCTTTAGCCGCTTTTGTCCTAATATCCCTTCAAACCTAACTATTGCCTCAGTGGCCATGGAAAATTGATGCTGTCCTACAGTATATGTACATCCATAGTTCATCAAAGTTAACTCCAAATATATAAAGTGGTTAACACTCTTATCAGGAGCTCCCCCTATGTTGTAACTACAGTTTTAGTAGTTTCCAGTCCTCGTTACATTGTGAACAATTTCAATAAGTTAATGGTCAACATTAGCTGTTTCATAAAAAGACTAAAATTACCTAATAACCTCTGAAGCCCACTTTCAGTATGGGACAGAATAGCTGCATCAATACAGGGAGATGTTACTCGCCCACCTATCCGTGAAGCACTAATCTTGGAGCAGGGCAGTGTCTCCCCTCTAGAATCACTTAACTATCCCTTTCCTCTTCTCAATGTAATCTTTGTATACAAAATCCTTTTAATCATCTTGTAATCAATTGAAACAACTTGCTTCAGTTTATTGTTCCTTGTTCTAATTTTTTCAACTCCTTGTGTAAACTACATGCATCATGTCGAGAGACTCGCGAACCAGCTACAGTACCCAGACACCCACTGCCGAAGGACTGCATGTGGTCCGAAATGCATTGGAGAATTTGAACTGTGATGGAATGCACTGGGAATTTTGAATGCACCTATGGGTATGTTCACATCATGAACACAATGAATTGTGATTAGCGAGTTAACTTTCTCTTCTCTCTCTCTCTCTCTCTCTCTCTATATATATATATATATATATATATATATATACATAACATAGCATAACAGAGTGTCAACTCTAGGTGAAATACTTAAATTTTGATGTGCAAGTCCATTTAGGTCCATCATTTTCTGGGCCCCAAAGTTTGGACCCAATAATTTATGGCATAGAGACACTAAGGGGGTCATTACGACCCTGGTGGAACAAGTCCGCCAGGGCCGTGGGACGCGGTGGCACCGCCGACAGGCCGGCGGTGCCCCGCGGGGCATTCTGACCGCGGCGGCTCAGCCGCGGTCAGAGAAGGGAAACCGGCGGTCTCCCGCCGGTTTCCCGCTGCCCCAAAGGAATCCTCCAAGCCGGCGCAGCATGCTGCGCCGGCATGGGGATTCCGACTCCCCCTCCCGCCATCCAGTTCCTGGCGGTTCTCCCGCCGGGAACCGGATGGCGGGAGGGGGAGTCGCGGGGCCCCTGGGGGCCCCTGCCGTGCCCATGCCTATGGCATGGGCACGGCAGGGGCCCCCGTAAGAGGGCCCCTAAAAGTATTTCAGTGTCTGCAAAGCAGACACTGAAATACGCGACGGGTGCAACTGCACCCGTCGCACCTTCCCACTCCGCCGGCTCTATTACGAGCCGGCGTCATCGTGGGAAGGGAGTTTTCCCCTGGGCTGGCGGGCGGTCTTGTGAAGACCGCCCGCCAGCCCAGGGGAAAACTCGGAATACCCTCCGCGGTCTTACGACCGCGGAGCGGTATTTCGGAGGGGGGAAGCCTGGCGGACGGCCTCCGCCGCCCGCCAGGCTCGGAATGAGGGCCTAAGCCTGTCTCAGGTGCTGTGGGTGGGAGCTCTGGGCAGTACACACTCCGGCCAAGCCCTGCAGCAATCTGGAAGAAGTACACAATGCTCCCCTGGACAGGCACAAGTCCACCCTGCACCCTGCCTCCCAACTTGCCCACCAACCCCCTTCACTGCCGCCCTGCTGACACTTCCCACATGTTCAAAACAGATGGAAAATGCCAGTGCTTTTTCCTAGGATGGGGAAAATATGCAGGTAAAAGACATTTCCAGTTTGATGCAGTTATTCAACATATCAGAGAAATACTCAGAAAAGCCTTTTTTATGTGAAAATACCAGATAGGATCAGAGGTTTGTTTACCAAAAAATGGCACTTTGATGATCAGGCCCAAATTGTAATTGTATGTTTTGAGATTGCCTTTGTCAAAATAAAGAGTTTATGACACTTTTGTTTACAGGAGACACATCAAAGTAAGACTCTGAACAACCTTTACAACTTTAAGCCCAACCCCTGCAAAGCACGCAAAAGCAGAGCCAGTGCTAATGTTGCAACCACACCACAGACATTGTCAATTTTGCAACCAACATCTCTTCACTCAATCACTGTGACTCCCACCACAATTGGCACAATACCACCCCAGACTGCCCGAGAAACTGTGATCACTGCATAAACTCCTTCTGAGAAATGTACAACTGAAAAATGTTCTATTACTAAGCCACTTTTGCTGGTACCCAGTCCCCAAAGTCTGTTAGATTTCCCTGTGCCTTAAGGGGAAGGGAAGAGGAAGATGAGGGTATGAGGCATCCACATGAAGGGGCAAACATAGAGTGGAGCCCATCAGCCAACAAAGACATACAACCTGGTCTATCTGAACTTCCACCGCCTGTCACCACCACCTCTGTAGTAAATACCATGGCACCGATTTATCAACAAAGTTTTGGCATGGAGGAAGTTTGTGCTGTTTTACAGCAACATTTCTGCGTTTCCACAAATGTACTCATCACAATGGGCAATCAGATGCAGCCAGCGTGTGACAACAAGTGTTAATTGGTGAGACTGCGGCAACAGTTATATCATTTACAAAGCTAGCAAGACCAGCATCCCCACTTACCCTGCAGACATACTCACCATCTCCAGTGGTTCTTGGCACACCGTAGCCAGGACCTCATCAGACTACAGACTAAGAAATGAAAAAAAGAAACAATACAGTAAGCCTTTTCCATCTGTCCTCCTGGTGATGCATAATTTTGGTTGCACCATCATGCATTGAAGAAGTGACATGATAATGTAATCGACAACACATATATTGTGTGTCTTAACATTACTAATGTAAAGTGGCATATCCAAATCCTGTTACTGAAGGTGCATTCACAGTAGAAGACTAAAATTTCATATATATGTGTGGTCTAAGGTTTGACCTTAAAATGCTGAATTGTAGTACTCACGCACATTTATATTCATGTATTCAGATTATGGTATTATGGTGTATCTGCATACATTCACATCTCGTTTATAGTTCTTCCTTTCATTTATAATTGCAAGATGCACTTATAAACATGTATTTCAAATGCGTATTGAATGCTTTATTACGTTAGCATAATCAAAGGCCTGAATAATTTGGTCTCTCATGTTTAACCTTCAATGTGGAGTTTTGCTTGTGTTGCAATATTCTTTCTTTGCAGGTGCGTCCGTGCGAGTCTACAGTTAATGAAAGGCATACTGTGTGACGAAGATAATGGGGTATGGGAGGATACTTTGGCAAGGACAAGGAGCGCTAATGAACTGAGAAGAAAAGTCTCCTGTTTGTGTACCAGACACCGGGAAATACTCAAGGTCGTCCTGATGTTCGATTTGTGGAATGAGAGCTTGATGGGAGTCACCAATTTCAACTGTGCAAGGAAAGTGTGAAACCACTGATGTGGATGACGTAGCTTTCTCGAAGATTCTGTAGGTTTAATTGCTATTCACCGAGTTAGATGAGAGCAGATTCCCTTGAGACTTGAAAGGGTACAGACATATCTACTCATTATTCCTTTGTGTGGCTTTATTCTGTACATCACCTTTCTATCAGAACTTCTACTGAGGTTTCTGTCAGGCTGACACTTTATTATATACCCTAAGACTTCATTTGGCTTTCTCTTTAGTTTAGGATAATGAGATTAACTTAGTTTCTCCAATGACCAGGCCAGAGGACTGAAACTTATAAACAGATCATCAGATTCTGTTTCCTATTTTTTGTATTGCCTCAACGTAAATTCTTGCATGCCTCATGTTTATACAATTTGACTTCATTCAACGCTTTACCTCAACTTTGATGATTTTGTACTTATATAGCATATTTTCTTAGATGTATTTACATCAGTTTGGCTCTTAATTTGTAATAAATGTTTGAACTTTATCTATCACCTCCTGGATTTGATGTGTGACCAAATAGGTTACACTGTGAACTGAATTGAAAGATGTATTTTAACTCTCCTTTACTTCTCAAACATCCTAAAAAGTCCTGTCGGGAGAGGAAAAATAAGAAGATGGGCCCAGAGTGTCATCACTCCCAGAATCTGAAACAGAATCCCTATATCCAACAGGACTGCTGCAATGTGCAGTAGTAGTCTCTTAGTGAGTACTCAGAATTTAGGAAATAGTTGAAGGCTCGCCTCTCCAAAGAAGACTACATCAGAATTAATTAATGGTCCACAACCTGGCTTCCTCTCCTATTACTCATTGACTTTATGCTCATCTTTGATCATGTAGTGAGCTACTATGCATTTGCACTATGGAAATACCATATACATGCATAAAATCTTTGTGATAGAACAACTAAAATGTAAACAGTGTTAACGTTTCCTAAACAAAAAAGTAGATAATTGTATTTTTTATGTGTGATATCTTTTGGCTGTTGAAGATAAAAAAACAATTATTTTCTTGTATTTAATATTTTTCATAGCTAAAAAAATGTAACTTTATTTTTGGTGTTCTGTGCAATCTATCTATCTATCTATCTATCTATCTATCTATCTATCTATCTATCTATCTATCTATCTATCTTTACTGAAAAAAACTAAGGTTACAGGGATGTTATAGTTATGTTCTGCATTTACTCATACAAAACCATAGAAATTCAGCAGTTATACTTAGAGTTATTTCATGTAGCTATAACTCGTAACCTTGTCATGCGCAGTTTTCTTATCAATAATTTTATTGCAAATGTTGCAGTGATAATATCAAAGATGTCATAGAAGATGTCCTCAATGATATAATATGTGGAGTAATTAGTTGTGCATGGCGAAGGAGCGAGAAATAGATACCTTAGGGTGTGAGCTATAGTTACTTGAAATAACTCTAGCTATACTTTCTACGAGTAAATTCAGAACCTAACTGTAACATCCCTATAGCCTCTGGTATTTTCAGTAAATTTCTACGGTTTTGTATCGAAAAGTAATTTTAATTGCTATACTTTAACCCAACCACTGCTGGGCATTTCATTTGGCCGTGCGCAGCAGGGGTTGGCCGCAGGGCCTGGCCTTTGGCCAGGCCTTGCAGCCAAGCCCTTATAACCAGTCATCCTACGCCGTGCACGGCCTCTGGCTGTGCACAGTGGGGGTTGGCCACAGGGCCTCTCTCTGTCAGTGGATCTGTGAATGGGTGCTTGAGTGTCTGAGTGGGTCTGAAAGTGGGTGTGTGAGTATATGAGTGTGTCTCAGTGGGTGTATGAGTGTCTGATTGGGGGGGCGCATGAGTCACTGAGTGTATGTATGAGAAAATGAATTAGTGTATGAATGAGTCTGTGAATGTTTTTTACATTTTTTTTTGCATATCCTCAAATATTCAAGGATATTCACAAATATCACCCATCGTGAAGAAAAATAATTTTAAACCCATAATTTGACCATACAATACCCCTATATCACAACCCTGGGTCAAGGTACCTCCACCCTGACCACTTACCACTTCTATTTTCTGCCCCGGGGGACCGTCTCCGATAACATAAAATGGCGGCCGCAACTTTCTAGTCAGGTTGCAGCCAGCCAATTACAGTGCTTCTATTTGTGTGCACATTCGTGAAAATTCACAAATATTCATGATTTGTTAGCAGCCATTTATTTTCCCTTCAATCTCTCTAAAACTATGGGACAATCAATCAATCAGGAATTTGTAGAACGCACTACTCGCCCGTGAGGGTCTCAAGGTGCTGAGGAGGGGGGGGAGCAAAGGGAGGGTGGGAGGTGCTGCTACTGCTCGAACAGCCAGGTCTTGAGAAGTTTCCTATAGGTAAAGAGATCTTTGGTCTGGCGCAGGTGGTTAAGAAGAGTGTTCCATGTTTTGGCCGCTAGGTGCAAGAATGATCTACCGCTGGTTGTAGTTCTGCGTACGCATGGGACAGTTGCGAGGGCGTAGAAGGAGAGCCGTCTGTTGAGGTATTCTGGTCCGGTGTTATGCAGTGCTTTGTGAGAGTGGGTGAGGAGTTTGAAGGTGATTCTCTTGTTGACTGGGAGCCAGTGCAGGTTTCTCAGGTGGTCTGTGATGTGGCAGTGGCAGGGGATGTCCAGGAAGAGGTGTGCGGAGGCGTTCTGGATGTGTTGCAGCCTCTTCTGGAGTTTGCACGTGGTTCCTGCATAGAGGGCATTGCCATAGTCCAGTTTGCTGATTACGAGGGCTTGGGTGACTGTTCTTCTGGTTTTGGTGGGTATCCATTTGTAGATCTTTTGGAGCATGCGGAGGGTGTTGAAGCAGGAAGAGGAGATGGTGTTGACTTGCTGGGTCATAGATAATGAGGAGTACAAGATGAGTCCTAGGTTGCGTGCGTGGTCGGTGGGAGTCGGAGCGGCTCCGAGAGTGGCCAGATTTACACCAAATAAAGTAAAGCACAATCTGCGTACTGAAAGCTAGCCTTCTGCCACATTTGGTGTAAACTTTTCATGCACAACAAGAATCACTAGGTCACTGTTTTTGGAAAAGTTTGTGAAGATTTGTTGAACCGCGCCAAAGATAAAGGCAAGTCAAAAAACACTTTTTCTATGGAAACACGGTCCTAACTATAACTACCTACTGGCAACCGCCACTAGTTAATATATATATATTTCCATCAAGCATGAGCTGAGAAAAAGGAATATCCTAATACACTTTTCCCCCATACATTTTATACAGGAAAAATTAGACTACAATACAATAAAAACAGTTTAACAGAATTACACCAAATTTGGCAGAAAGCCAGATGTTTATGAAGAAAGTATGCTGTGATTTGGATTAATGCTGTTCAGGCGTTTTAGATAAATTAAGTATTACAATTTATAGATATCTGCTGCCTTGGGACTCCCACATGGGTCCCGTGGAAAAACGGTCAAAACATGCAATGTGATTGATTGGTACTTAGGGATTTGTTTGCAGCCACCCTACCCAATGCTGCGGCAAGGGGTTGGCTTCAAACGTATCACAATAACATATTGTATGTTAAAAAAAAACATAGAAATGCACTGAAAAAGAAAGGTTAAAGGGGGGTTAAACATGAGGAAGGTAGTAAGATTTTAACATATAGGCCCTCATTATGACATTGGCGGTAAATACCACTTACCGCTGCGGTGACTGTCGCCAACATACTGCCGCGGAGGCAAACATCCGTCTGCTAGATTATGACCCAGACACCTAAAACCGACACAAAACTGCCACAACCACAAATCCGCCAGACCAAAGGAATGTGATAAACTGTCAGTACTGACACCCATACCATTACGCCAACCAAGCAACGCCCTCCAAATTATCATAATCATAATCATAAATATTTATAAAGCGCGCTACTCACCCGTGCGGGTCTCAAGGCGCTAGGGGGAAGGGGTTACTGCTGCTCGAAGAGCCAGGTCTTGAGTAGTCTCCGGAAAGCGGAGTGGTCCTGGGTGGTCCTGAGGATGGTGGGGAGGGAGTTCCACGTCTTGGCCTCCAGGGAGGAGAAGGACCTCCCACCCGCCGTGGTGCGGCGGATGCGAGGGACGGCGGCGAGAGCGAGGTTGGCGGAGCTAAGAGGACGGGTGGGAGTGTAGAAGCTGAGGCGGCGGTTGAGGAGTTCGGGTCCCTTGTTTGTGGAGGGCTTTGTGTGCGTGGGTGAGGAGTCGGAAGGTGATCCTTTTGTTGACGGGAAGCCAGTGCAGGTGTCTCAGGTGGGCGGAGATGTGGCTGTTGCGGGGTATGTTGAGGATGAGTCGGGCGGAGGCGTTTTGAATTTGTTGCAGACGTTTCTGGAGTTTAGCGGTGGTTCCTGCGTATAGTGTGTTGCCGTAGTCCAGGCGGCTCGTGACGAGGGCGTGGGTCACGGTCTTTCTGGTGTCGGCGGGGATCCAATGGAAGATCTTTCGGAGCATGCAGAGGGTGAGGAAGCAGGAGGATGATACGGCGTTGACTTGTTTGGTCATGGTGAGAAGTGGGTCCAAGATGAAACCGAGGTTGCGTGCGTGGTCTGAGGGGGTCGGTGCGGTGCCAAGGGCCGTGGGCCACCAGGAGTCGTCCCAGGCGGTCGGGGTGTTTCCGAGGATGAGGACTTCTGTTTTGTCTGAGTTCAGTTTCAGACGGCTGAGTTTCATCCAATCTGCAACGTCTTTCATTCTATCTTGCAGGTTGGTCTTGGCGCTGGTGGGGTCCTTGGTGAGGGAAAGTATCAGTTGAGTGTCGTCGGCGTAGGAGGTGATGGTGATGCTGTGTTTGCGTACAATGTCGGCGAGGGGGCTCATGTAGACATTGAAGAGTGTCGGGCTGAGCGAGGAGCCTTGTGGGACGCCGCAGATGATCTCGGTGGGGTCTGAGCGAAAAGGTGGGAGGTAGACTCTTTGGGAGCGGTTGGAGAGGAAGGAGGTGATCCAGTCCAGGGCCTGTCCTTGGATCCCGGTAGAGCGGAGGCGGGATATTAGGGTTCGGTGGCAGACGGTGTCGAAGGCAGCCGAGAGGTCGAGGAGGATGAGGGCGACTGTTTCTCCGTTGTCCATCAGGGTTCTGATGTCGTCTGTGACTGAGATGAGAGCGATTTCTGTGCTGTGATTGGCTCGGAATCCGGACTGAGAGGGGTCGAGTAGGCTGTTGTCTTCAAGGAAGTTGGCAAGTTGCTTGTTGACGGTCTTCTCTATGACTTTGGCGGGGAATGGCAGGAGCGAGATGGGGCGGAAGTTCTTCAGGTCGCTTGGGTCTGCCGTAGGTTTTTTCAGTAGGGCGTTGACTTCAGCGTGTTTCCAGCTCTCGGGGAAGGTAGCAGATGAAAACGAGCTGTTGATGATGGTCTGGAGGTGCGGGGCGATGATGTTGTCGGCTTTGTTGAAGATGAAGTGTGGGCAGGGGTCCGAGGGGGCACCGGAGTGGATGGAGTTCATGGTGGCTTTGGTCTCTTCCGTGTTGATGTGAGTCCAGGCGTTGAGGGTGATGGCTGGGGTTGTAGGTTCTGTGGTGGTTGGCTGGGTCTGGTGTCCGAAGCTGTCGTGTAGGTCGGTGATCTTACGATGGAAGAAGGTGGCAAGGGAGTTGCAGAGGTCTTGTGAGGGCGTGATGGCGTTGGCGTTAGGGTTGGACAGCTGTTTGACAATGTTGAAGAGTTCTCTGCTGTTGTGGCTGTTTTTGTCCAGTCTTTCTGTGAAGAAATTTCTTTTGGCGGCGTGGATCAGTTGGTGGTGTTCGCGGGTAGCGTTCTTGAGGGCAGTCATGTTGTCTGCGGTGTGGTCCTTGCGCCAGGCTTTCTCGAGGGTGCAGCAGGTTTTCTTTGATTCCTTAAGGGTGTCAGTGAACCAGAGAGGTTTTTTGGTGTTGGTCTGTCTTGGGAGGCGTCTGAGGGGAGCGAGGTTGTCTGCGCAGTTGGTGATCCAATTCGTGAGGCTGAGGGCTGCGTCGTTGGGGTCGGAGGAGAAGGTGGGTTGATTGTCGTTGAGAGTGGAGAGAAGCTGTTCCTCGGGGATTTTGTTCCACTGTCGACGTGGGATGGGTTGTGTGCGGAGGTGGCGAGTCTCGCGTCGGAAGGTGAAGTGGACACATCTGTGGTCGGTCCAGTGTATAGCTGAGGAGTGGCTGAAGGATATGTGGTTGCTGGCGGAGAAGATGGGGTCTAGCGTGTGTCCGGCGATGTGGGTGGGGGTGTTCACCATTTGCTTGAGGCCGAGGTTGGTGAGGTTGTCGAGCAGGGCGGTGGTGTTGGGGTCGTTGTTCTGTTCCAGGTGGAAGTTGAGGTCACCGAGGAGGATGTAGTCCGGCGAGGCAAGGGCGTGCGGGGAGATGAAGTCAGTGATGGAGTCGCTGAAGAGGGCGCGTGGTCCAGGGGGTCGGTAGATGAGAGTTCCTCTGAGTGTGGTCCTGGGGTCGGTGTGGATCTGAAAGTGCAGGTGTTCTGCGGCGAGGGGGGTGTCTTCGGTGGAGGTGGTGACGTTGATGGAGTCCTTGAAGACGATGGCGATTCCTCCACCTCCTTGGTTGGTGCGGTCTCTCCTTGAAATCTTGTAGCCGTCTGGGATGGCTATGGCGATGTCGGGGGCCGAGGAGGCGTTCATCCAGGTCTCAGTGATGAAGGCGACGTCCGGTGCGGTGGAGTCCAGGAGGTCCCATAGTTCAACGCCGTGCTTGTGGACGGAGCGTGCGTAGATCAGGATGCATTTGAGGTGGTTGTTGGCGCGTGGGCTGGCGGGCGTGGTGTTTTCGCGGTGGAAGGTGAGTTTGCAGGTGTGACATACGAAGGGTCCGTGGGTGCGTTTCGGGTTATGACCCACGAATCACCACAGTGGACATTCAACAGCGATAAACCATTGGCGGTGCACACCGCTGCGGCAGAAATGGTCCCCCAAATACAGAATAACACAATACTGGCCAGAACCAAAAACACCCACCTAACACTAATACACACACCCACCAACAGCACTACAAAACACACAACACCCACAATCCTTTGCAAACACCCAAAGACTGATACACTTTGCCATGACACTCATACACAGAACTGCCCATCAAACCACATCTACCTACACATCCCTAATGCATCACACAACACCACACCCAACACTTCACACATCACCCTCTGTACAACACACTCCACACAACACCCATGTCCCCACTAGGGCACCCCCGGTTCACCGATGAGGAGTTGCTTGTCATGGTGGAGGAAATTCTCAGGGTAGAGCCACAGCTGTTTGAGTCACAGGTACAGCAGATATCCATTGCCAGGAAGATGGAGCTATGGTGGAGGATCACGGACAGGGTGAATGCCTTGGGACCATATCCACGCACAAGGGACAACATCTGAAAGAGGTGGAATGACCTATGGGGGAAGGTGCATTCCATTGCAGCAACACACCAGATTGCCGTCAGCAGGGCTGGTGGTGGACCCCCGCCTCCTCCCCCACAGCTGACAGGATGGGAGGAGCAAGTCTTTGCAATACTGCATCCTGAGGGACTCACTGGAGTAGCCGGAGGACTGGACACTGGTGAGTCAACATTTACTACCTATCACTCCCCATTACCTGCATGCCACCACGACCCCTGACCCTCACCCCCTTCACCCCATACCATCCCACACAGTGCACCACCCCAATTACCACACCCAAATGGCAACCCCTGCATGCCATACTCACTGCATGCACATCCCTTACAGCCCTGCATGCACACCCACCACCAATGCTTCCAATGGAGAACTAACAATCCCACAATCCATCTCCATACACAACCAAAGGTGGCAGGACAACACCAATAACATTGGGAAAGATAGTAATGTGGACTATGTCACAGGCATGTAGCATAACTCAACACTTACATCCCCACAGGTGCCTCAGCCAATGTCAGAGGCGAGGAGGTGCCATGGCTACCCAGTCCCCCCCGGAGATGCCCCCAGTGATGACAGCAACTCTGGAGCTCTGGATCGGGATCAACTCTCTGGGCCATCTGGGACCACTGGTCAGCCGGCTACCTCATCCCACAGCCAGGCTACCACAGAGCCCCCCACTCTGAATCGAACACCACAGCAGCCAGCCAACGCCCCCAGACCTCTGTCCCCAGGACACGTCAATCACTAGCGTGTCCACCTGTACAGAGACCCGAGTCCACACCACATAGGTAAGACAATGAGGGTCCTGGTGTCAGTGGGCACACCATCCAGGGGACACAGGCCTGGGGGGCCAGGAAAACCTGGTGGACAGCTGTGCACCGGAGGGGGGGAGGGGGATAGGCCCAGGGAATCGACTGCCCAGGAGGCACTCACTAATGTCCTGGGGGTTTATCAACAATACCAGGACATGATGGCCCAGGTGATCAACATCATGCAGGAGGATCAGCGGCTGCAGAAGGCACACCACTGGGAGGTCATGCAGCAGTTGCAGGGCCTAAATGCCAGCATGGCCTCCATTGTAGGGGTGCTGGGTGACATGGCCAACACCTTGCGGGAGGACAGAGCAAATCAGAGGGCCACTTTCACTAGCCACTCCACCCAGCAGCCATCAACATCAGCTGCGGTTAGTGTTTAGGAGGCCCTGCCACAGGACCCGCAGGCCACCAGCACCCCTCCTCCTGCAGAAGGTGAACTACCCCGCAAACGTTCCCTGCGACCCAGACAGACACCAGTGACACTTGCCAAGACCAAGACCACCGCCAGAAAATGAGCCCCTCCAGGATGTCCCCCTTGTTTTCCATGGTGTCACCTTGTCCACTTTGAACTGCCATTGCTTCCCTTACTATGGCCCCTTGGACACTGGACCTGTGCAACAAACAGACTGGCCCACTACACTAGACTTTTCTTAACCATCACCCGACTCAATTGCACTATCCCTTCATTTCTGTCACTTCAATAAACGCTGTTGAACACAACTGGAGTAATAGGGCTTTATCAGACAGAAATGTGCAACATATTGAACTGTAACATCCTGTGCAGATGACCTGTAATGTGTGAATCCATCCAACAAATGGTCTGTAGTCATCACATCAGTACACAGTTGTGACCACACCAACATCTGCAAAATGGGAAGGCATAGGTGACAGTAAGTTAGGATGCTAAGATAGTTACTGGCATCATGCTACAGCCACACAGCACAACAATGAAATGGAGAACAGGTTATTTCAACAGTCTTACCTGAGTGTCATTGGAAGTACTGCTGTATCATTAGTGTCCTGTTGTCGACATCCTCCTCCTCTTCCTCCTCCTCACTGTCCTCAGTGTCCACTGCTGCCACAGGTGCATTGTCCAAAGGTCCTTTCAACAGTCCTCCTGGAACGCCCATGAGCATCATTGTACCTATTCTCAGTCCCTGTACTTGGATTCCTAACAGGTGTCAAAAGCCAGGACAGGTTTGGGTAGCTGGAGTCACCTGGAAGAAGTGAGGGACCCACATTAGCTCTGCACAATGGTATGGGGTATGACTCCTGAAGGCATACACTGACATACATTGGGTGGGGACTCAGGCTCACCTATAAGCCACACTCTGTGCATATGTAGTTGTGCCATCAGCTGTGGGACACTGCTATTCCTCAGGGCAAAGTCAACATGCACCGACCCAGGATACTTGGCAGTGAAGTGGGAGATGTACAGGTCAGCAAGGCACACCATCTTGACATTGAGTGAGTGGAAACTCTTCTTATTCCTGTACACCAGTTCATTGGCCTGGGGGGGGGACTAAGGCAATATGGGTCCCGTCAATGGCTCCAATAACATGTGGCATATGTCCCATTGCATAGAATCCACCCTTCATAGAGGTCAAATCATCCACTTGGGGGAATGCGATGTAGCAGCACATGTGTTTGAGCAAGGCTACCAAAACCCTTGCCAGCACAATAGAGAACATTGGCTGTGACATTCCTGCAGGCAAGCCCACTGTCACTTGGAAAGAGCCTGTTGCCAGGAAATGGAGCACTGATAGGACCTGCACTAGAGGGGGGATTACTGTGGTGCAACAGATAGCAGGTACCAGATCAAGCTCCAATTGTGCACACAGCTCTGTGATTGTAACCCTGTCCAGTCGATAAGTGAGCATGACATGCCTGTCCTCCAGTGTAGCCAAGTCCACAAGGGGTCTTACGTGGTGGCTTGCCTTCCCCTCCTATTCCTCCGCAGTGGTTGGTACCTAAGGTACCGAAAAGTAAGAAGGGAGTGACAACAGAAAATATGGACCTACCACATCAGTGTATACAGAGCATGTTTATATGTTGGACACTGGAAATGCCTAAGTGTGTACTTTCAAAACCAATGACAGTTTTTATTCAGTAATTGTGTAAAAGCAGTATAAAATGACAACCACCTGTCCTGTATGCAGGGACAGGCGGAAGTGACCTCACTCCGCCGGCGAATGGCGTCATGGCGGTAGGCGGTCTGCATTGCTGTGCAATTCCTCATTAGCTAACATGGGGCTCTATGGAGTACAGTAACCAATGAGGATCAGAGCCGGCGGTGACGGTGTATACCGCCGCGGACGTGACCGCCATTTTCTGACTATCACTTCACTTGATTCCTGACTTTCCACAGGACAACACCTCCACTGCGTGTTCTGCTGTGACCTTTGTCTGGAACCTGCCATGACCTGTGCGACAGGGGAAAGGTCTCCAGCCTTCACTTCACAGGAGTTGGAGCGCCTAGTGGATGGGGTCCTACCCCTGTATGAGCAGCTGTATGGGCCTCCAGACCAACAGGTGAGTGCACCATGGGTCCGTTGCATGCGACATGGCTGCATGGAGATGAGTGTGTGTGCTGGCAGTGTGTCATTTGGGGGGTATGGCTGGTGGTAGTGTTAATGCAGAGGTACGGGTCATGTGTGTGCCTGATGAGTGGCAAATGCAGTTTGTAGGCCATATGTGTGACAGGCTGGATTGTCTGGTTCATTGGTGTCCCTCTGTTTGTGTTTCCTCTGAAGGTCAGCGCCCATCAGAAGAAGGGGTTGTGGCGTGCCATCGCCAAGGACGTGCGGACCCCCAGGATTTATAGCTGACGAGGTACCCACTGTAGGAAACAGTGGGAGGACCTTTGACTCTGGGCCTGGAAGACTGCAGAGGCTCAGCTAGGGACGGCCTCCCAACGAGGGAGGGGTGCCTGTCGGAACCTGACCCCCCTGATGGCCCGCATACTGGCTGTGGCCTACCCAGAGCTGGATGGGCGCTTGAGGGCATCACAGCAGCCAGCAAGAGGTGAGTACAGTGTGTTTGGCACCCATCTCTGTTGGCTGGCATGGGATATGGGTGGAGGGTACTAGACAGTGGATGCCCCAATATGCCAGCTTAGACATTGCTGCATGGTCCAGCTCAGGTTAATTGGGTGAATTGCTTGTTTTTGATTGCTGGCTTTTCATGTCAACAGGGCTTAGTTGGTCCCAGTTGGTGTGCAGATGGCAGTGTTTGGCTCCTACCTGCTGTGGTATTTAGCCAATGGTATACCAGTGTGGTCCATACTGTCCATTCTCACTCTCAGTGTGTGACAGTGATGTGTATGCCATCTGTGGTGATTGTACTGTGATTGACCCTGTGCTCCCTCTCTTTCTCTCCCCCTTACCCTTTTGTCATCCTGTCCATGTGTGCATTAGCATCATCTGGCGAAAGAACTGGGGCACAGGCGAGTGAGGGAGCTGCAGCCCACGGGACCCAGGAGACAGAGACCACTGACATCGAGGGGACCAGTGGGACAGAGAAGAGGGGAGCACCATGGCGGGGACAGGAGCTGATGCCACTGACTCTGATACCTCCTCTGAGGGGAGCTCCCTGGTGGTGGCGGACCCCTCTAGGACCACCCCAGCTACAGGTTCTACCGCCACCCCTCATACCAGCACCACCCTCCCAGTAGCCCCACGAGATGTCCGTGCCCGCTCTCCTTCGCCCCAGGCACCTCATGGCCCTGCCCCAGTGAGCCCCGCTGCCCTCACTGAGGAGGCTACTGACCTCCTGAGATCCTTCCCTGTAGGGCAGTCAACCATAGTGAATGCCATCCAGGGGCTGGCATCCCAGATGCAGAAATGCAATGCATTCCTGGAGGGCATTCACAGTGGCTTGGCAGCCCTACAGAGATCGTTTCAGGCTCTGGCCTCTTAACTGACGGCAGCCAGTGTCCCTGTTTCTTCTGTCCCCCCTCCAACTACCACTTCCCAGTCCCCGTCTCCTCACCCCAACCCATCCCATTCAGACAAGCATGCAAACAAAACATCACACAAGATTCGCACAGACAAACACAGGCAGCACACTTCAGTCCACAAGCACTCACACAGCCAACACGCAGATGCACACACAACATCATCCACTGTCTCCTGTCTCCCCTCCTCCTTCACAGGATTCAAGCTAGCCTGGCTGATGAGGGGTGAAACCCCGAAACCGGTCCCAGGATGCTTGTTTCCGGTCCAGTGAGGACCTGGCTTGGCAGTTCGGTCTGGACTGTTCCCATGAGGAACAGGGTCAAGACTGATTTGCATATGGCTGGGTCCAAACTGGGGTGGCATGGTGAGCAAAAGACCACTGGATTAAACCCAGATCTATGACTGGGGATGAGTGTTTGACAATGTTCAGCATTCCGTCCATCACTTGTTGTTTTTGCTATGACGCCCTAAGTGGGAAGGGTATGTCCAGACGTGGGTCCCGTGCTTCCCATGCCACTGGATTCAAGCTAGCCTGGCTGATGAGGGGTGAAACCCCGAAACCGGTCCCAGGATGCTTGATTCCGGTCCAGTGAGGACCTGGCTTGGCAGTTCGGTCTGGACTGTTCCCATGAGGAACAGGGTCAAGACTGATTTGCATATGGCTGGGTCCAAACTGGGGTGGCCTGGTGAGCAAAAGAACGATGGATTAAACCCAGATCTATGACTGGGGATGAGTGTTTGACAATGTTCAGAGCAAAAGAACGATGGATTAAACCCAGATCTATGACTGGGGATGAGTGTTTGACAATGTTCAGAATTCCGTCCATCACTTGTTGTTTTTGCCACATCCGCACTCACACCTGCATGCACTGCATCAACAGTCCCAGAACCTGCCACCTGCACAGCCTTGCCCACAGTCATCACAACAGCAGACCTGCAGACATGCACCCCACACACCATATGCGCAGTAACCACCATCACCACCTCATGCAGCACACCTACCTCACTTGCAGGCCCCACCACAACATCCATCCACACATCCTGTTTGACTTCCCCCACCCTATCTGCCCCCCTCCAAAGACACACAAATGCTCACACTCAGACACCTAACAGCCATCCACCTCACACACGCACTGTCCATGCACCTGCACCCAAGTACAGCACACCTCCTCCTCCTACAACCATTCCCTCTACCTCCACTCCCATCCCTCCTCCCACATCCCGCCTCATTGGCCCTAAGAAGCTTTTCCTTCCCCACCTTGACCTCTTCCCTCCCCATCCCATCCACCCGACCTGCCCAGAAGAGGAAGGTTCCACCCCCCCAGCCCAGTACCTCAGGCACCCACAGTAGCCCATTTCCACCCCCAAAGACTTCTGCTGCCACTTTGGGGCACATGAGTGGGACGCCGCCCCCCCACCAAGGACCTAGGGGCAAGAAGACCACTCCCAGGACAAAGGCCAAGGAGGCCCCTCACAAAAGTAAGGCCAAGGAAGCCCCTCACAAAGGTAAGGCCAAGGAGGCTCCTCACAAACATAAGGCCAAGGAGTCCCATCCCCAATATGGGAGCAAGGAGCCCCCTCTAGAGACAGTGGGCAGGAAGCCCCCTCCAGGGACAGTGGGCAGGAAGTTCCCTCCAGAACCAGTGGGCAAGGAGCCCCCTCCAGGGGTAGAGGGCAGGAAGCTCCCTTCAGAACCAGTGGGCAAGAAGCCCCCTCCAGGGACAGTGGGCAAGGAGCCCCTTCCAGAGACAGTAGACAGGAAGCCCCCTCCAGAACCAGTGGGCAAGGAGCCCCCTACAGGGACAGTGGGCAGGAAGCCCCCTCCAGAGACAGTGGGCAAGAAGCCCCCAACAGATGTGGGGCCTCCCCCCCAAACAACCTACCCTTCCCCCTGAGGTGCCTGCCCATTTCCAACATGATGCCCCTGAACAGTGGAATCCGGATGATGTCAGGAGTCAAGTTGGGCCTTGGATGTTGCCCTGTGGGCATGTGCCCATTTTGAACTTTGGACTAGCCAATGGCCCTTTCTGTACATTTCAATGTATATAGCTAACAATTTTTATTATGAGGTCGCTGTTGCCACCTTATTTCAGTGGTTGGGACTGAGGTATGTGTCCTGGCTTTCTTTGCTCCTGGGTTCTGTTACTGTCGATTAACTCTGCAGCTGGTTCTGGGTGTGGTGCGTGTATGGTGTGTGTTGTGCACGTGTGTGTCACTCTCCTCTCCCTCCCTCCATCCCTTGTGTGCTAGGCGGCTGTACTCACTGTCGTAGTCTTCATCGACCACGGCGTGGTGCAACATCGGGAAGACTTGGAGTTCAGGTTCCATGGCGGCCGCAGAGTCCTCTGTGTCCCTGGAGGTGAGTATCTCCTTTTATATCATGTGTTTCCGACAGGCTTTGGGTGGCGTTGCTCACGCCCCGGAAACCCTGATGGTAACCAATGTCATAATATGCCACTTGTATCCTTGTCTTCCGCCTGGCTGTAGGTGGCTACCGCCGTGGTCAGTAGTGTTAATGCACTGGCGGTTTGGGCGGTACATTGGCTGTCTATGGAAGGGAGCACCGCCATGGTCATTATTTGTTGTAATTACCGCCAGCCTGTTGGCAGTAATACCGCCACATTAACAGTGGCGGTCAAAACACCGTCAGGGTCATAATGACCACCATAATAATAAAACCTTAAAAATTCATTGAAAAAGGACTACCGTTTTAAAACCAAAAAAGCTGGGAAATTCGCCAATGAAAGGTAACAGGCATGAGTATAACTTACTGTAGTGCAGTATATACCCTCACATATTACATCACTAATGACATATGAAGGCTAATGTGGTGCAAGTTAGACCTATGTCTGTTGCTTATGACATGTTTTGACATTTTACAGTTTTTTCACCCATGATTTATATTTACCACTTGCTCTAGGTAAGTAGTAATTGCTCTGGGCACATGTATGTGCTAAATCTGTTCATTCCTCATGCCCACCGTGTTTCTAATCAACTCAGAAAAGCAGATATATATCTGCAGCATGCAGTTTTACTACAGGGTAAAACTGATTGTATTTCCGCATGTGATTTTATCTTCACATGTGATTGCACTGAGCGGTATTTCCGCATGCAAAAAAATCACATCCAGAAAACCTTCTAATTGGAAGAAGTGAAACTGATGCATAAAGACATGTAGTAATCTCACAGGGCCATACTGTGAAAAAGAACTGTTCCTGGTAGTCCCTGTATGCCTGACCTACCCCGTTGTCAGTATTGTTAATCTCTGCATACTATGTTTTCATCTGAGTTTCTACAGCTACTGGATAAAAGGGAAGACTGCATTACTGCTACATGCTGGGTAGTAATCAGCTCTCACATAGCCTGGGCTGATCTCATTATATAACAGCTGCACAAAGTGTCCACTTGAAGAAGGCTTAAGTGACGTCCATATTAGTTCACATGAGGTCAGGAAGCCCATAGTGCCACGTGCTCTGAGGCATGGATCTCACTGTGCTGCAGGGAGTATCTGAAGTGGTCTCTGTGAATGCTCTGATGTGGGTCTGTGGTTTGCACAGTCCTGTGTGGTGTTGTGGGGTATCCTGAAGATACTCAGTGGGGTGGTGTCCTTAAACCAGACGTCATTAAAGGGGAATGGACATGAAGTGTTACCCCAGTGACGTGTGCCTCTTGAATTAAACGCAAGTCTGCGACCACCATGAGCTCCCACCTAGGGATGGGCTGGCAAGGTGTTTGATATTCTCTGTTACATGTTTTCTTGATAAAGTTTCTTGATAGACAGCCCTGACCTAGTAAGACAGAAGGCATTGCTATAGTAATGTCTTGTATGTGTTGTGTATCTGTCTTCCTGTGTACATGTTGGTGTGAATGGAAGTGGCAAGAAATTGTTCGCTTGCACAATTTGTATTTTAGCTTGTATAAGTGGAGCTAGCTATGGGTGGAGAGCTGTATCTATTGCTATATAGGTGTTCCCATCTGGAAAAAATGCTAACGTACTACGGGTAATTGCATTATCTGCCATGAATTGTTATGATGTGGCCAAGTACTTCCACCACGTCAGATTCCATTTTACACACAGGTACTGGCAATTAAGCCTTGGTGAGCTACACTCAACCTGCAAATATTCCTGGTTCTCCCTCAGAAATGTCTGGTGCCCAGTGAATTCCACTTTTGAGTCGAACTTTGGTGGGACTTGAGAGCCCCTGCGTAAGTGTGCAGGCCACAGGTTATGGAGCTTTTTAGTTTTGTTTTGAAGCCCCAAAGTAAGGGGTTCGGTCTCTGAAGGACAGTTCTGAAGTTTATGAGACAGGGACCCAATACCAGGCAGTACTGCATTTATGTGTAATTACGTGAGTGTGCATAAAGGAGTGTAATTGTAGGAAGCTGGCCTGGTGTGTGGTGGGTACCCAAGGTACTTACTTACACCTTATACCAGGTCCAGATATCTCCTCTTAGTGTAGTGTAGGCAGTGCCTAGAAGCCAGCCTCCCAAGAGGTAGCTGTGGATGAGCAGCAAAGGCATATCTGGGAGACATGCAAAGCTCATGCAATACCACTGTAGTCACACAGCACTTGCACACATGAAAGAAACCACACAGTGTTACAAAAATAAAGGTACTTTATTTTAGTGGCACAATACCAAAAATTACTAAAAAGGCAATACTCTCTTAGGAGGTAAGTAACACACTAAATATGTACACTAGTGATCAGAAATAGGCATGGAAAAGAGTGCAAAACAGTGCAACTGTAGATAAACAAAAGTGACCCTAGGGGGAGCCCAAACCAGATACAAAAAAAATGGAATGCGAACACAGGACCCCCACCTAGGTAAGTGGAATGTGTAGCGGGGAGCTGGGGGTACTAGAAAACCACAGAGGTAAGTAACACAATACCCCCAGCGACCAGGAAAGCAGGAGTAAATCACTGTAATATCTCCACACCACCCTAAAGGAAGAAAAAGAAGAAAAGGAGACACCCACAGAAGACTGGAAGAAACCAGCGGTGGATTCCTGGAGAAGAAGTCCTATGGAGAGAGGGGACCAAGTCCAAAAGTGTCAGTGGAGTCCAGGAGGAGTAGGAGCTACTACCCACCCAGCTGTACTTGCAAGAGTTGGTCGACGGTGAGGAAGGACAGGTCATCAGTGCATCCCTGGAGCCGAGGAAGAGTTCCTGATGAATGCACAAGATGTTGCACGCTGGAGTGAAGATTGCAGATGGGTGTTGGTGCAGGAATTCCACCAACAAGCCTTTGCTAAGGCAAATTTGCGGTTACAGGAAAAGTGATGCTGCCAGGGACCAGCAAGGCCCAGGAAGACTCAACCCAGGAGGGGGTGTCAGAGGGGACCCTCAGCAACACAGAGGGACCACAGGAGTAGAGGCAGCGCCCACAGGATGGGACACAGGAGTTCCAGAAGAAGCCCATGCAGTACTACAGAAGAGGATCCCACACCGCAGGAGAACCACGCAGAGGGCTGTGCTTTGCAGGAAGGAGTGCTGGGAGCTAGAGCTGCACACAGCCTGAAGATCCCTTGGAGGAGATGTCAACAAGCCTTGGCAGCTGCAAGAGACGCAGTGCATTGGGGTACTGTCCTGCGTGGGAAGGCAAAGGCTTACCTCCACCAAAGTTGGACAGCCGGCAGGGAGGACCAAGAGGACTACTCTGGAGTACCACCTGTGATGCAGGATCCACGCAGATTAGGAGGAGAGGAGATCCACGCAGTTGGTCATCATTGCAATAGGTGCCTGAGGATGCAGGGGAGTGACTCCTTCACTCCATGGGAGATTCCTTCTTTCTTCTTGTGCAGGCTGATGAGTTGCTGTCTTCTGAGGATGCACAGCCAGGAAAATTTTTCAAAGCTGGTAGGAGCCGTGAAAACAATTTTGCAGAAGAGTCTTCTTCGTAGGTTGCAGCTTTGTATGTTCCTGGAGGGTCCAGTCGCAGTTCCAGTGGCCAGAAGTCGAATTGGAGGTATTAGAGGAATCCTGCTGGTGTCTTGCAAGCGGAATCCGAGGGCCCACCCAAGAGAGAGACCCTAAATAGCCCTGAAAAGGGGATTGGTCACCTAGCCAGGTAAGCACCTATCAGGAAGGGGCTCTGACGTCACCTGCCTCGACTGGCCACACAGATGCTCCCAGAGGTTCCTGCCAACCTTGGATTCAAGATGGCAGAACCCAGGGACCCTTTGGAGGAGCTCTGAGCACCACCCCTAGGGTGGTGATGGAAAGGGGAGTGGTCACTAACCTTTCCATTGTCCAGTTTCATGCCAGAGCAGGGACTGGGGGTCCCTGAACTGGTGTGGACTGACTTATGCATGGGGGGCACCCAATGTGCCCTTCAAAGCATACCAGTGGCTTGGGGGGGCTACCCCTCCCAAGCCATGTAAAACCTATTTCCAAAGGGAGATGGTGTTACCTCCCTATCCCAAAAGAAATCCTTTGTTCTGCCTTCCTGGGCTTGAGCTGTTCAAGCAGCAGGAGGGCAGAAACCTGTCTGTGGGGTGGCAGCAGCTTGGGCTGCCTGGAAAACCCTTGAAGACTGGTAGGAGCAATGCTGGGGGTCCTTTAAAGAGCCCCCAGAGTGCATGGAATTATACTTTCAATACTGGCAACAGTATTGGGGTATGATATTGACATGTTTGATACCAAACATGCCTAGGTTCAGAGTTACCATTATGTAGCTGGACCTATGTCCAGTACACACGTAAAATGGTAACCCTGCACTCATGAAGCACAGGAAAATGGCACTGGAGTTCGTGGGGGGGCCTCTGCTAGTGCAGGGGTGCCCTCACACACAGGTACTTGCACCCTGCCCTCTGTGCTAGGAGGGCTTGCCATAGGGGTGAGTTGCAGTGACCTGGTAGTGAAAGGGTGCTTGCACCCTTTCACGCAGGCTGCAATGGCAGGCCTGCAGAATACTTTGCATGGGCTCCCTATGGGTGGCATAATACATGCTGCAGCCCAGAGGGATCCCCTGGCACCCCAATGCCCCAGGCACCCATGTACCATATATTAGGGACTTACATGGGGGCACCAGTATGCTAATTGTGCGGTGAAAAAGATACAAACCAAGTTTGAAGGGCGAGAGGATAACCACTGGGGCCCTGGTTAGCAGGATCACAGTGAACACAGTTAAACACACTGAGAAATAAGCCAAAAAGTGAGGGTAACCATGCTAGAAGGAAGCTACTTTCCTACAGTAATGATGTGAACCCCACCTAGATCTGCACTGCAGCTACTAAATTTACATGAGAAGACAAAAGAACCTAAATGAAGTGCCTAGGCTCCATTGCATATGGAGGGTTCAGGACCTCCACATTTGCCAGTCTGAATGCTGTATTTGTTTGGATTTGAGACCCTTTCTTACAGAAAGTTGAATATTGCAAAAGGTCACTACAAAAAATGAGTTGCTGTTTTTTTTGTTGGTTACACATAGAATAGCTGATGAAACATGAGTTGCGATGGAGATATGACGATATTAACTCAGAGAAGACTGCAGCCAACAGACAGAAACTGTAGTACATTCATGTATGTATAAAGATGCATCAAGACTTCAGTGATCGGGGTGAAGGAGATGAAGATTAATGTTATTAGATAGCTGCAGGGTTAGGATAATCAACTGATGGAGGTTTCAAGTTGGTGGGTTTTCAGTGACCCTTTCAGATGCGTGAGAAGTAGGACTTGGAGCAGATTCCATGTGGTCACAGGATCTAACATGTGAAGGAACACAGGGGGTTTGGTACAGTAAGCAGATGGAGATTGTGTGCTTATGGTAGAGAGATTATAGGTTGGATTCAGAAGCTGAAAGAGGGAGAGAAACAGCATATAAAAGAAATTTTAGGCAATCAAATGTGCAAATAACAATGACAGTACATTATAAGAGAAACCAACCGGAGACATAACACCACCAAGTGTTAAGGGCCTTATTACGACTTTGGCGTCTTAAAAGCAGTCCGCCAAACCCATGGGGAGGACGCCACCATCATACCGGTGGCACCTTCCCCCTGAGCGCATTACAATGTACAATGCAAAGCAGCCGTCGCGTTGATTCTGCAGTGCCGATGCAAGCTCTGCACCAATTCTGCAGAGGCAGGACAGGCGCTGCATCAGATCCTTCGAGCGATGTGTCGATTTACAGCGCCACTGGGAGTTGTAGCATGGATTTCCTCCATAAGATCACCAGAACTCACTTCCAAGGGCCCAGGGACTGGATTTGGCACCACTTGGTAAATCAGGACTCTCAGCAACAGAGCCCAGGTGCTGGCAGGTGAAGTCTTTGATGGCCCTGAGACTTCGTAATGGGGGCAAGCTCAACTCAAGCTCTTGTAGAACCTTGGAAGCAGGGTGTAAACAGCGAAGTCCAGCTCTTTCAGTTCTAGGTAAGAAGCAGCAAAGAGCAGACCAGCACAACAAAGCAACATGCAGAGTGGCAGTCCCTCCTACAGCATCCAGCTCTTCTTCCTGGCACAATGTCTTCAGTCCAGAAGTGTTCTAACTATGTGGTGTCGGAGGTCCAATACTTATACCCATTTCTGTCTTTGAAGTATGTAAACTTCAAAGAGAAGTATTTGTGTGCACAAGACCTTGCCTTTCCCTTCCCTGGCCCCAGACACAGTCCAGAGGGTTGGAGCCTGCTTTGTGTGAGGACAGGCGCAGCCCTATTCGGGTGCAAATGTCAGCTCATCCCACCACTCTAACCCAGGAAGACCCATCAGCCTGGTGACTGGCCATCAGGAAATGCCCAGCACACCTCAGCTCCTTTTGTGTGACTGTCTAGAGTGAATGCACAAACAGCCCAACTGTAAACCTGACCCAGACGTGTATTCAACAGACAGGCAGAGGCACAGAATCGTTAAGCAAGAAAATGTCCACTTTCTAAAAGTGGCATTTTCAAACTCACAGTTCAAAAACCAACTTCACCAAAAGATGTATTTATTTTTAAATTGTGAGTTCAGAGACCTCAAACTCCACATCTCTATCTGCTCCCAATAGCAAACTACACATAAAATATATTTCAAGGTAATGCCCATGTTACCCTATGGGAGAGATAGTCCTTGCAATAATGAAAAATTAATTTAGCAGTATTTCACTATCAGGATATGTAAAACAACCAGTACATGTCCTACCTTTTAAATACACTGTACCCTGTCCATGGGGGTGCCTTCGGCCTACTTAAGGAGTGCACTGTTTGGACCTTGCAAGTGGGTGTACTTGCCCGGCAGAAATGGCAGTTTACAACTGTACACACATACACTGCAGTGGCAGGCCTGAGACATGTTTGCAGGGCTACTCATCTGGGTGGCACAATCAGTGCTGCAGGCTCACTAGTAACATTTGATTTAGAGGCCCTGGGCACACACCGTGCACTGTACTACAGACTTACTAGTAAATGACATATGCCAATCATGGATAAACCAATCACCAATACATTTTAGACAGAGATCATATGCACTTTAGCACTGGTCATCAGTGGTAAAGCGCCCAGAGTCCTAAATCCATCAAAAAAAGGTCAGAAAAAATAGGAGGAAGGAGGCAAATGTTTTGGAGATAACCCTGCAAAAAAGGTCAGGTCCAACATTATGAAGATCAATTTAATTGGGTAGATGCAAAGGAAAGAGCTGATGTGATGTGTAAAAATTAGCAACTCGAAGCAGTAATGTGGAAGATATTTCCTAACAGTGCTGATTTTAGAAGTAAACTATACAGAACCAACACTTCCTCAAGACAATATAGCAACGTCATGAGTCTACCTTGTGGTGACACCAAAGTATCACAAAATGACCAAAATAATGCATTTCTGTGGTGTAAAGGAAGCACTCCTGCAGGCAAATTGATGTTAAACCTGCAGTGCTGGAATGCTCACACTGTACCTGGAAGCATGTGGCAAATATATCAGCCGTAAGATTGGGTAGCATGGGCAGAGTTGATACTACTAGTCAGGTTTTGAAGGTGGGGTTTACAGCAGATATTATGTTCAGGTAAAATGATGATTTTGCTGCTTCAGTTACAGAGAAAAGTGTGGTGGGGCTACTTTGTTGGTGTTGCAATTGCATAGATGTAGGATTATATAAGAGTTGTCTGAAGAGGGTGGTTGGGTGGTGTATTTTCAGATACATGTTAAAGTCAGCAATGGCCATGAAATGGGTAGCAAAAGGAGCAGGTGTAGGACATTAAAGAAAGTATCTGAGGTATTGGGTAGGTGAGTGGAGAGAGATGGCATGGTTGGGGTTCAGGACAGATAGAGTGACATTATCTGTTGGGTCACTGCAGGTCTCAGAAATGGTTGCGAGGTGACGAAGAGGTGTATACGTGTTGTAGCAGTCACTGATGTATGAGGCTGTGTTGCATACAGATCTGGAATTTTGGAGGCAGTAGGAGGAGTTGATGCTAGAAGGTTTAATGCATACCTGTAGAAGATCCCCTGCTGAGGTCAGGGGTTGTGTCAGGGCTTAATCTTTGCTGGTGGTTGCAGGTGGTGGTCACCTGCACTCACCTTTTGCTGACATCAGACTTTGATGCAGGGCAAGACAACTAAAGGAAGAAAAGGGAGAATGGAGAAGGAAGAGAAGAATAAAAAACAGATACAAAGGGAGAAAGCTGGGTTGAAAAATATCTTCTAGGAGTGAGATAAGGAGACATGAAGTACTGGTGGAAGGAGAAACAGGTGGTGGTTGAAGAAAGGCATGAGGGCGAATGAAAACTGAGAAGCCTTGCTACGTGGAAACCCAGACTCTCAACAGCTCTGGCAGTAGACTCCTAAGAAAAAATTTGGGGCCCTGTGTTTATATATTTACTAATTAAGCACAGGGATTTAGCAATGTGGGGGTGAGGTGATTTACAAGGGATTTTGTTGGGGGTAAAGGTGAGTGGCAGATGGTTGATGTATATATATGGCCAGGTTCTCAAACAAATAGTGACAGAGGCAGTACTCTGGGAAGCCATGTGGCCACGGGGAAGAAAGCATTAGATTGTGAAAGGGCATACTTCGGATGTGTTGGGGGAGAAAAAGCACACTTCGGATGTGTTGGGGGACACCAGGTCCACAACAAGGGTTCACAATATAGAAGGGATCCTTACCTCTGTGGTCCAGAATCCAAAGAGAATCATTTACCAGGTGGTTTGCAGTCACTTGTGAATCGGATGAAGTTTTTGAAGATGCAAGGTACCACTCAAGCAATGGATACAGTTTTGGAAGGTGAGATTTCCAAGGGAACAGCATTGAGGAGTGCATGTGCATCAAGCATCAGTGTACAGTGGTGCAAGGGCATCAAGTATCTAGTGGAAGCAATTCATTAGGGTGCAGGGCCATCAGTGGTGCAGTTTACAAGGGTGTTCCGAGGGATGCAGGGGTACCAAATACACAGTGGATGCAGTTAACACAGCTACATCCATCAAATATTGTGTGGAATCAGAATATTGTTGTCAGATTATCGTTTAAAATAAATATAGTGTCCTAAATATCATCTAACAAATATAGCCCCATTGTAGGACACTGCATTGTTGGTTGACTGGGGTGTGAGCCCTGATCAACCAGCAACCACAAACCCTGTCAGGATAAGACACAAGCAAACCGAAAATTAACCTGTGCTCAACTCCTGGTAACTTGGCACAGAGTAGCCAATCTTAACTTAGTGGCAATAAGTATTTGTGCAACACTTCAAAGAGTAAGACAGTGAACACACATCACAAAAGAAGCCCACAGCAGAGTTATAGAAATAGAGTAGATTTTAATAAATAAAACAAGATCAAAAGGACAAATATCCAACTAGTATAACCAGAGATATTGAATTTTAAAGTTTTAAATAAAAACAGCAACTAGCGCTATTGGGGATATCTGGTCGTGCCGGACCTGGACAAAGCCATAAGTTAAGTTCGTCTGCAATGGAGCATGGGCCAGCTACAGGGACCCAGTTAGGCTTGCGGTACAAAGTACCTTAAATCCGAGTTGCAGAGTGTTGCGTGGATCCACATTGAAGAAGCGCAGCACAGCCGAGGCAATACATTGGTTCCAAGATGCGGTGAGGCTGCACATTGAGGCCCTGTTACATCAACATTGAAGATTCTGTTGACGGGGCTTGCGATGCAAAGGCCGGTGTCAGGGATGCATTGCATAGTCAAGACGATGCGTCGGTTCCCATGAGCAGTGAAGCTGAAATGCGGAAGTTCAGCATCGTCATCAAGGCTGTTGTCACTGAGAAATGCGAGGAGCTGTGCTATGGAGAGCATCGCACAGCAGCGGTTCCAAAGGCGATGCATTGTTCCCAAGATGCTGGTTGCGGCGGCAATGTGAGTTTTTTGCAACTGGTCCAATCGACGCAGTAGCAGTGATGCATCAGTTCTGCTCAGGATGTGTGATCCGTAGAGGAGATGTGTCTGTTCTGCTAGAGGATGCACCGCTCAGCAGAGGCGATGCATCCGTTATGCTGGCAAGCCCACTTCCAAAGGTCCCGGAATTAGGTGGCACCACTTGGCAGGATAGACATCCAGATGGCAGAGTCCAGGTTCAGAAGCAGGATGGTTGAGAGTCTTTTATATCCCGGATGCTTCAGATCAGGAGGGCAGCCAACTAGCCCTTGGAGTTACTCTGGGTTCTGGGTTCAAGAGATGCAGGTCTAGTGCTGCTTACCCAGGCAAGAGGGCAGCTGGCAGCAGGTCGGCAGAGCAAAACAGGAGTCAAGCAGAGTGCAGTCCAGCAGAGAGGAAGTCCTTCAGCAGCACAGCAGTCCTTTTTCTAGGCAGAATATCCACAGGTCTGGAAGTGTACTGAAGTGATGATGTCTGAGGTTCAGTTCTTATATCCAGTTGTGCTTTTGAAGTGGGGGAAACTTCAAAGATATGCATTTTAAGTGCACAGATGCCCAGCCCTGGCTCCAGACTAACCACAGAGGGTATGCAGCCCTTTCACTGGCATAACAATAGCCCCACAGCCCCCAAGCTCCGGGGGCCCCCTCTTGTATTGTGCATGGGCGGTGGGCCCCTGACCTAAGAGCTCCAGGCTGGGTCTGGAACGTGGGGGGGGTCCGTGTATTTTGCAGGGGGTCACCTCAAGTTTAGTTATGCCACTGAGCCCTGTGTGTGGGGACAGGACACAGCCTATTCAGGTGTAAGTGAGGCTGGGTCCAACTCCTCTCTCCCACTCTGCCCAGGATGGCCCATTAAGTCACACCTAAGTTCCCATGGTGTGTGGCTGTCTAGGGGGAACACAAAGTACAGCTGCTAACTACACCCAGTCATGTGACCAGAGACAGGCTGCAGACACCAAATGGCTAAAGCAAGAAACTGCCAAAAATCGAAAAAGTAGCATTTTCAGAATTGCAATTTAAAATTTGACTTCACCATAACTTACGATTTTAAATATTGGCCAATCAGCCCAATTGTGATGTACTTTGTAACAGTCAGACCATTCGGAAGTCTCCCTGGACCACAGTGCATAGTTGAAGGCAACTGGAATCGGGACAGACTCAAAGGGCTTGATTTACGGTTCGGCTGATGGGGTTACTCCATCACAAACATGACGGATATCCCATCCAGCGTATTACTATTCCATATTATCCTAAGGAAATCGTAATATGACAGACGAGATATCTGTCACATTTGTGACGGAGTTACACGTTCGTCAAACTCTAAATCAGGCCCAAAATCCAGTAAATTAAAAAACATATTACTTACAGAGAATCTCTGGTGCCATGGTCTCTCCAAAAAGGCTAAAGGAACTCACCAATGTTTAACTATTGGTTCATCTATTTGCTTCATCTGCCACAATATGGAAGGTCTTCATTGTCTTTTATTCTAACCCCATACGACTTTAAGTTATTTCTCAAGTATCCATCACCAGCATCATGCTTCCTCTGCCCCAGCACCAATCTGCATTATTTTGTGACCATTCTGAATGCCTTCCATATTTGGATACATACTCTATACACTATTTCTTTGAAATTCAAACACCGGTTAATAAATACCTTTGCAGAAGTTCCTCTAAGGAGCTTTGACGCCTTTGGATATTTTCCAGTTGTCTAAAGATAATTATTATAAGTCTGACTTCCTTGTTCATATTTTGGGAGGCTTGTTGTTTTTTTCTTGACTTAGAAATGTCCAAAATGGACTGCTCCCACAAATTCTTTTCCACTGAATTATGATCTGACGGACTCTGCTGTCATGTAAATTGGGAGGAGGCCAGATATCATAAGAGTATTTGCACAGCTATTTCTGATTGTGCATGAATTTGGGGATTTCTGTAAAATGCTAGTGGTTGAAATCAATTTACATTGAGCAGTGGCGGCTCGCGGGAGGGAAAAGGGGCGACGCGTGTATGGTGGGGGGAGGGGGCGACAAACATTTTTTTTTTAAACTTACCTTTCTCGCTTCGGTGCTCCGATCCGCTCCTCGGTCCTCTACTGCAGGCACAGGCTCCCAGCGTCCAATCCTAACGCTGCTTTCATGTTGCCTGTCAGCGCCTGTGGCCCCGCCCCTTTTACAAGAAAACAATAATAAACATGGTTAATTATTGTTTTCTTGTAAGTATTTTGCTGCTGCTCCTGCTGCTGGTGTGGGGGGGGGGGGCGGTGATGCTCTTCCACCATAGCGGAGGAGCCACCTTTGACTTTGAGGCAAAAACCAAGATGTAACATGGGGTATTGATTTATTGCTATAAATCTGTATTTGATTGTTTAAACATGAAATCGTTTCAGTTAGCTGAAGGCTTTTTACCTTAAAAGATTTGATAAAAACAACTGCTCGCTTGCTGCATTGCACATGCAAACATTCTTTGGATCCTAAAAAATCAAAAGTGGTGATGTTTTATCAGTAACAATCATTTTGTCTGTGGCTATATAGTCATTCTATACTTTATGCATGTGCAATGCAATTGAAAATTACAAAGATTGAGCTTTGAAAACAAGTAGAAATGTAGGTCCCTCTAAATAAAGTGCTGCAAGATGCTGTACGCCAGGCATTCAGGCTTAAGCAAAACATATTATTCAGCAGCACTAAAAATATTTTATTTAATCTCCACTGGGCGATGTTCTATAATTTAACACGACAAGGGCTCTTTGCAGCTGACACAAAAGGGATGCTGTCCCTTTAAGTCCCCGGCGAGGAAGTTCATCAGGTCACCATCCTGACGCATTTATCCCGGAAGGCATGAACCCAGATGTGGGCTCATCATCTCCTGCTGTATGCATGACTACCCTTGTTTGAAATACTGCCTATCATGCTGACGGCGGCGCACAGCGTGGCTTCACAGCGCCCCCAGTAAACACCATCATGTCTGCACAGTGCCAACCAGACAGCTAAAGACAATGCGCAACCGACACTAATTGACTTTAAGAGCAGTTTGCCTAACTGCAGAAAAAATATGCAATGGTGTCTAAGGGATCATGCCCCCCTGTATAATGCAAGAGAAAGCAGCAGCGCCTAATACAGAGGAATGGGGAGTCTTCAGAAAAGTGGCAACTGTAAAGGGAAAGTGGTTTTCAAAATGTGGAAAATAAATTCAATGTCATATTTTTGAATGCTTTGCTTTTTTATAATAATGTTGGTTTCTTAGCATTTTGGAAAACCTAACATAGGAACCTTTTCCATTTTCAGCTTTGAAGAAAATGTGTTTCATAATGTTGATTTTAAATGTGTTATGATTTTTTATTATTTTGTGCAGCATGAGCAACAGAAAACCAAAGCTGTTTGTAGTGTAAGGCAAACGTTGAGGATGCCAAAGGCCACCAACAGCAGGAGGGAAACCAATTACAGGTCTCACAACTGAAGCTTCCCAAATCCATCAATGAGCAACTCATCCAGCCCTGGGTTTTTATTTGCAGTATGCCACTTCTAATCATGTTTATCTTATTATAAAATCAAGACTACAAGTGCCAGAATGCAAAGAAAGCAGATGATCATAAGGGTGTGTTGGGTGCACCTTTTGATTATGTTTCCCTTTGTCAATAAGGCAGTCATGGTGTTGCTTTATAACACTGAGTTCCTTTAGACATCAGGCTGTAACTTAAACTAGTATAACTAACTGTTAAGGCTTTGGGTTTGAGAGTCTCTTTTCATGGTGTATAATTGTGTAGTCTCAGCATACACCAACTTTCTTACAACTTGTGGCGTGTTTGTGTCGAAAAATTATGCAAACTTGAAAAACCTGAGCACTATGTGGTGGATATTTTATGGCAGGAAGGGCAGATTTTCCTGAGGACCTTCATGAGGATGAAGCAGGTCGATGCAAAATGTTTGACCTGGCCGTATAGCGAAAGCTCTGGGTCAAGATACACCCCCACATTTTTAACTGTCTGAGCTGGGGTAATTAGGAAGGGCCAAGAGGGTGGCCAGAAATCCAGCAAGAGAAGGCTAGAGAGATGAGACTGACCTATGCACAGCACCCCTGTCTTGTTGCAGCCAAACTTGCACCGCAGTCATGCTCTGATCGAAGGGTTCAAAAGGGTCAGAAACCACTCTGTCTAAAGTGATGATAAGTTGGGTGTTGTCTGCATAGTTCATACAGGGAAGGCTGAAAGATTTAACCAACTTCACAAACGGACGTTTATAAATGTTGAAAAGCGTCAGGCTTAACGCTAACCTCTGAGGGACACCTTGGTGCAGTCTCTTGCACCAAGACACAAATGGAGGTAGAGAAACTGTCTGCGACCTATTCTTCAGGTAAGATCTGCACTAATCTAGCGCCTTGACCCCAACTCCAATCCTCTGTGGACAGGTAAGTAGAAGGGTATGCAATCCTGTATCAAAAGCTGCAGATAAGTCTAGTAGCACTAGAGCTGATGGCTTCACTTTGTCCATCAGTATATGCAGGCAGTCGACTACGACTAATGGGGAGTACCCGGGCTGTGTAATGGATGACACCCCAACTGAGCAGACTCTAAGATCTGGCCAGTAACTCAGACAGGATTTGGTTGACATAATTCTCCAGAATCTTAACAGCAAATGGTTAGAAAGAATGTAGGGGGGGTTAGCACTCATTTTTTTCAGCAAGGGTGCCATCAAGGATTTTTTCCATGCTTCTGGCACATAATCGCTTATTAAGGCTGTAGGAAGTTGGCTCTGTATGTGCTATTTCAAAGTAAGGAATAGCATGCACAGAGTCCAAGGGTTCCCCTTAGAGGTAAAATAGTGGTAAAAATAGATAATACTAATGCTCTATTTTGTGGTAGTGTGGTCGAGCAGTAGGCTTATCCAAGGAGTAGTGTTAAGCATTTGTTGTACATACACATAGACAATAAATGAGGTACACACACTCAGAGACAAATCCAGCCAATAGGTTTTTATATAGAAAAATATCTTTTCTTAGTTTATTTTAAGAACCACAGGTTCAAATTCTACATGTAATAGCTCATTCGAAAGGTATTGCAGGTAAGTACTTTAGGAACTTCAAATCATCAAAATTGCATGTATACTTTTCAAGTTATTGACAAATAGCTGTTTTAAAAGTGGACACTTAGTGCAATTTTCACAGTTCCTGGGGGAGGTAAGTTTTGGTTAGGTTAACCAGGTGTAGGACACTTACAGGGTTCAGTTCTTGGTCCAAGGTAGCCCACCGTTGGGGGTTCAGAGCAACCCCAAAGTCACCACACCAGCAGCTCAGGGCCGGTCAGGTGCAGAGTTCCAAGTGGTGCCCAAAACACATAGGCTAGAATGGAGAGAAGGGGGTGCCCCGGTTCCGGTCTGCTTGCAGGTAAGTACCCGCGTCTTCGGAGGGCAGACCAGGGGGGGGTTTTGTAGGGCACCGGGGGGGACACAGGTCCAAACAGAAATTTCACCCTCAGCGGCGCGGGGGCGGCCGGGTGCAGTGTAGAAACAAGCGTCGGGTTCGCAATGTTAGTCTATGAGAGATCTCGGGATCGCTCCAGCGCTGCAGGCAGGCAAGGGGGGGATTCCTCGGGGAAACCTCCACTTGGGCAAGGGAGAGGGACTCCTGGGGGTCACTTCTCCAGGGAAAGTCCGGTCCTTCAGGTCCTGGGGGCTGCGGGTGCAGGGTCTCTCCCAGGCGTCGGGACTTTAGGTTCAAAGAGTCGCGGTCAGGGGAAGCCTCGGGATTCCCTCTGCAGGCGGCGCTGTGGGGGCTCAGGGGGGACAGGTTTTGGTACTCACAGTATCAGAGTAGTCCTGGGGTCCCTCCTGAGGTGTTGGATCGCCACCAGCCGAGTCGGGGTCGCCGGGTGCAGTGTTGCAAGTCTCACGCTTCTTGCGGGGAGCTTGCAGGGTTCTTTAAAGCTGCTGGAAACAAAGTTGCAGCTTTTCTTGGAGCAGGTCCGCTGTCCTCGGGAGTTTCTTGTCTTTTCGAAGCAGGGGCAGTCCTCAGAGGATGTCGAGGTCGCTGGTCCCTTTGGAAGGCGTCGCTGGAGCAGGATCTTTGGAAGGCAGGAGACAGGCCGGTGAGTTTCTGGAGCCAAGGCAGTTGTCGTCTTCTGGTCTTCCTCTGCAGGGGTTTTCAGCTAGGCAGTCCTTCTTCTTGTAGTTGCAGGAATCTAATTTTCTAGGGTTCAGGGTAGCCCTTAAATACTAAATTTAAGGGCGTGTTTAGGTCTGGGGGGTTAGTAGCCAATGGCCACTAGCCCTGAGGGTGGGTACACCCTCTTTGTGCCTCCTCCCAAGGGGAGGGGGTCACATCCCTAATCCTATTGGGGGAATCCTCCATCTGCAAGATGGAGGATTTCTAAAAGTTAGAGTCACCTCAGCTCAGGACACCTTAGGGGCTGTCCTGACTGGCCAGTGACTCCTCCTTGTTATTCTCATTATTTTCTCCGGCCTTGCCGCCAAAAGTGGGGCCTGGCCGGAGGGGGCGGGCAACTCCACTAGCTGGAGTGTCCTGCTGGGTTGGCACAAAGGAGGTGAGCCTTTGAGGCTCACCGCCAGGTGTGACAATTCCTGCCTGGGAGAGGTGTTAGCATCTCCACCCAGTGCAGGCTTTGTTACTGGCCTCAGAGTGACAAAGGCACTCTCCCCATGGGGCCAGCAACATGTCTCGGTTTGTGGCAGGCTGCTAAAACTAGTCAGCCTACACAGATAGTCGGTTAAGTTTCAGGGGGCACCTCTAAGGTGCCCTCTGTGGTGTATTTTACAATAAAATGTACACTGGCATCAGTGTGCATTTATTGTGCTGAGAAGTTTGATACCAAACTTCCCAGTTTTCAGTGTAGCCATTATGGTGCTGTGGAGTTCGTGTTTGACAGACTCCCAGACCATATACTCTTATGGCTACCCTGCACTTACAATGTCTAAGGTTTTGTTTAGACACTGTAGGGGTACCATGCTCATGCACTGGTACCCTCACCTATGGTATAGTGCACCCTGCCTTAGGGCTGTAAGGCCTGCTAGAGGGGTGTCTTACCTATACTGCATAGGCAGTGAGAGGCTGGCATGGCACCCTGAGGGGAGTGCCATGTCGACTTACTCATTTTGTTCTCACTAGCACACACAGGCTTGTAAGCAGTGTGTCTGTGCTGAGTGAGGGGTCTCTAGGGTGGCATAAGACATGCTGTAGCCCTTAGAGACCTTCCTTGGCATCAGGGCCCTTGGTACTAGAAGTACCAGTTACAAGGGACTTATCTGAATGCCAGGGTGTGCCAATTGTGGATACAATGGTACATTTTAGGTGAAGGAACACTGGTGCTGGGGCCTGGTTAGCAGGGTCCCAGCACTCTTCTCAGTCAAGTCAGCATCAGTATCAGGCAAAAAGTGGGGGGTAACTGCAACAGGGAGCCATTTCTTTACACAAGCCCCCCCCAGCCCACAGGCCAGGAGACTCAGCCAACGCTGGAAGAGTCTTCCTAGTCTGTCAGGCGAGGAAGAGTAGAGGAAATGGCTGGTTTGTTGCAGGGCCTACTCTGCCTTACATCCTCCTGTTCAGGTCATTCCCTCTGGGGAACTGACCCACTTCCACAGTGATAGGACCTAGTCTGAACTGCCTCTTGTCTGTGCTTTTTATGTCTTCACCCATTCTCTCTATTTTGAGGTCAGAGGTATCCACCTCTGCTAATCTTATCTTAGCCAGGGTCACCCCTAGCTTGCCCAAAGAGGTTACCCAGAGCTGGAGTAACCCCACCATGACCAACAGGGTCAGGGGGCCTAACTTGTTATTTGGCATGGGGTCAGACCACCATGCCAAGGATAGTGCAGCCATAAAGGCTAACACCCAGCAGAGGCCACTGACAGCTGTCAGTGCCCAGAACCACACCTTTAGTTCTTCACCTACAAGGGAAGGGGCTAAGTTACAGGCTTCTTTGGGTTCAGGGTGCCTGTCTGCTGTATTGGAGTGGGGGGTTACCACATCTTGTAGTAAACACCCTTCTTCCACTCTTTCTTCTGTTAGCTGAGGAGCCACCCACTCAGGCTTAACAGTTGCCTGACTAGCCAGGACTTCTTGTGGGTCAGGCTGGACTTTATCAGAGCCATTTTTGGAGTTCTCCCCTACTGGAGCAGAATCTCCTTGGCTTGCTGGAACCTTGGCTAAAGGTTGTCCACCTTTCCTACTCTGTTTCCTTTTCTTTTTCTTCTGGGGCCTACTTGCATTTACTGCAGAGGCAGGCACTCCAGAATCCTTGGGAGAGGACTGGCCCTGGACCAGTTCTTCTCTTAGGCTCTGACTAACCTCTGGGTAGTCATTTCCAAGGAGACAATCAAGGGGGAGGTCTGTACTGACTACCACCCTTCTCCAGCTAAAAGTTCCACCCACTTCTATGGGCACAAGAGCCACAGGCCTATTAGTGACCCTGTCTGGGCTAACTCTTACTCTGGCCATCTCACCTGGGATGTACTGGTTTGAGAGCACCAGCCTGTCATGCACAATAGTGTGACTGGCACAAGTGTCTCTCAGGGCAGTGGCTGGGATTCCATTCACCAGTAGGTGGTGGAAGTGTCTACTTCCCTCTGGAATCTCCAACTCACCTGTGGGGCCCTGTTTCCAGTTGAAGGCTATGAAGACCTCCTCATCTGAGGAGTCATCTCCCATGGCTACACTGGTTACCCCTGGAATTTTGTTCTGGGGTTTGTTTTTGGGACAAGAAGTGTCCTTGGTGTGGTGCCCAGACTGTTTACAGTTGTGGCACCATGCCTTAGTGGCATCCCAGTTCTTACCCTGGTACCCACCTTTGTTTTGGGTTGTGTCTTGGGGCCCACCCACCTGTTCTGGTTTTTGGGGGCCTACAGAGGACTCTTTTTCTTTGTTTCTAGTGTCACCCACTTTCTCCTGGGGAGTTTTTGTAACCCCTTTCTTTTGGTCACCCCCAGTGGAAGTTTTGGTTACTCTAGTCTTGACCCAGTGGTCTGCCTTCTTTCCCAATTCTTGGGGAGAAATTGGACCTAGGTCTACCAGATACTGATGCAACTTTTCATTGAAGCAGTTACTTAAAATGTGTTCTTTCACAAACAAATTATAAAGCCCAACATAGTCACACACTTCATTTCCAGTTAACCAACCATCTAGTGTTTTTACTGAGTAGTCTACAAAATCAACCCAGGTCTGGCTCGAGGATTTTTGAGCCCCCCTGAATCTAATTCTATACTCCTCAGTGGAGAATCCAAAGCCCTCAATCAGGGTACCCTTCATGAGGTCATAAGATTCTGCATCTTTCCCAGAGAGTGTGAGGAGTCTATCCCTACACTTTCCAGTGAACATTTCCCAAAGGAGAGCACCCCAGTGAGATCTGTTTACTTTTCTGGTTACACAAGCCCTCTCAAAAGCTGTGAACCATTTGGTGATGTCATCACCATCTTCATATTTTGTTACAATCCCTTTGGGGATTTTTAGGATGTCAGGAGAATCTCTGACCCTATTTAAGTTGCTGCCACCATCGATGGGACCTAGGCCCATCTCTTTTCTTTCCCTTTCTATGGCTAGGAGCTGCTTTTCCAAAGCCAATCTTTTGACCATCCTGGCTAACAGGGGGTCATCTTCAATGGAGTTATCCTCAGTGATTTCAGAGGTGTTGGTCTCTCCTGTGAGGGAACCAGCATCTCTGACTATTATTTTTGGAGTTAGGGTTTGAGGGACCCTGTTCTCCCTAGATAGGACTGGTAGGGGGGAATTTTCCTCCAAGTCACTATCCTCTTCCTCTGAGTTGCCACCCTCAGAGGGGTTGGCCTTTTCAAACTCTGCCAAAAGCTCCTGGAGCTGTATTTTGGTAGGTTTGGGGCCCATTGTTATTTTCTTTATTTTACAGAGTGACCTTAGCTCCCTCATCTTAAGATGGAGGTAAGGTGTGGTGTCGAGTTCCACCACAGTCACATCTGTGCTAGACATTTTGCTTCTAAAAGTTGGAATACTTTTTAAGAATCTACAACTGGTTCTAGAATCTAATTCAAACTTTTACAAACTTTTAAACTCTAAAAGAAATGCTAAACAGGATCTAACACAAGGCCCTAGCAGGTCTTTTAAGAATTTAGAAAACTTTTCAAATTGCAAAAATCAATTTCTAATGACAATCTTGGAATTTGTCGTGTGATCAGGTATTGGCTGAGTAGTCCAGCAAATGCAAAGTCTTGTACCCCACCGCTGATCCACCAATGTAGGAAGTTGGCTCTGTATGTGCTATTTCAAAGTAAGGAATAGCATGCACAGAGTCCAAGGGTTCCCCTTAGAGGTAAAATAGTGGTAAAAATAGATAATACTAATGCTCTATTTTGTGGTAGTGTGGTCGAGCAGTAGGCTTATCCAAGGAGTAGTGTTAAGCATTTGTTGTACATACACATAGACAATAAATGAGGTACACACACTCAGAGACAAATCCAGCCAATAGGTTTTTATATAGAAAAATATCTTTTCTTAGTTTATTTTAAGAACCACAGGTTCAAATTCTACATGTAATAGCTCATTCGAAAGGTATTGCAGGTAAGTACTTTAGGAACTTCAAATCATCAAAATTGCATGTATACTTTTCAAGTTATTGACAAATAGCTGTTTTAAAAGTGGACACTTAGTGCAATTTTCACAGTTCCTGGGGGAGGTAAGTTTTGGTTAGGTTAACCAGGTGTAGGACACTTACAGGGTTCAGTTCTTGGTCCAAGGTAGCCCACCGTTGGGGGTTCAGAGCAACCCCAAAGTCACCACACCAGCAGCTCAGGGCCGGTCAGGTGCAGAGTTCCAAGTGGTGCCCAAAACACATAGGCTAGAATGGAGAGAAGGGGGTGCCCCGGTTCCGGTCTGCTTGCAGGTAAGTACCCGCGTCTTCGGAGGGCAGACCAGGGGGGGGTTTTGTAGGGCACCGGGGGGGACACAGGTCCACACAGAAATTTCACCCTCAGCGGCGCGGGGGCGGCCGGGTGCAGTGTAGAAACAAGCGTCGGGTTCGCAATGTTAGTCTATGAGAGATCTCGGGATCGCTCCAGCGCTGCAGGCAGGCAAGGGGGGGATTCCTCGGGGAAACCTCCACTTGGGCAAGGGAGAGGGACTCCTGGGGGTCACTTCTCCAGTGAAAGTCCGGTCCTTCAGGTCCTGGGGGCTGCGGGTGCAGGGTCTCTCCCAGGCGTCGGGACTTTAGGTTCAAAGAGTCGCGGTCAGGGGAAGCCTCGGGATTCCCTCTGCAGGCGGCGCTGTGGGGGCTCAGGGGGGACAGGTTTTGGTACTCACAGTATCAGAGTAGTCCTGGGGTCCCTCCTGAGGTGTTGGATCGCCACCAGCCGAGTCGGGGTCGCCGGGTGCAGTGTTGCAAGTCTCACGCTTCTTGCGGGGAGCTTGCAGGGTTCTTTAAAGCTGCTGGAAACAAAGTTGCAGCTTTTCTTGGAGCAGGTCCGCTGTCCTCGGGAGTTTCTTGTCTTTTCGAAGCAGGGGCAGTCCTCAGAGGATGTCGAGGTCGCTGGTCCCTTTGGAAGGCGTCGCTGGAGCAGGATCTTTGGAAGGCAGGAGACAGGCCGGTGAGTTTCTGGAGCCAAGGCAGTTGTCGTCTTCTGGTCTTCCTCTGCAGGGGTTTTCAGCTAGGCAGTCCTTCTTCTTGTAGTTGCAGGAATCTAATTTTCTAGGGTTCAGGGTAGCCCTTAAATACTAAATTTAAGGGCGTGTTTAGGTCTGGGGGGTTAGTAGCCAATGGCCACTAGCCCTGAGGGTGGGTACACCCTCTTTGTGCCTCCTCCCAAGGGGAGGGGGTCACATCCCTAATCCTATTGGGGGAATCCTCCATCTGCAAGATGGAGGATTTCTAAAAGTTAGAGTCACCTCAGCTCAGGACACCTTAGGGGCTGTCCTGACTGGCCAGTGACTCCTCCTTGTTATTCTCATTATTTTCTCCGGCCTTGCCGCCAAAAGTGGGGCCTGGCCGGAGGGGGCGGGCAACTCCACTAGCTGGAGTGTCCTGCTGGGTTGGCACAAAGGAGGTGAGCCTTTGAGGCTCACCGCCAGGTGTGACAATTCCTGCCTGGGAGAGGTGTTAGCATCTCCACCCAGTGCAGGCTTTGTTACTGGCCTCAGAGTGACAAAGGCACTCTCCCCATGGGGCCAGCAACATGTCTCGGTTTGTGGCAGGCTGCTAAAACTAGTCAGCCTACACAGATAGTCGGTTAAGTTTCAGGGGGCACCTCTAAGGTGCCCTCTGTGGTGTATTTTACAATAAAATGTACACTGGCATCAGTGTGCATTTATTGTGCTGAGAAGTTTGATACCAAACTTCCCAGTTTTCAGTGTAGCCATTATGGTGCTGTGGAGTTCGTGTTTGACAGACTCCCAGACCATATACTCTTATGGCTACCCTGCACTTACAATGTCTAAGGTTTTGTTTAGACACTGTAGGGGTACCATGCTCATGCACTGGTACCCTCACCTATGGTATAGTGCACCCTGCCTTAGGGCTGTAAGGCCTGCTAGAGGGGTGTCTTACCTATACTGCATAGGCAGTGAGAGGCTGGCATGGCACCCTGAGGGGAGTGCCATGTCGACTTACTCATTTTGTTCTCACTAGCACACACAGGCTTGTAAGCAGTGTGTCTGTGCTGAGTGAGGGGTCTCTAGGGTGGCATAAGACATGCTGTAGCCCTTAGAGACCTTCCTTGGCATCAGGGCCCTTGGTACTAGAAGTACCAGTTACAAGGGACTTATCTGAATGCCAGGGTGTGCCAATTGTGGATACAATGGTACATTTTAGGTGAAGGAACACTGGTGCTGGGGCCTGGTTAGCAGGGTCCCAGCACTCTTCTCAGTCAAGTCAGCATCAGTATCAGGCAAAAAGTGGGGGGTAACTGCAACAGGGAGCCATTTCTTTACAAAGGCGCTGTTATAAGCCTCAAGTAGTGGAGGTGTGAGGGCCCCAGTTTCCACTTTCCACTGGACTGGACGCAAATGGACTAGGAGTCATCCAGGCGTTGAGCTAGCATGAGAGATGAACTATTCCATAGAGAGAGACGCCTAATGGGCCTAGAAGGTGCCCTGTTCCGAGTTACTGGTTGTCGTAGGTAAATCCTAATCTCTGACCCTCCCATGGAGATGAAGAGTCACTAGGGAGAAACAAAGAGTTAAAAACATAGAAATATTATCTTCAAAAAATTGGGCAACTTATCTGCAAACTCCTGAGTGTTCTCAGTTGTGTTTGCAGCACATTTAGGGGAGAAGCAGCACACAATTTGGACATCTCTTTGGTGGAGTTTTCAGTCCCCCGAATTTTGTTGGTATAGAAGTCCGTTTTAGCAGAAACAACCCCTTTTCATATATTCCCTCAGCGCCTGCTTCAGAACCTCCCTAGCTGACAAAAAGTAGTCACAATGCCAGAGACTTTCCAATTTTTTGCTCCCGGCTTCCCCCCTCCTTCAGTGCTGGTGAATACCATGGAGTGGTAGGGGTACACCTCTTATTTCTGAAGCTCTCAAAAGGCAAAGTTGTCGCTACCTAACACGTATATCTTGTATAACCCTCAGTGGTTGATTCCAGATTCACACTGGGGTTAAAGTCCCTGACACTGTGAACAAGGTCCGAGGGGGAAAGTTTTGCCCATGGATGCTTCTTCTGTGATTTAGGAAATGGCCTTTTCTTGTCTGTCACTCTAGTGATGGAAATAAGAGAAAGCACAACAAGAAAGTGATCCATTCACACCAATGGGGCTCTGTTCATACAATGAGTTAACTCTTCTCATCCAAAGATAAAGCCCAGTGTGCAGCCTTTAGAGAGTGTAGGGCGCATGACTAATATACATAGTCCACCAGTGATTTCCTGGAGTATCTCACCCGAGACCTGGGATAGATTTGTGCTAAAAAAAATGGGTAGCATAGCTGGTGCTGTGTACATCTGGTGCGCAGACCTTCAATGCACTGGTGGCACGGCAGCACAGCCATATTGTTTTTGTGGGGACTTTCCAGTCCTCACATCGGTGCTCCTGAACAACTAGCGCTCCAACCCAAAATGGCATTGAATGTTTGCCCTCTAGTCGTGGGAAAAATGGCGGTCAACCCAGGGCGGTGCTTACTCTGCATTGGTCAGTGTAATAACAAACTCCAAACAGTGTTAGCCACTCAGCACACACCCTGACTTCAGTGCAGACAGCATAGAGAAAGTGAGGCCAGCAAGCAAAAATCATAGCTTAAAAAGCAAGCTTTCCACCAAAAGAGTGAATCCGCTCAGCTATGCTCAAACAGAAATTAAAACACACTGGCAACAATTTTAAATCTGCACAATTTATAATATAAATCAACTTATAACTTTAAAGCAGGAAAACGTACAACGTATAGGGCAATTTTAAACCATTAAAAAAAAATAGCAGCATGTCAAGCACTCATACAGCATGTCCGTTAAATTAATTAGTCTTCAAGTAACACAAACTATACCTAGGGCTGCTTTGTATTGCTTTGGGCCAAAGGAGTCAACCATGGGAGGTACATGGGCATTTCCATGCAACCACCAGTGTTTTTTTAATGCAAAACCCTATCTACAGACAGGGCTCTGCACCGCAAAATAAAGCCTCTTTGAGGATGGATTTTTTTTGTTTACTTCTGCAAACGATAAAACACGTGTCGGCTGCCAGCTTGGTTGGAATAACAAATTCTTTTGACCTATCCCCGGTTCTGTACATTAACTGGAAGCTTCATATTGTACTAATGTACTGAAACTGTCTTTTGATCTGGGAAACGTATAGATGTTATCATTGCTTAACACAGGCTCCTGCTCTCCATGAACCCACTTGGGCTACTGATGCGTCTTCGCAGCCCTTTCTTATCTGGCCTCTTGGAGCTAGATCCAATCCAGACCCTGAATGACAGCAGTAGGCATGGTCAGTTCACATGGTCCTCCATCGTGGAAATTCCAGGTTCCAGTTACAAACTCTTTCTACTCAGTCTATTTGTTGTGTACAAGTTCTCAGAAGTTGGACAATATTAACATGTCTAAAAAATTAAAAAGTTAAATTCTACTGGCTAAGCAGAAAATGTAATGTAAAGCAACAGACTCTCAAAAACATCTAAAAGGCGATTGAAATCAATAGGAATTTTCTTCATTACAATTAGCGCTTAATTTATAAAGAAGGTGTAAAGAAAACAATTATAAAGAAAATAAGTGCAGGTAAAGTTTTCCTTAGGAACTGTCCCCAAGAACGTCCATACCATTCCTGCCTCGTCTCAATACTACCTCAAGAGCCGCTCTTCCTCCACCCAACACGTCCTCTCTTTATGTCACTCTTTTAGATTCTATTCAGTCCTTTCATCCATCATTTGTGTTATCTCTGTTTTCATATATTTCTCTTCCTCCTTTCCCCTTCGTTCTTTTCTGTCCTCCTTTCTCTTGCTCGGGGTCTGGGTGAAGAAAAATAAGTCTTGGCCCCCAACATTGGGCACCGGCACAAATGAAGCCGATTGCCGTTTGGTATATACCATAACATACCATTCATGGAATTATACCATGCCATTCCGCAATGCCATTGCAATGCAATGGTGATTGCAATGGTGCAACGGGTGCCAACATGTGTACCGACGAATTGTGCAAAATATAACTTTTGCACGAGTCACGTGCTGTTTTTACAATCACACGTGGTGAAAATGTTGGCAATGCACAAGCATCCGTGCAATGTGACCTGTGATTGTTGGTGCCCAATGGCACTGGTCCAATCTCTATGCTACCCAGCGCCTAATGCAGCTATCTGCGCCACAACTGCGGAGGCGCTATGTCTCCTTTGTTACACTTAGTGTTTTTATCCACTGTTAAATTAGCAAAGCTCTCCCAACTTCGAGCACTGAACGGCTCTGTCAAAACACCGCGGTGACTTTTTGCACTTTCTAAAGCGGAGCTCGAGTGAAGGAAAGGAAAGCTGAGAGTTGTACAAAGCACGAGGGGCGTTCTGGAGGGGCAGCCAGGCGCTGGCTGCGGAGAAGGAAGGCGCGGGGATGTATTTTTCATGAGCGGCCCTGGGAAGCGCCCCGCGCCCGCGTAAGTGCGCCGGCGTCCGCGGTGCATCCTCGCTGGCAGCCCCTGTGCGCTGAGGCGGCGCGGCGCTAATGCACTCTGGCACTTCCCCGGCTCCCGGCCACCGGCTGACCCGGCCGTGCGCCCTGACCGCGCGCTGAACCCCGCGCAGCGCCGCGCGCCCAGCCCCGCGCGCAGCGCCACGTGCTCCCAGGGGGCGGCGCGCGCCTGCAGCGCCGCTCCCGGGCGCCTCCGCGAGGGGAGGCGCCACCTGCACGTGCACCGCCACCCCGGAGAGCCCTCCGCGCGCCGACTCCTGTCAAGGAAGGCCTGTCACGCTGGGGTTCCCAACCTTCTGACTTCTGTGGACCCCCCCACTTTGTCATTACAGGAACCCGGGGTCCCCTCCACTGAATCATTACAGGAACCCGGGGTCCCCTCCACTGAATCATTACAGAAACCCTCGGACCCCCCCCACTGAATCAGTACAGGAACCCGGGGACCCCCCACTGAATCAGTACAGGAACCCCGGGACCCCTTACTGAATCATTACAGGAACCCGGGGACCCCCCACTGAATCAGTACAGGAACCCGGGGACCCCCCACTGAATCAGTACAGGAACAGGGACCCCCCCCCACTGAATCAGTACAGGAACGGGACCCCCCCACTGAATCAGTACAGGAACCCGGGGACCCCCCACTGAATCAGTACAGGAACCCGGGGACCCCCCTACTGAATCAGTACAGGAACCCGGGGAACCCCCCCCCCACTGAATCATTATTGGAATCTGGCCCCCCCGCCGAGTCATTACTGAAAGCTGGGGACCTAAACTGTTAATATTATTTCATTTTCTAAGCAGTGTGAAGGCTTTGCAGCCCCCCCCGTTCTCCCCCCCCAGTGGTTCCCCTGACCACTAGTTGGGAACCACTGGTAAACTGTTTTTGAGTCAGTGCCAAAACTTTACTTGTTGGCACTGACCTGGAAAAGGAGGGGGGGCTGTACTGAGCAATACCTTTAATTTGAAAGCACCTGCTGCAGATTTCCTTGTGTGTCCAGCTTTCAGGCACCAATAAAAATGTCATGATAACTCTTTTGATTAATGTTTACTGCTACTGAGAAAATTATTTTCAACAGACAGGAAGCTCCCAATTTTTAAGGCCAAAAAATTGCTTTATTTTAGCTGTCTCCAGCCTAAAATTGCCTTTGCTTCAAAATATTTAAATGAGGAAAATGAAGTCTCCTAATTTTTGTTTCAAAATCTCCCTCTTCCTACTTTCAAAATGTTGGCAAGTATGAGAGCGATATCGCAGTTTTCTCTACTGGCAAAGTGGTGCAGTGGGTTAATATGCCTGCTGTATAGAGCAGAGGTGTATTTTATGTGGATATGAGTAGATTAGTAAAGCCAACCTTTACCACCGCTTGAAAACAAAATAAATGTATTTGAGAGAGGGGCAATGGAGAGATGGGGTGCCCTTTCACCCGGGTGGTTGTGAGGGAACCTGAGGAGGCGGTCATACAGGAGTATGGGTGTGGGGAGGGGGGCACCAAAAAAGCTTGTAAAGCCAGCCCTACCCCCATGCAGAATGTGATGAGGGACCCCTGAGTCTCCCAAATCTTACAGATGTTTGTTGACCTGCGGCTGAATCGGGCCCACTTGAAGGGTTGAAGGCCCCTTGATGGGTTGACCCGCAAGCACCGCAGTGGCCTGCATTATCCTAATGCATTTCGTATAGGACATATGGATATTCCCAGTTCAGAGTTCTTTGTGGACCGGCAGCGGCCCGTCTGTATGGGCTGAGCGGCCACGCCCCCTTCCTTTTTCCTGACGTAAAGACTGTCTGTCAGGCTGAACAAAAGTCAGCCTGACAGATACTCTTCTGGTTCAGGCCAGGCAGCCAGGAGCTGAACATGTGCTAAATGTGCAGACTCCTGGCTGCCTGAGCTGAACTTTGCTGGGCTGAAGAAGTCACAGCCCTGTGGGCGTGACCTCTTCAGCCTGGCAAAGGTACCTCAAGGCCCTCCTCCTCATGACGAGGGGGAACGTCATTGATTGCTTCGGACCTGGGGGCTTCAGTTTTAAGCCCTGAAGCACTCAAAGCACAGTGTCAATTGTAAATCACACAGCGTGTTAGCAAATATTGGTCTTCTTGTCCTGCGTCCGGCTCTTCTACCCCCTGTAGTGAGTCTGGAGCCAGGGCAGGCAGGGAGGACCTCTGTGCGCTTCCAAGACCCCTCTTTGATATCACCCCCATTTCAATCATTGGGCATAAGAACTGGACATCTGACCCTACCAAACCAGGTCCTCAGGAGTCTCCGCCAGGGTTCGATAAGTGCATTTTCAATGTCAGCTTCAAGTGGATTCAGTAGAGACACCAGTGTACATGGGCCCTATTGCAAGGAAGGAAATGAATCCCCTGGCTGCTATTTGAATTATAAAATACAGCAACAATCAGGGTTCAGTGGGCCCCTCAGGCTTCAGGGCCACTACACCTTCTGCATTTAAGGATGCTAAGCCTCTCATTGGATTTGGTCAGAGATGCAGTTTGTGTGTTCGGTGAAGGATTCCCTTTGATTCTGTCCTTCTGGGCTTCACTCTTAAGCTGTTTCTTTTTTTCTGTCCAGAGTTGGCTTTTGCCACCAATCCACCAGATTTCCTCCTCTTTCCACTCTACTGGAAGCTCAGTTTTCTGTGTTCCCAAAAACAACATCTACACTGTGTGCAAACATCAACTGCTCCTTAAAAACGGCACTACAAAGCCCTAAGGGGTAGCCCCTAAAAACAACAAACGATAAGTCTGACTGTAAGTGATGCCGGCATAAAATAACCATGTCTGCACATCATTTAATATGCTGCTTTCATCATGAAATATTCACTTGGAAGAATAAAATATTGATGTTATCTCCTTATTCCAATCAAGAAAGAAATGATAGGAACCTGTTAGCGAGCACAGGAAAGTGGAAAGTTCCACAAAAGAAATGGCACTACATAGATCGCTGTGGTTATACAGCGGTTCCCCTGGTCTCTTTGTTAGTGACACCATCTGCCTGCTCTCACTTAAATCTGGGCTGGAGGGTTACTCATACCTTGTGGTAAAATGTGCTGTATAAGTGCCTTTCACTCACTTTCACTGTCTTAATCACTCACTCGTATTCATCCACATACCCACTTGCTAACTCATGCACACATGTACTCATTCGTCCACCAGCCCCTGACTCTATCTCTCCCTCTCGCTCACACACATACACCACACACACTCACTCATCCACCCACTGACTTTCTCTCACACACAAGTACTCATTCACTCATCCACCCACCCCTTGCTCTCTCTCTAACACACATACACACACACATACACCATCCCTCATCCACTCACTCACTTGCTCTCACACACTGACTCGTTCATCCATCCACCCACTCACTCGCTTTCTCTTCCACACACACCCACATACACTCACACATCCACCTACACTCACTCATCCATACACTCACTTGCTCTCACACGGAATGAGTCATTCACTCATCCACCCACTCACTCGTTCACACACTGAGTCACTCTTTCACCCACTCACTTGATCTCTCTCTCACACACACTTACACACACACACACACACACACACACTCTCTTGTTGCTTCTAATCATAGCAAAATAACTATGATATATTGCTCCCGAATAATGTTGTTATTGCCTTAATGCAAGTTGTAAAGCAGGAGGCATACTATGCTTGCCCTTGTGTATTTTACAAACATAGCACAAACACCTATTGATAAACTAGTAAACAATTTAACAGAGTGCCCAAATACAGGAAATATAAATTCTACAAGCATGATGCCTGCAAGCTAATCTCTAACCCGGCACATTGATGTCTAGATGGTCCTGGCACCATAGCAGGCTCTTTTTTACAATAATCTATCAAGTATTTTCTACTAATGCTTTCAAGTATTTTGTTTCAGCCATTCACTTAAATTCCAAACTCTGCCTCATACCATTCATTGAAGCTAAGCAGGCTCTCGAAGTCCCAACGGTCAGGTTGACCGCAGGTGTGGGCACTTTTCCACAGGCTCCATTAAGAGTTTCCTGCTTGGTGAGCAGGCGGAAACACTGTTTCCGCCCGCTGGCCCAGGGGTAAATGGCCAACAACAATGACGCTGGCTCATAATAGAGCAGGTGGCAATGCTGTAGTGCGTAGGGTGCACCAGCACGGCTGGCCAGGGGGGCCCCTGCACTGCCCAGGCCAAGTGCGTGGGCAGTGCAGGGGCCCCCCTGGGGCCCTCTGCACCCCATCTCTGCCAGCAGTTACATGGCGGTGCTACCACCATGTAAATGCCGGCAGAGAAGGGATCCGTAAACCCTAGGGCAGCGCTGCTTGCAGGGCTGCCCTGGTGGATTAGGACCGACAGCACCGCCAGTCCCTCCTGTGGAGGAAAACTGGCGGTGCTGGCGGTCCAACCGTAGTGCTACCGCTACGGTCGTAATGTGGCTGTCGGACTGCCACATTGGCGATGATCTGGATTTCTATTTTTTTCAGCACCTAAATTAGGTTTAGGTAGGAAAAAAAGCAATTAATTTCAAAATGACCTCACTACTGAGTTGATAGTTCTCAAAAATCTCCTCCTAAGTCTGTTCAAAAAGGGTAACCCTCACCCTAAATATCCTTTCCTGTCTCTGCCTCCTTCTCTGCCTACCAGCCAAAATCCATTTCCTCCTGCCCGGACTTACAGAGCTGCCTTTCTCAATAAGCCAGATGCATTTTGAGAGATTTTTTTTTAGTTTGCACCTGGTTACACCAGATCCAAATTGATGGTAAGTGCATTTCCTAAATGGCCATTTTGCGACTAGTCGCAAATAGGAAATCCTTTGTACACACGGTTATCGAATCTCGTTTAGGAAATCCCTATTTGCCATTTCCTTTTTCGAGATTTCCAAAATACAGTTTCTACTAGGTAGAAATCGCATTTTGCACCACCACAAATGCCTTTCGTACATACCAAAATACCGTTTTGCATTTCCTAATGGTCGTAATAGCGATTGGCACCGCTAGGAAATGCAAAATGCCTTTGTACATATGACCTTAATTGTGGATTTGTATATTTCTTTTCTGCACCCGAGTTAATCTTAGGTAGGCAAAAAAAGCATTTGCAGGGGTCAAATCCTGTTCTCATACACAAAAGGCCGAATGGTAGGACTTACTTCAACAAGGCAATTTTCATACATAGATGTTCCACCGTTCAGTGGAATTTCCGTGTTTGCAAATCTGCCTATTAGTAAGTGCATGTATGTGGGTGTTCCTGAATGGGTGAATCTTTGAAAGTTGGTGAACATTGGTTGTGCGTATGGAAATGTTTTTAGATCACTTCTATCAAGAGGAGGAGTATTTGTGTCTACATTGTGAGAGTAAGAAGAAGCCTCTACCCCCTCAAATTCCTAGGACTTAAGATGACATAGGTTATGTCTCTCTTTGACAGAATCTGTTCAAGGTTCTACTAGTCATCTACAGAAAGGTGATACGGGAAAACAAAATTGACAAACATTGATGGAAACAATAGCTTTGCTTCTTGAAACAAGAACATAAGATTGACATTTCCAGAACTACTCCTTGGATTCTTTGTGAATCTCATAAAAGTCAGATACCTACTCCAAATAACCCAGCAGTAATGAAGCTTGAGAAGTAGATGTGTGAAAGTTACATATATTACCTACTGGCGGTCACCATTAAGTACTTATAGTTAGGACCTAGTTTCCATTGACAGAACATTTTTTGACTTTACTATATCTTTGGTACCGCTTGAAGAAATTTCACAAAATGTTTCCAAAAAGTGCTTCCTAGAATCTTGTTGTGCATAGAAAGTTTCAGGGTGATCTGTCAAGCGGGGACTAAAAAAAAGGGGGGTAAAAAAACATGCATTTCCCATGTTAATTAAGATAGACTAACATTAGCAGAGAGGTAGCTCTTGGTCAGCAGATGAGTCTTTTCCTTATTTGGTGTAAATCCTTTCAGTAGTTTAGGAGAAATTAAAGGAAATCCAAATTTAGACATCTAGGGTCAGGCCAACTTTGTAAATACTGACAATCTCATGCAGAGATCTGATTGGATGCCAACACTACAGCAAGGAAGTGTTGGCAGCCATTTTGAGACTCAGCTTCAGCCGAGTTAAAAAAATAAATGGGGGCAGGGTACCTTTACCTCTAGCCATGGTGCAGGGGTCCTAAAAAGCATTTTAAAAAATGAGGCGAAAATTGCGACTATTCACGAATTTTGCTGCAATTTTGTTTAAAAATAAAATAAAGCACAGTCCTCCTTCCTAAGGCTTACTGAAGCCCCATGGACCACCACCTCCCCGGGCATAGTTGTGAAGAAATATAAAGGGGGGGGCACGCAAATATGTGTGCAGGGAAACAGATTAAAACATTGCTCCTGCAAGCAGAGAGTTGCTATTTCAAGTCGCAGGAGCCAGCTGGAACCATGGGGGCCTTAAGGCTCCCCCCAGCATTTCTCCTACATTTTTAAAAATAATTTTTAAAAATCATGGTGGAACTGTCAATTTGCAGTTTTACCTTGAAAATTACCTAATGTACATGCCAGACAAACAATCATGTTGACAATATTACAAACACACAAGGTCAATGGAAACATTTCCTCACCATCCTTTATGCAGCTGTACTGTAGGAGATGCACTATACATTTACCCAAGGAGGTAGCACTCACTATATAGCCAGTGGAAAGTATTCCAGTTGGGTAGACATTTTGCAGAAAACGATGACCTCTTCTCAGATAAATACGCATGACAGGATTCATTCTGCCACAATGCTCATTTTACAGAAATGAAACCTCAGCTGAAAGCATTTACATATACAAACAAAGCAGGTGCCCACGTTAAAACTCCACTTCTGTACAGTACTAATCAGCCTAACTTCGTGTGCATGGCCAAGGCAAAGCAAGTGTGTTTTCTCTGTATTTCCACATTGAAAGCTTATCTGTAATCCTTGCTGGAGGTGTTTCCATCCCTGCCTTTTTTCGAGCGCAATATCTCATGTAGTGACTGTGACGAGTGGGTTCTTGTCAACTGCCGCTGTGACCCAGCCCTGCCACGCACGGCCTGTAACCTTTGGTTTTTTTAAGAGAATTTCACTGTTTTTTTTATTGTATTTCCTAACTATAACATCCCTGTAAGCTTTGTTAAATGTTGAACGGGAAATTGACAACCGAAGCTAAGATCTAAAGACATTGTTTGTGCAGTCAAATATAATTTGGTAAAAATCCAAGACACATACCCTCTAGGTGAAGGGTCCTGTTTTGTGCAATTACTTGACAATTATGAAGTCCAACAGTTTTGAACACCTCTTGGATCTGGCTACCCTAAGAGGCAGAATGTCAAAAAGGTATATCCCGCAGGCAAGCCGACAGGCTCAATAAACTAGAAGTAGTTTAGTGGTTGTGATAATACTTGTGCTAATATAACTACTTTTATCTGGGGTTAAATGCTTGACAAAAAAATAGAAATAACTCATGCACAATTGGCATTAACTTAAAATGATGGTTTTATGATGTTCATCTATCTTACTAGCTTAGCTAGAAAAAAATGTCAAATCCATTTGTTCAAAATAGAAAGTACTTTACAATTGCACTTGCTTTATGCTATCAGACAACCACTGGTGATTCAAAGAAATTGGCATTTTTTGCATAGTGCATCCTTGAAGCTGACAAGGAAATTCAAAATCAGTAGCTAATGTCCAAGTGATTAAGGGCCAGATGTAGGAAGGCATTAGCTCCTCGCAAACGGCGAAAAACGCAGTTTACGAGGCGCAAATGCCCTCACGCGATGCAGAAGCACATATTGCGAGTCGGTACCGACTCGCAAAATGTGTTTCAGACTCGCAAATAGGAAGGGGTGTTCCCTTCCTATTTGTGAGTCGCACCGCGATGTAGAGTTGATTTGTGACCGCGAAAGCGGTCGCAAATCAACTCGCAGTTACCATCCACTTGAAGTGGAAGGTAACTCATTAGCAAACGGGAAGGGGTCCCCATGGGACCCCTTCCCCTTTGTGAATGCTCACAATAATATTTTTTCAGAGCAGGCAGTGGTCCTATGGACCACTGCCTACTCTGAAAAAAAACAAAACTAAAAGGTTTCGGTATTTTTTCTATTTGCAGCTCGTTTTCCTTTAAGGAAAACGGGCTGCAAAGTGAAAAAAAAAACTGCTTTATTTAAAAGCAGTCACGGACATGGAAGTCTGCTGTCTCCAGCAGGCCACCATCCCCGTGAGTGCCCAGACTCGCTATGGGGTCGCAAACTGCGACCCACCTCATAAATATTTATGAGGTGGGTCTTTGCGACCCCATAGCGAGTCGCAGAAGGTGTCTGAGACACCTTTCTGCATAACATTTTGCGAGGTGCAAATTGCGAGTCGCTGGGACTCGCAAAATGTTTGCTACCTACATCTGGCCCAAAGTCTCTGGTTTGTAAGTGAAAAAGTAGTTAGTTACTTGAGCGGAGTGTAAGATATTTACTCCAAAAGGAAGAGTATAATACTTAAGCCCCTAATTTATGTGTGGTACAAAAGGTATTCAATGGTGAAAAAGGGCCTGATTTAGATTTTGGCAGAGGGGTTACTCCATCACCACGGTAACGGTTATCCCGTCTGCCAAAATGTAAATCCCGTTATATCCTATGAGATTTATATTTCGGCGGATGGGATAGCCATCACTGTTGTGGCAGAGTAATCCCTCTGCCAAACTCTAAATCAGCCCCTAAGATATTTATTTCCATCACACAGCTATTTGCACATCTAAATAACAGCATTTATGAATACACATTTTTTTGTGATTCCCAAAATTGTGAATTGGCACTTTTAAAGAGATTCAATTGTGTAAAATTACACTAGTATATCAGTAAATCTGCTCAAGGGGTGGGTTGAGAACATTTCATGGTGGGAACTCCTGCAAAATATGGAAAACACCCACAAACTTTGACTTTTTTTAGCTAATTATGGTCATCCACAAAGCTTTTGCAGGTAGTATTCCATCCTGAGAATGGTCACACATGTCCTCCTGTCAACAGCAAGAGAAAGTCTGTTTTCAGTATGGGAAGGAGGAAGGAACACCTACAAATTTAGTGTGGATTAGAGGTAAAATGTGAGGGCACCTATATAACTTTGTGAATTCCCCATTGTCTCCAATTCTAAGAGTTCAATATTTAAAACCATAACACATGAGAGGCCTGCACATATTCACTGGTTCATTTTCCCTATACTTTATCATAGGGAGATTTCGTCCCTGACTGTGGAGTATCCTGACGGTAAAGTACAGGGAACATCAAAGCTGTTTATTTAACTGAAATAAAATAGTAATAATATTTTTATGTTATTGTAAATTAGTTTTAGATATTTATTCTAAATGTAGAACAAAGGTAACAATGCTACACCTCTATTAAATTAATTTTGAATTGACTCTTTAATTTATTTAAAAATATTACATTTCATAAACAAAAATAAATTCCTGCCTAATGTAAAAAATTTACATTTTTATTGTTCAATAATAAATAGCAGAACTGATGTGTAGAATTATTCAAAAGTATATTTTAATAAAAACGAGTGTTACATTAATTTATACATTTAAAATTGGTTGTTAAAATATTTTATACCAAAATAATAAATATACCTTATTTTTTAACATTAAATTATTTTTATGTATATTTTAACAATTTAAAAAAATGTAGTTTATTTTAACTTTTTTCCCCACAGCATTTTATTTTTTAAGGACCTACCTCCATTTTATTCTATGGGAGCATGTTGAAGTACTACTGGTTGGCCGTGTGTGGTCCTGGGCTTACTCCAGCTCTGAATTGGAGTAATTTAGTACTGTTTTGAGTCCCTTTTGGCTGTAGTAACTTTAAAAGTGCTCTTTGTGAATAGAAATGGGCTTACTCCTTTGTGGGTGGGTGCATGTCCCTCCCGAAACCTCTTCCTAACCCTCCCGAAACCCCTCTTTACTCCTCACTAAACCCCTCCTATTTGGTAGCAAGTATGCCACTTTTCCAGCTACTTCTCCTGGTTCCTCTCACATTTATCAATAATAGTGACCTTACATGTGTGAGGATCTCCCCATAGAAAATATAAGCGAGGTGTAGCTGGAGATTTACCCTTGTAGGTTTGTGAATAGCATTTTGTACCACTTTAGTAGTACAATTGCAATACTACTAAAGGTACTACAAAATATAGTTTGTGAGTAGGCCTCTACGTTAGGATATAAGGTCTGCAACAATACAGTGTCTTTTTTAATAAGTCTAGTTACAGCCGTCTTTAGTTGTCAGGTGAGCTCATGTCAAAAATTCTTCAAAAAAGTACAAAATGTAGAAATGCAGGGAGGGAATAGGCTTTGGGTCAGCCCTTTTCGCCATTGCCTTCAATGCATTTTTAATGGGTTGCCGCTGCTTGAAAGAGCTGTCTTTCATGGCAATGACATTATGGCTCAATTTATTCCAATTAATGTGGGTGCTGTTGTAGCAATTGGATCATTTCCTACACTGCAGCTGTGATATGATGTGTAGTTTGTATCTGACAGCAAGTGAGTGCTTTTTGTGTATTTACCTACTTGATTAGATTTTAATCGCTGATTTATGCTTTTTGTACTTGCTATTTGAATGCTGTAACCTGTTGCCTGATTTAATAATTAACCTTGCACATTACGTTGTTGTACTTTGCTCTCATGGTACCATGTAACATGTTGAATTTACAACAAATGCCCACATAGGCTTTTCTAACCGAAATGCTAGCCCTTTGTTAAAAGTGGAAACTATGGGCCTGATTACAACTTTGGAGGAGGTGTTAATCCGTCCCAAATGTGACTGATATACCACCAGCCGTATTACGAGTTCCATAGGATATAATGGACTCGTAATACAGCTGGTGATATATCCGTCACTTTACCATCACTTTTGGGATGGATTAACACCTCCTCCAAAGTTGTAATCAGGCCCTATGCATTTTGCGGTATATACCTTTTAAGTTCACCAATTACCACTCAAACTTCAACTTCTGACTCCTTTTCATAACACTCTTCCTTGAAGGTACAGCTTAACTCTGCTACTGCAGTCTGGTTAGCAGGGGCGCCCAGTTTCTGTATGTTGGTGCAAAATATGTTGCGCCATTATGAGATTTTCTATTTCTATGACACCTGTGGGCACCATACACATTACCACCCAATTATTACTAAGAAATTACTGTAACAAAAATACAGAACTGTCAGCTTTGCCTATGCTTATTAAGTATGAAGATTGTTGTTTACAATCTACCCATTTATATCTTGGAGACCATGGTGTCCAGACCTATTCTCTGCAATAGATGTGAGATGCTTTTCTGGTCACTGTGCTCCTTATCTAGGATGATCTGGAGGATGTGGCTAAAGGGACTAGATACCCTGCCACCCACCATAGGTCTGGTCTGGCGACCAAAGGGTATGGGATTCCAGACTGCTGATCTAGATGCGGGATGGTGAAAATGGGTGGGAGATGCATGGTGTACGGTGTGCTGCTCAGAGCGAGGCAACACGTGCTGAAAGTGGGTACTACCAGTGGGTGATTTGGGCATCACAAGGGGCGATGCAGGCCAGCAGGTCAGCACCATTCTAAGAAGAACTTTAGACCTGGGTCTCTAATATTATTATAACTTTTTACAAATAAAGCAATGACAGATGTTTATTTCTGTCTGTTGTTGCTCACAGATTATTAAAGTGCCCCTTTTATAAGCTTAGAATAAGGTTGTTTAAAAAACGAGTTTGCTGACCTGCAATTGGGCGATGAAGGTTGTGTTGTCACTTCCTGTTAAGTCATTGGTGCTCACAGGGCATATGATGTCACTTCCAGTACCATCATGATTTGGTGAAATCACACCACTGGGAGTAAGGTGAGAAACAGGAAGGACAATGTTTCTACACTGCTTCTGTTTGCTCAAAATTAAGCATACTCATTTGTGCACAAAACTCAAACCACGAAGGAAGAGAAAAGTGAAAAATTAATAACAAAGATAGGAGGGATTAAAAAGGGATGTCTGCTGGAGGATTAAAGAGGCATGAGGTCAAGTTAAGGCTAAACAGCCTTGGTATTTGGGACATAGACAGTTAAGGCCTGATTACGGTGGTAGACTGCAACATTACTACCTTGGCGGTTGGATCGCCAAGGTACTGCCGTCTCTGCCAAGATCTCTGATACCGACGGGATGACGGCAGTCTTGGTTGTGATCAGCTAGGGCAGCGCTGGCTTTTTTACTGATTGTAGCCATGTTCTCTGCCAGCCTTTTCATGCCGAGAACATTGCCGTGGGCAGTGCAGGGGCTCCCCTTCCCAGCACAGTCTGAATTTGTGTTGTCTGCTCAGTAGACAGTGCGCATTCCGATGGTGCTGGTCGACCCCCCGTGTGACGCCATTGAACTCAGCTCCATGTGGAACCGAGTATAATGCCGCCGCACGTTTTCCACTGGCTGACTGGCGAAATCCTTGATTTCCACGGGTCAGCCCATTGGAAAATTCGTAATAGGGTAGGTGGGGAGACTGCCCGGTCCACGGTGGTCTCCTCACCGCAGGTCTGGCGGTCGGGTTTTCCTGCCCCTAATGTTGCTGGTTGCAAGTTTTTGAGCAGACTGTTGGCCCCAACACTTATGCTCATAATTTAAGCTCGAAGGGAAAAAGTGGAAAGTACAGAAAATAAAGTTAGCCCTGGTTACATCCTGTTCTCACGGCTTTCTTCAGGACCCTTGACATCAGGGGTAGCAAAAAGTGTCAGTGTGAAAGGAAAGCTGGCTGGAAAAGGTATTCTTTAGAATAATCTGCAACCAATAAACCGACTGAAATAATGTGAAAGCCAAAGAAATGTATTCAGACAAGCAGTGGGAAAAATACACAAAACGCATCTCCTCATCGACAGACAGCAGAGTTTTAGAGCACTTAAGCCCTCACTGTGTCAACCAGGCGCTGAGGTGATGAAAACAAAAGCTATGTGTGAAAGTTTGCAGAGAAGAAACATCAGATTTCCATTCTACTTTGTTTTTTGCTGGCTTGGAACTGAAGTTGCCTTCTTGCTGTCCACCAGGGACAGGTGCCGAACACTCACTGCCCTGTAGGGCAACTCAGGCACATATAATGCGTTGAAATGCCAGACCTGTCTATGCTGCTTGCACAGGGCCGCCGGGTCCTCTGTGGAGGCTGGTGGGCATCCCAACGCAGGAAATAACAACCTATAAAAAGGTAAGGGACCTGGTGATGAAGTCAGAGCCCTTCCTAAACTCTTGACCCTACAAACCCAGTGCACATTGAGACCTATTGTCCCCTTGCTTCAAAATAACACTACTGTAAAACAAGAATTGGCAAAGTCAATAGGTCGTGCCCATAATGTCTATTGGCTTTGCTAATATTTTTAAGCCATGCTTTACAGCATCACCGGTGCTTTGCAGCATCCAAGATGGTTTGGTAATTTGTTTTCAAAAGTAGCGTGAAGGTGTTGTTTTAAACAGTGTGAACGGGCTGTTTAAAAAAACAAAATGATGGATTAGCGGGTTTCAGGAACTGGTTGAGGACGGATAGAGGATGAAGCAACATGGGTGGGAGAGAAGCAACAGGAGGGAAAGAACATCAGACAAAGAGAGCAATGTGGAGCGTGGAAGGGGCAGAAGCAGACGGGCAAGAGAGTAGCACATACGTTTGTGGGGAAGACATACACATAGACACAAAGACTGAGGTGGTAGAAAAGCACTTGAAGGAGATAGCTGGAAAACACATGCATACCCATGGACTGCTTAAACACAAGGAAAGAATTGTTTTTTTTTAAGTGAGCAGAGGAAACAGAGACTCCAGCCAACCAAATGAATGGGTAAAGAGGCAATGCTCCGTGGGAGGGACAAACACAAGACTGACAAAAAGGCCACCAAATAAGAAGCAACCAAATGAGAGCCAGCCAATGGCACGCAAAGGCGGGGCTCCAAACTCCTGTATGTTCTTGGTAAGCCCACAATGTTTATTTTGCAACCGACAGCAAGTTATCTCATGCCATGTTTAAGACGTATAGCTAGTACAACCTTTCTAGCTACATAATTTAAGTCATATGATGCATTCTCACTTCTTACTCAATAGGAAATGGCAAAGGATGCCAGGCACTTATGAAAAGAACCCGAAAGTGGATTAAGGTGGCACACTTGAGCTGTGCTGCTTGGCATCTTGTATATGTGTGGCTTTATTTCTTTTTCTGGCAAGATCCTTGCTGGGAGGAACATTAACTAAGAGAGAGTTGAGGCTTCTGACTTTGAACATAGGCACGCGCAGGAAGGGCGCACTGTACCTGGGGGAGGCCATCTTGCCCGTTCCACTGAGGACAAAATGACATCTCATGAAACCTGAACACCTGTGAAGGATTTACTGTTCTTAACACCCCTGATGCATGCAGGACTACAGACACAGTATATACAGCACAGAGTAACAAGCAGATGCTGTATTGTTGCTTCATTGAAAAACCAACTGACTGGAAATGATTCATATGTTTATGAATACTTCACCCTCCAGCCTCTCTTCACCCCCTGCAGGATAGTCCCAATCCTTTGAACAGCACCCCCGGAGAGATGCCCACTTACCTTTTTAAAAATATATATATATTTATTTATTGGCATTTTGGTTGGTTACATGCAGGATCCTGTATAACAGATATAGAATCTCGACCCCTTGCATCAATGAAATCTTAAACTCCACGTATCTGAATTATACAACACTCAAAATGCCCAGACAACAACCAGGACCTTTCCCACCCATTCCCACCCCTTCAGCTTCCATAGTAGTGACAATACACAACACGTGAGCAGACTTCTTCACATCACTAGGTCAGGTTACCAGGAACCCTCTATACACATATTCCAATGGGTTTGCGTTACCAGGCAACCCCATCTCACATTGGTTTCACCCTTCTACAGCATGCACTGGAATTGTTGTGGCTCGGCTTTGCTCAGTGGGTTCCAGTAGTGCCTGCATCATTGCGCTACAGGCCATCACAACGTCCTGTGCTTTCCCAGCTCCCCCTCATGTGTGCCTCTTCTGCCCCCCACATTCCAGCAGATCTTTCTCCAAGGCTGCCTGTGTGGGGGACGTGGGCCTAACCATGTACTACTACGCATCTTTTCACCAGTGTGAGGTCTAGCATTGCATGGCTGTCAAGCTAAGATGATACTAACATGGTGGTCTCAACCTCATTTTGGAGAGAGATCAGAATAATTGCTTTCTCATCACAAGCGGGGTCCAGGTGCTTGCCTTAAACAACCTCAGTGTAAACCTGGGTATTTCCCTTATGCTTCAGTACACTGGGCTGGAATAAAAAATGAACATGACAATGTTACGCGAAACTATGTGCTGAGCATCATCTCAGCTTACTATTGCCTCTATAAGATCCCTCATACGAGGGTCTAGTGCCTTTGTCAGGGCAGTCAAAGGTACCCATAATGTCTGTCCTGCTGTATCAATCATGTGCATGCAAGGAAGAATAAATCTTACCTGCCCATCCACCGTCTTCACCTGTGGATAAAAGATTGACATCATTCTGGTCACATTTATTTGTTACTACCTACACTGGTTTAAGTTTCCTTTTTGTTTCCTTTTTGTTTTGCATGTAGACAATCATCATCTTTCTCCAATTAAAGCACCCATTGTGGTACACGCGAGGTCTGGAATGGTGTCAGTGCTGGCGGCCTTATGTGTGATGCAGACTATCTTGAAAATGATGTCAACTGGGAGGTGAAACCAGTGTAGTTCAATTAGGCTTAGAGTCATAGGAACTAAATTGTCTAGGTTTTTTTTTCGTGCTATCCAGGCTGCCACGTACAGGGCACCTCTCAGTTAAGTCAGTGCAGACCAAAGTGTTTCCTCCACTGTAAACCATGAAATATAATAAAATACTCCTTTCTGTTCTAACCTGAGGACGAATAATTGGTTCTATCATGCAGGTGAGCAATAACTACACTCAGTGGCACAACAAGGCCCAATAAAACAGTTTCTGCCAAGAAGTGCACTCGAAACTAAGGGCCTTACAAAGGTAACTTAAACTTTTGAGTAAATATACACTTTTTAGTAAGTTTGCCACTTTTCGGTATTCATAAACTCAGAGTGTTCCTACTAGAAAAACACTGGTACTGTAACACCCTCACGTAGAAAAGATATAGGTAGGGAAATCTCCGTAAGAAATAATGTTAAATTAAGTTAAATTAAATTGCTGAAAATATTTAAAATTATACATCAATATACATTAATGTTAAAATAATGCATAATAATAGTACATGTTTTTTAATGAATTATAAATGTCTTTTAAAAATAATGTAACAATACATTTTATTTAAAAGCAATTAAGTTCATTTTAATTACTTCTACAGATCACTTTTACGAATTATTAATGCATGGTAGAAAATATTTATTTCTTTAGGTAGGAATTTATTTTTCAATTTAAACATTGGAAATATAATTGTATTATAATTCAATATATTACCATTAATTAAAGTTTTATTTCTAGGTTAATGTAATTTTCCCTGTCCTTTACCATAGGGAGATCTCCACATTGTAAAGTTTACTGAAAAATAAACAAAGTTTGTTTAGCTTGAAAATAAATATTAAAATGTTTTGTATGTTAAATACTAAAGTAGATTCATTTTATACATTTAATTTAAATGCAGAACAAAATAAAAAATGCTACATAACTATTACAATAATTTTGCATAAAAACTGTAATCAATGGAAATATATCAAACTATATTAATTATTTTTTTGAAGTTTAACAAAATAGATTCTCACCCCAAGAAAGAAATATGTTTTTTAATGTGCATTAAAAAGTGTAGAATTGATTAAAATTAATATAATTATTGTTGATAAAATATGTTGTTGCAGTATGTTTTTATTCAAAATAGTTTATTAAAAAATGCTGTAAATAAATAAATATGTATTATTTTTATACACTATTTTTAACATTAATTTATGTTTTTTTACTATTTTAAGTGATTTCATTTAACTTTATTTCTCATGAGGTTTTATTTTAAGTCCCTACCTTGATTATTTTCTATGGGAGTTTAGTGCAGTATCAGCAGTTGGCTAAGTGTAGTGTTGGACTTACTACTGTTTTTTTAAGGTTTCGTATTGTGCTTGCACTTATATCGCAAAAAAATCATCTTTAAAGAGGCTTAGAGCCCACCCATACTTTGCCCCTTGCTTACCTGAACTTCCAGTTTGTTAATTCAAATGTCGCTCCAACGTCGCTTGAGTTTACTTGCTGTTTATTGCCTAGCAGGTCACTTCCTGCTCTTCTGTTCTACTTTCTGCTCTGCTTTTGCCGTCGCATGGAGTGTGCCCGAAGTACACCTTCCGGTTTTTGGTGACTGACTACTTATTAGTGTTTGTATGTGAAAGATGAACTGAACACAAGTCAATTTGTGTTGAAATGTGCGTAAACAAGTCGGCCATTTTGCAATGGAGTACCAAGTGCGGATGTAAAGCAAGCAGCGAGTGGGCTCATTATATTGTGTTTTTCTTTGCTTAGTAATTACATTTCTGATGAATAACATTTGTAAATATTACAATTATTTGTGTTTGTTTCATAAATTACCAGTCACTCACTTTTAAAGAAAAGCAATTTGTATAATTGAGCAACGTTTTATTTCAAATTTTTATTCTCTCAGTGACTTATTAACAGGCAGTTATCTTGGGGGCACTAGGGTTATGATTTGAATGAATGGTGCAGCAGGTGCAGGGGCACCACGGCCAAAAGCTGTCAGAACTCGTCAGAACTCCTGGCGGATCCCCGCTATGGTGGAGGAGCATCGCCCCCTCCCCCGCCAGCAGCAGGAGCTGCAAACCTTTAAAAATAAAACGATAATAAAGCATTTTTTTTATTGTTTTATTTCTAAAGGGGTGGGGCCATGGGGGTGATGAGCAGTGGGGGGCGTGCACAGAGCACTCCCCTCAGTGCGCATGTATGTTTGACCGGCTGTCTCGGACCGGCCAAACACACATGCGCACAAGGGTTGTCTCCAATCCGGTACTGTGTTGCTGGGTTGGAGAGAGCAACCCCAGGCTCCCAGTCTGCGTTAAAGCGCCCAGCCAGAGCGCTACAGTCAATCATAATGCTGCTTTGAGGAGCGTCATGATTGGCCGCAGGGCAGGCTGGGAGCCTGCAGTGCAGCAGAGAGCGGCGGCGAGGTTCAGGTACGTTTTTTTTTTTATTCCCCCCCACCCCACAGTTTTCCCAAGTTGCCAGCCACAACTGCTCTAAACACCAGATAGTGCTCTATTGTACTACTAAAGAGGCAGTCACAAGTGCAGTTACCTTGCAGGCATTAGGGTCATTATTTGAATGGTGCAGCAGGCCACAGGGTGTTCGAACCCCTCTAAACACAGATAATTGCTGAATGTTACTATTAAACAGTCAGTCGCAAGGGCAGTTATCTTGTAGGCACTAGGGTCATGATTTTAGTGGTGCAGCAAGTGCAGTGACACCGGGGCCAAAAGCTCTAGGAACCCCTTTAGACACCAAATATTGCTATATTTTACTACTAAACAGGCAGTCAAAAGTGTAGTAACCTTGCAGGCAATAGGGCCATGATTTCAATGGTGCACTAGGTGCAGTGGCACCAGGCCCAAAAGTTGTCAGAACTTCTCTAAACACCAAATATTGCTATATTTTACTACTAAGCAGGCAGTCACAAGTGCAGTTATCTTGTAAGCACTAGGGCCATGATTTTAATGGTGCAGCAGGTGCAGTTGCACCAGTGCCACAAGGTGTCAGAACCTCTCTAAACACAGATTATTGCCTAATTTTACTACTAAACAGGCAGTCACAAGTGCAGTTACCTTGCTGGCACTAGGCGCATGATTTTAGTGGTGCAGCAGGTGCAGTGGCACAGTGCCTAAAAGCTCTAGGCACTCCACTAAATAGAAATTATTACTAAATGTTCCTCCTAAACAGGCAGTTACAAGTGCAGTTATGTTGTAGGCATTAAGGTCATGATTTGAAGGGTGCAGCAGGTGCAGTGGCACTGGGGCCAAAAGTTGCCATAGCTCCTCTAAACCCCAAATATTGTTATATTTTACTGCTAAACAGGCAGTCACAATCGCAGTTACTTTGCATTTAAAAGGGGCATGATTTGGATGGCGCAGCAGGTGCAGTGGCACTCTACTAACATACTCTAATGCAATACCATATTACATAAGGTACAAAATATGAGTGTGGAACCCCAGGATATTAATTCACCATATATCACAACATAAACAGCTATTAACGGTTTATCAAATTTAAAACAAACATTAGTATAACCTTTCTTCTAATATTTATAATCCAGTTACTAAGATAGAATGCAAAAGAAAAAACAAAGGCAAAACCTATTGGCTTTCTGAACGCTTGCTTTTTTCCCTAGTAGTAGCCTACACTCAGAGTTTGTGAATACCGTAAAGTAATAAACTTACTTAAAACTTACTCAAAAACATAAGCTACCTTTGTGAATCAAACCCTACTTCTGTAGGCCTTTTTATAAGCATGCGGGCCATGGTGCAGCTGGTGGCGTGCAGGGTGGCTAAGGTGAATAAAAGGGCTGCGACCGCTGCAGTGATGATGCGTCAGATAAAAAGCTGCAGAGGAAATGCATCGAGCTGGGCTCAACCCTCGTTGTAGAAGGCGGTCCTATGGACGGGGTCCAGATATGGATGGTAGGGCAGGTTGCAAATGGCGGTGTGGATGAGCTGCATTGCTGGATTGTATGTTGAGAGATCTAGGGAGAAGCCCAGAGATGAAATGATGCAATGTTGAGACCCTTTAAATAATGTTCAGGGCAGATACAGCAGTTTAGTAGTCTCTGAAGCCTGCAGATGTTTTCCAAGGTAGTTGACCCATCGCTGAGGACAAGGATGCATGGCGTTCATCTTTGGAACCCACTCGCGCAAAACAGAAGATACTGCCAAGGTTTTTACAATTTTAGGGTGAGCTGCAGCCCGGTGTAGGGCAAATTTGTAGGGCGGGGTGCTCAGCGGCATTCAATGGGTAATGAAGCCAGAGATTTCCAACTGAGACCACTGCACAAAGAGAAGTGGCATTATAGTGCCAGGAAGGTTCTGCCGTCGCTAGTCAGCCATGAAAAAGGACTGCGAGATATGCCTACAGAGGAGCAGAGCAGGGACATAGGTGCTCTACTGGAAGAATCCCCCAGAGTCCACAAGACACTGACTGAAGGGTTTTTGCCAACACCTCTAGTCCCTTGCAGACAGGGCAGCACATTCCTGGCAAATGTGGACGATCTAGGCCACTGCCTACAGAGCTCACCTCATCGCCACCATGATTAAATGCCAAGAGGGCACCTGACATGAGGTTCCAATGGTCTGGTGGTCTGTCACATTAATTTTCAGGGTGAGATTTACCCAGCCTGTTTGCCTCCCGCACTCAGTGCATTGGGCGGGTATCTTCTCTGCTTCGTGAGCTAGCATGGAAGATGACCAGACCTGAACCAGAATACTGATGGTTCCTCTCCGATGTGGGGGCAGGTCTCCCATTTCCTCAATAAATCAATCAATCATTTGTTAAGCGCGCTACTCACCCGATAGGGTCTCAAGGCGCTGGGGGGGATGCTAGTGCTTGAATAGCCAGGTCTTGAGACGTTTCCTGAAGGTCCTAGGTCAGACGTAGGTTGACGGGGATGGAGTTCCAGGTTTTGGCGGCGAGGTGGGAGAAGGATCTGCCGCCGGTTGTGGTACGGTGGATGCGGGGGACGGTGGCAAGGGCGAGGTTGGCGGAGAGGAGCTGGTGGGTGGGAACGTGGAAGGTGAGACGCTCGATGAGGTCGTGGAGAGTCTTGTGAGCGTGGATCAGGAGTTTGAAGATGATCCTCTTGTTGACTGGGAGCCAGTGAAGGTCTCTGAGGTGGGCTGAGATGTGTTTGTGGCGAGGGAGGTTAAGGATGAGGCATGCGGAGGCGTTCTAAATGCGCTGAAGTTCCCACTGTTGCTTGCACTGAGGAGTGCGGCGGCGTTCTCCTAACAAGTCCAGTGGTCACAGGCGGACAACCTGCAGGGTTATATTTAAAGGAATGTGCACTGGAGATATTTTTCCCTGTTATAAACCACATTGAAACAGTTTGTCCATGAGAAAGCCCCTTCCTAGTGCCCTGAACATGGACAGGATATGGGTCTCTAGAAAATTTCCAGTTAGACCCTTGGAAAGAGGTAAGGAATTGATGTATTGATGCTATTCCCAAAGCTGAGAAGGGTGGCGCTGTTTTAGTCACCTGCTGACAAAATCTACGGTTTCGTTTCACTTTTCCCTGCAAAGGAAAGCCGTGCAGTTGATGTAAGTGTAAGGAAAACATGAAATTACGCAAACTACGGGTAACTCAGTAATTGGGAATCTACGCAAGATTACAACTGCATAATAAAAATTGTGCATTTACCTTTTGTAAAACTTTTTATATCAACTCCACCAGGAAGAAGTATTCTGCCAGAAAGCATCCGGTTTGTTGCAGTAATACCAGGGTAAGAAAAGACGCTTTTACACCACAGTGACTAGATTTAGACAACCAAAAACCAGGACATGCCATTCACTCAAGGAGAGCTGTAATTTGGCAGTGACACATCAATGTAGAAAACAGAGTACATTTAATGCAACTTTCACACACAAGGCCCCCTGATGAGTGAATGGGGGCACGGTGCAGTAGGAAATAACATTTCTGGCCAGTGTACCTGCACCTAAATCTGGTACCTATGCGTTCATACCACAGAATGGGGAATAACCACTTGGCACCTTGTTTTTCTGCGGTATTTGTTTCTTGTGGATTAATGCTCCCAATTATTACCTGCTCTGTGCAGCTGGGAAATGAGAGGGGGGCAGTGGAGAGGGCTGGGGAGGGTGACTGGACATGCTGTGGGTTTGCAGGAGGAATAGTTAGGCCACCCTCCCCCAAACCACACCTCCCGTGCCGCAGGAGGGGGGGTTTGCAGCTCTGTCCTGGCCGGATTTTCCTTTGAGGTGGGCGAGACAACAATTTTACAGGGAGAGCCGAGCCAAGCTAAGGGTCTGCCTCGGATCTTGGAGCCCGTACACGAACCGAGCCCTGAAAATATTTGCAATGTAAATCATACAAGAAACATCAAGTAAAATACGATGACGTCTCTTCAAAACGCAAACAAGTGTATTTCTTTAAATGTGGATGCTTTGACATTAATAAGGCGCATTTTATCACTGCCCTGGTAAGTACTTGTTAAAGTCATATTTTTGTCCGACTGATAGTCTGAACTCACATATAGGAAAGCCCTTTCATGCGTGATAAGTAGAGTTTTGGTGAAATAAAATATTTGCCTAATATCACACAGTTTGAACGGGAAGCCGTGATTAATACAGGTGTTCTGCTTTCACTTTATACAAATCAGCGGAAATACATATTTGTTCTTCCTAATGTGAAGGCTTTTTTAACCTCTTGGTTCATTTTTCTGCACTTTGTAAATATAGCCCAAGCTCGACCTGATGGATTGCATGAGCACCAATTACATTACACAATGTCACAGGCATTTTATAGGCATGTGGAGATTAAATGATTTGCCCCGAATCACAGGTTGATGAACGGACGCAGAGACTGGAATCTGGATCTCGTTCCACAGTCAGCAGTTCTGACTGTAATGCCAGATCCTAGTTAGAGAGAGAGAGAGTCAGGCAAAAGTCGCATGAAAGCTCGGCTCGTTATGGGCTCGAGGTTCCAGCGGGACCTCGAGCTGAGTCAGAGTCAGGCTTCGGGCTCGAGCTTCTAGCGGCTCGCCAACCTCTAATTTTCCTGCATGGAAAATCGCGCCTGGGAAATGCATACATATACTGAACCCTGAGCCATTTGTATTTGGTTCACAATATTTATACTAACCAGCTGTGCAGGAAAACTCACGAAGAAAGGCTCGCCATTAAGTTAAATTCATCCCAAAGGAGACAAAACAATAAAATACCCACATCTGTGTCACTTGTTTCCCCCAAAGTGGAATTTTCATCCACCCTGTGTGTACCATGACATCTGTGTATTCGGCTCATTTCGCGTATCCCTCCCGCCTGTGATTCGTCAGTCAAGCGTGAGCCGAGTGTCATTCACACGATGAGGCGCCTTGGAGATAAGCAAAGGCCAGCTGCAGGGATTTGTTGCCAGGGCTCATTTGCATATGCTTGGAGGGCGCTGATTGGTGCAGCTATTCCCAGGCAGCCATCTTTACCATTAATGTGATTTGTGTGATGGGCAGAGTAATTGCAACAGACAGGGGCTATTCTTTTCTTCAGTTAATTCTGTATTTCCTGGGGTCCAGGCAGTGCTGCAATTATTTCAATTTCAATTTTATTTAAAACACCTCCTGAACAAAACGTCAGACGGAATGAAGATCAGGGGCTCTGTAATATCACAATATGCTCATTCTACTGTGTATACAATACAGGGTGTGTATGTAAAAGTCTTCTTGTACGGATCATGAAACATCGCCTGAGTATAAATGAGACAACAAGTCATGGACGTGGGGCTGTAACCCAATAACTTGTATTTTTTACGGTTCTATATAGCGCAAACTCAACCCGAAGGTATTGGAGCACTTTAAACGAGCACCAGTTATGTTACACACGGACACATTCATTTTTGGTAGGCACGGAAGGATTAAGTGATTTGCCCAGAATCACAGGATGTTGAGCTGATGCCGAGACTCAAACCTGGCTTCCCAATTCTAAAGTCGGCTGCTTTAGCTGTTACGCCACATCCTATTTGAACAGGGTTAGCACCACAGGCAGGGATCTGTTTCACAGTGGTGTCAGGCAGACATACAAAAACATTACATAGTCATCATATAGTTGTAAAAAAATACGGGTCTGCCAGCGTCAGTATAAATAATAATTGATAGAGCCTTGTGCATGGGGAAGGGGCAGTTCAATTACCAGGAGTGAGATATTTACTTAGTGGCAATTGACCCTATTCACAAAGCTTGTGGCACGTGTGGTACTGCATGTGTAAATCTACAGACATGCAGTTCTACTCCAGCACCTTGGCGTCAGTCTTCACCTTCTGCTATTTACACCTAGATGTAGACTTAAGGGTCTTAGCCCCCCTCAAATGAGTGGACGGAGATGCCTAAGACTGAATTTAGTATTTTTACTATTAGTAACTGTCCACCTGTATGTTGAAAATCTCTGCTCTGGTACGCACATCTATACAAAGTTCCATCCACCGCTATAACCTAATCTAGACACTCACTAACCAATATGATCTATTCCTAAACAGTTCACTAGATTGTATACTAGATCCCTTTCCTGGCCACAATCTAATATGACTTACTTGTGAACAATATGAAACACAACCAAGAATAAACTCAACTGTCCTCGGAGCCCACTGGACGAGTACCCTAGAATGCAAATAGTGCCCAGGTGCTGAAAACGCTACCGAACCATACAAACGGTGGTAAAGCACTATACAAATGCACATTACATTGTCGAAGAACTTTCCAACTGTGCAGCCACATCCAACACCATCACACCTTTGCAAGACCTCTGTAGCAACCTCTCCAACTTCTTCCACATCTAAATCCCAAAGCTTAAACCCCCAGTCCAACCCAGAAGACACCATCGACCAACTACCCACCACCACAAGTGATAAAAATCATCTGACTGGACACCACTCACCTGCGACGACACTGCCACAGTCATATAATCCACCCACCCAGGAGCCCCCACAGACCTATGCTTCCACCATATCTACAACTTAGGAGGATCCACGATTACCTCTGCGCTCATCAATCAACAAATCTATCAAATGAGCAACCTTCCCAGTCAACTGGAACCACACAGAATTCAATGCCCTCCTAAAGGAACCATCAGCAGATCTGAGCGAACTCAGCAACTATGACCCATCTTGCTACTACCTTTCCCCACCAAAGAGATGGAGAAGGCGATCAACAAGCAACTCTCAAGACACTTAGGGCTTAATTTATACTTTTTTAGTGCAGCATTTGCATCATTTTTTTACGTAAAAGCAGCGCAAACTTACAAAATGCAATTATATTTTGTACGTTTGCGCCGCTTTTGCGTAACAAAAATGACGCAAATGCAGCGCTAAAAAAGTATAAATCAGGCCCTTAGAACATCACCAACTACTGGACAGCATGCAATTAGGTTCCTGCAGCAACCACAGCAGAGAAACCGCCCTCATTGCGGCCACTGAAGACATCCACGCCATCCTCACCTGCGGAGCATCGCAGCTCCCGTCCTGTTTGATCTCTCTGAAGCTTTCAACACCGTGTCTCAATAAACCCCCAAATAGCTCTAAAGTGGATAGCCTCCTTCCTCACAGGCACAAACTCACAAGGATCACCTCTCAGCCCAACACTTATCAACATCAAATGGCACTCCCCACAAGCCTCATCAGGTCCCACGGATTCAACATCAAATCCTACACTGGTGACACGCAGCTCATCCTATCCCTGACAGACAATGCCAACACCACCGTAAACAATTCATTAAACTGGATAACTAGCATGACAGACCAAAATGAAACAGAACTGCCTGGAGCTCAACGCAAACAAAATGGAGGTACTGATCTTCAGAAACACAAGCTCATCATGGAATTCCACCTGGTGGCCAGCGGAACTAGGCCCCATGCTAATCCCATCGGGACAAGCCAGAAACCTCAGACTCACCCTGGACAATAAACTCAGCATGACACCACAGGTAAACACTGCCACCACCTCTTGCTTTCTAATCCTACAAATGCTATGTAAGATCTTCAGGTTGCTTCCCCAGACCACCTAATGCACCGGCAATCAAGCCCCCATCTCGAGCAGGCTGGATTACGGCAGCGCACTCTACTTCAGAATCTCAACCCACCTCACACAGAGTCTCCAGACCATTTGGAACACTGCTGCCAGACTCATCCTCAACCTCCCTCGCCACACCCACGTCTTACCACACCTCAGAAAGCTCCACGGGCTCCCCGTCCATAAATGCTGCCAATTCAAGCTGCTCACCTATGCATTCAAGGCAATCTATAACATTGGATCTGCATACCTCAATCGCCCCCTTCACTTCTATCAACCCACCAGACAACTGTGATCTAGGTCTCTCTCTCTCTCTCGCACATATCCCATGCATGCACAGAAACAGAGCTAGAGATTGCACTTTATCGCACTCTTTCGAACATCGCCGCCAAGACCTGGAACGACCTTCATCAACACATCAGGACCTCTTCTTCACTACTCGACTTACGCAAGAAGCTGGAGACCTGGCACTTCAACTGGCCCTGCATATCTCCTTCAAATGACTGATGCCTATTTTTACTTGACCTAAACAGCTGTTCAAGTGCCTGGATACCCTTGTAGGTGACAAGTGCACTCAACAAATCTACATAACATAACATTAGATAATTAATTTGTGAATACAGGTTGCATGCCTGCTATGTGTGGTATCCTTACTTTTTGACAAAGGGTAGTTTACGTGCAATGAGTGTGAGATTTGCTGGTGAGGACGTGTAGTGCGCTTGCTTTGAGTGGGTCACATCCTCAACGTATATGCTACAAGTGGGATATTCGCCTCAATGAGACGTAGTGCTTTAGCTAATGTGTGGCTTTCCTGCTGGTGAGGAGTGGTTATCCACTTGCTATGAGTGAGTTACTTGCTAGGTTCAGAGGTGTTGTTCACTTGTTATGAGTGGGCTACTTGTTTGGTTTGGAGGCATTGTGTACCTGTTATGAATGGATTACTTGCTTGTTGGGAAGCTGTGCACTTCCTTAGAGTGGGTTACATGCTTGGTGAGGAGCGGTCATGCACTTGATATGAGTGAGTTGCTCGCTAGGTTCAGAGATGTTGTTCACGTGTTATGCATGGGTTACATGTTTGGTCTGAAGGCAATATGCGCCTGCAATGAATGGAGTACTTGCTTGGTGAGAAGAGGTTGTGCCCTTATTTTGAGAGGGTTACTTAATTGGTGAGGAGGGATGGGGCACTTGCAATGTATAGGGTTCTTGCTTAATTAGGAGTCGTCTTGAGGTTGCTATGAGACGACCCCTTGGTTGGTTAGGAGGGGTCGTGCACATTGAAGAGAGGCCAGACACTTGCAGATTTTTTTTTAAAGAGGATTGCTTGCTTAGTAAGAATGGGGCATTGCGTAAGTTCATGAGTGGGACAGTGGCTTGGCGAGAAGGTACAATCACTTTTTATGGAAAGGATACTTATTTTTTTAAATGTTTGTATACTTGCTATTAAGGTCATGAATCTTCAGAGGATGAAAGTGGACCATTGGCTTGATCGATCACTAATAGTAAGTTCGTAGTGGACATCACACGAAGCAGTATCACAAGACATTATAGATTGGTGACCTAAGTTCACTGAGGCTCCCATTTACATAGACTGTGCTTTACAAAATTCCACAAATATACACAAAAACAGAGGGATAAGGGCTCTGACACAGTGTCTACTAAAAGTAAGAACATGCCCAGTTAGTATACAGCCTATTGGCAGCATGGCCTGCTTTTTGTAGACAAGAGTTATTAGACACAAGTGGTGCCCTATAAGCCAAGTAGATTGAGAATTCAATGAATCAATCAATCAGGACTTTGTAAAGTGCACTACTCACCCGTGAGGGTCTCAAGGCGCTGAGGTGGGGGGGGAGTGCTGCTACTGCTCGAACAGCCAGGTCTTGAGAAGTCTCCTGAAGGTAAGGAGGTCCTTGGTCTGGCGCAGGTGGGTCGGAAGAGTGTTCCACGTCTTGGCGGCGAGGTGCGAGAATGATCTGCCGCTGGTTGTAGTTCTGCGGAGGCGTGGGACGGTTGCAAGGGCAAGGTCGGCAGAGCGGAGATGCTGGGTCGGGGTGTAGAAGGAGAGCTGTCTGTTGAGGTATTCTGGTCCGGTAGAATTACCACCCTCTCCTGAGAGCATTGGCCCTACTGATTGCAGCATTGTCCTCTTGAACCAGAATCCCTACATGTCCATCCAAGAGGACACAGGGTGACAGTTCAGTGCTCCACAACATACCAGACACAGCTAAATAGATATCACTGCAACACATCGAAAACTGAAACTGTGGATAATTCAAGGGCAGCAAGTCTCACTCATGGAGGATTCTGTCAAAAGGGGCAGGTTCCTCCCACTCTATCCAGTAAACCAGAGACCTCAATTGAGTAGAGCAACTGTTATCCCATGCCTAATCACATCCTGTGACGTCACTGGAAGTGACGTCACGTAACCCTTGACTTCAACGATGGCCTTTGCACTTTACTTCGAACATGCTTTAATTGGAAATGTGAGTCTACTGCTTGTTAATAGAGAACAATTGGCAACGGGCAGCCAGCTATGAAAACTTGCTCAAGCTAAAAGAAACACCATGTTATGTTATGTTTTTGTACTAGAATTTGTATAGCAAGCTTCTCCCCTTTGTATGTTTCATGCTGTGCTTTCAGGGACCGGGTTCCTTCCGCAGGTCAGGCAGATGTAGTGGTCAGTCAATATGATAAGGGTTGAGTGGTCTCATACATCTAACAGATGTACCCTGACACTTCCGGTTATGGACTGTCACATAGCGGTGTGATTTCAAAGGTGAGGAATGCATTTCATTGACCAAATCATTCATGCTGTGACAGCATTGTCAATTTCCTTGCCCGCGCGCCACCTTGCATTCTGCAACTGCATGCTTCAAAACTTCTGGTCGATTTTAAATTACAATCCCCTACAAACTCAGTTCTCTGCCCTTTGATTTCTGATAAAGCCTTCATAAAAATTTCACATCAAATATGCTTCAAAATCTGACTATTTCCTTTAGGTTTGACTAAAAAACTCTACTTTAAGGCCTTGACTACATAAAGTGTGTGGGACGCACATTACAAAACAAACACAAGGCAACGCTGCTCCCCTGGAGCGCTCCTTTTTAGGTCTCACATGAGACAGTGCATGCACTGTTACTTGAGAGGCAATTGTAAATTTAGAGTAGGCTTAGAGCCCACCAATTGCTTACCATTGGTTGGCTTCACCGTCACTCCTATTTGCATGCTTCTGACTTGTTAGCACATGTAGGCTTCATGTACTCTTCTTCTGTTTGACCCTCTCCTGTAGCATAGCCAAATTACCTGTGTCCTTCCACTACTTGCGTTTTGGGTGCTACTTTTTTCTTTTTGTTGAAGCACTCCGTGAGAGTGCATGTGTCTTTGTGTCATTTGTCCCCATCTGCCCCCTTCTTACCAAATCCTTCCTTTGCTTGCCCACATCCATCTCCTCCATGCATAAATACTTCCCGTTGCTTACCCCCACCTACTATCCTTGTTGTTGCTTGCCGCCTCCTCCTCCCCTCCACTCTCTGTGTTGTTGCTTGGCCCCTCCAGCTCCCGCCTGGACTCTGTGTTGTTGCTTGCCCCCTCCCGCCTTGTGCATTGTTGTTTGCCCCCTCCCACTCCTCCCGCCGTCTGTTGCTTGCCCCCCCATTGTCCATGATGCCCCCACCTTCTATGACAAAAAAGCACAATGATGCGGTCAGCACTGCACCCACCCTCCATCTCTCCCTGCCTTTAAGATATCTTTACCCCGTTGCTTACCCCCACCCACCCGCCTTAACAAAAAAAAACATTTCTTCCAATCCCCTCTTTGTTGTATACCCTCACTCATTCAGTGATGCCTCTAGCCCCACCCTCCCACGAACAATAAAAAAAGCTGGCTGCGTCATAGTTCTTTTTTTACTTTCTGTCATGCGGCACAGCAACTGTGCTCCTGTACAACATGACTTACAAAACATTGACAAAGTCAATAGCTCTCTTGTAGGCAAGGTCTATAGCTTTGCTAATGCTTCTTAGACTACACAGGGTATCTGACCTCCCCCCTCAATTCCAGACAACTTCTACTACCCTAATGAGCGAGCTGGTGGGTGGTCACCAGCCGTACACCACAGTGGCAAATAGCTTTTGACGTGCATGGCAAGGCAGCATCGGGGCAGACGCTATAGGTAGGTGTACACCTTTCCAAGCACCAGGGTTTAGTTTTACAGAATGTGAGCTGTGTATATAAATACAAAAAATGGGACAATAAATCAATGAATATGTATATAGTGTCTTTGTTTATATTGTACAGACACTGCAAAACTCACCTGCTTCCAGGCCCAGGACCATGCGATCAATGTCCCTAATTGAAAGAAGTGACGTTTCACTACTCCCAGGCTGTTTGCATGTGGTTCATGACAGAGACCAGCATTAGTAAGGTATATCAAAGAGCTTCAATCGGTGGTATATGTGGTGGATGGGTTCATGAACAGGATTTCTGCTTCCACTGAGCAGCACCGGTGGGCATTAACAAGGTGTATTGGAGTGCATTAACAGCCAGCATATGTGGTGGATGGATTAATTACAGAGACTAGCAGATATCAGCGACATTTATTACAGAGCGCGGACAGGAGGCATACGTGGTGGATGTTGTGAAAACAATCATATATTCCTGTGCACTGCAATGTTACTGGTTTATTACATCTATATTACTAAGCCTGTAGTGACATATTTTATAATCAAATATGAATGTTGTTTCTTATTGATTTGAAGCTTGAGAAGTTTCTTGGCTCTAGTAAACCCAAAAGCCATTTTTTTCAGGGTAGTACATTTGCACCTTTTCACAAACCGTAACCTTGTTTCCAGCATCGGCAACTGGAAACAGCATTTTGGAATAATAATGAGTTAAACTGATAGTATATGTGGTGGATGGATTCATGGGGTTAGAACAGGATTGGTGGTTACACTGAACGACTCTAGCAGGCATAAGCAAGGTGTATTACAGAGCGCAAACAGGCAGCATACGTGGTGGATGGATTCATGACCAAGCCCAGAAGGCATTAGCAAGGTATCTTGGAGAGCATATACAGGCAGCATACGTGGTGGATGGACTGATCACCGGGACCAGCAGGCATTAGCGAGGTATGTCGGAGAGCATATAGAGTCAACATACGTGGTGGATGGACTGATCACCGGGACCAGCAGGCATTAGCGAGGTATGTCGGAGAGCATATAGAGGCAACATATGTGGTGGATGGACTGATCATCGGGACCATCAGGCATTAGCGAGGTATGTCGGAGAGCATATACAGGCAGCATACGTGGTGGATGGACTGATCACCGGGACCATCAGGCATTAGCGAGGTATGTCGGAGAGCATATAGAGTCAACATACGTGATGGATGGACTGATCACCGGGACCAGCAGGCATTAGCGAGGTATGTCGGAGAGCATATAGAGGCAACATATGTGGTGGATGAATTGATCACCGGAATCAGCAGGCATTAGCGAGGAATATTTGAGAGCATGTGCAGGCAACATATGTGGTGGATCGGTTCATGGCTGAGGCCAGAAGGCTTCAGCAAGGTATATTAAAGAGCGTATAAGCAGCATACGTGGTGGTTGGGTACATGGGGTTGGAATAAAGTTTGTGGTTTCATCGAATGACACCAGTATGTATATAGAGGTAAATTAGAGAACATAAACAAACAGCAGACGTGGTGGGGTTAGAACAGGTCTGTCAGGTTTGTTCATAATTGTGTCATCGATTAATCAATCATATCAGATTTTTCTGGGTGGGTTTCTTCAGAGGGCAGGGTCTGCCTCTGAAAATCATCAGGTGCTTTCGTGTTTGCGCCTTAGTTTGGGGCGCTATGCCAGAGCGGAACTGACCAAGGCATGCCGGGATTCGAACCGATGACCTGGTAATCCACACTTAGAGGTTGAATCACAAAACCACACAGGAGTATGGGAAGCAGTACTACTGGAGTAGTCTTTTATGAACTCTTAAATGTCCTTTGTGAATCAGCCTCAGAACGTCCAACTGCGTATTAGTGAAAGTGCAAATAAAGGCACAGTCCTTTCCATTTGTACTCATTGTTTATGAATATCTATTGAATATTCCCATTTTAGATGTTTTACGTCCAATATCCGAAAGCAGGTAAGAGTATGTAAAAAGGTACTTGTAGGAGGCTGGCCTGGCTTGTAGTGGGTACCAGAGGTACTTGCACCTTGTGCCAGGTCCAGTTATCCCTTATTAGTGTAGAAGAGGTGTTTCTAGCAGCTTAGGCTGATAGAAGGTAGCTATGGCAAAGCAGCTTAGGCGGAACTAGGAGACATGTGAAGCTCCTACTATACCACTGGTGTCATATGCACAATATCATAAGAAAACACAATACAAAGAAGTACTAAAAATAAAGGTACTTTATTTTTATGACAATATGCCAAAAGTATCTCAGTGAGTACCCTCAGTATGAGGATAAGTTATATACACAAGATATATGTACACAAACCAAAATTATGCAGGTAATAGCAAGAAAAGTAATGCAAGCAGTGTAAAGTTACAATAGATTGCAATAGGAACACATAGGTATAGGGGCAACCCAAACCATATACTCTAAAAGTGGAATGCGAACCACGAATGGACCCCAAACCTATGTGAGCTTGTAGAGGGTTGCTGGGACTGCAAGAAAACAGTGATGGTTAGAAAAATAGCCCACCCCAAGACCCTGAAAGGTAGGTGTAAAATGCACCTACTACCCCCAGAGAGCACAGAAGTCGTGATAGGGGGATTCTACAGGAAGAACAAACACCCGCAATGCAACAACAGTGGATTTCCGGTCCTGAGTACCTGTAAGACAAGGGGACCAAGTCCAATAGTCACGACAGTGTTGAGAGTGGGCAGGAGCCCAGGAAATGCCAGCTGAGGGTGCAAGGAAGCTGCCACCGGATGGAAGAAGCTTGGAGTTCTTCAAGAAAGAAGAGGACTAGGAACTTCCCCTTTGGAGGATGGATGTCCCACGTCGCGATGAAGCTTGCAGAGGTGTTCCGACGCAGAAAGACCGCAAACAAGCCTTGCTAGCTGCAAGGGTTGCAATAGAGATTTTTGGATGCTGCTGTGGCCCAAGAGGGACCAGGATGTCGCCACTTGGAGGAGGAGACAGAGGGGGCGCCCAGCAACTCAGGGAGCCCTCACAGAGGCAGGCAGCACCCGCAGAAGTACCTGAACAGGCACTTAGAAGAAAAGTGAACCGAAGTCCACCCGAAGTCACAAAAGGGAGTCCCACGATGCCGGAGGACAACTCAGAAGGTTGTGCACTGCAGGTTAGAGTGTCGGGGACCTAGGCTTGGATGTGTATGAAGGAAATCCTGGAAGAGTACACAGGAGCCGGAGCAGCTGCAAATCACGCAGTACCCAACAATGCAGTCTAGCGTGGGGAGGCAAGAACTTACCTCCACCAAACTTGGACTGAAGAGTCACTGGACTGTTGGAGTCACTTGGACAGAGTTGCTGAGTTCCAGGGACCACGCTCGTCGTGCTGAGAGGGGACCCAGAGGACCAGTGATGCAGTCTTTTGGTGCCTGCGGTTGCAGGGGGAAGATTTTGTCGACCCACAGGAGATTTCTTCAGAGCTCCTGGTGCAGAAAGGAGGCAGACTACCCCCAGAGCATGCACCACCTGGAAACAGTCGAGAAAGCCAGCAGGATGAAGCGATACAAGGTTACTAGTAGTCGTCTTGCTACTTTGTTGCGGTTTTGCAGGCGTCCTGAGCAGTCAGCGGTCGATCCTTTGGTAGAAGGTGAAGAGGGAGATGCAGAGGAACTCTGATGAGCTCTTGCATTCGTTATCTGGTGAGATCCCCAAAGCAGAGACCCTAAATAGCCAGAAAAGGAGGTTTGGCTACCTAGGAAGGAGGATTGGCTACCAAGAGAGGTAAGAGCCTATCAGAAGGAGCCTCTGACGTCACCTGCTGGCACTGGCCACTCAGAGCAGTCCAGTGTGCCACAGACACCTCTGTTTCCAAGATGGCAGAGGTCTGGGACACACTGGAGGAGCTCTGGGCACCTCCGATGGGAGGTGTAGGTCAGGGGAGTGGTCACTCCCCTTTCCTTTGTCCAGTTTTGCACCAGAGCAGGGCTGGGGGATCCCTAAACTGGTGTAGACTGGCTTATGCAGAGATGGGCACCATCTGTGCCCATCAAAGCATTTCCAGAGGCTGGGGGAGGCTACTCCTCCCCAGCCTTCACACCTATTTCCAAAGGGAGAGGGTGTTACTCCCTCTCTCAGAGGAAATCCTTTGTTCTGCCTTCCTGGGCCAGGGCTGCCTGGACCCCAGGAGGGCAGAAACCTGTCTGAGGGTTTGGCAGCAGTAGCAGCTGCAGTGGAGACCCCAGAAAGGCAGTTTGGCAGTACCCAGGTTCTGTGCTAGAGACCCGGGGGATCATGGAATTGTTCCCCCAATGCCAAAATGGCATTGGGGTGACAATTCCATGATCTCAGACATGTTACATGGCCATGTTCGGAGTTACCATTGTGACGCTGTACATAGGTAGTGACCTATGTACAGTGCACGCATGTAATGGTGTCCCTGCACTCACAAAGTCCGGGGAATTTGCCCTGAATGATGTGGGGGCACCTTGGCTAGTGCCAGGGTGCCCACACACTAAGTAAGTTTGCACCCAACCTTCACCAGGTGAAGGTTAGACATATAGGTGACTTATAAGTTACTTAAGTGCAGTGGTAAATGGCTGTGAAATAACGTGGACGTTATTTCACTCAGGCTGCACTGGCAGGCCTGTGTAAGAATAGTCAGAGCTCCCTATGGGTGGCAAAAGAAATGCTGCAGCCCATAGGGATCTCCTGGAACCCCAATACCCTGGGTACCTCAGTACCATATACTAGGGAATTATAAGGGTGTTCCAGTATGCCAATGTGAATTGGTAAATTTAGTCACTAGCCTGTTAGTGACAAATTTGGAAAGCAGAGAGAGCATAACCACTGAGGTTCTGGTTAGCAGCGCCTCAGTGAGACAGTTAGGCATCACACAGGGAACACATACAGGGCACTAACTTATGAGCACTGGGGCCCTGGCTGGCAGGGTCCCAGTGACACATAGACTAAAACAACATATATACAGTGAAATATGGGGGTAACATGCCAGGCAAGATAGTAGTTTCCTACAGTACTGCAGGAGTATTATTTTACGTACTGCAAAACGCCTCCATGAATAGGCTCCTTTGTTTAAGGCTGGACTCCTATTCTCATTGAGCTCGCCCTCCAGCCCATCAACCAACTTTTCACTGACGAGACAAGGGCAAACCACAACTGAGCCCATTCATAAATTTCACACTATGGGCCACATGTACAAAGCATTATTCAAGTCGCAAACGAGCTGATTCGCAGAATCGGCCTGTTTGTGACTAGAAAAATGTTTTTGGGGATGTACAAAGCCCAAACTGCGATTCGGTAACTTGTTACCGAATCGCAATTTGGGTTTTGCAATTCGATATTAGGAAGGGGCGTGTCCAGGACGTCCCTTCCTAATATCGAATCTAAATGGTATGTATGATTCTTTTGTGACCGTGAATGTGGTCGCAAAACAATCGCAGTTAGCACCAGTTTCAAATTGGTGCTAACCCGTTCGCAAAGGGGGAGGGGTCCCTATGGGACTCCTTCCCCTTGGTGAATGCATGCAAACATCTTTTTTAAGATCAGGCAGTGGTCACATGGACCACTACCTACTCTGAAAAAATTAAACTGAAACGTTTTATTTTATTCTTTTTTAACGCAGCCCGTTTTCCTTCAAGGAAAACGGGCTGCGTTTAAAAAAAAGATTGCTTTCTTTAAAAGCAATCACAGACATGGTGGTCTGCACCATCCCTGTGATTTTTGCGATCCCTGCAGGTCGCAAATTGCGACCTACCTCATTAATATTAATGAGGCAGGTCTATTTGCGGCCCACAATCAATCGCAAAAGAAACTCAATGGAGTTTCTTACATTTGGAATTGCGATACTCTAATTGCGATTTTCATGGAATCGCAATTAGGGAATCACAATTCATAAATATACGTACATGTGGCCCTATGTTCTTTAAGATGGCGTGGGCATAAAAAAATGTCTATTCATTGGGTTTAACATATGGATTCAGGGCTGAAAGGTAAGGTTGCTTACCCTCTCAAAAGTGGAAGTAGTGGTATTTGCTTTCTACACACACATCCTTCAAAGGTGCACGCAGATAGGCAGTTTCGCATGAATAAAATAAATATATTGAATAAAAGAATGGAAGCATTTGTGTCCTATGTTTTGGTCCATTTCCGGTCAAGGTTGCTTAAGGTCAGGAAACAAACTTTTTTTTTTGGGTGGGGGGGTTTCTACCAAGCCCCCTCCTACGCGTGCCCCTGGCCTGAGGAGAGCTGACGTGCAAGCTGCGCACGCCGCCTCGCGCTCAAGCGATCTGAAGTGCCTGCTATTTTGGTTGATGCTAATTTGCTCCGTGTTCGGTGCGGGTTCACGGCTCGGTCAGCCGTGGCTGATACTATATTCCCGTTTGTTCCAGTAAAGGTTTTCCTGTCGGCTCGGCTTAGGCTTGACGTGCCCATGAACTGTGAATGCACTGCAGCCGGGGACTGGTACACGTGAGCCTGCCCCCACCCCCGCCTTCCAGGGCTGGGAGCAGGCTCCGGCTGAGGGAGGGGAGCGCGCACAGGGCAGTGTGCATGCTCTTTTCGGGCAGCCTGGGTCTCCCTGGTCCCGGTGAAGACCCCCAACTCTCACTGAAAGTGAATGACTGAAGGGACATCTCCCTCAAATGGATAAAAGGACAGCATTAATGTTGGTGGATGCGAGATATATGGCTAAAATAGGTGGATACCACATCTGCCCTATTTAGAGTTTATACACACTGAGGCCCAGATTTACGACAAAGTGGTGCAGCACAGTGCTGCGCCAAAAACAGCAGCGCCACGCTGCGCCAAAAACAGCAGCGCCACGCTGCGCCAAAAACAGCAGCGCCACGCTGCGCCAAAAACAGAAGCGCTGCGCTTCTTTTGAAACACAGGGATGTGACTCTACTCTGCTAAACTTAGTAATGATTCCAATTGCTGGAGATGTGACCAAACCAATTGTGATATCGTACACATGCTATGGGACTGTACTGCACTCCAACCATTCTGGATACAAATATCACAATATTTAAGGAAAGTATTGCCCAATATCTCCCCACAATCACCTCGCCTATTTTTACTACATGATACCCAAGGTCTAGGTACACTTTCCTCACATCTATATAGATGGCTTTCTACTGCAATTAGTGTAGCCAAAGTTAATATATTGCGTTTTTGGAAATCTAATGTTTTACCATCTACTCAAATGTGGTTAAAGGATATGTTTGATATTGCACAGTTTGAAAGAATGCTATATAAATTAAACGATAACTTACAACAATTTGACCAAATATGGAATGTATTCTTGACTAGCTAATATTTTCACTTCTCTTGTGTATTTCTTTAAATGTTCAATAATTCACAAACAATATCTCATGCCATTATTATATTTTCAACATTATTGACAATAATTTTTTTCTATTTCTTCTCTAGTTAGGTTGTAGATAAGTGTAACTTTGTAATAATATATTTTATCATTTTGACATAATATATATTTGCTTATTATTTCTCTGTCAGGAATATCAGATATAATATAATTAACAATGTTTTATTTATGGAAAATATCTAAACATCTCACTGTACACTGGAATCTCTTTAATGTGAATCTAAGTTCTTTCTTTATCTTTTTGTACAATCTATAATTATTTGTTCACTTATAAAAGTTTAATAAAGAATTGAAAAAAAAAAAAAAAAAAAGAAACACAGGGATGTGCCATAATTACAGGAATATGGCGCACCCTTGCGTTTCCCCCTGCACCGGCGCTGAATTAAGCTGCCTGCACCAACGCAGGCATCCTTGCACCATCGAGCAAGGGTGTCTGCGTTGAGGGGATAGATTGTTTATGTGCAGGAAGGTGTCCCTTCCTGCACATAAACAATCTACAATGGCGATTTGGCACTTTTGTGTGCTGCAGAATGCTGTACATATAGAAGTACCAACACGTCATTTTGGAATGATTGTTTGTGTGCAAGAAGGGACACCTTACTGCACATAAACAACCAGTCATGGTCTTTTGCTCCTTCTATGCCTGCTGCAGAATGCAGCACACCTAGAAAGAGCAAAAAACGAGGAGGAATAAAAGTATTCCTCCTCATTGTGCCATGCTAACGCCACCGCTGGGGTGGCGTAAGTTTTTGTGGCTGCCTCAGATTGACGCCTTCTTGTAAATCTGGGGCAGCGTCAAAGCAATGGGTGTTGTGGTGGAACACCCACCGAACACCCACTGCACGACCCACTGGCTCAGAAAACTGCGTCAGGGGGCCATATTTACAAGGAGGCGTAACACCACAAAAAGTGGCTGAACGCCTCCTTGTAAGTATGGTGCAGTGAAAAGCGCCACCAGAGCGTCACTGAAAGTGATGTTCGGGTGGCGCTAGAAACTCCTAAATCTGGCCTTAAATAGGGCGGAGCAGACATCTGTCATATCCCGGGTCTATTAGACTCTAAATAATCCTCCTGCCCTCTTCCAAGACACCCTGACAGCATCTGCCAAAATCTACGTACTCAACCCCCTCCCCCTAAGTACTGTTGACCTCCATGCCTTCACCATGCACTGCAGGGGTGGTGGTGCTCTGTGGAAACATATACGGGTATGAAGCGCTATATAACCGCTGCTATATATTACAATACATTATGGCTCCTTCAGAGTGCCATTGCGGCTTTTGTGTAGGTAACGCAACCGAATCAGAGAGGATCTGGAGTCAGTATATTTACATTGTGTCTCTCCGTCTCTCCCCGTTTCTCCCACTTGACCATATAGCGCCTGATAGACGTTTGAAATGTCACCAGCGGAGGCGCTACATGAGTCAGGAGTTGGGGTTTCGAGGCATAATAGAGAATCTACCATACAAGCCATATAAAGCTCTTAGAAGCGTGGACGCTACTTTTCACGCCACATTTTGCTCTGCATTTGTTCTTTAGGCTGCCACTTGGGGCACCTGAGGGGGTTAATGTCCTTGTTACTCGACCACAATGATCATAAGCAGGGGTGTAGCTGTTTCATTGCAGGGGGCATCACAACATACAACGCTTCATATTCACTATTCTCAGCTGCAGTTATGAAGAATGAACAAGTACAGAGAATAGGTTGACTGTAGCATCCTTCGCAGCCCGGGAGCATGTAAATGAACATGCCACATACACAGCTCTGTAACACACGTCTTTATTCTTCAACATATTATTGTGCTCTGCATGCGTTGCAGCATAACTTTTACAACCACACCTTAACACCTCCCTCCGATTACGTAATTCCTGTCTAGAGTCCACCTAGGACCGCGAGGACCCCAGCTCGCATGTTATCAAAGACACTATAGTGACCACCTCCCTCCAGTTCATTATGGACACTATTTCCAGTCCTGGACTTTTGTGTGATGGCTCAAAGAACTCTGGGAGCTGTAGTCTTGGTTTGCTTCCATTGAAATAATTAGACTAAGACACCTGAAGTCAGTGATAGGTAGGTGAATAGCTCAGAACTGCAGACAGGGTCCGTAATGGGGAGGTATGACAGCACCTGGCGTTATTGATATTAACAAGATGCGTTATTACAACTCCAAATACTGATTCACTCATACGGAAGCCCTTAATATTCTCTAATATGATGAAATGTGTGCAAGCAGTTGTAGCTTTATTGATAATTTTTAAGGTCCAATTCACACAATCTTTGCCAGTAGTAAACAAAGCTTACTACTACATAAAGTGTTTTTTTCCCAAAGTTCTAATCCTTAAAACTTCAATTATCACTTACTACTGCATAGAATTGACGATGATGGTAGAAGTGTCAACAGTAGTTTCCTCAAAGGATGGGAAAATAGTTGTCCCCAGGAAAGGGGCTTGGAAGAATGTTTGCGAACATAAAACATCCTAACATTATGGAGTTCACAAACACGCTCATTGCCTTTAAACAGTGATATGTCACAATCAATTTCTTTAATAGAGTTAGATTGGGTGTAGATTTTTTTATTACTAATTGCATTAAAAAATATTTTTGTAAACAATATTTAGGACAAGTTATTTTTGTCACAGGGGATTTACATCACAATATTCTGGTGGCATACTCTTTCGGACATCTCACTTTATTTATATAAAAAGTTGAAGTCCGTCTCCAAACAGGATGAGAAAGTATTCACAGTTGCTTCATTTTCTTGGGTGTTTAAATGAAAGCATTTCCCCCTGTGGAGAATTAAGCATCCACCCTGAAAGAGGAGATGTAGGCAAAAGACAGACAGAATCAGCTATACTTAGATTCTCTTATTTTTCTGCCATTTGGGGATTGTGATTTCAGAAGCTTTTAGATCTCTTGCTCCCACAGCCAGTGGAGTAACAAAAGCCCCCACAGCCCCCGCGTACTGCCCACAGCACGCCACCAAATTGCAATACAACCCACAGCCGCGCGCGTCAGCGATGAACCAATTAGAAGTCATTACTTCCATTCCATCAGTATGAAATAAGTTAATGCGCTGGGGAGAGGGCCCTGAGGCTGGGGGAGGAGTCTGTGTGTGTGTGTGGGAATGTGTGTGTGAGGGAGACAGAGAGCAAAAAGGCAGATGTGGCAACCAACGAGTGGCACTGGTGGGGTACGACAGGAAAAGGGTGAAGCAAAACATGCGCCTCAGAAAATGGAGGCCCATATAGCGGAAGCATTGGGACCATTTTGGAAAAGTACCAAATTGCGGGGAACAAAGCCCTATGGCAGCGGTTCTTAAACTTTTGAATTCTGCGAACCCCCTCTGGATCATTACTGGAATCTGCTGACCCCGACTTAATCATTATTGAAAGCCAGGGATCCCCGGACTAAGTAATTTCTATGATTTGAACAGCAAAAACAATACTCAAAAAGTACAAAAACAAGTAAACACCAAACAAATGATCAAATATGGAAATATATTGTTTAATACAAAATCAAACATTCTTTTAAAATTTCAATTTTACTTCTTTAATTTTACATACTTTAATCATTTTACGGTATTAAGTTTAATATTATTTAATTTTGTAAAAAAACAGTCACGGACCCCCTAAGTAGGCCTCGTGGACCTCAGGGGTCCATGGAGCATAGGTTAAGAACCATTGCCCTATAGGTATTACTGTTAACCTCAGACTTTACATTTCTGCCTAATTACTTCAATGGACGAAAGCAGCACTACAACGCCCAAAATGCATCAGGGTTGCCTACAAAACTACACACATGGAAACAGTGGCCATAGTGGCCTGGTGGACGGTGGTTGCCCTAAAGCTTGGTGTATTTGTCATAGAAAATAATGTCACTCACGCTATTCGTTTTGGAAGGATGATGGTTGAACCAGTGTGGCAAGGATTCAAATCTGTGTAATCCTGATATCTGTAGCAAGCAGGGAGTAATCCAACTGGAACAGCGAGCCAAAAGGAACCGCACCTCCCCCTTGTCCACTGTGTCTCTTTATGTTGTGCTCCCAACCAAAGCGACTACTGCTCCAAAGGCGCGTCCAAGTGGGTACAATGTTCACATGTTATGAATGGAGGGGCAACAACGAAATTCACAACAAATGTCAGAACATCCAAATATGTTGCTCCATCTGTAATTTCCTACGGCGTCGCATTGAGCGTTTTGGAGAGCTGGCAGTATGGCCATCTGATTAATTGAGATGATTACAGTGCCCTGATGAAGTTCACAGATGGTGAACGAAACGCATTGGCTGGTTTCCGTTTGGCATATTGAAACTAATAAAAGCTGCACTGGGGCAACATATTTGGATGTTCTGACACTTGTTGTGAATTTCGTTGGTGCCCCTGCAGCAGGCAGGGCTTTTAGTGGGATGAAAACAATGGGAGAGTCTGTAAAAGGGGCGTGACCTAAGTAATTAAGGGTGTGGCTTAAAAATGTATAGTAAGGGGCACATTTAGGAGCCCCTAGCGCCTCCTTGCGCCACATTAGCCTCATTATTTTTTAAGCTAATGTGGCCCAACGAGGCCAAAATCGCCACGCCAAATTTACAAAGTGGTGCAATGCATGCATTGTGCCACTTTGTAACCCTTTGCGCTACATTGTGCCTGTGCCAGGCATAATGTATGCAAAGGGGGCTGAAAAAATGATGGGCTGCAAAAATGGCACAAAGAAATCTAATAGATTTCTTTGCTTCATTTTTTACAGCACTTTAACGCCTGCTCAGAGCAGGCGTTAAAGGAGGCTCCCATTGGTTACAATGGGCCTCAAGCGTGAAAAATGTTGACGCTGGTTCCCTTAACTACCATCATGGTGCGCTGTGTCCTAGATACAGTGCACACATGGTGGCGTAGGGGGGCACTAAGGGGCTCAAGGAAAGTGGCATTGCACTAGGAGCAGCGCCACCTTTCTTAAATCAGGCCCTACATTTCTGTGATTCCCATAGTGTGGCACCCGACCACTATGTTGGTTCCTCTCTGAGCTTTCTGTTAATGCATCCAGATATATAATACAGCAAGTGACATGCACCTTAAACTATCCAGGACTATTAGCTTTGTCGGTGGTGTTTATCTGTTTACGATAAATGAGTAGCAACAATGATTGTGTTGTAATAATCAATACTGAAAATGTTTCAATTCTGAAATTTGTTGAGACTGTGAATTAAACTTTTTCTTTACCATCCCCAAACATACAGCACACCCACTCACTGGTAAGCCCTGGATTTTCGCTGGTCAATATTTGACAAATGTGTACCTCCTTCACATCCATTTGAACATAATCACAATTACAACTGGAATACGTGGTCATTGCTCTACGCCAGTGGTTCCCAACTTTTTGACTTCTGTGGACCCCCACTTTATCATTACTGGAATCTGGGGACCCCCACTGAATCAGTTAAGAATCTGGGGATCCCCTACTGAGTCATTACTTAAAGCTGGGCACCTAATCTGTTAAAATTATTTAATTTTCTAAGCAGTCGCGGACACCCTGAGGAGGGTTTGCGGACCCCCACAGGTCTCCGGACCACAGGTTGGGAACCATTGCTCTATGCGCTCTGCAGAGAGGCCAAGGATTGGATGACCATGCATTGTGAACACCTTTTTGACAAACTGACAGGCACTGAGGGAAACTAGCACTGCCTTCGGCCTCCACTCCAGAGCTTCCGAATGTGGCCAGTTATAAACATCTGGAGGTAACTCAGCTCAAACTATGAACTAAACCATTTCAAGCACTGCTTACCAGTCTGAGACCCGGAGGGACCCGGGCCACTTAAAACCCTGGTAGCAGACACACTAACCCACTGAGCATTGAAGCAAGCTATGCCACCCAGGGGGCATTATCTCAAGTTGGGGAAATGGCATCAACAAGACTGTGGCCTTGAAGGGTGGCTGCCTCACATGAAATATTTGTTTTTCTCTAGCAGGCATCTCAGCTTCTCAGCACAGAGTTTTAGGTCTGCAGTAAATGGTTGGGAGGGGGGTATTTAAAGTTTGGCAGATGTTATCAGGGAGACTTGGCCGGTGGAGGTCACGCCCACCCACAGGGTGGAACTGTGGGAAGCGTGCCATCCAAAGTAACACATGTGGTTTAGACAAGTTGGTCACCGCTTATTTTCTTAGCACGAAGTGTTGTTATTGTTATTCTGCACAGCAGTAATTGAGCGCTTAGTTTGTTTAATGATAATTAGGCTGCGCTTCTTTAACCCCTTCGCTGCCAGGCCTTTTCCCTTCCTGTGCCGTGCCTTTTTTTGGCTATTTGGGGCAGTCGTGCTTAGGCCCTCATAACTTTTTGTTCACATAAGCTAGCCAAGTCAAATTTGCGTCCTTTTTTTCCAACATCCTAGGTATTCTAGGGGTACCCAGACTTGGCATCAACAAAGGGTTTGCAGTGGTAAAATCATCATCTTCCCAGCTTTCAGGAACAGGCAGACTTGAATTAGAAAACCCAATTTTTCAACACAATTTTGACATTTTACTGGGACATACCCCATTTTTACTATTTTTTGTGCTTTTAGCCTCCTTCCAGTTAGTGACTGAAATGGGTGAGAAACCATTGCTGGATCCCAGAAAGCTAAACATTTCTGAAAAGTAGACACAATTCTGAATTCAGCAAGGGGTCATTTGTGTAGATCCTACAAGTGTTTCCTACAGAAAATAACAGTTGAAATAAAAGAATATTGAAACTGAGGTAAAAAAACAGCCATTTTTCTCCACGTTTTACTATGTAACTTTTTCCTGCGATGTCAGATTTTTCAAAGCAATATACCGTAACACCAGCCGGACTCTTCTGGTTGCGGGGATATATAGGGCTTGTAGGTTCATCAAGAACCCTAGGTACCCTGAGCCAATAAATGAGCTGCACCTTGCGATGGGTTTTCATTCTATACCAGGTATACAGCAATTCATTTGCTGAAATATAAAAAGTGAAAAATAGGTATCAAAAAACCTTTGTATTTTCAAAATGGCCATAAGATAAGGTGTTGAGAAGCAGTGGTTATTTGAACATCTCTGAATTCCGGGGTGCCCATACTAGCATGTGAATTACAAGGCATTTCTCAAATAGACGTCTTTTTTACACACTGTCTTACATTTGGAAGGAAAAAATGTAGAGAAAGACAAGGGGCAATAACACTTGTTTTGCTATTCTGTGTTACCCCATGTCTGCCGATAAAAATGGTACCTCACTTGCGTGGGTAGGCCTAGCGCCCACAACAGGAACTGTCCCAAAACATAACATGGACACATCACATTTTCTCAAAAAATACAGAGCTGTTTTTTGCAAAGCGCCTAGCTGTGGATTTTGGCCTCCAGCTCAGCCAGGACCTAGGGAAACCTAGCAAACCTATGCAGTTTTGAAAACTAGACACCTAGGGGAATCCAAGATGGGGTGACTTGTGGGGCTCTGACCAGGTTCTGTTATCCAGAATCCTTTGCAAAACTCACAATTTTACCAAAAAAACGCTTTTTCCTCTCATTTCGGTGACAGAAAGTTCTGGAATCAGAGAGGAGCCACCCAGCGTTTCCCCAAGACTCCCGATAACAATGGTACCTCACTTGTGGGGGTAGGCCTAGCGCCCGCGACAGGAAAAGGCCCAAAACACAACGTGGACACATCACATTTTCACAATGAAAACAGAGCTGTTTTTTGAAAAGTGCCTAGCTGTGGATTTTGGCCTCTAGCTCAGCCGGCACCTAGGGAACCCTAGCAAACCTGCGCAGTTTTGAAAACTAGACACCTAGGGGAATCCAAGATGGAGTGACTTGTGGGGCTCTGACCAGGTTCTGTTACCCAGAATCCTTTGCAAACCTCAAAAGGGGTTGCTCCCCACCTCTAAAAAAAAGAGAAAAAAAAAAACTGCCTCCTTGACATTTCTGCCCTCCCTAATGACAAAAGGCCAAGCTGCCACCAGGGGGCAGAAATGGCCTAAAATAAATTTGCCCCACCCCCCCGGGAGCGACTCTTGCCTAAGGGGTCGCTCCCCTTGCGTGAAATTGGCGCAAAAAAAAAAGATGCCTAGTGGTTTCTGTCCCCCTTGTGGGCAGATTGGCCTAACAAAAATTGGCTGATCTGTCCCTAAGGGGGGAGGGGGGGGGCAGAAATGGTCTAAATACAATGTGCCCCCACAGGGGAGCGACCCTTGGCTAAGGGGTCGCTCCCCACCTCTAAAAAAAAAAAAAAGAAAGAATTGTATCCCTGGCGCCTGGAGGCTTCTGCCCACCCTGGGGGCAGATCGGCCTAAAAACAATAGGCCGATCTTCCCCCAGGGGGGGCAGAAATGGCCTAAAATAAATTTGCCCCCCACCAATCCCGGGGAGCAACCCTTGCCTAAGGGGTTGCTCTCCTTGCGTGACATTGGTGCAAAAAAAAAGATCCCTGGTGCCTAGTGGTTTCTGCCCCCTTTGGGAGCAGATTGACCTGACAAAAATCGGCCGATCTGCCTCCAAGGGGGGCAGAAATGGTCTAAATACAATTTTCCCCCCAGGGGAGCGACCCTTGCCTAAGGGGTCGCTCCCCATCTCTAAAAAAACAAACAAAAAAAACCCACAAAAAAATAATGATCCCTGGCGCCTAGTGGATTCTGCCCCCCCTGGGGGCAGTTCTTCCTAACAATAGGCCGATCTGCCCCTGAGGGGGCAGAAAAGGCCTTGAAAAATATTGCCCCCCGGGGGAGCGACCCTTGCCCAAGTGGTCGCTCCCCTCCTGCAAGTTTCCATTCTAAAATAGATCCCTGATGTCTAGTGGGCATTTAAAAGCCAGATCGCTTTATGATCCAGCTTTTGAAATGCTCTGAGAGACTTCAAAGGGAAGGAAATTCCTTTCCTTCCCTTTGAAGCCCCTCAGGGCCCCCATCACATGAGCATTTCTCTTCCGGTCGCGCTGGAAGCTGAGCTTCCAGTGCAATGGGGAAGTTGCCTCTGATGAGGTCTTCGCGCGAATGCGTGCTGACGTCATCAGATGTCACTGGGGAGGTCAGGTGGGGTCGGGGGTGGAAGGGGAAGGTCTTCCCCTTCCATCCCTGCCTTGGGGGGGTGGGAGGGAAGCCCACGGATGGAGCGCTAGCGCTCCCTCCGAGCTCCAGGCAGAGGACGTAATGGTTACGTCCTCGGCACAAGAGCACTGTGCCGCAGGACGTAACCATTACGTCCGCGGCACAGAAGGGGTTAAGAGGTTCTTACACCCAAAGGTGTTACTGTACCTCTACTGCTTGTTTTTCAGAATTGTTTACATTCACCTTTGCATTCACTTGTAATAAAACCCTTTAACTTTGGCCAACGTGGTCATCCTATTAAGCAGATGTTGATTGATGTAATGTAAATTATTCCTACCCCCTGCTTAGGGTGGAAAGATTTGTGGACCTCGTTTACAGTATACCTGAAATGCTCCACCAAATCTGTCTCCAGTCCTGAACTTTTCACCTACAAACTATTGATTTCATGTGTGTTAATGTTATTAAACAAAACAAGACTACAACACAGAGAGAGCTCAATGCTTGAAACAGTGTCCGTAATGGGCCGGAGGGAGGTGGTCACCCTTGTGAACACCCACAAACTTAGTGAATGCAGCGACTTTTGCTGACTGCCCCACCCCTTAATGCCTACAGTCCCGCCCCTAACCTGAACCTTGGAAAGATGGCAAATTCAGCATCCTGCAGATTTCCCATATTCAAGAGCACACTTTACAAACTCAGAACTCTACCAAGCAGCCCTGATTTCAGTTTAAGATTGCTAAATGTGGTTAATCTTAGATAATCAAAATTGTTTTTGATCAAGAAAATGAAAAAGAAATCTATCTTGGAAAATAACAGGAGAGTGGATTTTTTTTTCCGGGATGTGCATTTAAGGTTACCTGGTAATTTCTATGCCTCTGCCTAAAACACGTAGGCCCTGATTTATACTTTTTTAGCGCCACATTTGCGTATTTTTTTTTTACATATAATTGTATTTTGTAAGTTTGTGCCGCTTTTGCGTCAAAAAACGATGCAAATGCGGCGCTAAAAAAAGTATAAATCAAGCCCTAAGTGCATCATTTGACATTTCGTCCCCAGAATGGAACCGGTGTAAATTCCACACCTATCTAAGATGCTGCTTGCTTGGCCCCAGGCGAAATAATGTCTCACTGATGGTCCATTTCTGCCTATAAAAGACACTTTCTCCTGGCCACTAAATTTTAGTTCCATCTGCAGGGCTAAGGATATGGCAACCATATATTAAAACCACACAAACGTACCAATTTGACAACGTGTGTGAGGTCGCTCATGACACCTTAAAAAAAAACTGGTATAAAAGTGAACTTTTCTCAGAGAGCACAAAAAATGAATAAACGATGCACCACTCAATTAAAGCTATGAGACACGTGTTAATTGCAATGCTGATAACAACACAATGGTTGCCTGACAATCAGTAAAAATAAATGTAATTGCAAGCCACTGCTGTTGGTACAGAGAATAGACTGGAGGGCGGCAGGGGGGAGACAATGGAGTGTGTTGGGCATTTTAGAACTCAGCCCTGCCAAAGCTTCAAATATTAAAAGGCGTTTTCCCACTTGTTTTAAAGCTGTCATCTTCCCTGGCTGGTCTGTCAGCTGCAGAGTGCAGCTCTTAGCAGCTGGGAACACACACAACAGGCAGGCCTCGAGGGAAAGGGCTTTTAAAAACAAGTGACATATTGATTTTACAGTTTTAGCATGGTCCGCAGCGTTATTATAGAGAAGCCTGATAACAATATCAACCCAGCAGACCATTTTTGTTTTATAAATATAAATAAATATGATATGATATGATATGATATAATATAATATAATATAACATGATATAATATGATATATGATATGATATGATATGATATAAAATAATATAATATATGATATGATATGATATGATACGATATAATATAATATGATATAATATGGTATAATATGATATAATATGGTATTATATAATATAATAAAATATGATATAATATGATATATGATACAATATATTATGATATATTATGATATGATATAATATGATATGATATGATATAATATAATATGATATAATATGATATATGATATAATATAATATGATATAATATGATATGATATAATATGATTTAATATGATATGATATGGTATGATATAATATGATATGATATGATATGGTATGATATAATTAATCTAATCTAATATAATATAATTTAAAGTCACAATGTCCTTAGCCTCACCCTTCCGTTCTCTCCAGTATGCATCAGTATATCATGGTTCACACGCTTATAAAATATATGCACAAAGCTGCAAACATGTGAACGATGCAGATTTATCTCCTTATGATGCAAAATTGGGTTGAAAGATACATATGTTGTTTTTTTCTCCTAACACAGAGGAACACTTTTCCTTTTTTAATGCATCGGATAGTTTTAGAACGCGGGGACAAGTGACCTAAATTGTAATTCCCAATGGCACTTTTTAGGATCATCGAAGGTATCCATAATTCAGAAAGGGCTGGCGTCAGCAGTGCATGGAGCTGAACGTTGGAAGCACACAATTGGGCCACGGGCTTTGAAGCCCGGCCTTTTAACTTCATCACTTGAAAGCCAATACACTAGGAGCGTGATTTAGAACTTGGCGGATGGGTTACTCCGTTACAACGGTGACATATGTCCCGTCCACCGAAATCTACATTCCATTATATTCTGTGGGATTTAGATTTTGGCTGAATTTGTTAAATCCTGGACTCAATTGACAAAATGGTTTATATACCTAAGGTCAGCTTAAGTGAACGAAAAAAAAAACATAATTTACAGTTGCAATACCCAAATAGTGATTTGATACATCAGGTATTGTAGGTTTTCCAACTGTTAAACCCTCTTTCGGCTAAAGAAAAACCTCTGTTTTGATGGATTTTCCCCCGTACAAAGTGCACAGGTAGGGATAGGGGGTGAGAATGCGGGTGTTTCTAGGAGAGAAGCAGGGGAAGTTGATTGACATTTCCACATATGTTTTCACATATGTTTCATGCAGAAGGAGGGAAACGTAGATTGGCAGAGCTCTGCCAGGGAGTCCTCCACCACAATTATAAATAATGGGGGAATAGTAAGCCTGGGGTGGGGGAAATTCTCCCAATTCAGGGATTTGGGGGAAAACTTAATGTTTCTGCGTCTTCATCATAAACAATAAATTTTCCCATAACAAGGGATACACCAAACCTAAGGAAAACAAGTTGGAGAACTAAATAAAACAAACATACAGGCAATGTAAGAAGTCACACAGTCTCTCTAGTATGAGGATTTCACTAGCTTTCTTTTGGACACACCCTTCGACATCGGTACTGTCGTAGTTTGGATTCTTGCTTTGAGCAAGACTGCTGGTCTCAGGATGACAGTACTTTCGTTTGTAGGTGGCTAAGTCTCTTCCTACAACTATTTGTAACTGTTGTCCAAACCTTACCGGCTTACTAGCAGTACCTCACCAGAAACACAATAGTAAAAGGTGATTTGTAGCAGTCGCTTACGCATGGACTCAAAGTAAAATATCTCAGGGTTGTCGTGGTTAAACGGAAATTACCCTTTTCTCACAGATTTATTATGTCTCATACAAACAAAGGCAATAACACAGATGCAGTAAAGTTATAATAGTTTTTATTCAACATAACTGCAATTTGTGATAAGTTGCATGAACTGCAATGATTAGGATAATGAATATACCAAGCAACAGTATTGTAAAGAGGAGAGTCATTGTTATAAAGACCCCCACCATTATGCAATATATGAAAGAAATATATGTATATGTAAAAGATGGAATAAGCCCTAATACCCTAAGGAGAGTAGGTCTAACCTCCTACCTAAAAAAGGAAGAGCTGGGTTCGTTAAACCCTAATCTGCCAAAGCCGTGTCCATGAGAGGAGCCCCCAACCCTCGTTACCTTGGAATGAGGTCTCTATCTCAGACTCCGCAGAGACACAAAGACTGGGTCAGTGTCAAGATGACTGCAGCATCGGTATCAGCGATGGTGGCGATGCCTTCTGGTCGGAATCCCTCTGATTATCTTTCTAAAAGTGTGTTGTATTTATACAGATCTACAAGGTCCCCTGACATAAGTGTTATTCATAACAATAGATAACAGGCATGCTTGGGACGGCAATTAATATCAACAATCCCTCGAAAGTATAGAGAGGGAAAATCCCTAAGTGTGAATGCCTACTGTATGTTTGTCTTTCGTGCTTGATCTTGACGCCTTGGCGCAGTGACACTGATAATAGAACCCATAACAAGTGGCCTAACTATAAACAAGGCCGCCATTTTGAAGGAAATAAATAATTAAATGGACTAAGCCAGAGCAGGCTAAGTAGGTTAAAAGTCACTGGGTGACGGGGGCACGAGTATACAAGCCTACGGCTAAGCTATCTCCTGTTAACCCGTTAAAACAAACTAGGATTCACTACACCCTCCCCATTGCCGTTACAGGTATGATGAAGGTAAAGAAACCCAATCGCTAAAAAGCCGCTACTGAACTAAAAAGCCAAAAAACTTAATGATAAAATAAATGCTGTGTTATAAAATTCGTTTAAAAAACATTTCAGAGACTTTAATATCAACCATGACAAGTATAGCAAACTTTTAGTATAATTGTTACTTTATTAGAATCGGGAACTGGCAAGCGAATTCATCAAATTATGTGCTATATGCAGGATCTTGAAGAATGTCATCGAAGTCACCATTCAAGGATCTCAAAAATGAGTCAACATCGTCTGAAGTGAAATCGAGAGCTGGACGGACAAACGGATCCACAGAGCAGAAGTGAGCCATAGTCATTGGTGTATCGACACTCGCTGCAGTGTCCTCATCCATGTTAGATCGTATAACAGAAGGCTCATAGGTGGCCTCGCGGAGCAACCTCAGTCTCAAGGGGCATGACCGTGTATGAACCCTCATCGGGGACATCAGCAGTTCGTGGTCCACAGGAGATGTCGGTGCAACAGCAAGACAGACCATAGGCAGATGTTCAAAGAGACACCATATGCAGCGGAACACCGGTTGTACGCACCACAGTAGAGGCCGGAATGACAATGACCAGTCAAATTCCAGTTCCACCAGCAAAGGTGTACCGAAGATCCGAACCATGCGTTCACGTCACAGCGGCGTTGACGGGAGCGGCTCCATTGCTCTGTGTCGCTGGAAAAAAACAACCATGCGAATCAGAAAAAATAGCAGTAGTAGTCCGCCAACTAAAGCCAAAATAATTGGAAAGCCACCAAACACACTGGAAAAGAGAGAATGGATGGCTGATGGGATGACTCCGAAGACAGTCTGGAAGATGGACACGAAACCAGACCCGACAGCCTTAAAGAAATGAACAATCCCAGTTGTGCTTGAAGCATTGAATATTCTGGACACCAACTCTCCAAAGTGTTTGGGGAAATCGGTATTTACAAGGGATTGTATCCCGGCTGATGATCTCGCAACCTGGAGAGCATACGTCTCTTTTGCGGATGTCAAGGCGACCTGTTTTTGAAACAATAGCGCCTTCAGTCTACTCAACTTGTCATAGTTCACATTAATAGTATCAATGTGGGGCCACATTTCAGATACTTGTATCTCTCGTGTGGGGGGAAACAAAACATGGCCACAACACGTAACGACCTTCGTGACTGAGATTGCGTAGGCAATTCCAGGTCGCAAGCCGCAACAGCTGTCATCGCTCAGAAGAACATAACTCCCATTAGAAAGAACATGAAACACTGAACGAATCAAGGGGACGGGAGTACCCTTCAGAAAACAGGCCAAATTTGCGACCCCGCATTGCAAAGACCGTGAAGAGACACCTGTTTGCATATCATGGAATGACGAACAGTAGTCTCACATTCACTTCCGCTAAGAAAGACCTCTTGTTCGCCGTTCAGACATCGATACTCAAAGGGCAACTCCCACTCTTCTTTAATAAAGCTATCTCCTAGCCGTTCATATCGTCCCACTGCAAGATGTTTCAGGCAGCTTGAGAAACGAAACGTTGAAAACAGTAAATTAATAATGCCGTGTAAGAGCCAGATAGTTGAAGGACTCTCTGCTACCGTGAATGGCAACTTATCCAATTTTTCTACGTGAAGCAAGGTGAAACGAGCCTCTCTTTTAGCCATTGTCACTTGTTCCCTGGAAAAATTAAAAGCAGCGAACAGTTCACTCCCATTAAGGTATTTCCAGGGAATGTGGCCACTTTTCAGCGTCTGCAATGCCCAACTCAGCTGCATGATGGAGCGCAGCTGTGTTTGCCCATGATATAACCGAGACAAATCAGTCTGAGTGATATCAATAGCAGATGACACTATATTGGACAGGGAATAAATCCTGTTGGATAGCGTGTTCATGCCATTGTCGACAACAGTCAATGAGTTTTCCAAATTCTCTTTATCAAGTTGCCGTAAACGTGCAGCAGCCTCAATTTGAGAAAGTTTCCAAATTTCATTATACATGGCATATAAAAACCGTTTCGAGCGTTGTTTTCTAGGACCTAATAGGAAATCTTGTAGGTCTATACTGTCAGAAAGAGTATTCAGGTGTTGTTTCACCGTTGTTAAGGTGTTCGTTTGTACCCATTGTTGGCACAGCTTGCCCACACTGTAAGTTGTAATTATACCAGCATGCTGACCTGACAAAAAGCGAGGGTCTGGTCTATGAATGGAAAAAACCCCTGAAGAGTTCAAAAAACGCCTTTGACACTCACCAGTATCGGTGGGCCATACCAACCATCGCCCGGGTCTGGAAAGTGAAGAATTATAGTCACCAGCCTTAACCAGTGCATCTAGCCTTTCCTCAGAAACATTTAGAAAGTGTTGCCAATCTTTAAATTTCGTCGGTGTAGGGATACTGGGCGTGTTTAGATCCTTTATTTTAGCTAATCCCAGACATGATGTCTGCTCAACAGTGTCATTTAAAAAAATCATTTGCACAGGAATTAAGCATGCTCGAAACAAAGCCTCCCTACCCTGTATCTGCCAATCTTGAGTCCCCCATACACTCTTCAAATCGATAGTGTTCTTCCAATATTCATAACCCTCAATCGAAAGTCGGGAAACAAAGGGATCTGAATAAATCAGTTTTGTATCTGTTAGCAACAGTTTTCTAATGCGTGTTGTGGGTAATTTAAAATAATAAGATCCAGCTTTCGTTGTATCATGCCCAGAAAAGTATGTGAATTTGTCACTGTAATACTTTGGATTCCCCACCCGTGGTGTTGAACAATGTTCCCATTGTGTGTAGTTAAAAAGAGGCCTATATCTAGTTGCACGGTGCAGCTAGTGATGTCCCCAATTATTATAGCAGAACATGTCTCCATAATTCAGTGTAAAATCATATACATCATCACTTCCAAAAGCGGAGTAGTCCTTCATTTCAGTTAGCATGGAATCCACTGTTTGGACATCCCAATCATCAGAGACAACATTAGGTGTAATAACATCAGACATAGAAATTTTGAACACGTATGGTATTTGAATTATCTCTGTAGGCCCGTATATATCGAACAGAACTTTGTCCCAAACAATCACATCAGAAATTGGAATAGCTGTAATATTGACAGGGGATAAATCACGTCGGACCTTATGTGATGAAAGATGTGGTGTTAAAATTACATCAACAGGCTCCACTGAGGAGCGATCAGCAATATAGTGACCATTAATTAGTAAAAAGAAAACAGTCACAAAACCAATCCATAAAAACAATGCAATAAATGTCAAACAGAACCAGAGATAGTTCCATGGATATATCAAATAGTTCTTTTTAAGCCATTGATAGAACTTGCTACCTCTGGAAAATTTGTCAGTCTCAGTCGAGGATGAATCTGAAGAAAAATCATCAATGTCCACAAAATAGCCAGAGGAAGTCTCCGCAAACACAGGACTCATCAAATTCCCATCCACTGTTCGTGGAGGTTCATGATAGATGACATTACCAGTCGTGGAAGTGTTCGTGTAAAATACAGCCAAATCCTGTAGCGGTGTGTTCTCCGAAGTTGTTGCAGGAACCAACAAAAGTTCATTTTCCGCCCTCCCCATGGTCGAGGAAGTGTCTGGAATAGCAGCTGACATAGTTGCATAGTCAGTAGTAGCGATGGTCATCCTACTATGTAGAGGGATGTCCTGTTGGGTAGTGAGAGGGGATCGGGAACTACCCAAGGGACCTCCTGGTCTACTGTGAAGAATCGGCCACATGGTGTAATTTGATGTCATCAATGGAGATGAATCTGTTCGATTTGGAACCAGACAATGGTGGAAGGATGACAGTCCTGGTGCCTTTTATCCCCAAGACCGGTACAGGTGCTCTGTATGCTGGACCAAACTCTTTTTTCACAGCGATCTTCTCACGAACCAGATCCCCAAAGTTAGGAATCCAGCCAGTAGAAGTTTTCGCCAAATCCCTTATTCCCAAGGTGGCAGCGCTTGCAGATGATTTATCATCACGGAATTGTTGAAGCTCCTGTAAAACAGCGAGACGTTCTTTTATGTCAAATGGTGTTTCTGCTGCCACCATACCAGGGGCATCAAGATCGGGGACATACATAGTTGTCCCAAAGAGAACCTCATATGGAGACTTTCCCCCCAAGGACCGTCTTGGCAGATTATTCAGTGCTCTCTGGACCCCATATAGGTGATGTAACCAACTGCGGCCTGAACCTAATACTCGAGCTGTTAAGGACTGCTTTAGATCACGATTCCGCCTCTCCACGACCGAATTTCCCTCGGGATGGTATGGTGAGGAGTAATGGAGTTCAACACCCATCGTCCTCATGGTGTCCATGAAAGCCTTAGAGGCAAATGCAGGGCCCTGGTCCGAATGGAATGCTGCAACCGCATATGTACCGATAAAGATCAGCAAATCTTTTATAACAGTCCGGGCATCAGCCGACCGCTGTGGCCATACCCACAGGAATCTAGAACAGGAATCTACAGCCTCCAAAATGTATTTGTATGCACCATCAGGTTGCAAAGGACCACAATGGTCCAGGTACACACAATGGAGTGGTTTGTCTGACACTAAGAGAGATGTCTGCGGAGGGCGTCTGATATTCGAGCCCTTAATCTGCTGACAAATGTCACAGCAAAGGACATACTGTTTAGTCCGTCTGCATAGACCAGGCCACCAGTACCGTTGTTGTAGAATGGTGATAGTGGCCTGTATACCAGCATGTGCAGAAGCGACACCCTCATGCGCAGCTGTAATCAGTTCCAATCTTTGGTTTTCATTCGGGATCACTCGATCACCAACATCAGGAATAGTCGCAAAAGCAACATTCTGTGCACTGGTATGATAGGTATAGTTCGTAGGGTATCCTTTCGGAAGGGTCTTGCCTGCAGCCGAGGCTTTAACGGCAATCAGTATTTCATTATCCAACCTCGTCCTAGAACGAGTCACTGCAGCCACAGAAGCCGTAGCTACTGATGCTTTGGCTGCTTCGTCAGCCAATGTATTACCGGCCACATGTATTCCTACACGTTGGTGCCCCAATGTATGAGCTACATGGACACATGGCAGCTTATCCTTAAGATCAGCCACCCTTCCCCACAGTATTTTGTGTTTAATGGTGTTCCCTTTAGAATCTCTAAACCCGTTCAGTTTCCAATGATCAAGGTATTCATTGTATGACTGGACGCAATAATACGAATCACAGACAATCAAAGTCTGTGTTCCTGGCTCTGAATGTTCGGGTGCTAGAAGAAGAGCCTTAAGCTCGGCCAACTGGGCTGTGCAGTCCCCTAAGGTCTGGGTGTAGGTATTATGAGGATGGAAAACTCCGTCTTCCATTACCCCGCACACGGCTGCGCAAGCTGCCGAGTATTGATGTTTAGTACCCACAGCTGGTTGTGCCGATCCGTCAGTATAAATGATCGTATCATAACTGTCTATTGGCAATATGTGTATGGGAGCGGGGTACTCCTGCTCATACTGGAGAAATTCTTGTGTCTGAAGTCGTGGATCAAACACATAATCAACATCAGTGGCGGTCAGAGACGTTGCCCATTGAATCCAGCGTGGATGTAATGCTTTAGCGTTTGGAACGCTTGCTTTAGTGACAGCCTCTAAGGCCGGCACTGGGGAGACAACAATTATGCGCTTCCCCTGGGCATGCGGTCTCTCCTTTATGACGGCCATCTGAACTGCTGTCAGAATTTTTTCAGTAAGAGCAAAGCGTTTCTCTGCATTGGAGTATAAATGTGATTTGTATGCAATAGGTACTGTGTCACCCTCATTAAAGGTGACATATGTAAATCCAAGGGCACCAGCTATTACTCTGATGACCAAGTTCGTTTTGTTATCACGTGTGTATAAGTGTCTAGCTTCCAGCATGTCACGTTGTATATCCCTAAGGATGTGTGTGTGTTCAATTGTCCATCGCCTGCTAGAAAAATTTGGTTGTATTAGGTCATATAGTGGTTTGATGCGTTCAGCATAATCTGGAATGTAGGTTCTGCCAAAATTAAAGAAACCCAGTAATGACTGTAATTTCTTAAGCGTGTTTGGAGGCTGTAGCTGAGCACATTTTTCTAGAAAGTGCGGGGCCAGGCTCTTTCCCTCATTTGATAGCTCATATCTCAGGAACAATACACTAAGATAAGCTATCTTGCTTTTCCTAAAATTTAATTTATATCCGAAGGCAGCAAACCCCACAATTATCTGATCGACCCTCGCAAGATGAATGTCAAGGGTATCATCTGTGAGATAGATATCATCCACATACGACAATGCCTCGGGATCTAGCTCATGCAAAATTGATGTTACACGGGCCGAAAACAGCCCTGGACTGTTTTTATAGCCTTGTGGTAGACAACAAAAGCGTTTCTGAGAGCCAAAGGAGAATGCACTTAAGTCCCTACTTTCATGTGCTAAATTCTGGCAGAAAAATCCATTCGAGATATCCAAAGTAGTTTTGTATTTTTTACGCACTATATTATTAATCAGCGCTGTGCTGTGCGAATTTTGTATAGCAAATGTACGTGTATGACTATTCAAGTGTCTGTAATCCACCACTATTCTATATGAATGATCAGGTTTCGCAACGGGAAATAGCGGATTATTAATTGCCGATGTACAGGGCTCTATTACTCCCTGGTATTCAAGTTGTGACAGTATCTCCGTCACCGGAGTTTTCGCTTCATGTTTAACAGGGTACTGCGGCTGCGGGTGAGGTGTAGATCGGACGGGAATAACATGACAAGGAGAGTCCTTGTCCCAACCTACATGATTACGGTATAATGCAGGTGCCTGTGCTAAAGCCCATTCAGCAGCATAAACTTTTTTGTCAGCCCCTGGAACAAGATCGGAGAAAGAAGGCAAAATGACATCTTCCCCATGCGGGAGCTTGCGGACATGTTCAGGTGGCCAATCTCTCTCGGCCAACAGGATATCACTTGTTAGTTCATCCCAGAATATTACACTAATAATGCGTTCCACGTCTCCCTCTATCTGAATTGATAAATCATAAACCCGATCGGGTGGGAGAACGCGCATCCAGATGACCTTTCAGACTCTGGCGACATATCGTGACCTCTGCCGCGCTGTCCAACAGAGTCACTGCCCACCTCTTGTTCCTCAACAGCGTTCTCAATATTACTGGCATTTTTAATAGTCAGTGCTGCCACTTTCTTCTTTTTAAATTGTGGCTTTTGCTGAGCAGTCTTTTCTTCTTTTTTAATGGTAGACTGCGGTGAGTCTTTCTTTTCTTTCACGTATTCCGGACGTCGATCTTGACGGCCCCCTCTCTCGCTACGTCTATCCGGTGCGTCCTGAAAGGAACGAGAAGGACGTGAATCAGTATATCTGTCAGGAGTTCTAATGTTATCCCTATTTCTGAGATTATATCTCCTTTCGGAGTACTCCGGATGTGGAGAATCAGCTCTTTTATTTCTCCTGTCTTTAAATTCTTTTTGTTTGTCCCAGCGCTTCTTAGGGCCCTCTTGTGCTTGCTTTGTACCTTCCTTATGGGTGGTACTTGGTATGTCCACTTTTTTAGGCTTGGCCCCCAATCCATCCCGTCCTATACTAGTATAGGTATCTGATATTATTTTCGGTAGCTGTCTCTCCTGTTCCACATGTGGAGTTTCTCGGAGACGTTGGCGTATCGCCAGTGCTACTGCTTCCCCTTTAACATTACCTAATATTATCGAGGAGACAGCGTCAAAGTTACACATTAATTTCATCCCCAGATCCAGGGCCGGTGCAGCCCCATGCTCATTTTGTATTAGTTTTAACACTTCCGGTAAATTGGCAATTGTAGGGGTCCCATGTGTGGTAGTATAAACAGCAGCGAAGACTGTACCCCAAGTGGCACAATCATCCACCGAGGGAACCATCCCAAATGGCAAGCACATAGTGAGCAATCTATGTTTTTCCTGTGGCCCCGTATGGGGGAACACAGCTTCTAACTGATTTGTTTTCTGAGCAATCCAGAACGGTATTTGTTCCCGTTCCGAGGGCACTTTACCCATAATGGTATGTACTGTTTGTGGATTAATCCCAGTAGCCAATTCATATCCCCCAGCGACTGGTGGTGCTGGGAGCGCTGGTGTAGTGTTCAATGTTCGCATTACGAACTGAACTAGCCGTCTATATAATGCCACTAATTCATTATATAATATTCTTAAATCTACAACCGGCATATTCTGTATGCCCAGGTGAGGTGTATATGTGGCAAACATGGGCCATGTAGGCCCTTCATTACTTAAAGGACCTAGCCTCACTCGTCGTAGTACATGTGGTAGGGCGCCTTCAAACCAGTTCTGATGCTCTTGATATTTGAGCGATATTTCATGATACTGGTATGCTTCGTATCTTACGGGCACGTCCGCAATGTCATATGTGTGAAATGTGTGCGTTCGTTGGTCAGCCTCAGGAAAGGCAACCCAACAATAAAATGTTTCCGTTTGGTATGCTTCAGTTGCTTCTATAATCAAAGTAACATCCCCGCCCTCTTCCGTAAGGCCATGCGCTAATAAATGTTGTGTAAGTGCATGTCTAGCATTTGCAGGAATGTCTATGGTATTAGCCATAGTTGTTTAGAGAAACGGAACACCAAAATAGGGGAAGTTTTTCCTTTTGTGAGTTCGAGCTCGAACAACCTACAGCCTAATTAGGTGTTACCCGTTCGGCTGAGGAGGATTCTCCCAAAGACCACGGACGTCTCCGTATAATGGTACTGAGGGTACCTGTTGTCTGTGAGACAGTGATAGTCAGAGTATCCGTAAATTAGTGCCTAAACACCATCGTTGGTGGCGCCATGTCGTAGTTTGGACTCTTGCTCTGAGCAAGACTGCTGGTCTCAGGATGACAGTACTTTCGTTTGTAGGTGACTAAGTCTCTTCCTACAACTAGTTGTAACTGTTGTCCAAACCTTACCGGCTTACTAGCAGTACCTCACCAGAAACACAATAGTAAAAGGTGATTTGTAGCAGTCGCTTACGCATGGACTCAAAGTGAAATATCTCAGGGTTGTCGTGGTTAAACGGAAATTACCCTTTTCTCACAGATTTATTATGTCTCATACAAACAAAGGCAATAACACAGATGCAGTAAAGTTATAATAGTTTTTATTCAACATAACTGCAATTTGTGATAAGTTGCATGAAATGCAATGATTAGGATAATGAATATACCAAGCAACAGTATTGTAAAGAGTAGAGTCATTGTTATAAAGACCCCCACCATTATGCAATATATGAAAGAAATATATGTATATGTAAAAGATGGAATAAGCCCTAATACCCTAAGGAGTGTAGGTCTAACCTCCTACCTAAAAAAGGAAGAGCTGGGTTCGTTAAACCTAATCTGCCAAAACCGTGTCCATGAGAGGAGCCCCCAACCCTCGTTACCTTGGAATGAGGTCTCTATCTCAGACTCCGCAGGGACACGAAGACTGGATCAGTGTCAAGATGACTGCAGCATCGGTATCAGCGATGGTGGCGATGCCCTCTGGTCGGAATCCCTCTGATTATCTGTCTAAAAGTGTGTTGTATTTATACAGATCTACAAGGTCCCCTGACATAAGTGTTATTCATAACAATAGATAACAGGCATGCTTGGGACGGCAATTAATATCAACAATCCCTCGAAAGTATAGAGAGGGAAAATCCCTAAGTGTGAATGCCTACTGTATGTTTGTCTTTCGTGCTTGATCTTGACACCTTGGCGCAGTGACACTGATAATAGAACCCATAACAAGTGGCCTAACTATAAACAAGGCCGCCATTTTGAAGGAAATAAATAATTAAATGGACTAAGCCAGAGCAAGCTAAGTAGGTTAAAAGTCACTGGGTGACGGGGGCACGAGTATACAAGCCTACGGCTAAGCTAACTCCTGTTAACCCGTTAAAACAAACTAGGATTCACTACAGTACAGATTGAGAACTTGAAGTGTTGCAGCAACAAGACACAGAATTATCCTCCAGAGCATATAGAACCCCCAAATTCTCAGATATTCAAGCAGCCTTTTGTTTGGGTACTACAGATAACTTATCTGTGCTCCACACTCTCCCTTCATCCACAGCTATGACATCACTTCAGACCATGGGTACTCGCAAACATTTTCCCAGGGGCCAAAAAGTTTGGTCTGTGACGTGCCTGGGGTCCGCATTTATGCCAGGGCAGTGGCGGTCGGGTGGGGTGGCTGGGGGGATTCGTGGCAAGGTAGGTGTAGGAGAAGCAAATTATATACATCTGGTGGCTGAAATAAACAATGGGAACCTAGAAAACCTGGAACTAATCCCGGCTTACCCACTGTGTGATCCTAGGCAATTGTTTAGTCTCACTTTCACTCCTTTTTCTGCATTATCACATTTAGGATGACCTCGAAATACATTAATTATGGTGTGCGCTGCACAAAACCTGCTTCTATGTTTCATTTATTAAAGTGTAATGTTGTTCATGTATGATAGGAACCCAGGCCACCCATAAAGGGCACATACCAAATGACTTGTCTCTTTAATTTACTATTGGTGGTGTTCTCAGGGTAAGGGAAATAAATAATGTTTCCAAATTTATGTTTGTGTGCTGCACAAAACCTGCTTCTAGGTTTGATTTATTAAAGTGTAATGTTGTACATGTTGTTCATGTATGATAGGAACCCAGGCCACCCATAAAGGGCACATACCAAGTGACTTGTCTCTTTAATTTACTATTGGTGCTGTTCTCAGGGTAAGGGAAATAAATAATGTTTCCAAATTTATGTTTCCAAATTTATGTTTGAAAACTATCACTTTTAAATGAATACATCTCAATGCACTGATAAAATAAATTGTACTAAGGCGAGAAGGTTCTGCATGTTAACTAAATAAACTTTTTTAATTTTGAAAAGGCTGTCTTAGTTTTACACTTGTGTTGCAAGATGTCTTTAAAAATGAAGGTGTTTCTAAAGTTAAGTGTAGGAGTCCCTAGTTACTTCCTTTCTTTAACACCAATGAGCTTGAAATAAATGAGTGTGCGTGTATTTCATATTTTTATTGTTAGTGCAGAGTCGAGCAAACAGCTGCCCAGTGCTCCTGTTGCTCGAAGGGCCGCATGTAAAGGTCAGAGGGGCCGCATGAGGCCCGCGGGCCATACTTTCAGTATCCATGCTTCAGACCTTCACCGCTCTTTTGGGCACCAAAACACGTGAGCCACCATTGCAGGCACACCATCATTTCTCCCTCCTTACAATTTACCATGCCTTCGCATTCACCATTCTTTTCCTCACTACCTTGTTACCATTCTTGCTCTGCGCAGCTACCATCACACCAGTCACTGAGACAGCTTTTCCAAATGTTCTAACTACTGCCCCATGCACTTCCTGTTAAGGTGGGAACTGTCGAACTGTACCTCTTAAAAAGATGAAAGGTGACAATGCTTGTGCTGATATGTGGTGCATCCTCAATCTCTACAACATCCTTCTCACCACATCCTTCCACACCAGAGAATTTACTAAAGCCAGTCGTAGTTGATCTTTGATGAGTCTGTTGAGATGCTCAACAAGCCCATTACTCCTAGGGTGATACAAGGAAGTATTCAAAGAATTCAATCGATGGAAGGATTCAGTTGAGCCTTCTGACACTAAAAGCAGCAGATATTATGGTATTAGTCTATTGTCTGATGCCATCGCAGTCAGATGGCAAGCTTCTACATTTCCTACCCCCCTCAGAGGCGAAGTTGAGAAATTGTTTCCAGAGTTGTAAATCTGACTCTCCTTTAGACCCGTATCTTGAAGCAGATTACAGATTCCACCTGCCGGGTTTATCTTGAACTGTTTGCTGCTTCTCTGAAGTCTGTGATAGTGCCCAAATCTTGGAAGAGGGTCAATGTCATCCAAATGCAGATTCTGAGATTCACTCAAACTTTTGACCGATTTCCCTTCTGCTAGCTGCCCCAACCATCTTTGCAAAATTGCTCAATACACAGCTTTCAGAGTTCATAGAGACTTTTAACAGACCACACTCCACACAATCTGGCTTCAGAGCCCGCCATAGTACAGAAACAGCCTTGTTGAAAATCTCAGAATCAATCAAATGGAATTTGGAGCATGGTTATAATGTTGCACTGATTCTGTTAGACTTCTTGTGGCTTTTGATGCTATCTCACATTAGATATTGTTGCAATGTCTCGCATCAGTTGAGGTGAATGGATCAGCCCTGACGTAGCTCAGCTCCTTTCTTTACCTCAGAGAGCAGGGAGTCTGGATGAAGCCCCACTACTCCGATGTAAAGACACTAAAATGCAAAGTACCACAGCGATCAGCACTGAGTCCTACCCTGTTTAATGTTTATGTGACCCCCGTTGCCTTCCTAGTGAAATCTTTTGGCATCAAAATTATTTCATATGCTGACAACACTCAGTTGCTGTTCTCTTACAGGGGCAGTTTGGCTGAAGCCAAAAAGTCCTTCTCACTATGCATAAAGGCAGAGTGGTTAGATGGCCAAGAGGCAATAATCTTCGATGTAATCCGGACAAGACTGAAATCCTGCTGTTCGGTTCTGACCCACCATCAGGGTGGTCAGGATGCTGGCAAGAAGGTTGTCCGCCTCCTCCACCCTTCAAATGTGGTGGGTGCCAGATTTCCTCAGTGGTAAAATTTTGTTTATGGATTCTAAAACATTAAAACAATTGTTATATTTTCTGCTGTGGGATCCCCAGGAAATCCTGGTCCAAGCACTGATTCTTTCCAGGTTAGACTACTCCTAACTGTTTACTGTATCTTATGCACTGGCTCCAAGTGGCATAGAATGCCATTGTCCGCCTCTTGTTCAAACTCACGAGATGACTCCTGTGTCTCGATTCCGAAAGCAGCTGCACTGAGCAAAAGAATCACTTTCAAAGTCCTAACAATTGTCTACTCTGATGGAACTGGACCTAACTCCAACTTCACCTTTATGAATTTTGACCTCTTGTGCCCGCAACATTTTCAAACTACTTCTCACTTTTTGAACCATGCAGTAGCTTTAGATTAAAGCCAATAAAATCTTAATTATAGGCGACTTCAATATATTTATTTATTTATTTAACTGTTTTATGCAACAGGCTTTACGTAGTAACAGTAACTATGATGCAAAGTTTTAGAATGAACCAAAGACAAGCAAACTAGAGGATAGTAGGGAAAAGTGTTGAGGCTCAGAGAGATGATTGGTGTGGGAGAACTTAGGGAGTAGGAAGTGGTAAGAGACAGACAGGAAGTAAGGCAGGGAAGTCAAAGTTTGGGACTGCATGGAAGGAGGCAAACAGAGGGGCAAGGGAAGGGAGGGGGGAAGAGAAGTGTTGGGGAGGAAGAGGAGGCATAGAAGAATGGGGAGGGAGAAAGGAGAGGGAGGTAAATGGGGGCGGGCTGGAAGAGGGAAGTAGGGAAGGGCGGAAGAGGGCAAGTCGGGCGAATGATGGAAGACATGGAAGTGGGGATGGGCATGGAAAAAAGGCATGGCATGAAAGAGAGGGCAGGGAACAAGGGATGGGCGAGGAAAGAAATGAACAAAGTGGCAGGAGAAAGAGGTATGGCATGGAAGGCGTGGCATGACTGGGAAGCTAGAGGGCAAGTAGGAAGGGGATATGAGAAGGGGAGAAGTTAGATAAGAAAAAAGGTCCGGGAGGTGGAGGGTTGGTAGGAGAGGGATAGTGGAGAGGAGCTAAAAAAGACAAGGTGGAAGAGAAAAAGAAGAAGGGACATTCAGCAGGACGAAATAAGCGTGAGGGGAGCTGATACATCTTCTGGATTTCCTTTGCATAACATAGCCTGATAATAGACTTTTTAGACGTCCTGTCACCAAGTTAATGTACCTGTTCTAATGTGCCAATCTGAGGCAGAAAGCCAGTTGGACTATATCCACCCTGCAGCCCACTGAGCATTACGTGAGTGAGATGTGTTTTTGCTAAGAATCCGTCCTGTGAGATATCACAGGGACAGTTAGTGGAACCCACGCACTTTTTCCTCATAAAAAGACACACTCAAGAACACGAGGAATATAACATGTGTATTTGTAAAGCACACGTAACCATCTTGGCACTGAATAACAGATGTTTATTGTTACCCAATGGTACTTATTTTATCAACCTCAGAACTTGGATAAAAGCCTGAGTAGACCCACCAGGATTTGAACCTGTGACCATGACGTCAAACACAGGCTCCTACAGGGGACACATTAATCCACTAAGCCACCAGACCCAGCTTAGAATATATTTTAAAGATGGATTTAAAACCAACACTGCTTCACGTTCATACAAGGTGAATATTAACTAATATGAAAAAAACCAAAATAGTGGCAATGATACGTCAGTAGGGTGGACAATACAAAATACTGTAACACTGTGGTTATATCATAAAGCTTATTTTTATTGATATTTCCACCCCACCTCTCTTTCAGCTAACTCAGCTAAAGTTAGCGCTGAACCCAACCTACTTTGAGTTTCAGAGCTAGTTCACATCTGCATACCTTTTCTGAACAATAGAACCAATGTTCAGCAAATTAGCAGCATCTGCTGTTCTTGCCTGAGTTGACAGGCAGGCAGATAAGCCCACTGAGTGAAGGCTAGATATGCCTCTGCGAAGGAAGGTGATTACAGCTCTGTATGACCCCGCTGTCTCAAGGCTCTGGTACAAAGTTCATCTCTATCTTATTACACTCTGTTCTTATTTGTATCTGAACATTGTTGAAACAATTAGTAGAAAGGCCCTAGAACCCTATCAATTATTAACATTCTGTGAAACTTTGCCTATTGTTTAAAAACAATAAAAGATAAGTGGAGTTATCAGCTTCTATGAACCCTTGTTTATTATTTAAAAACAATCACTGGAAAAGAGCATTCAATACATACCATATGTATATATATGATATATATATATATATATATATATATATGAAAATGATAAAAGAGCCAGATAAGGAAGAGAGGAGGACGAAGGCAAGATGAAGGGGAAGGAACGGGATAGGAAAGGGGCAGAAAGTAAAAGGTCGGCGCCAAGGAAACGAAAGAGCAGGAGGGATGGGGTAGGATGAGATGGGGTAGAGTGGTAGTGGATTAGTGGCAAATGAGGAGAGATCATGCAAGTAAAGAAGTTACCAGTTTATTGAGTTGACTAAGGAGTAATGAGTGCTTAAGTACACCATCAACTGTGTTGCATTAGAGTCCAGGGGTCAGATGCAGTCTTACGTTCTTTAGAATAAGGAAGAGGACTAAAGAGTATATTTTGTCTCCGGAGAAAGACAGAGAAATAGCATTGGACGGTCTGTATAGGGGATTTCCAGCAGAAGGTTGTCTTTGTCCCAGAGGTGTCTGGGGCCACCAGATATCTTGAGTAGATTGGCAAGGTAAGGTGAACTGTTGAGGGTACAGCTTTGTAGGCTAGGCACCCCGGGTTAAATTTAACATTTGATTCTGCCCTCAATAGGAAGTGTAGCTTATGAGTCGATGAAGTGAAAAAATATGCAACTCCTATATTTCCAGAGGTAGTTAATGGCCCAATGCATAGTTCCTGTCACATGCTGGACTTCATGTTCTAACACAGCTGAGAATCACTGAACCTAGTAGTGCAACTGCTGACATGGGTTGGACGTGGTTGATCACTCAGTTTCCGGCAGCCTGTCCAATCTAACCTATAAACTGATCCTCCACAGCAACAGCCCTAAGGCTTCATCCTTTATGATGTTTTTTAAATATTACCTCAGAGGTTTTTGAGTCTACATGTAAAGCTGTAAAGATCAAGTAACCTGATTCAATAAACCACGTCGCCAAGCTTGACTATCTATATCATAAAATGCCTTCTACCCTACAACTTGTAGCTCTATTCAAACCTTGAAAGTTTAAGTAAGATATCAAAGCAACCAGTAAGTGTTTTAGTGGAGAACAAGCTAAAATGAAATGTGCTGCTCTCAGCCTGGAATATCAAAGGAACAAATCGAAGACTAGAGAAGTCAAAGCTGTCACATGCTAGACTTCATGTTCAAATTAGGCCAGAGAGCAAAATGCTGTAACTAAATGCATCAACAAAGAACTCAACATACAAAGTAAGTTTTGTTTTACATTTTTTTATTTGGTTACATCAGCCTACAAAACTACTGGTTACCGTTTGCCCCATTCGGATGTTTTGACTGTCAGCCTCTGGGCTTTGTCACCAGGGAGATCTGTTCCACGTTCTCCTCAGATATCTGAGTTACTATGAGTTACTCATATCTTTTTGTCATATCCTCACATTCAGTCCACGATAAGTTTGCCATGCTTGCCAAACTTTAGTCCATTTCTTGGACCAACCTCTACTTTTGAAAGTTTGCTTTTCTGCTAGCATACACTAGTTCAGATCTTCTCTCCAGGCTGACACGACTGGTTGGGTCGCCACTCCTCACAGCCTAGCAATATTCCTTTTGGCCACTGTCTATCCTAGAGTATCCCACAGTCTATGACACCTTGGAAAATCTTTGTTTCCCAATATATTTAATAGCTCACATTTGGCTGTCACCTAATCTGGCCTTCCCAATACTGATCCCACGCAGCCTCGTATTCCCTTCCAATGTTTTTTGTATTTCTGGGCACTCCCACAGAATATGATAGAAGCAGCCCAGCTTAGCACAACCTCGGAGGCAGCCATCTGAGTCAGTTCTATCCATTTTCAGCTGTGCTGTCCTGGAGTAGTATGACCTGTGTAGAATGTGCAACTGTATAAGATGGAAGCCAGACCACAGCACCACCTCCCTTGAGGCTGACAATTCCTCTTTCCATTCGTCTGCCTCGCTATTTCCAACATCTACCTCCCATCTATCTTTTAACAACCGCATGACATCAGGTGAATTGTTAATTTTTTTGTGTGTCACGGAAGCTGCCTTTTTGCACATGGTATTCTGGGCCTGCTTTATGAAAAGCTTGCGTCGCCTTTGCGTAATTGTTTTACGCAAAAGCGGTTCAAACTTACAAAATAAAATGTTTGTAAATTTGCTATTATGTAAGTTTGCGCCTCTTTTGCGTCAAAAGATTACCCAAAGGCGGTGCAAACTTTTCATAAATCAGGCCCTCTGTCTTTTAGCGGGGATGAGCTCTTTGTTCTCTTTTCAATGTAGGGCATCAATGCTGTCGGACCCGTATATACTTATGTTGTTCAGTATGGGGCATCTGATTCTCCTTCCAAAGAGCACTGAATGAGATCATCTGTACTTCCGCCTAGATAGCGCTCAATTCCAATAAGTTCTCGCCATCCAATAGGATGGAATTTTCATTTGCCATACTATCACCACTGTTTGTGGGTGTATCAGCAGTGGTTTGGGTGGCCAGTGTCTTTGCAGAACTACTGAGTATCCCCTATTTCCCATTGCATGCCTGTGTGGTCTAATTGCCAACATCCGGTCATTAAAAAATATCAATTGGGTGGCCCAACAGGATTTTTCTGACATCAGGAAGGGCTTTGTTCCCATCACACACTTTCCTCATCAATTTATTAAGAGATATGCATGGAATCCCACCATTCTACAGCAAGAGGCAAATTCCTGTCTTGAATTTCCTAAATAAATCAGGAGGGATTTAAATGGCATGTTTTGAAGGGTGAATAATAAACTGGGCAGGGAGATCTTCTTGACCATAGTCACCCTGCCCAGCAAAGACAATGGCAGAGTGTTTTTAGCAGTAGAGGAGGTATAGACCTGAGAGTAGCAATCTTCAAATTCTTCTGCTATCTCCTTATCTTCCTTTATTCTTTGTCCCTGAGGGGCCAGTAGTTCGGGCACCCAGCTTCTGCCTATCTCCCTCCAACCCAACGAGCCCCCACAGCTTCTCAGCATTGTTGTCTTCATCATAGATTCTACGCTGGGCGGCCAGAAAGGCAGGAGATGCTCCTTCCTTGGCCATAGCTCTGTACTCTTGCTGCTTCAGGTGAAGACGGTGAGCCTTTGTACCATCCTCGCCAGTAGGCAACAAGTTTTCCGGCTCAAGGATTTTTGATTAATGGTATTCATTTGTTCTCTCTTTTTTCTTCGGTTTCTTCGAGCCCCTGCTACAAGAGTTATTACCTTGCCCTCTCACCACAATCTCATAAACCTCTTAGTATTGCACTGCGGAGTGAACTGAGCCGTGGTTCTCAGTGAAGTAGTGTTCAGAGCCTTTCCTCCTATTTTTAAGGTACTAGTGGTCTGTGCATCACGCATGGTGATAAGCTCATTGCTCTGCAGTTGATACGTATGGGGTGAGTGATCCAAAATGCCTATAGCCATACGCTTAATCCCCCTGAAATGGTTTGTATATGTCTGCTGCTAGAAAATAATCTATCCGTGAATAGTTGTCTTGGGCATTAGAGTAAAATGTGTATTGTTGCTCTGACAGATTTTGGGCCCTCCAAATGTCCATGAGGCCTATGGCTTCTAGGAATGCCCTTAGCATTCCAGTTTCTATTTTTTTTTCTCTATCCTATGTCTAGCCCTGCCCATTACCTCATTTGCTACCATGTTGAGGTCTCTTCCCAAACTGGTATTCCATCCAGTAGTTGTACCTGATGGGATGTCAGTTTTCTCAACGTTTGGGATTGCAGCTGGGCGGGGGCCATAGAGTGAACAAGGATGAAGTATCATACCTCCTCATGTCCCCATGAGTAGTGTGTACCTCCCTTGCCCATCTGTTGTGACAGTTCTAAGGACAAACGGTTTAGTATTCTTCACGAGGATCCCCACTCCCTTAGTGTCTGTGGTGAAACCTAAGTGTGGCAATGCTTTGTAGCCATAACACTCAATTGCCTTGCAGCTATTGCCATTAAGGTGGGTCTCCTGCAGCAATGCCTTGTGCCATTTAAGGTATTACAGGATTATTTCTCTTTTAATTTTACTGCTCAGGATATTCACATTCTAAGTAAGGAACTTCAATTTAGCAAAATTACCCCGGCCATCACCTCTGGACCTTGAGAGTTAAATTGGGAAAGAGTCAAATTTCAGAGTTCTCATTTTGTAGAAGATCAGCCTGTCTTGCAGACTGTAGAATAGCATCTCTATCTCAGTAACTAGATGTCCTTGTAATCAGTGCTCTGAGAGGTGCTCTTGGATGCGTAGGAGAAATATGATCCTTCTGCTGTCTCTGTACTTGGAGAGATCTTTTGGCTTCATGGTGTGAAGGATAGAGTCCTCTAAGAATGGTTCAACACTAAGCACTTCAGCTCACTCCGGGACACCCACCACTCTGTTGCTGTTCCTCCTCGAGTGTCATTCATAGTCTTCCAATGTTGTTTGGATCTACTCATTTTCTTTGTCAATCTTTCCCACCAGGCCTTTTCAGGTCATTGTTTCTTGATTGAGGGTAGAGAGTGTCTGCTCAGATTCCACAAATCTTTTCAGATTTTATTTAATGTACGCTCCAAAGAGATTGGCCTCCATTGTCACAGGGCCTACTTTGAGTCGTAGTGTGTCTTTTACAGCTTGGATTGCTTTCAGTGTCCCAGATATGGAGGGTTTCTGCTCTTCCTTAGTAATTTCTTCCCAAGTCCGCCGTTCCCTCAGCACTGCATGCATAGGTGGCTTCTCCGCTATGGCAGAAGAGTGCCCCCCCCCCAGCCAGCAGCAGCAGCTGCAAATCTTTTACTATAAAACAATAATAAACAACATTGGTTATCGTTTTATAGTGAAAGGGGAGGTGCCATGGGGCTGTGACGGGGACGAGGGGATGTGCACAGCACTCCCCATTCAGAGCGCATGTATGATTGGCCGGCCGTCTCAGGCCGACCAAACACACATTTGCATTGGGCTCTCTCCAACCCAGCAACGCAGGCACTGCGTTGCTGGGTTTGAGACATCAGGCAGACTTCCACCCTGCCACGGAGCACCCTGGCTGGGCTTTCCGTCCAATCCTAATGCTGCTTTCATGCTGCCAGCAACATGAAAGCAGTGTTAGGTTTGGACGCAGGGCATGCTGGGAGCCTGTGCCTGCAGTCCAGTCTAGGAGTGGATGGGCAAGCCGCAGAGCAGAGCAAAAAGGTACGGTTTTTTTCCATTATAAATTTATTTTTTGTCATATTCCCCCCAAGTCCCAAAACTTCTAAACCTGTGGTCAGGGGGCCCCTGGGGTTCCATGATGTTTACTCAGGAGGTCCATGACTGTTAAAAAAATTAAACATTATTAACTGATTAATAAAGTGTGTATAAATAAATAAGCAATATTAAAATTTAACAGTTTAAAACATTCTGTAAATGTGAAGGCATTTGAATCTGGAGGCTAAAAATCAATTTGGTATTGTGAGAAATTGCGTTGTTGGTTGACTGGGTGTGAGCCCTAGTCAAGCTGCAACCGCAATCCCTGTTAGGGTGAGGCACAAGCCAACCCTAAATTAACCTGTGCTCAACCCTCTGGTAACATGGCACAGAGCAGTCAGTTTTGACTTAGAGGCAATGTGTAAAGTATTTGTGTATAACTTCAAACAGTGATACAGTGAGAACACCACACAAAAAGGATCCCACACCAAGTTAGAAAAATAGAGTAAAATTTGATTTAAAAAAACAACCAAAATGACAAATATCCAATCAATAGAACCTGAGTTATGAATTTTAACAAAATTTACTAAAAAGAATGCCAAAAAGCACAAGGCGCCAACTAGAGATATCTGATTGTGCTGGACCAGTACAAAGTCACACTTTCAGTCCCACAGCGATGGAGCGTAGGTCGGTTACAGTCACCAGACTGGGCCCACTGAAGTTTACCTTCTTGAATCTGTGCCAAGACTCCCATTTGCGATGGAAGGGGTCCCAAAAAGCAGGGAAAGCATCGTAGGAGGCTGTCTCTGTAGGACGAAAAGCAGGCCAGTGTTGCAGGCAGTGCTGGAGCTTCTTGCTGTGTACACAAAACAGTGATGGATGGAATGCTTGAATTAATCTCAGTCACTGGTATTCACTCAGAGCCGCATTCCAATCCATCCTTATTTTTCACACCACGCCACCTCAGTTTGGACCCAGCCATATGCAAATCATTCTTGATCCTGTTCCAAAAGAGCAGTCTAGCCCAAACTGCCAAGCCAGGACCTCCTTGAACCAGAACACAAGCAATCCAGGGCTGGTTTCACCCTAGTTATGGGCTCATCAGCCCAGTACAGCTTGGTTCCAGTGACACAATGTACACGGGACCCCTGTCTGGGCATACCCGTCGCTTTTATGCAAAACAATGATGGATGGAATACTTGAATTAATCTCAGCCACTGGTAATGACTCAGGGCCGCATCCCGCTTTGTGTTGGCAGTCCCCCATTAGCTGTCGATGCTGAAGCGCGAAGAGGAGGCTGACGTAACTTTGCGTTGAATCTTGTGTTGGCGAGGTCTTGGCATGAACGGGTCTGTTTGTGGTCGCAAAGAGCCCAAAAGCTTGAATGCAGCTCCCTTGAGCAACACCAAGGTTCCTGGACCTAAGGAGCACCACGTGGGGGGGAGGAACTCACTGCAGCTGGGTCCAGCGGCTGGTGCAGGATGTTGGGGGAGCCTTCTATGCCCCTGAGGCTCAGATCAGGAGACCAGTAGGCTAGCCTTTGGAGTTACTCTGGTGTCTGGGTTCAAGGGTGAAGTTGCAAGGCAGCAGATCCTTCAGAGTAGCAGTCTAGAGGAGTGGCAGTCGTTTCAGCAGCACAGCTGTCTTTATTCCTGGCAGAATATCTTTAGGCCCAGGAGTGTACTGAAGAGTTGGTGTCTGAGGTCCAGTAGTTATACCAAGTTGTCTCTTTGAAGTGGGGAGAAGCTTCTAGAGACATACCTTTGAAGTGCCGAGGTGCCCTGTGTTCCTGGCCCTGGATCCAGACTAACTACCGGGGGTATGCAGCCCTTTGTGTGGAGACCAGACACAGCCTATTCAAGTGTAAGTGATGTTGGGCCCATCTCCTCCCTCCCATCATGCCAGTGATCATCCATCCAGTCACACCTAAGCTCCTCATTGTGTGTGGCTGTCTAGGAGAAATGCAGAAAGCCCAACTGCCAACTACACACAGTCATTTGATTCAGAGACAAGCTGCAGGCACCAAATAACTAAGGCAAGAAAATACCAGCTCTTTCAAAAGTGGTATTTTCAAAATTCTTATTTAAATTCTGACTTTACCATAAGTTAGGGTTTAAAATTTCAATTCCAGAGACACCAAACATGAACTGGTTAACTGTTCCCATTTAGAAATTACACTTGTAAAATTTGCGGTATTGCCAGCATAAGACCCAAGCATCTGCAGCTCGGATGCACGGAAATGCAGCTGCTGTTTACAAAACAGGAAGTGCTCAAAATGTAACACGTATAGGCAAACACACTACTACCCAAGCAGTGGGAAAGAAAAGGAGGTGCAGTTACACCAGCCATGCAAGGTCTTCCTTGTCAGCCCATGTTTAGGCAAGGACCCTCACTCTAGTCAGGGCAAAGGAGAAACACACCTCATTAACCCCCGCTCAACCCCTTGGTAGCTTGGCACGAGCAGAAAGGCTTAACTCTGAAGCAATGCGTAAAGTATTTGTGCCAACACACAGAGTAATACAGTAAAACACTACAAAATGGACACCACACCAGTTTAGAAAAATAGATAATATTGATCTAAATCAAACAAGACCAAAACAACAAAAATCCAACATACACAAGTCAAGATATGAATTTTCAAAAGAATAAGAGTCTTACTCCATAGGAAACAATGGAAACGTTGATTTTACACAAAGTACCTGGTTCCATCAAAAATAAAGCTGCACGGGCGAGCATACATCGGAAAAGTCAGCGATGTGTCGATTCTTTACTCGCACATGAGGCCGTGCATCGTTTCCTTCTCCAGTCAGGTTGGCGATGCATTGTTTTCTGGACGGGGCACCTCGGATCCATGCAGGTTTATGATGACTTTGATGCCCAGGGATGATGCGTGAAAAATCCAGTCACATGGTGTTAGAAGACCCCGCTGCGTGGGGTTTGCATTGTTATCAGCAGCCACAAGTAGGTGTTGCACCGTTTCTCCAGCCGCGATGCATTGAACTCCCAGCTGCGATGCAGGTGGAGCGTCGATTTAAGCCACAAAGCGGGTGGCGCGTCATTTATCAGCCACGTTGCAGATGGTGCATCGACAATTTACCCGTGTTCTGTTTGTGGATTTCAGCTCTTGTTCTGCTAACGTCACCTTTCAAGTGCCCAGGGACTGGATAGGGCACCACTTGGCAGGGCAGGAGTCTCAGCAGAGAGTACAGGTGCTGGCAGAGGAAGTCTTTGATCAATCAATCAATCAGGAATTTGTAAAGTGCACTACTCACCTGTGAGGGTCTAAAGGTGCTAAGGAGGGGAGGAGGCAGAAAGACGGGGGTGCGGCTACTGCTCGAACAGCCAGGTCTTGAGAAGTTTCCTGAATGTATGGATGTCTGTGGTCTGGCGCAGGTGGGTGGGAAGAGTGTTCCACGTTTTGGCGGCGAGGTGCAAGAATGATCTACCGCTGGTTGTAGTTCTGCGGACCCGTAGGACGGTTGCGAGGGCGAGGTCGGCAGAGCAGAGATGCTGGGTCGAGGTGTAGAAGGAGAGTCATCTGTTGAGGTATTCTGGTCTGGTGTTGTGCAGTGCTTTGTGAGCGTGGATAAGGAGTTTGAAGGTGATTCTCTTGTTGACTGGGAGCCAGTGCAGGTTTTTCAGGTGGTCTGTGATGTGGCAGTGGTGGGGGATGTCCAGGATGAGGCATGCGGAGGTGTTCTGGATGCGTTGCACCCTCTTCTGTAGTTTGGCCGTGGCCTGCATAGAGGGCATTGCCGTAGTCCAGCTTGATGATTACGAGGGCTTGGGTGACTGTTCTTCTGGTTTCGGTGGGTATCCATTTGTAGATCTTTCGGAGCATGCGGAGGGTGTTGAAGCAGGAGCAGGAGATGGCGTTGACTTGCCGGGTCATAGATAGTAAGGGGTCCAAGATGAATCCTAGGTTGCGTGTGTGGTTGGTAGGAGTTGGAGTGGGTTCAGAGAATGGCAGGCCACCAGGAGTCATCCCATGCGGAGAGGGTGGGGCCGAAGATGAGGACTTCCGTCTTGTTGGAATTTAGTTTGAGGCAGCTGCTCTTCATCTATTCGGCAATGGCCTTCATTACTTCGTGGAGGTAGGTCTTGGTGGAGTCCTTGGTGAGGGAGAGGATCAGCTAGGTGTGGTTGGCGTATGAGATGATGTTGAGGTTGTGGGATCAGGCGATGTTAGCGAGCGGGGCCATGTAGACTTTGAAGAGGGTCAGGCTGAGAGACGAACCCTGGGGTTCGCCGCAGATGATTTCGGTGGCCTCGGAGCAGAATGGGGGAGGCAGACTCTCTGGGTTCTACCGGTGAGAAAGGAGGTGACCCAGTCCAGGGACCTGAGACTTCAAAAGAGGAGGCAAGCTCAATTCAAGCCCTTGGAGATTCTTCACAATCAGGAATGCACAACAAAGTCTTGCCCTGGTCCCCTTTCACAGGCAGAAGCAGCAACTGCAGGATAGCCCAACAAAGCACAGTCACAGACAGGGGCAGCACTTCTCCTCAGCTCTTCTCCTTGGCAGAGGTTCCTCTTGGTTCCAGAAGTGATCTAAACATCTGGGGTTTTGGGTCCATTTCTGCCTTTGAAGTAGGCAAACTTCAAAGGAAAGTCTCTGTTGTTCACAAGATCCTGCCTTGCCCAGGCCCCAGACACACACCAGGGGGTTGGCAACGTCAGTGTGTGAGGGCAAGCACAGCCCATTCAGGTGTAAATGACCACTCCTCACTCCACGCTAGCTCAGATGGCTCATCAGGGTATGGAGGCTACACCCCAGCTCCCTTTGTTTTCTCACTGTCTAGAGGGGATTCATAAACAGCCCAACTGTCAGTCTGATCCAGACAGGGAATACACCCGCAGGCAGAGCCACAGAATGGTTTAAGCAAGAAAATGCTCACTTTCTAAAAGTGGCATTTTGAAACTAACAATCTAAAAACCACCTTCACTAAAAGATGTATTTTTAAATTGTGAGTACAAGGACACCAAACTCCACATTTCTATCTGCTCTCAAAGGGAATATGTACTTTAAGAATATTTAAAGGCAGCCCCCATGTTAACCTATGAGAGAGATAGGCCATACACAGTGAAACCCGAATTTAGCAGTATTTCTCTGTTAGGGCATGTAAAATACATCAGTACATGTCCCACCTTTAACATAGACTGCACCCTGCCCATGGGGCTACCTAGGGTCTACCTTAGGGGTGCCTTTCATGTATAAAAAGGGAATTGGCCGTAAAATACTGCACACACAGACATTGGTGGTCATTCTAACCCTGGCGGTAAAAACCGCCAGGGCGAATGACCGCGGTAGCACCGCCAACAGGCTGGCGGTGCACCGCTGGGCATTCTGACCGCGGCGGTTCAGCCGCGGCCAGAAACGGAAAGTCGGCGGTGTACCGCCGACTTTCCGCTGCCCTTGAGAATCCTCCATGGCGGCGGAGCGCGCTCCGCCGCCATGGGGATTCTGACACCCCCTACCGCCATCCTGTTCCTGGCGGGTCTCCCGCCAGGAACAGGATGGCGGTAGGGGGTGCCGCGGGGCCCCCGTAAGAGGGCCCCAAAAAGAATTTCAGTGTCTGCCTAGCAGACACTGAAATTCGCGACGGGTGCTACTGCACCCGTCGCACTCCAGCAACTCCGCCGGCTCCATTCGGAGCCGGCTTCATCGTTGCTGGGTCTTTCCTGCTGTGCTGGCGGGCGGCCTTTTGGCGGTCGCCCGCCAGCACAGCGGGAAAGCCAGAATGGCCGCCGCGGTCTTGTGACCGCGGTGCAGTCATTTGGCAGTAACCGCATGGCGGGCGGCGACCGCCGCCCGCCGCGGTTAGAATCACCGCCATTGTTTTTTCTGTTTGCGCCAGCTCCATAATTCAGATTTTAAATGTGCTATCCTTCTGTGCACCGTCTGCGCATGCTGTTTCAGCTATAATAATTACTGGACTATCATCTATTCTTTCTCTCTCTACCTATTTGGTTTGAATCTACCCCTTCCCTTTGGCATTACTCAAGGATCTGTGCTCCACACACTGTTTTCCATCTACTGTGTTGCATTTATGCTACTCTTCAGTACTGATGTTTTTGTTGTTTTCCTGTTCTTTCTATCAAATGCATGCTTCTGTCTCATCTTGTCTTTATCCAGCTGAAGTAGGAGTGTGTCAGAACTCTCTTCATCACGCCCAACTAATCAAGGTTCTTGTTTTCCAGGCTCCCGCCCCACATTTTTGTCTCTCCATCATACATATTGTTTATCTTTTCTTTACTCCCTCTCTCCTTATCAGACCAAACTTAGGCCATTATCTCTGACCTCTTACATAACTTTTCACATTGAATCTGTTGTTCGACTTGCTGAAAATGTCTGTCTAATGACAATGATGCAAAATCTTCCCTTTTTCACTTTTAATGCACCAAGATTCTTATCCTTACTAAACATTTTCTCATCTAGATTGCTGTCCCGCCCTCCTCATTAAACGACGTCTGGTTTCAAACTCTGATAAACTGTCCATATTTCTCCTGCAAGTCACCTCTGTTGACTTTAACTTCTCTATTGTTTCAGGTTTTACTACTTATGTATTGTTTTCAACTATGTATGATCTAATCAGAGCTTAATTTGAGCTGGTGGTTTCCGGTGCTCAGCCCCGTCACTAAATTATGAACACCGGCACTTATGACAGTCTGCCACATGATGGCGCTGTCTGTGTAATTTACAGATGAGCAGAACAACAGTTGTTTATTAATTCAATATACATTAAAATCAACTAATACCTGCCATCCAAGCCATTCTTATAGCTTTAAGGGCCTGGAATAGTCTGAATTGTCACACTTGCAGGAGTGATATGGATGGTAGTTGTGTACGTTGTGTCAATGGCGTGGCTGATAGGGGTTGTGGATGGTTCAAGCTGCAGTGACCTCCTTACGAGCACCCGAGCACTTATTCTATTACAAATTAAGTACTGGGTCCAACGCACCTTTCTTTTCTCGTCAGCATTTATACGCTCTTCTGCAATTTGTATCCCCTTTTCCAGTTTCTACTGCCCTGTCCACATTATCCCTGTGCTGAATTCAATATCAATGTATAACATATACATTTTTGTATCTTAAGATATATATATAGCATAAACTGTGAAAAGTTGAACAATAAATATTTAAAATTACACTTAGGCCCTCATTCTGACCCTGGCGGTCGGCGGAGAGACGGCGGTCGGACCGCGAACAGACCGGCGGTATTAAAAATGGCATTCTGACCGCGGCGGTCCCCGCCGCGACCGACCGCCACTTCTCCACTCCGACCGCCACGGCGGTCATGACCGCCGGGCTGGAGTTTGCGCACTCCGGCCCGGCGGTCGTCCCAAGACCGCCAAGGGTATTATGACCCTGCCTACCGCCGCGGTTTCTTGCGGGCGGGAACCGCCGTGTGAACCATGGCGGTAAGCACTATCGGGGCCAGGGAATTCCTTCCCTGGCACTGATAGGGGTCTCCCCCACCCCCCACTACCCACCCGAGTCCTCCCCCCACACCCTCTACCCCACTGCCACCCCCCAGAGGTGGTACGAACCCCCTCCCCACCCCCAGCCCGACATGCACATACATGCACCCCGACATGCACACACCCCCAACATGCACATATACACACCCCCTACACACACATACACAACGGGGACACATACCCGCACACATACATGCAGACATGCGCACCTGCCGAACAGCACACATTACCCATAGACACAGCAGCACCCCCCGCCCGCATACACGCACTCACACACCCCCTCTACACACTCACACGCACACCCCCATGCACGCCCACATCACACAACACCCCTCCACCCCCTCCCCTCACGGACGATCAACTTACCTTGTGCGTTGGTCCTCCGGGAGGCGACGGGAGCCATGGGGAGGTGACCGCCAACAGAAGACCGCCAACAGAAGACCGCCACACAGAAATGTGGGTCGTAATTCTGTGGGCGGTGTTCTGCTGGCGTGGCGGTGGAGGTTGACCAGTCTCCACTTTCCCGCCGACCGCCAGTGTGGCTGCTGGCGTTTTTCCGGCGGAACGCTCCCAGCGGTCAGAATGCGCACAGCGGCATACCGCCGCGGTCGGCGGTCTTCACCGCGGCGGTAACTCGGCGGTCTTGCGAAAAGACCGCCAGGGTCAGAATGAGGGCCTTAATGTCTAAAAGCAAATCATTCATTTACAGTAAAAGCTAATTTACTAAACCTCATCCAAAATAACGTAGTAGCCCAGATGCAATTCCTTTTAAATTATACAAGTAACTTGCATTCACTTGTTGCCTAGCAGTTGCCTCTGTCTTTTTCCCACACAGTTCCTCCAGATGTGTTATTATTCAGCTCTGAGGGGGGCCTCAGGCATTGCCATCCCTGCTACTGCAAATTAAAGAATTGTTTTATACTATTGCAGTACAAAATGGATGTCTTGGTATGATCAATGTCGATATTGGAGGAATGTTAATCTTTCACCAAGTATTTGTGGACTGGAGTTAGAATAGTAAATTAGTGCCTTGGATTATTTTGGGGAAAGTTCAGATCTCTGTAAATATTCTACAGAGGCAGGTAGATTAGTTAAATACGATTATTTAACTAGCTCAAGGCAAATAACTAAAGGCAGATCTCAAAGCCTTGCCTCTTAATAGTGAAAACATGACATAAATGCAATAAAAGACTAATGAGATGCAAATAGTTAACAAATGCATATGCAAGATACAAATAAACATTCTGCAGTGTCATTTTGTTTGGTTAGAGTGTGAGGCCCAGTGTTACCAGTGCTTAATTTGCAACAAAACATAAAGAGGCCAGTGCTTTATTTGAGCCAGTGGTTTCCGGTGCGGGGCACCAGCACTTATTTTTGAGGACCGGCACTTATTTTTCTGCCTCAAGCGTTTACTGCGAATAAAAGACACACATGGGAAAGACGGAGGAAGAGAAAAACGAAAAAAGAGTCACAAAGGGAGAAAGCAGAAAGCTGCCAGAGTGAGCTGAAGGGGCTGGGAGTGGCTGTAAATGGATGAAAGAGGCCCAAGATGGCTGCAGGATTACGATGCCTCAGTCTTCCATGCTCACACATTTAATTGTAGCAGCCGCGTGTTTCAGAGGAGAGCTTTGGGCACTGGCACGTTTTATTTACAAATTAAGCACTTTCCGGGACCCACATGTTTTCTTAGTTGCAAGCCTTTGGCATTGCCAGATACCTGGACTGTCTTCTCTTTATTCCACCTCCTGCCTCTTTCTTCCAGACCAATTCACTTCCAATCTTTTTATCTCACTTTTGCAGGTCATGTTTATTCCCGGCTTTCCCCCTTTGTGGTGGTTTCCCTGCCTTTCTCTCCGTCCTTTTTTTCCGCTTCTCTCCCTTGTTCTGGGTCAAAGTCTGATGACGAAAAATAAGTCATGGTCCCCAAGAATGAGCGCCGGTGGTCACCACATCGATCCACCGGCACAAATTAAGCACAGTGAAATCCTTAACTCGATGGCCTCTTTCAGGCACCCAACAGGGAAGGTTCCGATCAAAATACAGACCATCGTGTCTATACACTGTGATCTGCTTATCTAGGCACTATACAAATAATATCACACTCCAGTCAGTTAGCTTTGTAACACAAACGCTGAATATTTCACCACAGAACCCCACAGGCTTGTTGTGGAGGGAGGGGCTGTGGAGAGCGACCCAGGAAGGCTGAAGAAGCGTGTCCCTTGTGGAGACGGCGAATCTGGGGCATGCATTTGTCACAAGCCGCCTGGGTCATGTTATATTACAAAGATCCCTTATCCGTGCTGACAAGGAGGCCCAGACATAGGCAATCAGAAAGGTCACTGATTCCGCCTTCCAGCACGAGGTGGAGAGAGTAAACCAGATGGAAGCAGATAAAAAAAAAAAAAAAAAACTTGTTCTCTGAAGGTAAAAAGGCCAGAGGCAGCGAGTTTAATGCGCATTTAACCTTTCAAACGCAAACGCACCTTCCGTGAGCCTCCACGCGTCTCGCTGTGGACATGCGGTAGAAGATGGGGACCTGAGCGCACCGGGGTCCTCCCACTGCGCCTTTTCCGCTTTCAGATGGCCAACTGGGCCGCTGAACTTCAGCGGTGGAGAGGGGGAGGCTGCAGAATCCGCCAGAGGAGGTGCAATGCTCGGCCACCTGAACACCAGAGTCAGTACTGATGCTCAGTCACTGATGTGCTGCGACAGGACGTGCCCAGTGCGGAGGCAGGTCCGACCCTCATCCTTAGACTTGATGCTTAAAAGCAGAGAAGTGATACTGAGGCCAAGAGACTCTTACATGTTTCTAAACATCTCCACCGAGAGACAATGTGATGGCCAAAACAACAGCTCGGACACCGAGGTCTACTGAAATGAATTTTCATCAGGGCCACTGGAATTATGCGGTTCTGAGGCCTCAGTGTTGTCTACAACCCTATGTATCTTCCACGTTTTCCATATTAGTCATAATTTACTGCCTTATCTATAAAATGTAGCAAGAAAATGTTTCCATAGCAAATGGATAAAAATGTAATAAAGCGTGGCGACGTGGAAGGCCCATAGCAAAAGTTGGCTCGTCATATTTCAGTTGCTTACTGCTGCATTTGGATGTTAAACTGGTAGTAATAAGTTAACATTTTTGTCCAGTGTTACCGTCAATAAAAAATACAAAATAAAAAAGTAACGGTATCACAGAGTGTGCTGCATTACGCTACTGCCTTTGTTTGCCATATAATTTATTCGACCCTGCCGCATACTTTGGTCCTTCCCTGCCGCATAATTCCAGTAGCCCGTACTTTCATACAGTGTCCACCAGACTGCGGTACGCATCATGTCCTGCTGAACTCCCCCTTTGACCTCATCATGTGACCCTGAGTGCATTTCTAATGCCCTGGTGCTTCAGTTCAGTTCAGAAACTGCACACTTAGAAATGGACAGAAGCACTATGTAGATAAAGTAACATTTACATAACATAACATGCATTTGTAAAGCGCACGTTCACCCAGAGGGTATCTTGGCGCTGAGTAACACGTTTACTGTTACTCAACTCAATGGAACTCATTTCCGCATCCTCCGGAAAGCCTTTAATTGGCTCTGCATCTCCACTAGGAAGACAGTGATGCAGGCCCTTATCACCAGGCGACTGGACTACGGCAACGCACTCTACGCAGGCACCACCACCAAAGTCATGCAAAGACCCTAGACAATCCAGAACGCAGCTGGCAGACTGATCCTGAACCTACCCAAGAGAAGCCACATCACCCAGCACATGAAGGACCTCCAGAAGAGGTGCCGTTTCAAACTCCTGACCCACGCCTACAAAGCCCTCCATAACCAAGGACCCGCCTACCTGAACCACCGCCTGCACTTCCACCAACCTCCCACCACTCCACACACCACACCCTCGCTATGAAACCACACATTCGCCGGTCCCGAGGACGCTTCTTCTCCCATCTCGCCAACAAAGCCAGGAACACCCTCCACACCTTCGCTGACCCACTTCAGAAAGGGGCTTAAGACTTGAGTCTTCAACTAACACCAGCAGCAATTGCCTGGATACCAGGTCAGGTGACAAGCCGCGCTAAACAAGTACCGATTGATTGATTTTATCAACCTCAGAAGGATGAAAGGATGATTGGACCTACCAGGAATGGAACCTGTGACCATGAGGTCAAACACAGGTCCCTACAGTGGACACATTAGTCCACTAAGCCACCAGACCCAGCAGGTGTTGCCTTATTTTGGGTTGCAGGAGAAATCCAACATTCCACATGATCATTCAAAGCTCACTCACCACAGCCCTTTAAGCTCGTTCAAGATCCAAGCTTAACAAGAAGGTGTGAGAGCACAAGTTCTTAATGAGGAGTGCCACACTTTTTGTTTCATTAGTGGCAAGTAAAAAGTCATTGGGTTTCCACAATGATTCCAACCTCAGCTTTATAATCATAACTTACCTTGAGCACTAGTCTAATACAACCTGGAATAGATTACGTAGCAGATGAATTAAGTGTGGGATGTCCGGGTCCAAAGGGGAGCGAGATGTTGTATGCTTCCTGCCATAGAGTGCTACTGATGACATATTACTACACTGATCTGTTTTACTCATCTCTCCTGGATGCAGTGGCGGCGGAGGAGAAGCATCGCCCCACTGGCTCAGAGCAAGCAGCTGAAAAATAAAACAGTATCTTATTATCATTTTATTTTTCAGCTGCTTGCTGAGCAAGTGTGTGCAAGGAGGGGCGGGCCCAGGCTTTGGGAGGGGGGAAGAGGGGTGGAGTGGAGTCACCGGAGTGCACGTCAGCTTGGCCTGCTGTCTTAGGCTGGCCAAACCGAAATGCTCACTTAGGTTCTCCAATCCAGCTGTGTTGCACAGCCGGGTTGGAGAAATAGCATAGACTCCCATGCACTGTCTGAGTGGCAGACCAAGCTGCTCAGACCAATCCTGGTGCTGCTCTCATGCTAGCTATACCATGAGAGTAGTGTCAGGATTGTGTGGGAGCCTGTGCTGGTGTCCCAGGGACTACTGGAGAGAAGAGGAGCAAGACAGTTGGCAGCGTCTGCGGCAGGACAGGTATGTTTTTTAAAAATTTCCCTAATCCCCGTCCCTCTCTTTATCTCACTCTTGCAGATTTGTTTGTAGCACTACTTTTTGTTGCTGTCACTGTTTTCCGATGACTTGCTTCCTCCTTCTTTCTCCCTTTTCTGTCTCTATAGCTCCAGCTTTGGGTCAAAGTCTGATGATGAGAAATAATGCCCAGCCCCTGAACATGAGCATCCTTGCGGTGCCTCTAACCACCAGCACAGATAACACAGACTGAGTGCTGATTAGTCCGCTGAGGCTCAGGTATTTGTTCCTTTGTCCATCACCCGCGTCGGACCCTGCTAAGTAGAGTGTCTGACCATAGATATATGTAACCATATTTTAAGCCAGTGCATGTCTTTAGCTGGACAGGTTCATCACACTTTTTTTCTCCATCTCACATTCATGAGACCTGTGACCGGGTTCTTCACACCCTTTTCTCCATCTCACATCCATGAGGCTTGGGACCAGGTTCATCACATCCTTTTCTCCATCTCACATTCATGAGCCCTGTGACCAGGTTCCTCACACCCTTTTCTCCATCTCACATTCATGAGCCCTGTGACCAGGTTCTTCACACCCTTTTCTCCATCTCACTTCATGAGGCCTGTGACCAGGTTCATCACACCCTTTTCTCCATCTCACATTCATGAGACCTGTGACCGGGTTCTTCACACCCTTTTCTCCATCTCACATCCATGAGGCCTGGGACCAGGTTCATCACATCCTTTTCTCCATCTCACTTCATGAGGCCTGTGACCGGGTTCATCACATCCTTTTCTCCATCTCACCTCATGAGGCCTGGGACCAGGTCCATCACACCCTTTTCTCCATCTCACCTCATGAGACCTGTGACCGGGTTCTTCACACCCTTTTCTCCATCTCACTTCATGAGGCCTGTGACCAGGTTCATCACATCCTTTTCTCCATCTCACATTCATGAGGCCTGTGACCAGGTTCCTCACACCCTTTTCTCCATCTCACATTCATGAGCCCTGTGACCAGGTTCTTCACACCCTTTTCTCCATCTCACTTCATGAGTCCTGTGACCAGGTTCTTCACACCCTTTTCTCCATCTCACTTCATGAGGCCTGTGACCAGGTTCCTCACACCCTTTTCTCCATCTCACTTCATGAGGCCTGTGACCAGGTTCATCACATCCTTTTCTCCATCTCACTTCATGAGGCCTGTGACCAGGTTCATCACATCCTTTTCTCCATCTCACCTCATGAGGCCTGGGACCAGGTTCATCACATCCTTTTCTCCATCTCACCTCATGAGGCCTGGGACCAGGTCCATCACACCCTTTTCTCCATCTCACATACATGAGACGTGATCATTAGGACGATGGACTACTGCAGCGGCGATTGTCTGTGATTTTAACAGGAACCAGTCCGTGGAGTACAGAGGGCCCTAAAATAACGCACTTGAACCTTTGTAAACATATAAACATTAAGCCAGCCAAAAATGTACAGTCTAATGGCCAGCAACTGCTTGTCCTTTGTGAGATCTTAAGCCAGTGTTGGCATTTAAGCAGTGCATTGCAGCTTGCACCATCCTCTACCCCTGCCAGCGTTGTCCATGAGAGTACCAACACAACCACTAACCATCAAGTGTGACAATTCATACTATTCCATGCCACCCAAAGCTCTACGAACGGCTGGGTGGCAGGTACTATTCACTTTAATGTATACTGAAGTACTAAACACTTATGCTCACCTCAGAATTATGCAGACAGCGCCTCCATGTGATGGACTGGCATTAGTGTCAGTGTTGAGAATTAAGGGGGTCATTCTGACCCTGGCGGTCATGGACCGCCAGGGCCAACGACCGCGGGAGCACCGCCAACAGGCTGGCGGTGCTCCCATGGGCATTCTGACCGCGGCGGTACAGCCGCGGTCAGAAACGGAAAACCGGCGGTGTCCCGCCGGTTTTCCGCTGCCCTGGGGAATCCTCCATGGCGGCGCTGCAGGCAGCGCCACCATGGGGATTCCGACCCCCTTACCGCCAGCCTGGTTCTGGCGGTTTTGACCGCCAGAACCTGGCTGGCGGTAACGGGTGTCGTGGGGCCCCTGGGGACCCCTGCAGTGCCCATGCCATGCCCCTGCAGTGCCAATGGCATGGGCACTGCAGGGGCCCCCTAACAGGGCCCCACTAAGATTTTCAGTGTTTGCATAGCAGACACTGAAAATCGCGACGGGTGCAACTGCACCCGTCGCACCCTTCCCACTCCGCCGGCTCCATTCGGAGCAGGCTTCCTCGTGGGAAGGGGTTTCCCGCTGGGCGGGCGGCCTTCTGGCGGTCGCCCGCCCAGCGGGAAACTCAGAATAACCGCTGCGGTCTTATGACCGCGCAGCGGTATTCTGGCGGTTCCCGTTTGGCTGGCGGCGCCCGCCACCAGCCAAACTCAGAATGACCCCCTAAGTGCTGGTGCTGAGCACCAAGAAACCACTGGCTCAAATTAATCACTAATTTTAAGCCAACATCAGTAAGATTGAATGCAATGGTTAGAAACGGGGCTACCAGAATTCAAAGCAGCACTAGCTCTAAGGTGAGGACTGGCTGAACGTGGCACATGACGTGGGCGCCTGGCAGCCATAAATGTCAATTCACCAAAATGCTAGCTGTAGCAGAAGTGACATCACACACCCTTAAACTTTCAGTTTCACACAAACACCTGCACGCATTCTTATGCATACACACATTTACACACACACATACTCTCTCTCACATTAACACATTCACCTGCAAGCACGCACACAACATACATTTAAAAGCAAGTTTTTTTACTTACCCCAGCTGCCAGAGAAGGCTATGTTCCAGCTAATTGTACTCCATTTTCAGGGATGAGCCCGCCCAAGTGCTCTACCCTGCTGTAATCTCTCTATCGGCATTTAACCACGCCCACCACCACGCCCGTCAGTTTCATTGGTTTGTGGGCTAGCCTTTTAAAATGTGCTTGATTTCATTAGTGAAAGGCATGCATATGTCATGCCTTTTCTGGTGTTTAGCCCTCCTCGACAGCACCAGTAAAGTACTGAAAACATACGAGCTCCATGTTTTCCGTATGGTTTCTGGACTACTTTTTCTTTGTATTTGCTATGCAACGCGATCTCTCTGGGCAGTAATCGAGCGCTTTGCATGACATCGACCCTGTTACATGGATAACTGCACTTTTGCCGGTATGTTTGACTCTGAGTGAACTTCTGTTTCCTTGATGTTTACTGTTTTAGAGACCTACGAGTATCGGTACGATAGCGTAGCGCGTTATTCCCCCAACCAGCCCACAATAAATGTAAATACAAATGTTTATTTTGGACGGCCCGTCACTTCCACACGGTCGCTTTTATGTGAAACTATTTTACTTTTCATTTTCAGTTTATGTGGCAAGAAAAATCCGGTTATGAGTTTACAACGCTAATAGCTCTAACTCGAGCAAATGCGAGACCTATTGCATTGCAAATGCTTGTTTATTACACTATCAGCGAATAAAGAAACATTATTCACTGTTAGTGTCATAAAAACATTAAAGAAAATAGAGTGGAGCTCCAGCTGATGTCCAAAAGGACAAGCTGCCTATCGACTTCTGTGTTCCTGGCACTGATTTTGCCACCTCCGAGGTCAGAGGTCGCAAAGGCAGTGCTAGCTGGCTACCCCTAAATGACGTCCATGCTGGTAGCTAGGATAATTGCCAGTGAAGAATCCCACTGAGATAAGCCCGTTTCCAGTGACGTCAAATCACCAAAATGTGATGGGCACCAGAGTCACACGACGTCTTTTGCTCCTGTCTTCTGTTACGTTACAAGAAATGACCTCACAGTGACACCTCATGACCTTACAGTGACACCACATGTCCCTACAGTGACACCACATGACCTTCCAGTGACACCACATGACCTCACAGTGGCACCACATGACCTCACAGTGACACCACATGTCCCTACAGTGACACCATATGACCTCACAGTGACACCACATGTCCCTACAGTGACACCACATGACCTTCCAGTGACACCACATGACCTCACAGTGGCACCACATGACCTCACAGTGACACCACATGACCTCACAGTGACACCACATGTCCCTACAGTGACACCATATGACCTCACAGTGGCACCACATATCCCTACAGTGTCAGCACATGTCCTCACAGTGACCCCACATGTCCCTACAGTGGCACCACATGACCTCACAGTGGCACCACATGACCTCACAGTGACACCACATGTCCCTACAGTGACACCACATGACCTCGCAGTGACACCATATGTCCCCACAGTGACACCACATGTCCCTACAGTGACACCACATGTCCTCACAGTGACCCCACATGTCCCTACAGTGGCACCACATGACCTCACAGTGACACCACATGTCCCTACAGTGGCACCACATGACCTCACAGTGGCACCACATGACAGTCATGACCTCACAGTGCATTGTCTTTCGAACTGATGATATCACATGAAATGATTTCAGAAAGAAAGTGTTTGCTCCAGTGTGATGCACGTGGACACGTTTCTTTAAATTATACGGAAGCTAAGTGCCGCCAGATACAAGGTTTTAAAAAAAGTAAAATTTATGGTCCAAATGGATGGCAGTCTCCAAAAATTGTGCTGTTTTATCACTTTAAATCACTCTGCTCCGTATTAATGTTAACCCCCGTTTACGCCGTGACGCGCGGAATAACAATGGACTCGAATGCGGCTCCTGAGAGGCGTCTGTGGCTGAGATTAATCCCAGCATTCCTACACCCACCAGTTTGTTGTCAATACATAGAAATTCACAGGCTCTAAAAATATTTTTCATTCGATTACAAAAAATGGAAGGGCAGATAACACAGTGTTACTCCCTGCTTGCATAGCGCGTGCCATTGCGCGATCACTTGTGTACTTTACGGGATGGGTGGGTGGATGAATGGATGCGTAACTGGGTGGATGGGTGCTTGGATGGGTGCATAAATGAGAGAAAGGCATCTGAAAAACGTTCTATATATTTTAATGTTTTTAAACTTCACAAATAGGCTAATACATGCGAAATTAAAGCACAGATATGCCTTCCGTTTGGGCTTCAGACTAGGAAAGGTTTTCTTTCTGTAGAGTGCTGTACATGTTAAATAAAGCGCAGTTCACAGGACACCTTCCCTCACACAGTGACATTGTTTCAGGTTTCTCTGTGAACTGCTGACAACATACACAGCAGCCTTTAGCAAGGAAGTGTGTGGTTGATCGATTTGCTGTGACAATGGCTGCGTGTTTCTAATTTTAACCTGTGCCCCTGTACAAAGGGCCACACAGCTGTGCCCCCTTACAAGCTATTATAGGTACCAAGGCTCGTGCAGCGGGCTTCCCTTACCATCTACACACTCACAAAATGCCCTTGGAGTTCTGTGTCCTTTCAATTGCACAACAACCAGGAATTGTGACCTTAAAAGCCTGGCAGGGGATGAACCAACTGAATAAATGTGGAGGTGCCACCCTCAACCCAGGGCTCTCACCATGAACTGGCCAGGCATAAAAAAACCACACAGACTCAGTAGCCAAGCATAAAAACACCGCACAGGCTCGGTAGCCAGGCATAAAAAGACCACACAGTCTCGGTAGCCAGGCATAAAAACACCACACAGACTCAGTAAGCCTAATTCATAAAAAATATATTTTTATCTGTCACCTGAAGCACGATGGCCTTTTTAAAGAAATTAATAGTGAAAGTTCCAGTATACCAGAAAAACTCATTTTTACCCATCTGTATTATCAACAGTTTGTTTTTAGGGTCGAGCGCGCAAAGCGCTCTGTCCCCGGTGTAATCTCTCTATGGGTTTGTAACCACAGCCATGTCACGCCCATCAGTTTGGTTGGTTTGTGGGCTTGCCTTTTAAAATTTGCTTGATTTCATTAGTGAAAGGCATGCATACGTCATGCCTTTTCCGTTTTTTAGCCCTCCTCGAGTGCACCAACCAACTACTGAAAAAATACGAGGCTCTATGTTTTCTGGATGGTTTCTGGACTACTTTTTCTCTTTATTTCGTAGGCAGCGGGATCTGGTTGGGAAGTAGTCGAGTGTTTTGCGTGACATCAACCCTGTTACATGGATAATTGGACTTTTGCCGGTTACATGGATTATTGCAATTTTGCAGGTAACATAGATAATTGCACTTTTGCCGATACGTTTCTCTGCGAACAAACTTCTGTTTCCTTTTGTGTGTCTGTTTCGTGCTCATGGCAGCCATCAGCTCACTTATGTGAAACTGTTTCGCTTTTCATTTTCAGTTTATGTGGCAAGAAAAGTCCGGTTAGGAGTTTACAAGGCTTATAGCTCTAACTCGAGCAAATGCGAGACCCGTTGCATTGCAAATGCTTGTTTATTTTATTCACATTCGTGTATTTTAGTGCAGCAGATGGTCTAAAATTAATCAATGCAATTCATCAAAGCTTGGTAGGCGTACAAGTGATCTTAATCAAATTGATGAATTGTATTCTGAACACTTTCCCTTCTGTTTTTGAGGTAACTCTTTTAGATAAGGCTCAGCTCTCAAGGATGTAACAGGTACAGTGGATTAAAGCACAAGGCTCTTAGCAGTGGGTTTTTAAGTGGGATGAAAAAAGCGGGAGGATCTCTAAATGGGGTGTGGCCTAAGTAATTACCAGGCACGACTTAAACATGTAAATGACACTTCTGTGATTCCCATACCCGCCTGACCGGTGTTTTGGTTCTTCTCTGAGCTTCCCATTACTGCAGCCACAAGATATAGGGCACAAAGAGCCTCTGCAGTGGTGGCGGAGTCATTGTGGCAGTCATTGTGGCAGAGTCGTCGTGGCGCAATCGTCGTGGCAGAGTTGTCGTGGTGGAGCCGTCATGGTGGAGTAGTGGTGGTGGAGTGTCTGCAATTAAAATTCTAATTTCAGAGTTTCTGCCACGACGGCGGAGGCTCTTTGTGTGTTGGCCCAATATGCTACACAGCTGGCATACTCCTAAAACCAGCCAGGACTATTGGCTTTGTCAATGGTTGTTAGATGTTTAAGACAAGTGAGTAACAATAATGATTTTGTTGTAAAAGGTAATATTGAAAAATTGTCAGACTGCAAATTAAACATTACTGAGGCCTGTGGAAATTTAGTGGTCCCCACAGTGTCTCAGTCACTGCTGCTATGTTCACTCAGTGTTAGACATGTACGCTCTTTTTTCTGGCCCTAAAAAGTAAACTACCCTGACCCCCCACCCATCCTGAGCCCTAAAAAAAAAAAAAACTACCCTGACCTCCCCACCCCTAAAAACTAAACTACCCCGACACCCCCCACACTAAACCCTAAATCCACCCCACTGCTAAAAACTACCCACCAACCCTGCCCAAACCCCACTTACCTCACTGCGTCCTCTCCCGATCCTTCCTTCTCTTCTGCCCTCCCTCCTCCCGCCCTTCCTTAAACCTTCCCCCACCCCTTTAAAAATAAACTACCCCGACCCCCACCCTAAGCCCTAAAAAAAGAATACCCAAACACTCCACCCTGCGCCTTAAAAAAAAAGCCTGTCCGACTCCCCACCCACCCTAATCCCTTACTCCACCCCCTACCCCTGCCCCAGCCCCCCTTACCTCACAGTGTCCTCTGTGTCCTCTACCAAACAACACATGTCTTTTTCTGTACCTTTACCATGCATATGCGTAGTTCAGCACATGCGTGGTGAAGGCACAGAAAAAGCCATGCGTAGTTCAGGCAAGCGTAGTTAAGCTTCCGTGGGAACCGTCCGCATCCTCAAGGACGCATTGTTAAGGACATTTCCCCCATCCATGGCACTCATGCTCTGCCATTGCCTGCAGGCATAGCTAACATACTCTGATCCATAAGGTGCGATGTGCTCTTTTTTACCCCAATATTTGTCTTTTTTTTAGAATTTTTTGCTTTTCGGCTCTACAGATTTCTTCTCATAGTGGCATATCAGCATGTCGGTCCAAAATGGCCGAATCAGAAACGACAAAAGGTACTTTTTACATTGCAAGTATTTACTACACTTAGAAAGACATGGCATTTTGAGTTATATGCTATACCACAAATAGGTTTCACAGCTCCAATAGGATCTGCATCAAACCAAGGGATTGAGGGAGCAGGAGCGACACTTATGCTTCCTCTCCGCTGTCAATGAAGGAAGTGTGTATAGTGCATAGCATCGGAAAAACAACACATTCAGAAGAGGAGGGGAAGGGTGGGAGTAATATAGGGCATGTCTAAAGGGGGAAGGCATAAGAAGAGAGGGGTCCTGGGGTTGTTGGCCACAATACTGATGAGCGATAGCAGAAGGGGTGGTGGAGGGAGTTCACAAGAAGGATAGACATAAGGGACGGTAGGAGAAGAATTTATTAGCGAGGTGGGGAAATTGTGTGATGGAGGCATTGGATGAGGGATGCGGGCGAGGGTATGGGGATGCAATCCATCACATCCTCCTTTGTCAGCGGGCAAATAAAAAGGGCTCTCCCTTACAATGAAAAATGTAGTTTATCACCTATCCCAAAAGGATCCCTTTCCCTTTTGCAAATGAGTTACCATCCCACATCGGAAATCAGTAACTTTTTTCATTTTGTGACCAGATTAAGATCACAAAACGTTAATACGTGCGGTGCCAAACTGATATTTGAAAGAGACATCCAGATCACGCCCCTTCCGAAGACTGATCCAGTATCAATTTATAACACATAGCAATTCAGAAACAGATTTCTGAACCTCTGTATAGTTTAGTACAAAGAAAAACAATTTGCATTGGAAATCCTTCTTATTTACTGATTCAGATGGTTTGTGAATGCTAAAATCATTGATACATCTGGCCCCTCCAAAGCACCATAGCTGTGAAGTCTAAATCTGGGATGCTGTCCGGATCACCCTCTGCACTTTCTCATGTGTCACCCTCCATGCACATCCTCTCTGCCTCATACTATAAATCCTACATGCTATTTGTATGAGCTGTTGGGTACCCATGCAAAGAATCTTCAATTTTTGTGGTGAGCCTCTTAATCAGATGAGAGGTGATCTACCTCAATGGTGTCTCTGATCAGTGCATGGATCTCCCATTTCATGGCTCAATCGGCATCCCATCCACAAGATTAAAACTTCCATTCGTCTCCAATGCCTTGGCCCCAGCCCCAGTAGTTTTTCCGAGTTCACCTGAGGCCCCTCCACTGGGTCCAAACTGTCCTCTGTCAAATCTTGCTGCAGCGTCAAACAAACAACTGAAACCAGCCGGTTTATCTGAACTTGGATGTCCTCCACCAACCGGTCTGACCCCCGAGTGGCCACACGATTATATGCTTCTCGATAAAATATCATACTGACCCAGTTGAGCAGCCTCGGGTGTCCCAGAATTGTTGAACAGTTCAAGAGTACCAGCTAGTTTCATTTGTTTGTTTGACGCTGCGCAGAGGTTTGATGGAGGACAGTTTAGACCCCGTGGAGGGGCATCAGGTGCCTAACATTTCTGTACCATGCACGTTTATTTCCTTGAATTCCCTGGTCCTGAGGAGGCCTGGAATCACTGTAGGCCGAAACACGTCGACATTTGAAGGAGTCCGAGAACACTGATTAGCAATAGACTAGGGCAGAGTTAGGATGACTAGCAGGCTTTTGGTCGTGCTTCCCTGTCTGGATAAGGACTACCTTCAGGTGGATTGCGCATTAAAAGGCCCCGGACTATCACCTTACCTTTGCGAAAAATCACTGGAAGCCACAAGGAAATGAATGCAATAAAATATGATTTGTTTGTCTGTTTTGTATATGTGATTAGTTTTTCTATGGTTATGAGCTGGAACAATACAGACTGTATAAAAAATATGTGCGGCAACAATTTATAAGTGCCTAAAAAACTGATGTCTAGTGACAATGTACGGTGTCACTGTTGACAAGTAAAAATTTAATCAATCCCTTCTTTTTCCACTGTTTATTTTTCAAGTATTGACGCCCAGGAAGCGAGGGGTTATTTGGGCAAACTCTGTATGTTAGGCTGTATTCGGACCAGGGGCAACATCTTGTTTTGATTTAGCAATGACCATACATAATTGCTTATTTCTGGAAGAGATTCTAGGTCCTTCTCTATATAAAAATCAGTTTTTGCACAGGTTACATGTGATTTGCTGTTACTATACTATACATTGACATGACTAATTCGATCTTTTGCGCTAATATTCAAATTATTTGCTCACGTACGCCCTATATTTAAGTTTTTCACAAAGCCCAAAGATTGCTTAACATTGTTAATACTACAATAAAAGAGCAAAAGAGACCGTTTTTATTTTGGGTGGTGAATTTCGCCTCCCAATTGTCTTTTTTATAAAAGGATCTTAGCTCTTGCACTCATTATAGTTGCACCAGTTTTCCAGCTCAAGGTAACTTACGTAATTTTATTTTCCCTGCATTGTTTCTTCTTTGTGCAGTGCCAAGGTTTCAGTTACCATTAATTTTGTAGTGTGTGAGATGCTATGCGTGATGCCATTACAGTATGTAATGTGCCAGATTTTCCCAACAGAAATTACACACACGCACACACTAGGTTTTTATAGTTAGGACCTAGTTTCTATAGAAAAGGAATTTTTTGTTTTGCTAATAACTTTGGCACCGTTTGATGAAAGTGGGGTCCCAAAACACATTTTTCCCATTCATTTTTCTATAGGGATTGTAAAAAGGCCTGTTTGTTATTTGGTGTAAATCTGTTCAGTAGTTTTTGAGAAATTAAAGAAAATTCTAATTTGTATATATAGGGACGCGAAGGCTTCGGGAACCTTCCTGATCTCATGCTGAGATCTGATTGGCTGCCAACACTTCAACATGGAACATGTTGGGACTCGTCTTCAGCTCAGCCCCAGAAAACAAGATGAAAAAACAAAAGGGGCCAGGGTAGGGACACCCTGACCCCTTAGGTCTGATGCTGGGGTCCCAGAGGGACCCCCCCAGAGCTAAAAAGCATTTTTTTAAATTTTGGCTGTGAGTCGTGTCGGATCCGTGGATCTGGAAAAAAAAAAAAAAAGCTTGTGCTCAATAATTCTGAAGTCCCCGGGTGGGCCAAGTCCCGGGGGCACTGCCATTTTAGTGCAGGGGGCCTCCCGGTCCCTTCTTTGCCCCCTGGATTGCCAAATCCCCGTGGCTTTGAACATTTATAACCTGGGGCCAGATGGCCCCCCTCCTGCAGCCTTGGGTGCCGCCACCTCCCCGTGGCTTAAAACAAATTCAATGTAGGTAGGCCTCCTGGCCTCCCCACAGCCCCGGGGTTCTCATCAATAATTTTATTGCAAATGTTGGAGTGATAATATCAAACAAGCCATAGAAGATGTGATCAATGATATAATATTTGGAGTAAATAGCTGTGCGTGGCAAAGACGTGAGTTATAGTTACCTTAGTGCGCGAGTTATAGTTAGTTGAAATAACTCTAACTATAACTGCTGAATTTCTATGGGTTTGTACGAGTAAATTTAGAACCTAACTATAACGTCCCTGTGACCTTTGTTTTTTTCAGTGAAATTCTATGTTTTTTTAATGTAAAGTAATTTTAATTACTACAGTATATGTTAATCCAACCACAGCCAAGCACAGCCTTTGGCCGGGCGCAGCGGGGGTTGGCTACAGGGCCTGGCCTGTGGCCAGGTCCAGCAGCGAAGCCCTTATAACCACCCAACCCCACGCAGTGCATGACCTTTGACCGTGCGCAGCAGGGTTGACCACAGTGCCTGACTCTGCCAGTGGATCTGTGAGTGGGTGCATGAGTGTCTGAGTGGGTCTGAAAGTGGGTAAATGAGTCTATGAGTGGGTCTGAGTGGGTGTATGAGTGTCTGAGTGGGTGTGTTAGTGGGCGCATGAGTCTCTGAGTGCATGTATGAATGAATGAATTAGTGTATGAATGAGTCTGTGAATGTTTTTTTAATTTCTTTTTGCTTATTCGCGATTAATCTCAATTAATCTTGATTAATCGTGAATATCGTGCATGGTGAAGAAAATCATTTTAAATCCAGAATTCGACCCTCAAATACCTATATACCACCCCCTGGGTCAGGGTACCTCCAACCTGACCCCTTATGCTACTTTTCACTTTGTTTTTCAGGCCCAGGGAGCATCTCCCTGGACCTTAAAATGGCAGCTGCAACTTTCTGTTCAGGGTGTGGCCAGTCAATTACATTGCATCTATTTGTGCATGCATTCTCGAAAATTCATGAATATTCACGAATTATTCACCACCTCAAGTATACAAAATTATTTTCTCATTAATAACTCATAAACTATTGAACAGATTTACACCAAACACCCTAAATCACAATCTGTATACCAACAGCTAGTGTTCTGCCAAATTTGGTGTAATTTCATCCAGTGTTTTGGGCCGTAGTCATGTTCAAAGGTCCTATGGGAATTAACATGGGAAACACAACTTTTTGCCCCCCACCCCCTTTTTTCTTGGCCCTCGCTTGACGATCATCCCCAAACTTTTCATTCACAACAAGAATCATTGGGGCACTTTTTTGGAAAATTTCGTGAAGATTTGTCAAACGGTGCTAAAGATACAGGCAAGTCAAAAAATGCGTTTTCTATTGAAACATAGTCCTTACTATAACTACCTACTGACGACCGTCATATATATATATTTATTATTGTACTGGATCCTATTTAGTTTTATTGGGAATCAGGGTTTCGGTCAGCCTTCTGGCTTGCAGACCTGTGCCCCCATCACCGAGTGACTTTTAACCTGCTTAGCCTGCTCTGTTTTAGCACATTTATTTAATTATTTCTTCCAAGAAGGCTGCTATGTTTATAGTTAGGAAGATGTTTTGATTTCACGTTATCAGTGCCACTCTGCGAAGGCGTCACTAGCAGTGTCAAAGACAAGTGATACATACGTAACTATTCACATCATGTCCCTTTCCCACTTATGTGTGACAGGAACACAATGTAACTTTGGAGGGAATTGTTAATGTAATTGCCACCCCAAGCATGCCTTCTTATCTATTGTTTGGGAACATCTCTGCATCAGGGATCCTACAAGATCTGTATAAATAAATCTCATGCAGACAAGGTTATCAGAGGGGTTTCTACTAAATGCTTTCGACGCATCTATGCTGCATGTCGCCTTGATGCAGACCCAGCCTTCGTGTCCCCACGGAGTCTGAGCTAGAGACCTCATTCCAAGGTAACAAGGATTAGGGGGCGCTTCTCATGGACATGGTACTTGTAGATTACGTTTAACACACCTAGCTCTCGTTAGGGAAGAGATGAGGTTCTCCATGCTGGATATTAGGGCCTATTTTACATCTCATGTAATTGCAAGATAGTGGGGGTCTTTGTATTCACGACTCTCGTTTTTACAATTCTGCCTCTTGCATTGTTCATTATCCTAATCATTGCAGCTCATGCATTTTACAGTAGATTGCAGTCTTGTTAATAAAATCTATTGAAAATGTTACTGCATCTTCTTCATTGCCTGTGTGTGACTGAGACTTGTTGCTCATGTGGGAAAAGGGTATTCTTCGTTCAACCACGACTCCCCTGAGATGTCGTACTCTGAGCCCATGCATAAAGGCTGCCAGAAATCACCTTTTACTGTTTGGGTATTTGGTGAGGTACTGCTTGTGAGCCGGGAGGGTTGGGATGACAGTTGTGACTTGTTGTAGGACTGGCTTAGTCGCCTACAAATAAAAGTGCTGTCATCCCTAAACCAGCAGTCTTGCTGTTGTATGTTGTAAGTACTGTGGTAGGTTGAGGGGTGGAATGTGGAATGTGGAATGTGGGGAGGTGGAACGGAGTGGGAGGAGGAGACGGGATTCTGATGGTGGTGACGGTTGAGAAAGGATGTGCTGATCTTCGTAAGGAAAAAAACTTCAAAAGTACAAGTTTACCCGTGTCTTCATCCTTACATTTTGGCGACGAGGGAAAGGAGAACTCATTAAAAAAGGAGTGGATTTTTTTTTTGTAAAAGAATTACAGGACGTGCTCCGGGCGCACACTACGGAGGAAGTGAAGGAGAAGTATTTCACGCAATTCCTACTGATGGAAAAACATGATTTGAACGGGTGCGTGACATGGAGGCACGGCAGTAAAGATGGTCTTTCAGTTTTTCATTTTTTTTTTCTTTTTCCCTTCTTCGCTGCCTTTGCCTGCCTGTTTAAACTGCCCTTGGGGGTTCGGTCGCGCGGCCCAGTTTGAACGAAGCGCCGCGCGACATCCTTTTGTGGATTCAAGCGCATGTTGTGCGCGTTGTGATCGGCGCGCGGTAGGGATCCATCGCATCGCACCGCATTGGATGTCTGCCAAATTGACACAAATCACATTAGAAATATCCCCTGCCTATTTGTGCAGCCCTGTACTCGAGCACAACTGTTTCCTGCTGTTCCTGCCGTCTTTGCTGTTTTCTGTATGTTGTTCTGGACAGTCCCTCCAATCAATGTCACTAAAGAAGGACTTAAAAGGAAAAATAAGGAAGAAGAACATAATTGTGACAAATAGAGATTAACTTTATGGACAAGAAAATTAGGTGTCATAATTGTTTTGTAATTTTTTTGTTTGTTTTCTTTTTACTTTTTTCTATATATTGATATATAAAAAAAGGGAGAAAGGATGCAGTTTGAACCTCCCGCAAAGTTTTTACAGAACAAGGGAGAGCCACCAATGCATTGGACTAGGTGGAAGGAGGAGTTTTTGACTTATATGAAAGCGATTGATGACGACGATAGGTCGCAAGAAAGGAAGAAAAATATTTTATTACATTGTTTAGGCTCTGAGGGGCAGATGGTTTTCAGAACTTTGCCTCCAGTACTGATACAAGATCAAACGGATGGAGAAGTGGATGTTTTCAAGGAAGCGCTAATGAGATTGGAGAAGAGATTCAAACCTACTGCAAGTCTAGCATTAAATAGATTCAAGTTTTATACCAGGGCACTGCATTCAGATGAGACATTTGATGAATTCCTTACAGCACTGCGAGGATTATCTATACATTGCAATTTTGGTGATATGACTGATGAGATGATACGGGATCAAATTATAGTGCATGTGAAAAGTAGGAAGATCCAAGAACATCTGTGGGTTATGAGAGATCCTAAATTGGAAGATGTAATTTCTACTGCGAAAGCTCTAGAGCAATCTGAGAAGTGGATGAGATCTGTACAGGATGTCGACAAAGTTAGAAATATAGAATCTGAGGTGGTGGGTGCAATGATGGGTGGTAATTCGAGTAGTAATCCAGGTGTCAAGAATACTGGTGTTGGTAGAGAGTGGGTGAAACAAGATAGGGTGGAGAAACTATCCTGTTTCCGTTGTGGCAGTGTCAACCATCTTGCATCGTCGCCCCAGTGTCCAGCAGTTCGGAAAGAATGTATGAAATGTGGAAGGTTGGGACATTTTGCTCGGGTATGTAAAGATTTCAAGAAAAGTAACTATGTTGCCAAAGGAAAGATGGCGTGTGTTAGTAGTGGAAAAGAGGGCGATGATTGGCTGAAGTGTGGTAGTGAGCAAAAGGGCATGGTGTTGTCACTCAAGAATGGGGAGGAAATAGTGTGCGAACGGATAAAACAACCTAGATGTGAGGTACAAATCGCTGGGAGGAAGCTGGAGTTAATGGCCGATTCGGGGTCACCTTGGACAATTGTTACACAGGATTATTTTAAGCAAGTTTTTGAAGGAATTTGGGATATGACCGATTTGAAGGAACCAGATATTATTGCTGAAAGTTTTGATGGGAGAACTATTGATGTGACTGGTTTCGTCGAAACTGTAATCATTTTTAAAGAGAGATGTGCCAACATTAAATTGTATGTTGCAGTTAAGGGTGTTAATGTCCTAGGATGGAGGGACCAAGGAAAATTGGGTGTAATTTTGAATCCCCAGTGTAGTGAACCAGTGTTAGTGGTAGAGTCAAGAGAGGCAACAGAGTGGATTACTTCTAGGTTTCCACAGGTTTTCACTAGTAAATTGGGCAAATTGACCAACTATAGTCACAGAATTAAAGTCAAGGCTAATGCCAAACCTGTAATTCAGAAACTTAGGAATGTTCCTATCAGTGTCAGAGAAGAGTTAAAGCAGATCTTATCAAAAATGGTGAATGAGGGTGTGATAGAAGAGATTGAATCTTCTGAGTGGGTTTCTCCGATCGTCTTAGCACGAAAATCGGACAAATCTTAGAGACTGTGTTTGGATCTGAGAGCTGTAAATGCTAACATCATTGTGAATTGCCATCCTTTACCCAAGATTAATGAGGTTATCAGTATGTTGGAGGGGGCGAAAAAAAAATTCCACACTGGATTTGAGATCAGCGTCTCACCAAATTGAATTAACGGAAGACTCTAGGCATCTCACAGCGTTCATCACCCCGCAAGGTTTATACCAATTTAAGAGGATGCCGTTTGGATTGGCGTCAGCAGCGTCAGTCTTCCAGCGAGCGATGTTTCATCTGTTTAAAGACATGGACAAATATGTGAAGTGTTTTCAAGATGATGTTTTAATCTTCTCAAAGGATGAGGTTGAACACAAACTGCATGTAGAAAATGTTTGTAAAGTACTGAGTGTGAGTGGTTTGACTTTAAAGGAAAAGAAGTGCAAGTTTTTCTCGAAATCTGTTGAGTACCTAGGTCATACGATTTCGGGAGAAGGGGTGTTACCAAAACGATCCCTAGTAGAAGCAATAGTAAATGCTCCTGCTCCTGACAATCGTGAGAAATTATTATCATTCACTGGTTTGTGTGAGTATTATAGCAAATTTATTGAGAATTTTGCTACAAACATGGAGCCTTTGAGGGAGCTTGCACATAAAGGAGTCCAGTATGTGTGGACAGAAGAACAGAGTAATGCATTTGAGAAGATTAAAAGAGAAATAGTACAGGCGCCTACTTTGAGGCCTTTCTGTGTGGGGGCACAATGCATAGTAACCATTGATGCAAGCATGTATGGGATTGGTGGTGTTTTGTCTCAGATATGTGGAAAGGACAAATGGAATGTTACGTTTGCCTCTCGCACATTGACGGATGCAGAAAGAAGGTATGCAGTAATTGAGAAGGAATTGCTAGCATGCATTTGGGCTGTGGAGCAATTTCGGGACTATATTTGGGGGTCCAGGTTTATTCTGCAGACAGATCATAAGCCTTTGGTAGGTATTTTATCTCCAGGTGGAGGTTGGAATGCCACTGCTCGTATTGCCAGACTTGTTTCCAGGTTGCAAGAGTATTGTTTTAAAATTGAGTATGTGCCGGGTAGAGGTAATGCTGTAGCGGATTGTTTGTCGCGTCTTCCACAGGATGAAGGGAAAGGAGTGGTGAGTATTTTGGAAAGTGACGTAGTATCTGCTGTGTCCGGATACATGTCTGCCGAGTTTGGTAGTATACACGAGGATGAGTGGATGAGGTGTGATGAGGAGGATTTGGCTCTCCAAGAGGTTAAGAGATATGTGAGGGACGGTTGGCCAGGAAGGAGTAGTATAGCTGCAGAGATAGAACCATATGGTAAAGTTAGGGATGAATTGGATATAGAGAATGAGTTGTTGTTTAAGAATGGGAAGTGCATTCCACTCAAGGGTATGCAAGAGGTGATTTTGAAATTGGCACATGGTGGTCATCCAGGAATGTCTTCTATGAAAAGATTGATACGCACTTGTTTTTGGTGGCCAGGGTTAGACAAAATGGCGGATCGGGTAGTGAGGGAGTGTAGTGTGTGTGTGAATGCGGAGAAAATGCTGAAAACAGTACCTGCTCCTCTTGCACCTGTTCCCTGGCCGAATTGTCCGTGGCAGAAGTTGGGCTTTGATGTTTCTGGCCCATTTGTTTCCCTTCCAACAGACACACGTTATGCTTTGGTGTTAATTGACTACTTTTCCAAATGGCCTGAAGTGAAATTGGTTGCCCAGGCGACATCTGCAGCTGTTATTGAGTTTTTCAAAGAAGTATTTGCTAGGGAAGGATATCCGGAGGTGTTGATTTCGGATAATGGCGTCCAGATGACTTCTGGTGAAATGCAAAGTTTTTTTAAATATAGTAATATTAAACATGTTACTACCCCTCTATATGATCCTCAAGGTAATGGTCAAGTAGAGAGATTCAATCGAGTTCTTAAGGATAGTATTTTCTGGGCAAGAGGATTTGGGGGAATGTGGAAAGAGAAATTAAGGGAGAAGTTGTGGTATTATCGCATTACCCCGCAAAGTACCACAGAAGTGAGCCCATTCAAATTACTGAAAGGAAGACATCCTGTGTCTAAATTATGTCCGTGGTGGTTTAAGAAGAAGCTGAGTAAGGACTGGGAGAATGTCTCAGTGGAGGAAGTCAGAGAAAGGGTGCGGTGGAAACAAGAGAAATTTAAGAAGAGATATGATGACAAGTGGAAGGTGAAAGAACCTAGTTTTTCAGTTGGTGATTGGGTGAAGGTGCGTGAGCCAGGTTTTGTGAGGAAAGGTGCGTCTAAGTTTGGCAGGGCTTTGAAAGTGATAAAAGTGTTCAGAAAAAGTGTTGTTACACAGGATGGTAAAGTGTGGAATGTGAGCAGATTGGCAAAGTGTGCAGGAAATAGTAAATATCAAGGCGAGAATTGTGGAACTGATCCGTTAGTTATGTTTGGAAATGGTATGCAATCTTGTGAATGTATAAAGGAAGGGGCAAGTTGTAAACAACAGGAAGTCGTAGAAGATGGGTCTTGTGAAGGAGAGTGTAATATGGAGTTGGATGATAGTGATGTTAATGTTACTATGGATGATAATTCTGTTGCAAATTATCATCCTGCGAGTTATAATTCTGTTGCGTCACGAGTAAAGTCTTATGTTAGGACGAGACGTCAGTCTGCCAAATTCAAAGACTTTGTTTAAAAAAAACAATAATAATAATTTTTACATTAGGTTTTGATTTACAATATATTTTATGTATTTTGTTGTTATATGTATTTTAGTGTTTGATATTACATTTGTTGTTTTTGTTTTAAGGAGGGAAAGTGTGTTGTATGTTGTAAGTACTGTGGTAGGTTGCGGGGTGGAACGTGGAATGTGGGGAGGTGGAACGGAGTGGGAGGAGGAGACGGGATTCTGATGGTGGTGACGGTTGAGAAAGGATGTGCTGATCTTCTTAAGGAAATAAACTTCAAAAGTACAAGTGTACCCGTGTCTTCATCCTTACACTTGCCTAGATCAAGAGTCCAACTACCAACTGGCGCCACCAACAATGGTGTTTTGGCACTAATTTACGGATGTCCTGAGTACCTGTATCTCATGCACAACAAGTACCCTAAGTACTATTATACGGAGACGTCCGTGTTCTTTGAAATAATCCTTCTCAGTTGAACAGGGAGCACCTAACTAGGCTGTAGGTTTTTCGAGCTCGAACTCTTAAAAGGACCTTTTCCCCACTTGGTGTTCCACATCTTTACCCATTTCACAATATGGCTAACGCCATAGACATTCCAGAAAATGTCGGACATGCACTAACACTGCATCTAATAGGGCATGGCTTAACAGATGGGGCAGGGATGTCACATTCATTGTAGAAGCTCATGAAGCTTACCAAACAGAAACATTCTATTCCTGGGTCACCTTCCCTGAGGAAGACTCTAGAACATACACATCCCACACATACAGAGTTGCAAACGTACCAAGCATGCCAGTATCTTGAAATGTCGATTATTTATCAAGAACATCCGAACTGGTTTAATGGCGCTCTACCACAGATAATATAATCCGAGAGATTAGGTCCCTTAGGTAATGATAGACCAATGGGGCAATGTTTGCCATATATACATCACACCCCGGTGTACCAAACTTGCAGGCAGCTGATCGGCGCAATCTTTACAATGAGCTAATAACATTATACAGACGACTTGTTCAGTTCGTAATGTGAACTTTGAACACAACACCATCGTGTCCAACACCACCAGCACCTGCTGGATACCAATTGGCAGTTACTGAGATTAACCCACAAAGAGTACATTCTATAATGGGCAAGGTGCCCACGGAGTGAGAGAAAATCCCGTTCTGGATAACCCCGAAAACCAATCAGCTGAAAGCTGTGTTTACCCATACGGGACCACAGGAGAAACATTGAATTTTCACAATGTGCTTGCCTATCGGAATGGTTCCCTCAGTGGACGACTGCATCACATGGGGTACAGTCTTCGCTGCAGTTATACACTACCACACATAGTACCCCAACACTAGCCAATTTACCTGAAGTGTTGAAACAAGTTCAGAACAAACATAGGGTTGCACCATTGGGGATTAAATTGATGCGTAACTTCGATGCAGTCTCCTCAATAATACTCAGTAATATTACATGGGAAGCTGCAGCGTTGGCCACACGCCAGCTGCTCCAAGAGATTCCATACGTGGAACAGGAGAAACAGCTACTGAAAATTATTTCCGATACCTATACTAGTATAGGATGGGATAGTTTGTGAGCCAAGCCAAAAAGGTCTGAAATTGAGAGTACCATCCCCAAGGAAGGTACCAGACAAGCCAGGAGGGTTCTAAAAAGCATTGAGATAAACAAAAACAAAATAAAGACAGATGAAGTCAGAGAGCAGAGTCTCCACATCCAGAGAACTCCAAAAGGAGATATAATCTCAGAAATAGAGAAAACATAATCGCTCCTGACAGATATACTGATTTACGTTGCTCTTGTTCCATCCAGGATGCACCAGATGGACGACGCGAGAGAGTGGGCCGGTCAGAGTAACGTCCTGACTACATGAAGTAGAAGAAAGACTGTCACAGTGGTCTTCAGACAAGAAAGAAGACAAGTCCCCACAACAAAAGCTACAATTTAAAAAGAAAAAGGTGGCAGTGATTTCAATCAAACATGCCAGCAAACTTGAGACCTTGCTGAAGAACAAGACATGGGCAGTGACCCTGCTGGACAGCGCAGCAGAAGTCACAATATGTCACCAGAGTCTGAAAGATCACCTGGATGCGACAACAACTAGCAACTTTATTGCAGTAGAGACTGCGGATAGGCGTCTTCTCCCACCCGACAGGGTTTATGATTTAAAGATCCAAATTGAGGGAGAGAATAGAGCGCACCGATAGCGTAATATTCTGAGATGAACTTATTTATGATATCCTATTGGCCGAAAGAGACTGGCCTCCTGAACACGTCCATAAGCTCCCACATAAGGAAGATGCCATTTGGCCATCTTGCTCTGATCTTGTTCCAGAGGTGGTAAAACAAGCCTACGCTGTCAACTGGGCTTTAGCGCAGGTACCTGCACTATATGGCAACCATGTAGGTTGGGATAAGGATACTCCTTATCATATAATACTGATTAGGTCTACGCCTCAGCACCAGCCTCAATATCCTATTAAGCACGAAGCCAAAGCTCCAGTGAGGGAGATCCTCACTCAGCTTGAGTACCAGGGAGTAATAGAACCCTGTGTCTCTACAATGAATAACCAGTTATTCCTCGCTGCAAAATCCGACCATTCATATAGAATAGTCTCAGGCTACAGACACCTCAACAGTCACACACGTACATTTGCAATCCAAAATTCACACACCACCGCACTAATTAACAACATAGTACATGAAAAATACAAAACAACCTTGGATATTTCCAACGTTTTTTTCTGTCAGAACTTAGCACATGAAAGTTGGGACCTGAGTTCATTCTCAATTTGGCTCACAAAAACGCTTCTGTTATTTGCCCCATGGCTACAAGAACAGCCCAGGGTTGTTTTCAGCTCATGTAACATCAGTATTGCACGATATTGACTCGAGGTGTTGTCCTGTGTGGATGATATCTATCTCACAGATGACGATCTCAACATTCATCTCACGGGGTCGATCGGATCATTTTAGGATTCGCAGCCCCTTGGCTACAAATTCAGTTTCAAGAAACCAAAAATAGCCTTTCTCAATGTATAGTTCCTGGGATATGAGCTATCAAATGTGTGCACGAGCCTGGCCCCACACTTTCTAGAAAAATGTGCTCAATTACAACCACAAGCACTATCAAGAAACTGCTGTCTTTACTTGGTTTCTTCAACGCTGGCAGAACTTGCATTCCTCACTATGCACAACACATCAAGCCACTCTATGATTTAATACGCCCAGATTTCTCAAGCAGACACTGAACAGTTGAACACACATGCACCCTTAGAGGATTGCAAAAGGACATGCTAGAAGCAAAACACTTACACACCTGTGATAACTAAACAAATGTTGTCATCAGAATAATTGCTGGTGCCATTAGGTTCACTTATATCACATTTAACAAAGGCCACATGGTGCTGATAGCATATAAATCATATTTATATTCCAATACAGAACACGTTTTGCACCCACAGAAAAAATTATAACTGCAATTCAGATGGCTGTCATTAAGGAGAGGCTACTTGCCCAAGGGAAACGCATTACTGTTGTTACCCTGGTGCCAGACTTAGAGGCCGTCAGCAAAGCAAGTGTTCCTAACGCTAAAGCATTACATCCACGTTGGATTCAATGGGCAACCACCCCAACTGCCACCAATGTTGATTACATCTTTGACCCAAAACTTCACACACAAGGATTTCTCCAGTATGTACAGGAGTAACCTGCACCTCTTAAGATCTTGCCACTTGACAGATACTACACTGTCATTTACACCAAAGGTTCAGCACAACCATCTGTAGGTACAAAACATCAATACACAGCTGTTTGCGCAGCTGTGAGCGGGGTGATGAAGGATGGTGTATTCCACCCTCACAATACCTACTCACAGACCCTAGGGGACTGCACAGCACAACTGGCTGAACTCAAAGCCCTCATCCTGGCATTGGAACATATGGATCCAAGACACCTTACATTGATAGTGTGTGATTCATATTACTGTGTCCAGTCTTAAAATAATGACCTTAATCATTGGCGGTTGAATGGATTTGGAGACTCGAAGAGGAACACCATAAAACACAGAACTCTGTGGGGGAGAATGGCTGATCTTAAGGATAAGCTACCTGATGCTCATGTAGCCAATACACTGGGCCACCAACGTGTAGGAGTACATGTTATTGGAAACACTTTGGCTGACGAAGCAAGCAAATCTGCAGTAGCTATGGTTTCTGTTACTGCAGTGAGTCATTCCCAGACGAGATTGGATAATGCAATTCTGGCTGCCGTGAAAGCCTTGGCCGAAGGCAAACCTCTCCCAAAAGCATACCCTACTAAATATTCTTACCACATCAGTACACAGAATGTTGCATTTGCAGCAATTCTTGGGGTTGAAGAGCGAGTTATCCCCAACAAAAACCAGAGATTAGATCTAATCAAAGCAGCGCATGAGGGTGTCGCCTCTGCACATGATGGTGTTGCAGCCACAATATCACTGTTACTGAAACGGTTCTGGTGGCCAGGTTTATATAAACAGACCAAGCAATATGTCCTTTGTTGTGACATTTGCCAGCAAATTAAGGGCTCAAACATCAAACGCCCACCACAGACATCCCTCTTAGTGTCCAACAGGCCACTACAATATGTGTACCTGGACCATTGTGGTCCCTTACAACCTGATGGTGCATATAAATACATCTTAGTCGCTGTAGATTCTTGTTCTAGATTCCTGTGGGTATGGCCACAGTGGTCAGCTGATGCTCGAACTGTTATAAAAGACTTGCTGTTCTTTATCAGTCCATATGCGGATGCAGCATTCAATTCAGACTAGGGCCCTGCCTTTGCCTCTAAGGCATTCAGGGACACCACGAGGACGATGGGGGTTGAATTCCATTACTCCTCACTCTACCATCCCGAGGGTAATTTGGTCGTGGGGAGGAGGAATCGGGATATAAAGCAGTCCTTAACACCTAGAGCATTAGGTTCAGGTCGCAGTTGGCTTCATAACCTATATGGGGTCCAGAGAGCACTGAATAATCTGCCATGACGGTCCTTGGAAGGACACACTCCTTACGAGGTCCCCTTTGGAATACCTATGTATGTCGCAGATCTAGATGTCCCTGTTTGGTGGCAGCATACACAACTTTTGTCATAAATGAATGTTTCACTGTCTTACAGGAGCTTCAGCAATTTTGTCATGATAATTCATCCGCCAGTGCTGCCACCTTAGGACTAAGGGATTTGCCAACAATTTGTATAGACTGGATTCCTAAAGATGGGGATAGGGTTTGTGAGACGATTGCTGTGAAGAAGGAATTCAGCCCATCTTACAGAGCACCAGTCCCAGTCCTGGGAATACAGGGCACCAGAACAATAATCTTACCACTGCTGCCAGGTTCCAAAGGTGACAGGTTTGTCTCCATCAACACATCGAATTGCACCATGTGGCCGATCCTGCACAGTACACTTAGAGGTCCCTTGAGTAGTTCCCAGTCCCCTATCACTACCCAACAGGATGTACCTCTTCAAAGAAGAAACAACAACACTTCTGACTACATCAGCATGTACAACAATGCTACAAATACCTGCTCGAGCATGGGGAGGGTGGAAAGTGAGCTTTTGGTGATTATGGTTACCACTTTACTGACAACAACTGTCCAAGATGTGGCTGTCTTCTACTCCAACTAAACACAGACAACATCATCTACTATGAACTTCCACACAAAGTGGATCCATCCACCCGTAATGCACCGGCCCCTGTGTTTGCAGAGACTGCTTCTGGTTATTTCATCGACCTTGATGACTTCTTCAACTTCATCCGCACCTGCAACTAAAACTGTAGACACGTAAGCTGTACATATGGCGTAAAAATAACTATTTTGTCTATCCATGGAATTATGTGTGGATATTTCTGACATTGCTTGCCTTTCTGTTATGGATTGGCTTTTTGACTGTTTTCTCTCTTGATAAATGGTCATTATCTTCCTGAACGCTCTTCTGCCGAGCCAGTGGATGAAGTTCTAACTTCATATCTTTCTTCACATAAGGTCCGAAGAGATTTGTCCCTTGTGAACATTTCAGCGAACCCAATCCCAGATGGGATTGTTTGCGATAAAGTTTCATTTGATATATATAGGCCTACTTAGGTCGTTCCAATTCCATATGTCTTTAACATTTCAATGACTGATGTAATTACACCTGTTGTTTCTGATTACTTGGATGTTCAAACTGTTGATTCAATGCTTGCTGAGCTGCAAGACTATACTGTACATGAAAGTAATGATGTGTATACTAACACAAAGAATTATGGGGAAATGTTCTGTTATAATAATTGGCGACATTACTGCCTGCACTGAGCAACTAGAAATAGATCAGTTGTTAGTTACACGCAGTGGGAACACTGTTCAACTTTACCTGTGGAGAGCCCAAAGCATTATTCAGATAAATGTGCATATTTTTCTGGGCATGACATTAAAAATTCAGAGTCATACTACTTCAAATTACCACCTTCTAAAATTAAAAAGATTTTGCTAACTAACACTAAATTGATCTATTCACATTCCTTTGTTTCCTGACTTGCAGTTGAAGGATACGAATACTGGAAGAACACTATTGATTTAAAAAGTGCACACACAAGATTGGCAGATTCAGGGTCGGGGGCTTTTTTTAGAGCATGCCTTATTCCTGTTCAAATTATATTTTTAAATGACACAGTTCAGCAGACATCATGCCTAGGGTTAGCAAAAATGAAGGAAATGAATGCGCTCAGTATCCCAATACCGGCCAAATTCATCAATTGGTAATCCTTCATAAATGTCACCGAAGAAGAATTAAATGCAAAGGTTCAGGCTGGTACCTATAATTCACCACTTTTCAGTCTCAGTGGGTGGTTATTGTGGCCGATGGACACAAATGGGTATCAGACACGTTTTGTTTATTCCTCAGGTGATTTCATGATTAGCCGGACCCTTGCTTTGTCTCGAGTCAACACTTGGGTATAGCTACCACATACAGTGTGGGTAAACTGAGCCAACAATGGTTACACACTAACACCTTAACAGCAGTTAAAGGACATCTCAATATGCTATCTGAAGACACAGACTTACAAGATTTCTTGTTAGGTCCCAGAAAGCCATGCTTTAAACAATTCCTGTATGCAATACACAAGAGATTTGGAAGCTTTCTCAGATGGAAGTGGCTGCGTGTTTAAGGCAGATAGATAAGGAAAATTTGGAAAAGGCTTTAGCTGTTGTTGATAATGGCACGAATACTCTGTCCAACAGAATATACTCCCTTGATAACATAGTGTCATCTGCGATTGACATCATTCAGAATGACATGTCCTTTTTACACCATGGACAAAATCAACTGTGTTCCATCATGCAGTTAGGTTGGACACTATAGATTCTAAAAAATGGCATGGAAATACATTAACAGTATTGACCTGTTTATGCTTTTAACTTATCCAATGAACAACAGACAATGGCTAAAATGGAAGCAAGTTTTACCATGCTTCATATAGAAAAGTTAGAAAAGCTGCCTTTCACGATTGCAGAAAGTCCATCAACAGTATGGCTCATACATGGCATTATAAATCTACCCATTTCCACCTTTCGTTTTACGAAATGCTTGAAACATCTTGCCGTAGGCAGATACGAGCAGCTGGGAGATAGCTATATTAAAGAAGAGTTGGAGTTGCCCTTTGAATATAAATGTCTGAATTGCTATCTATCTATCTATCTATCTATCTATCTATCTATCTATCTATCTATCTATCTATCTATCTATCTATCTATCTATCTATCTATCTATCTATCTATACAACTACACACACACACACACACATTTATATTCTCCTCATCCCTAATACACGTTCATGTAAAGGTTTCAAAAACATGAAAAAGAATATCTGGGTTAATGTGAAATTCAAATTCTGCAGGTATAGATTAATAATTTAGTTTCTGCAACATTATTACATTGATGCTGTTCTGCACAGTTGTGGGAAAACAGGGCTGTTTGCAGAGGCCCCCTGACTTTTTGCCCCTATTTGTCACTTTTTGCTGCCATTTTTCTGACTCTGATGGTGCCCTGGGTACTGCTAACCAGTCCCAGGGCCTGTGCTCCGTATAAAATGAGTATGCAAATTAGGCTAATTATAATTGGCTAAGTCACCCTACCTATACGTCCGTAGTATATGGTAGGGCACGTAGGTTTAGGGACCCCAGCATAGGTGGTGCACCCATAGGTGCACTCCTGAGGTGCCCAGTGTCATTTTAAAGGCAGGTCTGCCTTGCTGGCTGCTTTTAAATTAAAGTAACATGCAAATTCGACTTTGGAATTAAAAGTACTTCCAAAGTCTTAAACTACCTTATTTTTACATGTAAGTCACCCCTAAGGTGTGCCCTATGTGCCCCGTAGGCTGGGTGCCATGTAACTATAAGCAAGGACCTTATAAAAATAGTTAGGGGGAAGGCCCCTGCACCTGATTGGAGAACCAGAACCCCCCTGTTTTTCACCCAGGAGAAAGGATACAACTGGCAGACCTGCACCCACACCTCAGATTTCTACCAGATTCCAACAAGGAAGAACTACAGGAGAAGAAGGACTGCCTTGCTGGACCCCTGACCTGCAACTGGACACTGCACTCTGGAGGACTGCACCAGCTGCACACTTGGGCTTCACCACAAGAAGGACTTTGCCTGGCTTCAACTGGTTCAAGGAGGGACTCCCTGTTTGCTACAGGTGAAAAACTGCTACCCAGAGTCCCCTGCACCAACTCCTGAAGAAACTGACCAGATGACCAGTGTCCAGTGGCCAAATTTGGAGTTTGCCCCAGGTGCATTCTGGGGGTTGTAGTCCGCACCCTCAAGGAGAATCTCAGAGCTTCTGGAACCTTGAGGTGAGCTGTGGACCTCAAAAGAACCTTAAAAGAACATCTGGAAGACGATCCAGAAGTTTGGAGAACTTTGGAAAAAATCTCCATAAAGGGACCGACCCGCCACAGCAACTCTAGTCGGCTTGCCTCAACTGCGACCCGGCCTGACTTGCAGGTTTGTCCCGGTGAAGAAAATCTCCCAAAAAGTGACTAAGAAAGTTGACCGGGACCTCCCAGGCAGTGTATGCGAAGAGGGCTCCAGGGAAGTTGGATGAAGATTCAGGATTGTCCCAGCCGAAGGATATTCATCTAAAAAAAACGACTAAGTCGGAAGGTAAAACTCTCCACTGAGGGCTCCCGCGACACGTATCCGAGGAAGAGTTCCAGGAGGTGGGATTGGACTGGCGGCTTTGTCCTGCTGAAGAAAATCTTCAACAAACTAAGGGCCTGATTCTAACTTTGGAGGACGGTGTTAAACCGTCCCAAAAGTGGCAGATATACCACCTACCGTATTACGAGTTCCATAGGATATAATGGACTCGTAATACGGTAGGTGGTATATCCGCCACTTTTGGGACGGTTTAACACCGTCCTCCAAAGTTAGAATCAGGCCCTAAGTCCGAAGGTAAACATTTGAACGAGGCCTCCTGTGAGCTGTAGCCGAGTGGGCTCCATCGCGGTCGGCCTCAAACTTTGACTTTGCTCGGTCGAGGTGCGACCAAATGAACAGATTGGCGCTATTAGTTTCTAAGCGCTAAAAGGCATTAATTCTTCAAAAATTGATATCTCCGGTTCCCATTATGCGATTGTGTTCATTTTGGTGTCATTTGAAAGATAAAAATATAATCTATTTTTATCAATTGGTGTTGGATTTTTATTGTGTTTTGTGTTTTACTTATTTACTGTTTTGTGATTTTTAAATGCTTTACGCTTTGTCTCCTAAGTTAAGCCTTGTCGCTCATTGGCAAGCTACCAAGGGTTGAGCTGGGTTTAATTTATTGAGACCTAACTGGACCTAAGTGGAGCTTAGTGGCCTATTGCTAAGTGTAGGTACTTACCTGCCCTTACCAGCAATCCATTTCCAACAACTGCCAAACAATGAGTAAAACTGCCAATCACAAAAGGTATAGCTTTTTCAGAACTATTTCCCTTCCCTTAGATTCCTTTACAATACCTTTAGATTCAAAATGATTAAAATAAATAGGGCTTGTTAGATTGAAGCAAAACACACTGAGGACTAATTACGTTAATATTAAAGCTTGATCTGTGAAGCTCATACTCAAACATGTTCAAAACCTCTTTGTTAATCAAATCAGGTATGTTTTAACATGTATGCATACAATTGCATGTGCAAGGTCTAAGTGACAGTTGGACCTCCTAGGTTGGTTATTCGGTACAATTCACAGACGTGTATGGAGTAGTAATCCAAACTTAAGCATGTATGTATGTCTGTATGTGCTATCTGTATTGCACAAATGTAGCAAAGGATGTTGTTCCAGATGCTATGTGCACAGATGGAAAAGTCTGCAAAGCAGCAGGGTGCTCAACAATAGCACACAGAAGGTGTTTTGCACTTCCAGAACTAAATGAACTCAGGTAATTTCTTATATTTCACATACTTCTGGGCACAAATGCAACAAACACTCAAATTTGCTACATTTGAAGTTTAGGTAGGCAAGACAAATATTGCATATGTTGAACCCAAATAGGGTCAGAAGGATATTGCGACGATCAAAGTAAGAGAAAAGCAATGTGTAATGTTAAGAAAGCTAAAGATTTTTTTTTATGGATAAATGTTGTTAAAACAGGTTTGCAGCTCTACTACAATAAAACATTAAACATACCTGTGTCTTTTCTTTTAGTTAGATGTCATTTTCCCATTTTGCTTGCCTTCACATCTCCGTCAGTTCCATTTTCCAGGGTATTCCTTTGGCAACCTCAATAGATCTGTAACATTAAAGTAGCCTCACACCTGGAAACATCTTCTTCTATTAAAAGAAGATTTTATGGTCCAGAAGGGTCAGATTTCTCACATACGTTACCACACAGATCTCCATCACTGGTCCAGGAGAAGAATGTGTTTCTCTATAGCAGGCACTGTGTGACAGCAGCGGCAAGCCTGCCTCTCCAGTGGGTGCAGCGTAACTTGTAGGAGTTTCCAAAGACCAAGAAATGTGTATTTCCTTGAGAACCACTACAAGTCTTGCCAAGCGCTGTCCGATCAGTAGAGCTTGTTTTTAAGTACTGGTGCACATGTTACTTTAATTCTTATAAAATACTGTGGAGGTACTTTGAGTTAGATCCTTGGAGTTGAAAATAACAGTGGTGACAAGGATAATTATTCAAGATGCATCAATGAACCCAAAACAGCAAAAGCAGAAAGCTGTAGTCTGATAACTTCAAGCCTTCCAGGAGTTGAGTTAGTCTGCATGCTTGGACCACAGTCTCATCTGTACTGGATATCTACTATGTTTGACATGGAATTAACCATGACAAATGTCGCCAACTGGTATACAAATGATGAGAACAAGTAAATCTCAATTGTTTGTGGGCAGAAGTTACCAAATGTAAAAAAGTTAACAAACTTTTTTCTTTCATTTCTTCTCGCCCATAGTGCATCTTCAACAGCGTTGAATTGATGAGTTTGTGGAACATGTGGTGCAGTTTCCACCCCATAGTCTATTGCCCACATCATGGTATCACCACTATTTAATTTAAAGGTTTTCTTAGGAGTAGACCAGATCCACGTGACCGTCAAAGTGTTTTAAAACTCTATAACAAAGTAAGAGAACATAAGGTTACTTTTTTTTTAATTTAGCCTTTTTACATAGCACATCCAAAACCAGACAGCATCTAGGCGCTTTACAACTAAGTAGGCAACAAAAAACTTACAGAGCATTGTGCCAAGCAACATAACAGTTAGGGTAATTATTCAGTAGAACTTTAACAAAATAAACACAATCATACAGGTTGCCTAGTTTTTATGATGAAGTAGACATGGAGTACAGATGAAAATATGTACACAAGTTGCCAGTTCCACACAAGGCCTTATTGAGAGTGTTGCTGGTGCTAAGCAGCAAATGAGCAAATGTATAAATACAAAAATGTCAACTCAAAATAGTTATGTAATTTGTACTATAATGTACGATGTGGAGAGGACTCGGGTTGGATACTGTCCCTGAAGTCTTATTCCAGGATGAATATTTTCCTTCAATAGATGAATCTTGGCTAATAGGTGGGGGTTTTGGCAATACTATTATAAATATGGTGGAGGCAGCTGTCTAGAATAAAACCATGAGATTTAAGACTTTTGATGATGCTTGTTTTGCATTCTAGCGTGTTTGAGGAGTCCAGCTGTCGTATCATGATGCAGCTTGTGTCCTCTTCTTGCTGTGGAATCCACACACACATTCTTTCTCCAGCAATTCCTGGAAGGGATGTTATAGGTTGAAGAAGCAGAATTAAGAGGTGGGTCGGGGTTCTGGCTGAGCATGACTAGGTGGCTGGAGTTCCTCTGCATGAAATAAACTGGAAAATCTTTCTGGACATCTTTTGTTCCTGTGTCATCTTTCTCAACTTTGGAATTTCACACCATCCCATTTTCCCCTGGGTGGAGGAGATATGGGAGAAAGAGAAGCTCAGTTTTGCCGGGTTGAATTTGAGGTGATGTCTTGTCAGCTCACATTATGAGTAGGAATCTGGTGACTGTTCACATCAGGAAAACAAAAGTATAAAGATTGGAGGCACAAGAGAAAGACAGGGAAATGTAAAGGACAACTACAGTTGTCTCTTCCCTCTTCTCACTTTGGTTATCTACAAAACTAACATTACAAACTTCAGTTGCAGAGGTTTTATAAATGTATTTGCATTTATATAGCTAGGAATGTGATAATGTGTGTTGCAATGGAGCACATAACAGGGCTACCCTGGGGGAGGAGAAGAGAACAACAAATGGTCTAACATGTGTGGGGAGATGTTTCAGAGAAAGAGTTATTCATTTTATAAGTCAGTGGTTCCCAACCTGTGGTCCGGGGACCCCTGGGGGTCCGCAAAGCCTTCTCAGGGGGTCCGCGACTGCTTAGAACATTAAAAAATATTGGCAAATATTGACAAATTAGGTCCCCAGCTTCCAGTAATGACTCAGGCGGGGGTCCCCGGATTCCAATGATGATTTAGTGGGGGTCCCTGGGTTCCATTAATGTTAAAATGGGGGTCCACAGAAATCAAAAGGTTGGGAACCATTGTTATAAGTAATTTGGAGGCTCCTTGCAGAGGACAGATGAGTGCTTCCTTAAGAGATGAAACATTAGCTCCTTTCTAAACCAGTGGCGCAATGACCTTGAGCCCCCCTCCCCCCCTGAACTCAGAAGCTGCCATGCAAGGGTGCTGAGCTGAGGGGGGGGGGCCTGGAGCTCGTGCCCCCCCCGCACTGCTGTGGCTGCAGGGGCCTTTGCTACGCCCCTGTTCTGAACATTTAGGAGTATATCAGGACCACCATAGCATCTTTTACTTTTGAGTCTATCTGTCGATGCTCCACTGCCTTTTGGCTTGATTTGCACTACAGAAATACCATATACATGCATACAATATAATGTCTACTGTCTAACATTCATCCAATCAAAGTGTCAGTACAGATGTTTAAAGAAAATAAAGTTATGTTTTTCTGTGTTTAGAATATAACTGTCTAAGAAACATGTAAGGGACTCTTAGGTAAATCTAATTTATGGAATACATTTCTAGAAAGATGTCTCTGCTGATCGCAGTTACCGCTGATATCAATTTCCAAGGAATAGTAATAGAACACAACTGGATCATGCAATGTTAGTGTTGCCGAGCTCACACAATTAACTTCGCTCCTGTCATTCAGTCAATGAGCCCTGGAGCAAACTACTTTTGTAGTCACTAAAGGTAACCACCCAATGTTGCAAGTGTTGGGGCTCTTATTCCGGCGTGTAGTATCAAATGATACAGTCTGTCTTACATCACAATGAAGGTTTAAAAGCTACAGAAAGTGGTACATCCACACCACAGCAAAATGATACCTAAAATATTACATGGGAACCAAGTACGACATGCGATTTAGTTGCCAAGGGCCAGATGTAGCAAGCAGTTTTGCCCATTCTGTGTCTATGGGAAAATGTGTTCCCTTAAATTGGAAAAAAGTAATTTGAAATCCTGGATTTTGTGCTCAACCTCAATAAAGTCACATGATTTCAGGCAAATCACTTTGCCTCCTTTTCTCAGATTGTATACATTTATAATGTAAATCCCAGCTGCACCATCTATTTCTATCCCACGTATATATGTCCACTCTCGCAAACATATCAGTCTGAGTTCACAAAGGTAACTTACACTTTTGAGTAGGTTACACTTGTAAGTTTACTGCTTTTTGGCTATTCACAAAACCTGAGTGCAAAGTTATTCAAACAGTGTAACTTACATGTTTCGACCTCCTGAAAAAGGGGTGGAGCCAAATTTGTGAGTGTAAGTTACTACTTCCAAAGTAGTAGTAAATCCAGCACCACACAAGGCCAACCACTGGTACTTCAACGTCATCCCATAGGAAATAATAGAGGGAGGGGCTATAAATAAAACCTCATAGGAAATAATATTACATATAATTAGATTATTTGAAATACTTAATCATATAAATATATTTAACATAATGGTAAACATAGTCAGGGCTATTAGAATTATGCGATTGTGTGGCCAAAACGTTTTTCACATAATTATGAATTTGCTGCATTTGCCACATAATCCATAATCAGCGATTTTAAGATAAAAATAGTTTCTAGCTCAAATGGTTCAAAACGTACTAAAAATGCAGGAACACGTGTTGCCTTGCAGTGGAAGTTAATTTGCAAAGGTTGACTGCTTAACTTTCTGTTCGTTATTGCTATAGTTAGATGTTAATCTGGTACCAGTGAGGTGTAACGCCCAGCCAGCCAGTGTTAACAAGTGTAAAAATGAAAAAAAAAATATATATACTATGACAATATGTGCCACATTACGCCTCATAATTTGCCTTTTCTTGATACATAATTTGGTCAACACTTCCGCATAATTTGTTCCTTCCCTGTTGCATAATTACAGTGGCCCTTAACATAGTATATATTTATTTTTATTTTTTTAAAACATGTTATTAGTTTATTAGGTCGAAGTGTCATAGTTGTAACCAAACATTAAACTATTAAACAATGAGGCTGACATTTCCAGGTCCATCAAAAATAACATCATGTTCCAACATAAATATATATAGCAAGTTGTGAACTATTATGCTGGGTCTATTCTCTGGCATCCCATGTTTTGAGGGCTGTATCCCATACACTGAGCAGCACTCTAAACAGTACCTAATCTTATGATAGCAACTCTTTGCGCCCCCGTTCCAGCTTGCAAAATCAAGGGTAGTCACATTTTCCATGAACCTTATATTTTATTGAATTTTTGGGGACATCCTTGTGCCTGAAATACCATCTCCTGTGCCTGCGTGCACCAATCCATGTTGGACATCCAGAGCTCCAGCATTGGGGCAGATGTGAATCCCCAGAAACAGTCTATGCCTCTTCTGAGCACCATCAATACAACATTATGAAAGAGTAGGGCAATCTTAACTATATGGTGCTCCTCCCAGACTCCCAGTGTCACCAGTTGAGGAGTAGCAAATACTTGTATTTAAAGAGAATATCTTTCATCTCTACATGGCGAGAATAATTATGTTCTACCAGATCGTATTATTCCTCTAGCCGAGAGAATGGTATCCTCCCATGTGTCCTCCATTTTTTGAGTCACCCAACACTGCACTTGGCCTTTATGGACTTAACATCTCCTTTTGATCGAGTGAATAGATCCAACCTGTGGCTTTTGTTCATTAATTTGGGGTGGATGGTTACATCAATTTTTTGCATGAGCTCCACATGAACATTTCTGCTGCTGTGAGATATAACCAGACTGGGAGCCTCTCCTCATCCATAAATGTACACATGGGAGTGGGACAGGGGCGTATATTAGCCCCACTGTTATTTAATTTATATATTAACAACCTGGGCCCAACCCTATGTATAGCATGTGGAGATATTTCCCGGGCAGGCTCCCAGCTAATTCCTGCACCCCTTTACGAGAATGGCTCAGTGCTGTTAGCCAGGACAGCAGCTGGGCGGCAGAGCTTGCTAAATTATTTTATAGAATTTATGAATTTGCTGGATCTGAGCACCAACTTTTCCAAGTCTCACACAATGATAAGGGGTCAGAGAAACAGAAACCAGAGAAGCCAGTATGAGGACCATGTGGAAATCATCAGGGTATCTACTTTTTCCTACCTGGGAGTCCTCTTCGATGAGAGGGGTTTGTGGGTCTCGCTAAGAAAAGCGAAAAGAAATTCCATGTCAAGAGCCACAGCTGCTTTGCCAAAAGATTGAAAGCCAAACAAATGCAGCCCCTGTTGAAAGTTTACAAGACAAAATGGATCTCAGTCCCCTGCTATGGGAGTGATATCTGGGGATGTAAGGACTCTGTGGACATATAAATAGTGGAGAATACATTTTTATGAAGTTTGCTATCTGCTCCTAGGTCTGTAGCCTCCTACATCGCCCATGAAGAGCTGGGGATGGGGTACATTTCTGACCTGGTGGCACCTTCTCCATTGTTTTGCTGGATTTGGATTGACCATTACCTGGATCTGAACCAGAAAATAGTCCAAGGTTGTCTGTCCCTAGAGAGGGCAAATAGCATTCACTGGCTTCACCAGATTAAGATCTTAGTGGAGAAACTGGGTCACCCCGAATTGTCTGTGTCTCCCAATGTGCTCAGTAGGAGAGATGCGAACTGGGTTAAGAGACATTTTTTGTCTATTATGTTAGCGGAGAGAGGAGCAAGGGGGCTCACTAAACCCACTGACTGGCCTATAGTTTACTAAAAACCTGTCCCTCAGTAGAGCCCTAATTAGTTAGGACCACAATATCCTATCACCGTTTCCTTTTAGCGAGGTTCAGATTTAATCCCCCACACTGGTTACTTGCTGTCCCTCAGGGGCGGCATAAGGTGGATGAATCGGGTACCTGCACCTGCGATGACCTTCCCCCGCAGGATACAATCCATTTTATGCTGTTTTGTGATTATTATTACTCACTGTGACAACGTTTTATAGTGCCAATATTAAAAGAAAAAGGCTTTCTGTGAGTGACACAAGCCCGAACTTCTCTTCACAAGCCACCCAGTCCTCTGGGTCTCTTGACGTCGCCAGTGTTTTTTAGTAGCTGCCGTTAGAAATAGAAAAAAAAACATATTGTAAGTCTGGGTTAATGGCTTTTATGTATGATCTGTTCTAGGGTGTGGCCCACTCGCTGTGACATTTTACTGTACATATTTTTGTGATTATTTATAATCTTCTTTTATGTAAATAGTTTTTATGTATATTTTAATCTTACTATGTGTGCTTTTATGGTTTTAATTAGCTGTATAAACTATGTTCTGACACTAGTCACTCAGGAGATCCCAATTTCAGTGACCCGCAATGATCAACTAGTCTTCAAGTTTAGCCACGTCCGATAGAGGTGTCCCCAATGTCAGCGTTCCCTCCCAACCCAGTTTCTGCATCGCCTTTCTCCATATCTCGATCCCCATGTGTGTCGGGGTAGGATACACAACCTGGTTGCCTTTACCATATAATAGTTTGATATACTCCCTCGGATCCATCACCCTTCTATTGGCTATGAGCAACGGTTACTGTTGTGAGGCAAACGACCATTCATTTGCCACCATAACTGGCTTGCCTAGCAGGCCAGATATAGGCTAAAAACTGATTGGTCTGTCAGACATAGAGCACTGGAGTATTGATTAAAGTGGTAGTCTGATGGAGACAAGGCATTTGATCACTGTCTATAAAAAAAAAAGAACAGTATGGGCCCGATTCACAAAGGTAATAGTAGACTTTTGGTCTAACCTTAGACCAAGGCCCTCATTCTGACCCTGGTGGTCGGCGGAGAGACGGCGGTCGGACCGCGAACAGACCGGCGGTATTAAAAATGGCATTCTGACCGCGGCGGTCCCCGCCGCGACCGACCGCTACTTCTCCACTCCGACCGCCGCGGCGGTCATGACCGCGGGGCTGGAGTTTGCGCACTCCGGCCCGGCGGTCGTCCCAAGACCGCCAAGGGTATTATGACCCTGCCTAACGCCGCGGTTTCTTGCGGGCGGGAACCGCCGTGCGAACCATGGCGGTAAGCACTATCGGGGCCAGGGAATTCCTTCCCTGGCACTGATAGGGGTCTCCCCCACCCCCCACTACCCACCTGAGTCCTCCCCCCACACCCTCCACCCCCCTGCCACCCCCCAGAGGTGGTACGAACCCCCTCCCCACCCCCACCCCGACATGCACATACATGTACCGCGACATGCACACACCCCCAACATGCACATATACACACCCCCTACACACACATACACAACGGGGACACATACCCGCACACATACATGCCGACATGCGCACCTGCCGAACAGCACACATTACCCATAGACACAGCAGCACCCCCCGCCCGCATACACGCACTCACACACCCCCTCTACACACTCACACGCACACCCCCATGCACGCCCACATCACACAACACCCCCCCACCCCCTCCCCTCACGGACGATCAACTTACCTTGTGCATTGGTCCTCCGGGAGGCGACGGGAGCCATAGGGACGTGACCGCCAACAGAAGACCGCCAACAGAAGACCGCCACACAGAAATGTGGGTCGTAATTCTGTGGGCGGTGTTCTGCTGGCGTGGCGGTGGAGGTTGACCAGTCTCCACTTTCCCGCCGACCGCCAGTGTGGCTGCTGGCGGTTTTCCGGCGGAACGCTCCCAGCGGTCAGAATGCGCACAGCGGCACACCGCCGCGGTCGGCGGTCTTCACCGCGGCGGTAACTCAGCGGTCTTGCGAAAAGACCGCCAAGGTCAGAATGAGGGCCCAAATGTCTAAGTTTACGACTGGGAATTCACAAAGAGGATTTACGAGTACTATCTTTAGGTCCACACTCGGGGTGGATCTTTAGGTTCGCTCTGAGTGCAGACCTAAAGACAGTACTTGCAAATGCCCTTTGTGATTTACCAAAGTTGTAAACGTAGATGATTGATTTAAGTTTAGACCAAACGTCTAAGTTTACCTTGGTGAATCGGGCCCTATATATGAAGTTGTGAGGCTATGCTCATCAAATGATGTTAACTGATGTAAAGCTATAAGATTGTTTGTAAAAATGTAGGACATATATGGCCTATATCTATCCCTATATAGATACCCTGGTGATGTTGAATTTGTTTTTAAATGATTGGATTGAGTGACTAAGGATTATTGTGAATGAGAGTGTCAATTTTATGGTGGTTTTGCTGGGGTGGGAATGAGTCGGCTACCATTTTGTGAATGTTTTTGCAGATTCATTTACAAGCGATTGATTCAGTTATTTCACCAACATTTGTATACAGCAATGAAATATCTCTGTTTATGTAAAAAGAATTACTAAATATTTGATATATATTGTTTGAGTTCTAGCTAATAAAAATATGCATTTTTTTTTAATTTACAAACATCTTTGTTGATTGGTTGGGCTTGCTTTAGCTATCAGAATGCTTATTGTTTTTCAACTAGTTGTCGTACTAAAGATATACAGGATTAGCGGTCTCTCTCTCTCTGGTTTTGGTTATTGTTACCTCTGTCCCACATCCCACATTATTGTTTTCAATGGCCGCTATGTTCATTTACTGTTTTCCAACTTTATGTGAGCCAGAATTGAACCATGCAAGCTAGAAGTGAACCCCGGCTGCCCCAGCATGTTGTACCTGCCCTGACCAGAAAGCCGCAGTTATCCCTACCAAGTGTGTCTGTTGCAGTACAATCAATTTAGGGTCATGTCTAGCAAACTACCTCATAACTACTCTTTTCAGTTTACTACCCAGTCCATTTACATTTCGGAAGAATATCTTGAGGCCTGCACAATGTGCTTCCTGCTACTTTGGACTGTCCATCATCCGACATCTCCTGATGGGCCCCCACCTGTCCTCCATGTACTTTTAACCCTCATCTGCCTTTACCTGTCAACCTAAACTCCCCTTTCCAACTATAGCTCTTCACCATACTACGCCATGCTTTGTGTCTAACACTGTCTGGTAACCCAATGGTTGGAGTGTCTGTTACCCCTCCATATCAACCGTAACACTTGTAAATAGTCTCCAAAGCAGCAGTAGTTTTGTTCAAGTTTGGGCATGGCCCCGCAGAGTATATGTGTTACTCATGGTCTCTCAAATGTAGAACTTCTCCCTTGCAGTACTGTTGCTTGCCTGAACAGTAATTATACTCAGCATTGTTACAATAGTTAGCCAAAAAGTCTGAGGTAATCAGTGTGACTCCCGGTGGCATGTTCACTTCTTAATCACTCACAAATTAATGTTAAAATCTTTATTTATTGAAAGAAAAAGATAACTTATTTTAATCTATTTAATACATCACTTTTAATAGCTATTAGTGGATGATAAAAATATTAGTTTTATTTTTTTTAGGTCGAAATTTATTTTTTATTTAAACTTCAGAAAAAAATATAATTTAAATTAATATGTTTCCATAATAAAAGATTTATTTCAATAGTAGTTTAATAGAGCTGTAGCATTTTTCTGTTTTTTAGTCTAGATTTGAAATGCATATATTTAATGAATTTATATTATTATTTAATATAACTATATTTTCAATATTTATTTTCAAGGTAATTATGTTTTCTTATACTGAACCATAGGTAGACTGCATAGTCTTGTTAAATTCATTTTTAAATTCAAAATAGGCTACTAAAATATACTGAAACAATAAATGTGTACTATTTATATATATATTTTAACATTAAGTTGTATTTATTTTTTTAACTATTTTAAATAATTACATTTTATTTCCTGTATGGTTTTAGTTCCATTCCTTACTTCCAATTTTTTTCTATGGGAGAGTGTTGCAGTACCAGTGGTTGGCAATGTGTGGTGCTGGACTTCCTACTATTTTTTATTAGTAGTAACTCACATTCAGATTTTATGAGTAAGAAAACAGTAGTAGACTTCCTCAAAAGTGTAAATTACACACAATTTTAAGTTACCATCATCAATCAAGCCCGTAATGCCAATGTTTGTGGCCTATGTCAATGTTACAGTTCCACCGTCCCCATGTCAATATCCCCATTGTCAGGCCTCTAGTGTGTGTATCAGAGTATTAATGTCTCCATGTTAATGTCTTTATATCTGCGACCAGTCAGTATCCACATGTCAGTACACTAATATCATGACCCTCCAGTCAGTGTTCCTATGTCATTTTACTGTGCTGGTGTTGAATCCTAGTGTCATTTCCTTGTGTCCTAGTTATATGACGATACAACATGCATGCCTTTACGACGCATGCATTTTCCACACAGCTTTTACCACAAATGCCTTTACAATGACACTTTACCACTCATGGTATAATAAGGTTTCTCCACTCCCCAATCCTCCTGAGGCCGCAGGGACTCCATTTCCTGAGGCCGGTATAATTATTAATTTGGCTACTGGATGAAGTGCGCGGGGTGCAAAGTATTATTATGGGGGATGCTTAGCCTTCTCCAAGCCCCGCATAGCTATGGCCCAGTGGATCGGCAGGCCACAGCCCAGAGAACAGATCTCATCACCCTTGGATTTTCATCTGACAATGTACCAGGTTGAATTTAATTTACATGCAGCATTACTTTGTGGATAGAAGATCAGCATGTAGACCAATATCTTATTCTCCAGAGGTTAGCAAGATAACACTAGTAAAATAGATTCAACAACAGTAGTCACAAACCATTAGTGTGCCATTCACCTGTGCCATTGTTTGAACTATGAAGTTACTGATAACTGCAGCGTCGTTACTTGGTAGCAATGATTATTGACGATGTGAGAAATTATAGATTCAAAGATTCAGAAATGATTTACCAAAAGTTGAGAGTTAGCGGAGCTATTGAATGCAAGAGCCAAGACACAAAGAAATTGAAGTCTCATATACAACTGTTTCAAGGTCAATAGAATCACAGCATCTTTGTAAAATCATGTTGAAATAACTCATAATCATCAATGCGAGAGAAGTACGTACTGAAGAACTAAAAATAAACCTGTTGTTCACCTATTCATCTATCTATCCTAGCATCTGGACTGTGAACACTACTTACTGACAGTCTCTTGGTGCTGGTCTTAAATAGTGTGCCTTATTACAAAGTGTGTTTTAGTGCTTTTTTAAACATGGTCAAGTTGGACTTTGGAGGGAATTCAATATTTGTCCATTATTTATATTTTTATTTTATTATTGTATTTGATTTTATACTACGTAACATTTTTGATCTGTGACTTGATTTGGATTACAATTAAATTTTCTATGTATTTAGTAATCATTAATATTATCTTCTCATATTGGAATGAGAATAAGCCTCCTAAAGTGATTTATACGCAACCATCACCCAAAAAACAAGACAAGGATCGAGCGGTGACCCTGCGTAAAATGAAGCCTATGAGTATGAATTTCTCCTTCTATTTGTCAAACCTTTTATTATCTAAAATGTGTTTAATTTAATGCAATCTTTGCACAATATGTTTATTTCATTACTGTATTTTTTCTTTCACTTTTATATTTTTAAACTACCACTCGATTGCATTACATTTTTCAATGTATTTATTAATTATTAATATTATTATATCATATTGAAATGAGAAGGAGCCACCGAAGGTGGTCTGCGGTCGCCACTGTGTAGTTATACATAAGTCAGAGTGTCTGTAGGAAGACATCTTTTTGTTTTGCTAATAACTCTGCCACCGTTTGACAAATCTTCGTGAAACATTCCAAAAAAAGATCATCTACCTCAACTTCTTTCTGGAAAGTTTTGGGGTAATACTTCAGGCAGGGTCTGGGAAAAAGGGGGGTGTCCTAATAAACTTCTTCCCATTCAGTTCCCATGGGCTCTTTTGAACAGCATTAAAGAGAAAACGGCTTAGCGGGATTACACTAAACATGGCAGAAAGCTGAATTTTGGTGATCTGTTCAGATGTTTTAGACAAATTAAGGTAAAAAAAGTGATATCTAGAGCTGGGTACTCCCCTGGGAGAAAACCTCAACATGAAGCATTATAATTGGCTGAACTGTGGGACCGAGAGCTGGGACTGGCTGGCTGCAACATGAAGAGATATGTTGCAGCCACAGTTACAGGACTCTTGGAATCTGTTACCGAGTCCTTAAATCAAAATTTAAAAAGGAAATATTGAGGCAGGGTAGGAATATCCTGACACCTTTTCCCTTTTGAGGGGATCTCGTAAGGACCCTCCCAACAGACAAGATTAAAAAAAAGTTTTTGGGGACATCACGGTCACACGGGACTCCTGTGGGAACCATGACGGGCCCTGTGTTCTCCCTCAGGAAAACAATTGAAAAAAAATGCTAACGTGGGGTACAGATCTGTGGGACGTTTTCCACTTGTGGGTGTCCACAGGGTTTGGGTGCAAATGTATTGCAAAACAATCTTACTTTATGTTTGTAAAAAACATAGAAATTCACTAAAAACAACAAACGTTAACACGGAATTATACATAAATAAGTTAGTAAGGTATGAACTCATGTTAAAAAAAACTTTCGAAACTCACTGAACAAAACGGCTTAGTGTAACCTACACTGACACAGATTTCATATGTCATCAGAGATATAATATGTGAGGTCATAAGCAGTGCATCATAGCTGTGCAAGCAGTGCTTAATTTGTAAATTAAGAGGTGCCGGTGCTCAAAGCCCTTCTCTTAAACACGAGGCTGCTGTAATTAAATCTACCAGCACTGAATACTGAGGCAGCGTAATTCTGAAGCCATCTCGGGCCTCTTCAATCCATTTACGGCCACCCCTGGCCCTTCAGCTCATCCTGCAACTTTCTACTTTCTCCCTTTGTGACGCTTTTTAGTTTTTCCTTCTTTCGTCTTTCCCAGATGTGTCTTTTGCTCGCAGCAAATGCTTGAGGCTGAAGAATAAGCCCCGGCCCTCACAAATAAGTGCCGGTGCTCAGCACCGGAAACAACAAGCACAAATTAAGCACTGTGTGCAAGCTACACTTAGGCCAGTAACGTAGAACTGGTGAATTTCAGTGGTTTTTTGCTTTTACAACTGTAATTATTATTATTATTTTTTTTAAATCTGCGTATAACTCCCTTTTAACTTTTGTTTTTGAACAACTTTGTACTCTCAGCCCGGAAGAGTCCAGTGAATATACCGGAAAGTCCAGATAGATAAAATCGTGAAAGCGCAGTACATATGACCCACTCTGAAAGTTGCTAGGATACTCCTGATGTAGTACGGTTAACTTATGCATCAGTGGGATGTAAATATTGCATTGTTGATACATTACACTATAGTACTTTGCAGTTGGATCGGTAGACTTAAAAACATGTGTTGAGTGATACCTATAAGTTAAAATCATGTGATTGCACTTTCCAAATAGAAACATGAATTGCAAAAGAAAAAGGCCAACAACTGCCTGCAGATGATGTCTGATGAGCAAAAGGTCTTAAGAAGGGGTACACGCTCCAGGACCTAAATGAGATGCTCTGGGCAAGTGTGTACTAAACTATTCCTACTTACAACAAAGTTATTTCTCATACACTATTTATGTTCGGTATAAGTAGAATATTTAATACATTTCGAAATGACTACATTTCGCCACATATGAACTTTCTTTTATGATGGCAAACAGACACGACATATGCTGATCACAAGTGAAGAGGAAACATAAAAACCAAATTATTAAAAATGTAGATTCTAAGGATACGAAATTTAAATAAGCTTTATAGAAAATGTAACAACATTAACATCACTGATGAGTAAATCCAACATTGCAACAAATGAAAATAATAAAACGAACCATACCTGTGTATGTTTTACTCTTCGTTAGATTTTAATTTACTGTTTCGTATTTCCTAAGGAAATTCCACCAGCATTCCATTCTTGATCCAAACTGAGAACAGATATTAGAATAGAATTACACCTGGAAACATCACCTTGTTTTGAAAATATCATTTTAAGGCTCAAAAGTGTCCATCTCTCACAAACAGGCCTCTGCACATTCCGATCTTCGATCCTGCTGGTGAGAGCTCTTCATAATAGTACTGTGGCGACGACAAAACAGATACCCAGCCCTTCCAGGGGGCGTGGATAACTTGTAGGCGTGTCCAAATCCAGGGGTATGTCAATTTCTCTGCAGTGCACCCCATGTCCTGCCAAGACTCGATGGATCTCTAAGATTTGATTTGAACTTTTGACCACCCTTTAACATTATGTTTTCTTTTTCTTTTATTTGCATTCTTGTTTTTATCTTTTTATCCTTTCAAATAACTGCTGGCATTTGACTGCAAAACAACAGCGATATTTGCTTGTTACAGGATGGAAGAAAAATCAGAAAGCTGGGTCATGCTCAGCTGGCAAAGGCAGCTGGCCTCAAGTCTTCTAGGCGTTTTAGAAGTCTCATGATTTGACAGGAATCTCTCCAGTGCTGTGTGTTTGAAACACACTTAAACGCAACCATTAGTGTCAAATCTCTTAAATAGGAAATAAATGATGTGCACAAGCAGGGAACCAATATTTGCCAGCTCAATTCACCAAAACATGAAAGAGGGAGCCAACCTTCGCTTTCATGGAATCATTCTCCCATTGAGCATCTTTTGGGTTGATGGATTTATGCGTATACAGAAGACTTATGTGCTCTTCCTGTACAAAAGTCTTTAGATTTTTTAAAAATATGCAAGCGAGATAATGAAATTTTGCTTCCATGGCCTCTCTCCCGTAAAATGTCTTTCCCACATGTAAAAGAGGGAGTGAACTTTCTCTTCCATGGTCTCTCTCCCATAGAATGTCTTTCCCACATGCGAAGGAGGGAGTGAACTTTCTCTTCCATGGCCTCTCTCCCGTAGAATGTCTTTCCCGCATGTAAAGGAGGGAGTGAACTTTCTCTTCCATGGCCTCTCTCCCGTAGAATGTCTTTCCCACATGCAAAGGAGGGAGTGAACTTTTGCTTTTATGGCCTCTCTCCCGTAGAATGTCTTTCCCACATGTAAAGGAGGGAGTGAACTTCCTCTTCCATGGTCTCTCTCCCGTAGAATGTCTTTCCCGCATGTAAAGGAGGGAGTGAACTTTTGCTTTTATGGCCTCTCTCCCGTAGAATGTCTTTCCCACATGCAAAGGAGGGAGTGAACTTTTGCTTTTATGGCCTCTCTCCCGTAGAATGTCTTTCCCACATGTAAAGGAGGGAAGGAACTTTTGCTTTCATGGCCTCTCTCCCGTAGCATGTCTTTCCCAACCACATGTAAAGGAGGGAGTGAACTTTTTCTTCCATGGTCTCTCTCCCAGAGCATGTCTTTCATGGAACTGAATTTCCCCTATTTAACAGAGAAGTAAACTTTTTCTCCCATGGTCTCCCTCTCATTGGCCCAATGATGAAGCATGACACTCATTTGGGAGTCTGAGGGCTCTTGCTTCTAATTATTGAAGTGCCTGGTTCACTTGTGTTAAGAAGTGGGGTCCAAGTGAGATCCCCTCTCTCGGAAGAGTGTAACTTTCTTGTACTGTATTTGACTTTTGGGAGACTGTACACTGGACCGGTCGAATCCCCCAGTCCCTCCATTGTATGTAAGACTCCCACTCTCATAGTCTTTCTATGATGGTGCTGAGTTGACTTGTTGAGTCGTTGAATTGTTGAGTCAGGCCCATGGTCTCCATCCACTGCTTTTCTTTGGCAATATCTCCACTTAGCCATTCAAGTATTTTCTTTATGTCCGACCAGCACCGCATTGGGATCAAAGCGCTCTACAACAAAGAATGAGGCAGGTATGAGTTACAGTACAATGAGGCTAAGAGTCTAGTTCAAGACAAGCAATTGCTGGTTGAAGTTGACGTGGCACATAACTACCCGGATGTGGGATGGCGAACGATGGAAGAATGCATATATGTTTTGGTGGTTGCGTGTGCGTAGCAGGGGTAAGTGTCTACTGTTATGTCTTAACCTGTCAAGGATGTGCAGCATGCATGCATCTGTGCCATTCTGAAAGCTGCAGAACATAGGGCAATCACAGCAAAATTGTGCTGGAAAAATTTTGCTGCAGGCAAGAAGGATATGTTGTGGTGAGTTGCTAAAACTGGAACCTGTGACGTGGAACAGTGGTTTCAGTATTCAAGCAGAACATAAATAAATTGTGTGATCCTGCGCAAACCATCTCGTCTCCCGCCAACCTGTAAATGCGTCTAATTCAAATATATACAAACTGTTGATTTCAATAACATTTAAGTATTTCCTCCCTTCGATCAAGTCCATGGGTTTTATAATCTAAACTCCACATTCCATATGTTCTATATCAATAAAACTGTTTATGTAAAATTGTTTATATAAAGTGCTGCACTACTCATTGGAGGAAGGTTTGCAATACAGCAAAATTCAAAGACAAATATAACATTCCACAGTTCTGCCAATTAACTGTTTGAGTCCTCTCTACCTCCTTGTTATGGTAAATAACCTATTCAGTATATCTAACAATATTTTTGAGGTTAGATTGGAAGCATAAAACAAAAATTAAGATTTTGCGTGCAGTCCGGGTGCGTGCGGGGCCACAATATTTTAGTTGAGTTCCACAACATGCTTCCAGACTTTTGAGCTCTCATCGAAGAACCTATAAAATATGGATGGTGTAGAGAGCCATCCCGGCTCTCCCCGACTTTGTAGCAACTGTGGGTCAAAAGGGGGTTGGACAACTGGGGAAATGATAAAAGGGAGCGTCGTTGACCCCGGCGGCAGTTCTCGACAGAAGCATAACCAGTGTCTATGCGGTCGTTGACGGTGCTCCGTGACGGCACCCCGTCACCCTCCACAGATGGTAGGCCTGCACCCAGTAAGTACTGATACTCCAGGGCAAGTAATAATGCATGGTGCAAGGGTGCCTGCGTTGGTACTAGGCTGCTGAAACAGCACCAGCACAAGAAGGAAAGGGAAGGCATGCGCTGTACGCCATAGATATGCCTCATTCCCGCCCTTTCACATTGACGCAGGGCAGCGCAACAAGGTGGCTTGTTGCGCTGCCCGACGCCAAATTCCTATAAATCTGGGCCTTGGTGTGGTTATTACAGGGCCTACGAGTTTTGGACCTTGGAATGGAGAATAACAGGGCAATGGTGTGTTTTTGTCCAAGTGCCGAGGTACACATGGTCTGTAAAACCGAGAATATATCATAGCTCAGTTAGCATGAACTGAATTCAGGTGATTAAATGTATTGCAAATTTTGCAAGTAGGACCTCACCAAGTTAGTGAAGGTTATTTAAAGCTTTGTAAGCTGACAAAGCTGATGAAGTGTAAAAATAAGAGCAAACATCCTGCAAAAGTTTGTTTTTGCCTCTGGAAAGCTAGTTTATCTTGCAGACACAAACTTGCCACAAACACTAGTGAGAAACTGTGCCTACTTGAGACGTTTTCTAAATTCAACAGCCACTTTCTTAAACCCTTGCACACTCGCATTTATGGCAGGCTGGAGGTACTAGTTGGGGCACGAATGATATCCATGACACTGAATACCCTAAGATCTCATTCAGCCTACATTCTAAAACCTCACTTTCTTATCTATGAATCTGAACGTGGAGAACTTTAACACAGCCATAGAACAAGGGCGTTTATGATGGTCCAGGGCACTCTTGCAAAATTAGTTTGCTCCTTGTTTTGCCCTGGTGCACAAATGCAGTTTGGAGCAAATTATACCTGTCCTAATAAACGAGGGCATTTGCTCTCGTTTTTTAAAAGTTTCTATCATATGAGGACCCATCTGGGGCCCTGCACCACACACGTTATTAAAATTGTGTGTGTTTATGAACAAAACAAGCAGATTAGTGTATGCTAGGAATGAATTTAAAAAATATTCCTCCGTGTTTCTTTTTTGCCTTTTGTAAAGAACGTTGTCTTGATCCACCTGCATGATCTGGAAATGTGTCCCTGTAAGTGTCCCATTGTAAGAAAGCTGAGACTTGCTGAAGAACGTTTTGCTATAATTCAGAATACATTTCTAATTGAGCACCTGCTCTTTCTCGCCCCCTCTCACTCTGGGCTCTGCGAGTGAATAAGGACACGTTTTCCCTTTATCACTGGTTTTCCTAAAGAGGGAGTTTGCTCGGTTTCCTTCCATGTTGTGGACTTTAACCGGTGCCACTCACTCCCAGGCAGCCCAAGCTTGTGAAACTGATCTCATGGGGCCATCAGTGCGGAACAGACCGGCGCTAATGAGCTCCTGCGAGTTAGGATGCTTGCAATTAATTCTGCTGCCTGTACAAGTGCACTTCACCAGCGCGCTTTGATATTCCTTTTTACATGGGAGAGCTGTGGGCGTTGAAGCCTCCTAATGTGCACGTCCTCGAACCGTATGCTGCTTCAAACTACTCGGTGCTTAGAAACCCGTGGACCCCGGCACATGAGACTTCAGAGTTTCAGTACCGAGAAGCGCTGCGGGTCATAGCTTGATCGATTTAACTAATAAAAACTACGGAGCCCAGCTCTATACACTGGAGAGTGTCAACTGTTGACAAACTCTATGGACCCCAGCTCGATGCACTCAAGAGTTTCAGATATCAATAAACTCTGCAGACCCCAGCTCGATACACTCAAGGGTTTCAGGTATCAATAAACACTGCAGACCCTTTCTCGATACACTCAAGAGTTTCAGATATCAATAAACACTGCAGACCCCAGCTCGATACACTCAAGGGTTTCAGATATCAATAAACACTGCAGACCCCAGCTCGATACACTCAAGGGTTTCAGGTATCAATAAACACTGCAGACCCTTTCTCGATACACTCAAGAGTTTCAGATATCAATAAACACTGCAGACCCTAGCTCGATACACTCAAGAGTTTCAGATATCAATAAACACTGCAGACCCCAGCTCGATACACTCAAGGGTTTCAGATATCAATAAACACTGCAGACCCCAGCTCGATACACTCAAGGGTTTCAGATATCAATAAACACTGCAGACCCTAGCTCGATACACTCAAGGGTTTCAGATATCAATAAACACTGCAGACCCTAGCTCGATAGATTCAAGAGTTTCAGATATCAATAAACACTGCAGACCCTTTCTCGATACACTCAAGAGTTTCAGATATCAATAAACACTGCAGACCCCAGCTCGATACACTCAAGGGTTTCAGATATCAATAAACACTGCAGACCCCAGCTCGATACACTCAAGGGTTTCAGATATCAATAAACACTGCAGACCCCAGCTCTATAGACTTAAGGCTTTCAGATATCAATAAACACTGCAGACCCTTTCTCGATACACTCAAGGGTTTCAGATATCAATAAACACTGCAGACCCTAGCTCGATAGATTCAAGAGTTTCAGCTATCATGAAACCCTGTAGACTCTAGCTCTATAGACTCAAGGATTTCCGATGTCAATAAACTCTGCAGACCCCAGCTCCATAGACTCATCAGTTTCAACTGTTGATAAACTCTGCGGACCCTAGCTCGATAAACTCAAAAGTTTCAACTATCAATAATCACTCCAGACCCTAGCTCTATACACTCGAGAGTGTCAACTCTTGACAAACACTATGGACCCCAGCTCGATGCACTCAAGAGTGTCAGATATCAGTAAACACTGCAGACCCCAGCTCGATACACTCAAGGGTTTCAGATATCAATAAACACTGCAGACCCTAGCTCGATGCACTCAAGAGTTTCAGCTTCCAACCTACCTGTAGACCCTAGCTCTATAGACTAAAGGGTTTCAGATATCAATAAACACTACAGACCCTAGCTCAATAGATTCAAGAGTGTAAAGTAACAGAGACTGCGGACCCTAGCTTCATAGACTCAACAGTTTCAATTACTAATAAACATTGCAGACCTTAGCTAATAGACCCAACAATTTATTCACTGATGGAGACTGGAAACCAACACCTGACAGACTAGACTATTAAATTACTTATGAACACTGTGGACTATCGCTGAATAGGCTAGAGAGTTTGAGGTACTGTTTAACTGATAAACACTGCCAAACCTAGCTTGACTGATTTAAGAGTTTAATCACTAATAAACACTGTCAGACGTAGAGAATCAAGCCTCAGACTGTTACACTGTCTCTTGCACATGTTCCTCGTTCCCCTCCCTGCAACTCCTTGAGCAGCTAAAATGAGACGGCCAGCATTCTACAAAAGCTGAAAACAAACCAAATACTGCAACATCACAAGTCCAACAGAGTCATGATGCAGACTTACCCAAAAGTGGACCTGGTGACAATCCATCTTAACTTCACGAAGACCTCCATCAGACTGGAAGCAGCTTGTTTTTTCTTTGGCTGCCTTCTCTTTAGCTCTTTGGTCTGAAGTAGCCAGACTGCCTGGTGCCAGATTGCTGTGAGCTAATGAGGGGATGATATGGGCAGCGACGTCCTTGCCTCTTTCATCCGTTATGAGGTTACAACGTAACTGTTCCAGTGACTGCGTTTTGCAAAGCGATGGGGCATACTTCCACGTCGCCAAAAAATTAACCCCTTGATTGGGAATTAATTTGCTCTGGAGGCTCTAAATGCTCTGACTGTTTTGCTGTCTTTCGGCCAATTGCTGCAAATGAGGTCTATGAACTTTTTCAGAAATCACAGGAAACTGAAGCAAACATATAAGCAGTGACCGGTGCACCGCAGCTTGAGGTCATAACCCTAGGTAGTAGGACCAATAATAGATTCTAGCACTTTTCTATAATATTTAATGCTGCAAACTCACCATGCTTCTGTGTGGAAGCTGTGCCATAAGGGTCTTGCAGGATTCCATATTCCAGTTTTCCTGTCAACAACTAAGCGATTAAGAGCATCAGCGAGGCAGCCATAACTAGAGAAGAAACAAAGCGAGTGTAGTTTGAGTGTGGCACGCCCTGTCTCTGTCCCCCGCTGTCGTCGGTCTGAGGTTTGTTGGGCAGTTCTCAGAATAAGGTCACGCAGACAAGAAAGAGATGCATTAGGCAGCCACTAGGCCAGACCCCGAATATCAATCTACTTGATTGTCGTTAATGTAGACATTCAATTTACTCTCCAGTGGAACGGTGTGCGGGTGCTACCACAGTACACTACAGCTCTAGATAACTGTACCGCTGCCCACAGAACAGCAAAGCTCCTAGTATCTGAAATAAAGGGAGATTTTGCAATAGACAAGTTTGGTCACTGTACACGTCTTCATATGTGCAAAGAAAAGAGAAAGAGGAAACATTGAGTGTATGGAGTGACAATATAGCCACAAGGGTGGGAATTCAAGGGAAAATGTGCCAATCATTGCAACTAAGATTCGAAGGCTGCGGAAAAATTGTAAGGCCTGAGAGATAGGAGCCTGGCAAGATTATTGCTGGGCAAGGACCCTGAAGGTACATGCGCAATACCCTAACGTACCCCTCTATGTTGAAATGAAGAATACTTAAACACGTTCTTCTTAAAGTGTTGAATGAAAAATTACCAATTCCCCTCTCTCTCTTTTATGATTTTAAAATGTCCATTTTTATATTAATACTATTCCAAAATACTATTTGTTTTTAATGTACATTTTTGTGTTTTATTGCTTTATACCCTTTGGTATCTTTGGGATTTCTCTAGGGCTTCAAAACTTTAAAAGGAAAATCCTAAATGAGTCTAGCAACATAGTTGTTTATTTTCCAAAGTTTATTTATCTAAGAGACGAATCTAGAAAGGAAATCTGTTGAAATGATTTCTGATAAAATCTTTTCCATATTCATTTTTTGATGGCAAATTGGCTATTTTTTTAAAATTCTAGCTACAATAATAAAAAAATGTATTTGACTATTTACACTACATATTACTTCGTCAGTATTTTTGGCTAAACATAATTTTATCTGAATGTGGATAAACTTTCTCCAACAACACTCAGAGCCAGAATAATAGTCTAATACCATCATAGAATATGTGAGAAAGGACCTTGCCTCAGATCCTAGGCACAATTTTCACCACTACATAGGTTTTCACTAAGACTTCTAAGATAAACAATTTCCAAAGACTTTATCTCGGTACATAGACTATCATAGAGTTTATAATATTGTAATTTGACCTTAGTTTAATATCTGCTGTTTCTTCTTTACCTCCCTGTCAACATCATTCTTGGTTAAAGGAATTATTTCACAGCAACAAATAATTTTCAAAGGTCTAGGCACTTCTACAAGAAACCTATGGACCTAATTATGAGGTGGGAAAAACTTTGAGGTATTTATCACACATAGTAAATACCATTACCCTGGGTTGAGGTAGTTGCCATATGGAATAATTACCTCCTGTTTGGACTTTCTACCCTGGTAATGAAGCATGACATTTGGATTCAATATTGATCCCACCAACATTTTATATTTTGCCTCTGTTTCAGGCCCTTTCTTTCAACATATTTTGCAAGCTTTTACCTACAAAGAACTGAATACAGAAACAAAATGGAGATAAAAAATAGGGGCACATCTTGAAAGTTGTGGGTATGAAAGTGTGTATGGCCAGAAAACAGTTTTTATGAATCCCCAAAACGGATGTTAGCTATTCCAGTAATATCTGAGTGCAAATCAAATTAAACAAATAACTGCAAGTTATCAACAAGTCAGTTTCAGTTTAAGATTCAGTCATATATAAAATACTGAATACAATAGTCGTATAAGAAGGTAGCTAATTAAATACAAGAAGGTGTGCGTGTGTCAAGCTACACATCAGATTGCTTCTACAAGGACAATGATGTGAGGGGGCAATGCCTGTGAGTTGGTCTTCACATTCGTAAAACACTTACAGGCATGGGTCTAAAGCTTGAACATGACTTTAATACTGGGACATAATTGTGACAAAATAAAGGCCACATATACTAACAACAAAGCACGTCAGACGTATATAGGGCCTGATTCTCAAAGGTAAATGTATACTTTTGTGTGAGTTTATGTTTTTGGGGTATTTACAAACTACGTGTTGATAATACGTTTACAACAGCGGAAACTACGCAGTCAGGACAGAGAACTCCCCACATAGAAAAGTTGGCCTGTCCTAGACTATTGCAGCTGCAGGGGTTAGAGCATCACTCCCCTGCAACAGTCCTTAGAAGGCCAAGCAGTCCTTTTTATTTATTTCCTATTATAAACTGTGCAACCTATTTAAAGGTCATCAAAAAACAGAACCCCGTAGTCCCACAATAAGAAAATTGCCCATATTTGTGTTTTTTCAAACCTGACTCACTACTAGTCATGAATGAGCACTAACACAAATGGATACACACACAGGAGCCTGGAGCCAGAAGGGAAGGTAGTTGAACTGGGCAGGTTGATACCAACAGGGTGCATTGTCAATAGATAATTTGTTCTGTTTGGGTTGCCAGGGTCTACCACACCAGTATCAGCTCTGTGACAGAGACTGTGGAGTGCTTTCATGTGCAGATTCACCACACACTCCGGATCCATGCACCTTGACTCAAGGTGGACCACTCACCTTCCTCTAGAAGCAGTGTCCATCCCTCTGAACGCTCAACGCTGATTCACAATATCACACACACCATATTCATGGCCCACCACGTCCATTCACAATATCACACAAACCTCTGACTCCAGAGCCACCACGCCCATTCACAATATCACACACACACCTGACTCCACACCCACCATGCCCATTCACAATATCACACACACCTGACTCCAGACCCACCACGCCCATTCACAATATCACACACACACCTGACTCCAGACCCACCATGCCCATTCACAATATCACACACACACCTGACTCCAGACCCACCACGCCCATTCACAATATCACACACACCCCTGACTCCAGACCCACCACGCCCATTCACAATATCACACACACCCCTGACTCCAGACCCACCACGCCCATTCACAATATCACACACACCCCTGACTCCACACCCACCATGCCCATTCACAATATCTCACACACCCCTGACTCCAGACCCACCACGCCCATTCACAATATCACACACACCCCTGACTCCAGACCCACCACGCCCATTCACAATATCTCACACACCCCTGACTCCAGAACCACCACGCCCATTCACAATATCACACACACCCCTGACTCCAGACCCACCAGGCCCATTCACAATATCACACACACCCCTGACTCCAGACCCACCAGGCCCATTCACAATATCACACACACCCCTGACTCCAGACCCACCATGCCCATTCACAATATCACACACACCCTTGACTCCACACCCACCACTCCCATTCACAAAAACAAACATATCTCACTGCAGACCAAAATGCCCTTTCACAATACTGCATATATCTCTCAGACCACTCTTCCCTTCTCCCTCCTGACCCACCACACCCATTTAAAACTGTGCACTCACCTCACTCTGGGCTCATCATGCCCAGTTACAATACCGCATGTCTCATGTGGACCCAACATGGCCATCCACTGTTACACAAATCTTATTTGAGGTCCATCACACCTAATCACAACATCGACTCATCTCAGTCCGGACCAGCCTTGCCCATTTGTCCTACCACACTCACCTCTCAATAGATCCAGCAAATCTCTTCACAGTACTACATATACCGAACTCAGCATGTCCCTTTTCAATACCACACAACACCACTGTGGACCACCAGGTCCATTCAGAATACCACACTCATCTCACTCCAGACAGATCATGTCCATTCACAAATCTACGCCAACCTCGCTCTAGACTGTACACATCCATACACCACTGGGTTCGCATCCCTACAGACCCACCGCACCCACCCACAATAGTGGACACACCTCACTCTGGACCCTACTCATCAGTACACACTATACCCTACTGATCCCTCTCCTGAGCACTCTGAACCACCAAACATTTCACTTGGAGAGAGGCCTTCTTTCTGGAATGGACTCCCCCCAGAGTTAGATTGTGTGCTGAATTACACTCCAAACATCAAAATTAATATCCAATAAATTCTTGACTCTTCCTTGGCAGGCTTACAGTTTGATTCACAAACGTTTCTGTGAACAACAAGTGATTTGTCACCGTAAAACCCAAACCTGGTTCACAGAAACAAGATTGGTGTTGCTTTGTGATAATAGAGCACAGGTACAGATGTAGGTTATCTGTGTGTATGGCAGAATTCACTGATTTTCAAGTTTAGGTACAGGGGCAGGGATGGGAATGCTCCACAGTGGTGTCAAAGCAGGATGCAGTGAACACCCACAAACATGTGAGCCTGGAGGACTGCAGATAACTATCCTCTCTGGAAACACATGCACATGGTCTGCGCTCAGTGGCAGGAGTACGTTTTTTTCCACATCCTGAAAGGGGGAGGGAACACACAGATAATTTAATAAGGTGAAGGAAAAGGGTTTTCTTTACAAGTAAAAACACACAAATGGCTTCACCTGCCAATGCAGAATTTGATATCTTGTGGAAATTCCAACTGCAATTGCTGCAGGAACCCTACCACTGCCATAGACTTCCTGGAGTACTCCTGGGACTTTTTGAGTATCCTTAAAAAATTCAGAAGTCTACTCCAAATGTTGTAATTACCAAAGGAGAGCAGAGTTTGTTGTCACAGGGGCTTTTGTGAACCGAACCACTCAGTCCATAGATGGAGATGGCAAGGTATTATGTATCTTCTAAGTGGAAAGCGCAGGTAACAATTTCTTTTGTAATGGTTTCAAATTTAGCACATAGGATTTAAAAGTAGAACTATGTGCAGCCAGTTGGATAAATATTAGAATGTATACTAGTTTAATAAAAATGCCTTTGGAAGCTCTGTGTAACAACAGACACTTATACAACAACTAATATTAGGGACCAGATCAAAGCGAGACATTTTATTTTCTCCATATCAGTCTTTAGATGTCAGAAAGTCAATGTCACCAAACCGATCACTCCCAACCATTTATACCTAATTCATTCGAAATTCGACCAGGTAGTGCTTAGGACAACAGGCATGCAGCTTCACAGTGCTATGCCAAAGATATGTTCTCGTTACTCCCAGTTTACTGGCACTCATTTCCGACATTTTACCCTCAACGGGTACGTAAAAGACTGAGGGCCGCATTTAGAGTTTGGGGGACGGGTTACTCCATCACAAACGTGACAGATATCCCGTCCGCTGCATTACAATTTCCATAGATATCCTGTCCGCAGTATTATGATTTCTATAGGATATTATGAATCGTAATACAGTAGAGAGGATATCCATCACGTTTGTGACAGAGTAACCCCATCCGTTAAACCCTAAATCAGGCGATAGTCATCCCTGCTTGGATCCTGCAGGTTGCACACAGATCTTGGTAGCAGATAACTAACCCACTGAGTTATATCACCTACTTTTGTATTAAACACAGACCTAGCTACACGACATACAGCTGCATGGGAAACTGAAGTGTCACACTGCATGAACTAGGAACATTTTCACAGCACCAAATTCACTGAGTGTTGGGTGCCAGCAACATCATCAGCGGCGCCAGTGCAAAGATGGGGCCTTAACACAACAAATAAGATTGCATTGTGGTACCAAGAGGTAGCGGTGTCTTCCATGACACTTATACTTGAGGTGCACCCTCAAGTTCAAATCCTATTCAAACGGCAAGCGGTGCACCACGTACAATGCGTAATTCCGTGCTGTCTGTGGGAATATCATGCCGGTTCTATTTGGCACTAGGGCCCATACATATGGGTTTTCTGGCACAGGGCAGCACAGCAAGTCACCTTGCTGCACTGGCCTGCGTCACAGGAAACGGGCAGGGATGCGCTGTATTTATGCAATACGGCACATTCCTGTCCTTTTCTCCTGCGCTGGTGCACATTTGGCACCCTAGCCCCAATGCAGGCACCCTTGCACCATGGTGCAAGGGGGTCTCCATTGCATGCAGGATTGTTTTTGTGCACAAAGGGGCACCTTGCTGCACAAGACCAATCCTGAGAGACTTTTTCCTCTTTCTATGTGTGCTGCCTGCAGCACACATAGAAAGAGGAAAAAAAGAGGAGAAATTAAGATATTTCTCCTAGTTACGCCTCTTCAGGGGAGGTGTATCTTTTTGCTGCATTACCAGGTTTACAAGGTCTTGTAAACCTGTGAATGTGTCAAAAACCATTGGAGGTGTGTGGAAAAACCCACGCAATGCCCATGGAATGCCTCCTTTGCACATAGTAAGGCAACACATGGATTTGTGCAGTTTTGCCATACTCCATATTTTTTAGCCATTCAAAGCCATGCAAAGTGGCTTTGCATGGCTTCAAAAATATGACTTAGTGGTGTGTGCCAAGCATGCACCACATTGAGTGGTGCAAGCATGGCACAAACTGCTCATAAATTAACCCTAGATTTTTATGCAAATCTAGGACCTGTTGGCCTACATTTACAAGCATTTTGCGCTGGTGTTTTGTAACCTACGCAAAATGTTTTTTTAAAAATTTGCACTGGACAGTTGCTTGATGGTAACACATAACAGTGTAACACACTGCTTTGCATTACTCTGTGTCAAGGGGGTGTTTCATGGGTGACAGATGTGTGTTCCCAGGCAACCATCCATGTTTTTTGATGCAAAGTCCTATCTTCTAACAAAAGTAGATAGGGTTTTTGCACCAAAAAAATAATGCCGCTTAAAAGCATGCATTAAAAGGTGAACTGTTTATATTTCTCCTAGTTTTTCCTACTGTGCATGTGCGTTGCGCTGTATACAACCATCTGAAGTAGGAAAAGTTTTAAACTTTGTCTAGGCGTAGTATTGTGTACAGAAAGTGCACCCTTCCAGGGCAAAACCTATGCTAGACTCACGCAGACACCCTTGCAGCAAGGTACAAAGTTGAGTGTGTGAGATGCTCGGCAGCATGATTGTGGGCCGCACTCGGGAGAGAGCAGGATGGTGGTGGTGTAAAATCTGTAGATATGGCGCGTTCCTGCTCTGTTCCTCTCACACAGCGCAGTACAGCAACATTAGGTTGCGATATTTTTTCTAATTAGCGGCTAGACTGCTCAAAGATCAAAAAAACAAGTTCAAAAGAAGCGTCAGCACCTTGCAACCAAGAAGAACATTTTTAATGTTAAATTCTTCAATCTTTATTTTTTATTTAATATACAAAAGGTTTTGTTTCTAGTCTGAAAGTTCCTCTGGTGTTAAGCAGCATTGTGTAAAATCACAATAAATAGATAATGAAATAGGTTTGCTGCACATCATTATATGATTATTTATGAAAAATTTGTAAATCCCTTTTTGGTATCAAAAAGGCATCTCCGCCTTCATTGTGAGCGAATTTACAAATGTCTTCGATCCTTCGCAAAGTCTGTGAACTTCAAAATAATATATAAGAAATAGCAGGGAATCACTTCCACTAAAAATATTTTTGTGGGAGAAAAACTCACCCAAACCTCTCAGTTTTAGTGGAAGAAATCTCTTGTGAAAATATTTTGGTGAAAAACGTATTTCATGACAACTTTTTGGCAGAAATCTTCACCCGCAGGTGAACTTGAGATGTTTAGCAAGCCTCGTAAACTGCACAAAGTAGGGCCACAGTTCCAAACTATGCTGGGAAGTTTGAAACTTTTCCAACCCCCTATTCCATGGTAGAAAGTGGGAACTGGTGTGGGGCAGAATGTAAGCAGACAGCAGTCAGATATCTTTAAGCTTGACAGCTCTTGTCTGAAAGTTGTGTTGTGATCAGAAGTGGCTGTACAGAGAGAGGTGGGCACTCAGTGAAACACTTTAATAAGTAGATCTGTGGAATCAAAAAATAAGTGAAACATGGCTCGTTGACTGGTTTCCGCCTTAAAACAAATTCATGATTTCCTTTCATCCTGTGTGAGTACCTCCTGGCCTCTGAAAGCTGGGATCAACTTATCATTTCACTGTATAGTTCTAGAAGGTGGCACCATGAAATGTCCAGGTATGCTGGGAGGTGTCTTGCCTAATGAGTTTAATTAGGCAGGTAGCTATGTGCAATCCCTTGTGATCCGCTATAAACACAGGGTCGGTAACCTGCATGAACAACAGACCACCAAATGGGAAACTTTTATTAGGAAGCCAGTGTTCCTTCAAAGAACCGGTACTGATTTTTTTTCTTTATAAAAAGTTTCCCACTTGAGAAAAGAATCTGTTTCAAGGGACCACTGCTTACTCCTGCCACACTCCCCACCCCCAAATGCTGCAGACATCATTCAGAATGTGAGAGTATCCACCTTTTGGCATATCAGTCACCACCTCCTTTAAGGTGTAGGTAACTGATCGATGGTTTGCGACTGAACTGGTACCTGCAAACCATTGATAGATACAAATACCGAATTGCCAATATGAAGGAACTTCTAGGAAGGAGCGCCCCCTTTTATGCCTATTCTTAACTGAGATCGGGGTGGGTCTGTAAACCTATTTTGCTAATCGTGAATGTTTTGTTGACTCACAAACTGAGTTACGTACATACCAAAAATCCATTTTGCGATTGCAAACCCTGTCATTTTGCGAATCGCAGGGTTTAAGATTGCAAAATGACTTTGTACATTGCGTCCCTAATTGTTGTAGATTTGCACCCCAAATTATGTTTTTTTATTGTACATTTTTTTGAGTTACACTATTCATTTTTTCTTGCATGAAAACGACATAAGGGTATCTCTATAACAGGATTTCATTAACTGTACCTTTGTTCTAATACATTTTTACATTTTTAGGAAGAAATTATTTATAACTTGTACGTGTAAAATACTTTCCTTTTTCAAACTACATCTTTGATCAAATTATGTATTTTTTATTGCCCCACCTTTTCTGGGCCACACAAGAGTGGGACCTGCACAAAGGTTATATATAATCTGTTCCTGAGCCACGATGTATTCTTTCCGAGGACGCCCACAGGTTTTGTGGCGGGGGAAAGGCTATTTTATCCTCACTGCCAGCTATTCATTTTTGATACTTATGTAAACTTTGTAATATCAACAATAATTAAATAGGAATCCATCTAAATACGAGTGCCTTCTAATATATTATATTAAATGAACAATAAAAAAAATTCAAACTTACCACGCTGCTGGGAAGTGGTTTCATTCCATCCTAACTTAAGACTGACTTCCACAAGACTGGAGACGGCCTGTGTTTTTTCTGCTCTTCTCTTTAGCTCACATCACATCCTTCAGCTTAAGTGGCCAGACATGCTGGTGCCAGAGTGCTGTGAGCTAATGAGGGGACGCTCCAAGCATCTGTATCCCCCCTTACAAGGCTCTCCCAAGTCTCTTGATTAACCCTTGCGGTGCCAGCTCTTTCCAAGCACAAAAACTGAGGGCCGTGCATCCATCCGTGAGGCGGTGAGCCGTGTGATGGCCCGCATGGCTGTCTGTCTGACTTTCGACCAGTAGTAAGCGGCAAAATCAGATTATCCTAAATCTTGCTAAGTCTCGATTTAAGAAGTTCAGAAGATGGGTTGGTCACTGCGATCCTCCGTAGACACTGGAGGTTGGGAGGCCCCGCACCCAGGGAACACCCTTGCTGTCGCTATGTAGTGCTGCCCATGGGCACTTATAAAGCTGTAATATGCTTATACCGCTTGTTGCAAGCTGATACCCTACGTCCCTTAGAAGTACTTTGAACCCACTGGAAGACGGACTTGGGGGGTCAGATCCCCGAAAAGGCTTGGGTAGCCAACCTAGAGCACATCCACAAATGCACTTTTTAAGTTAATTGGTTTCTACATCCTACATAGAGCATATCTCTCTGTGGACACCATTTACAGACATTTTGGGGGTGACAGACGCCTCTTGTCCTAGATGCTGAGAGTTGGGGGCCACCTTCTTTCATATGATCTGGGCTTGTCCACACCTAACATCCTACTGGTCCGGAGTTACCTGAGAGTTAAAGGGGTTGATAGATAAAGATGTTCCTGTGATGTCAGCCCACTGCTTACTACACTGGTATCCCCACACCTCCAAAAGTAAAGTGACCTGCAAGTTTCAGGATGTGGGCCTGATCCTGGCCAAGTGAGAACTTACAAGACATTGGAAAGACCCCAAAGGCCCGAACCTAATGGCATGGCGCAGGGAACTGGACAGATGGGCAGATTGTGATGGCACCCTATTGCTACAAGAAGCTCGGAGCGGGATAGACAAGATGGAACCAGCCCAGGCCTGAGGAGTAATTGTTGACAGCCTGACGAACCCGGCGTCATCCTCGCAGGAGACGTCACCTACGGCCTCTCCGGACTGAGAAGAAACACTCACCACTGTCAGCAATGGATTTACTTATAGCTAGACAATGGCCCTCATTCCGAGCCTGGCGGGCGGCGGAGGCCGCCCGCCAGGCTTCCCCCCTCCGAAATACCGCTCCGCGGTCGTAAGACCGCGGAGGGTATTCCGAGTTTTCCCCTGGGCTGGCGGGCGGTCTTCACAAGACCGCCCGCCAGCCCAGGGGAAAACTCCCTTCCCACGATGACGCCGGCTCGTAATAGAGCCGGCGGAGTGGGAAGGTGCGACGGGTGCAGTTGCACCCGTCGCGTATTTCAGTGTCTGCTTTGCAGACACTGAAATACTTTTAGGGGCCCTCTTACGGGGGCCCCTGCCGTGCCCATGCCATAGGCATGGGCACGGCAGGGGCCCCCAGGGGCCCCTCGACTCCCCCTCCCGCCATCCGGTTCCCGGCGGGAGAACCGCCAGGAACTGGATGGCGGGAGGGGGAGTCGGAAACCCCATGCCGGCGCAGCATGCTGCGCCGGCTTGGAGGATTCCTTTGGGGCAGCGGGAAACCGGCGGGAGACCGCCGGTTTCCCTTCTCTGACCGCGGCTGAGCCGCCGCGGTCAGAATGCCCCGCGGGGCACCGCCGGCCTGTCGGCGGTGCCACCGCGTCCCACGGCCCTGGCGGACTTGTTCCGCCAGGGTCGTAATGACCCCCAATGTCTTTTGCACTGCCCTCATTGGTCTTCTCTGCCCACATGGAATTAGGCAGTATTAACGGGGCCTCGCTGATAGCAGAAAACCCGATAGCAAATATCAATATTGGTAGTTGGCGGTGGTACACCGACCCAGAGGGAGGTGGGGGAGGTGGTTAGGAGGTAAAAGTACAGGGAGCGATTAGCTATGTGATTGAGAAGGATATTACTTTACTACGAGATGTCACCCCATGCTTTATATGGCACTGTTTGGTTACCAGTCTGAAAAAAAGTGGGGACTGCATCTACACATTCATGAGATTATGTGATTTGCCTAGAATCATACAATTTGGGTGTAACCCTGAAACCAGTATTTGAACCTGGCTCCCCAGATTCCAAAGGCAGGAGCTGAAGCTGCTAGGCCACATCCCCTCTAACTGCGTGCGCTCCAAAGCATATCATCAAGGCTGAACAATAGAGCAGAACGGGCAACATTTGTTCAGTTACTGCTCAACATTTGTAGTCAACTTACATTTAAGGATTTACTTCATTTCAACAAAAATACATCTAAGTTTGTGATGCTTGGTTAAGTTAAGTTTGCCAACCCACACTCTGCCAGCATTTTTAGAATTGTCCACTATGGTACCTTTTTATCTTATTCTGGAACCCAAGGCAAACGTAAAATCTGTAATATAAAGCAGTGTTTGCAGGGCCTGGCCAGGCCCTTTCCTTGTCTGAAGAGCATGCCATCTATGGGAGAACCTGATTAGTTTTAGACTCAGCTCAGGACCATTGGTGCATCTACAAACTGTTTAGCCAGGGTTACTGGGAGCATGTGATGGCCACAGAGCCCTTGTATATGGACAAAGCTTTACTGAGTGGGTGCAGAGACTTAGGGGCTGATTATGAGTTCGGTGGTTCAACTGCCTGAACTCCAATACGGCGGTGGGGAGGCAGCCGTCAAGCCGACGGCCTCACCACTGTTGCGTTACGATGTTTCCGCCGGGCTGACTGGCAGAAACGTTATATTAGAACATTGGAATGCTGGGGGCTCCATTGAAAACTATGGAGTGCTGCGGGCTTTTACTGGCCGGTAAAAGCCCGCAGCGCCAACATTCCAATGTTCGCTTTGTTCACAGCAACAGCTGTGAACAAAGCCTAACGGAGCCCGAGGGGATTTTAATCCCCTCGGGCTCCGTGAACATTTTTTTTTTTAATAGAACATTCTGCCCTGTGTGGCAGAATGTTCTAATAGCCTTAGAACCCGCCGTAGCGGGCTCTACCGGCTATTAAAGTCCCTCTCCCTTGTTAAATGCCCTCGCCTTCGGCTCGGGCATTTAACGCGGGGAGCGGGCCTTTAATAGCCGGTAGAGCCCGCTACGGCGGGTTCTAAGGCTATATTACGATATTCCTGCCAGGTTGAATGGTGGAAACAGTGTGGCGGCACAGGGAGCCGAGGCCAATGACATTGTGCACAGCACCCTCTGAATGCACACAGCACCCTCTGAATGCACACAGCACCCTCGGAATGCACACAGCACCCTCGGAATGCACACAACACCCTCGGAATGCATTTGGAAGGCGCCAACAAGGGGGGCCCTGCACTGCCCATGACATGGTCGTGGGCAGTGCAAGGGCCCCTTGAGGCCCCAACTCTGCCTTTCCACCAGCCTTTTCATGGTAGCTACCCTGCTATAAGAAGGCTGTGGAAAGGAAAGTCATGATCAGCGCGGCAGGGCCAAACTCAGCACTGCCGTGGCTGACGCCGCCATACCATCGGGATCTCTGATCCTGGTGGAGGCAGTGGTCCGACTGCCATGATCGTAATCTGGAGGTCGGACCAGCAGGATTGCAGCAGTCAGCCCACCAACGCAAGTTTGCCGGTCTTGGGACCACCAAACTCGTAATGAGGCCCTTAGACATAGAGTGCGTGCATAATGCAGAGCCTAGCTGAAATCCTGGAGCTGCACCACAGCCAACTGGGCATGGCATGGTGGACATTTCATTTTAGGGCTACATTTGGTCACTGGACTCATGCCAGACTCTGCACTCAGAGCTCACTGCGAAAGGCAGAAGGCCAAGCCTAGCTTTGAGGTTAGATGCCACGAGGATTGTTATGAAACACACTGATAAACGGGAGGATGCAGTCGTCATACAGTACACAGATAACTGTAGGCAGAATTGATTATGGCTTTTAGGAGACACTCGCAACTACCAGGTCTTAAGAAAGGACCAACAGCCAAATTGGTTACTGTAATAAGACATATGGCTGAAATATCCAATTGGATTAAGAAACATTGAGCAGAATTCTTGGTAACCAAAAAACCCAAGACACCATACTTTTACACTCTCCTGAAGATTCATAAACCCACGAGACCACCCCCTGGCCGTCCAAAGTATCAGATCCTTATTTGAACCATTATCTAGCCAACAACAATAGGGACACCCAATTAGAGACATATCCTAGGAAAGAAAACACAAGACTCATTAGTGTAACTATATACAGTAATATCTTGAACATCATTAAGACATTTATCAATAGAAACTGGCCTTTACCTAACTCTGGTGGTTGTGCATTTGAGAAGCCAATGTTCTTCTTCAAAGGAAGTGCAAGTTTCAGAGTTATCCTTGTTCATACCAGACCACAGAGGAAACTACCTGACCACAGTAACATGGTATTGTGGGATTTACTACTGCTTATGGGCCCTTGTCCCTGTGGCAAATGCAATGTGTTTCTTTTTATAAAACCCTAAAACACCGTTGACATGGGCATGCATGAACCAACTGACAATCTGAGAACATAACATACATGATCACATACATCTGTGGTATTGGGTACAAAGGGTATATGTCAGGCAATATACGGATCTGTGTAGAGGAACACTGAAGCAACATCCACTGCAGATATAACACCAAACACATAACCAATCATTTCATTAGCCTGGTACATACAGGGAATGATATGCAAAAGGCAATCATAGAGAACCCTCAAACACAAGGCCCTGGCACCCTCATGTATCAGCTACTACTATGGTCTTATCAGGACCACGCAGATAGTCACAAACAATTTGGAGACAGTTATACCTTCTACTCCAGTTTCCTCTTTGAGTCCCTGGATTAGGAGATGGTAGATAGTTTGACACAAACTACAAAAGACTATAGGTGGTACATCCTTCTCCGTTCAAGCAGCCAAACTATGGAATTCATTACCCCCAACTATAAGAGCCACAGATAACTTTCTTGTCTTCAGAAAACTACTCAAGAGTTGGCTCTTTCTTTCATAACCACCATATTCAAACAACTATGGACTGCATATGCTTATGTTAATAAATATTTTTTCTGATTATGTGTCGATTTCTAGTTATGTATAGTTCTTTAGAAAATATGTATTGCTACTATGTCATAACAATAAAATACACACACACTCTTTAAGCCTGTTTGACTAAGTATATTTATCCATGGTTCTAATTCTGTATTGTATGTACATATATGTGTGCATATGTGTGTGTATTCATGTGTTTGTGTATGTATATATATATGTTGTTCTGTGATTGGCATGTTCGTGGGTCATTACATGGCTCCTGGGTGGGTTGTTATACTAGATATCTATGAATCCCTGCTCTCATCTTATCACACTTATCTAACCATCATTATATGTTGTGTCTCTATCAATCTATCCTCCATTCCCACTCTGACTCATACCAAATCCATTCTACTACTCTCATCTCCTAAATAACTCTGCCTAAGCTCTTACCTCCACTTCCACATCTAACTCACCAAACCTCACTCTACTACCATGACCTCCCAAACAACCCTACTAAATTCTCCCTCATTTATCTCACCCTGCTACTACGATCTCCCTAACCCTTCCACAGACTCTTCCCTCCTCCATCCCCCTTTACTCATCCCAAGCCTTTGGGATGAGTAAATGAGGGATATACTTCCAATTAACACTTCTGGATTTCTTTCCTCCTCCACCCCTCCATTACTCCAGTCAATCTAACTAACAAACTCTCATATCCGCGGCTCAAATTAACTCATAAAAATACTAAAACTGTACTCATATTTTCCAATACTAATCCATCACTAATTCTTGTTGGGTTCCGGAGTAGTGTGTTACTCGCCGAAAAGTGCTTCGACGCCTCGTCAGGGGTAGTAAGCGCTATATAAATACTAATACAATGTAGGCACACAACAGACTATGCAGAATCAGACTAGGTATGACGTAGCACAGGTTTGTGTCTACGTGGTGATGTCAGACGCTCCATTTGCATCTCAGAAGTAGTTTGGGCGCACACTTGATGCAGCATTTGCTGCATTGAAATGGCAGCAGTTTGACCACCACAATCAACATGAATGGGGCGGAAGGTCATTTAGGTGCCCACGGATGATATTCCTTGATATAGCAAATGTTTACTAATTGTAAGAATGTTGTTTTGCTGTCAAAGTGAAACACAAAGGGTGTATGAGTTTGTATTCCATTTTTAACCCAACACGAGTGAGTGTCAGGTGCAACATTTGATCTAATATCACCGCAGAACCTTAACACCAGGATGTATTCCCTACCTCCCCCCATAGGATATAAGTGGACTGAGTTAAGGATGAGTCAGAGACACTTGTCTGCATGTTGTCCTGTTATTGCTGGTGTAACCATGTTAGATTTGGTTCAATGAATTATGATCCCGCTCTACTAGCAATAATATTTACTATTGATAACCTTTCTGAGTCCTCTTTCAAGCCATACCCAGTCATAAGGACCACCAATAGTAACTGCAAGCATTTCCTTGTATATGAGTTGTATGCGGCATTGTCCTCCACGTAACACAAAAAATAGACAGAATAGTCAGGGTCTCGGAATCCTAGTCCAGAGGAAGGTCACTGACCCAGAAGAACTTTATTGATAGCTAAAACACATTGACTATTTCTTTAGATGCAGGGACCATAGCTCATCCAATACAGATCACATATTGATTTGCATTTTAAAGGGGCACATATTAGGGTAAACTCCTAGGTGAGTAGCACCCACCCTTTAAATATCCCACCCTCCACATACAAATAATATATATATAATCTCCCACAGGAGGTTGAGCACAAGCAATCCTCTAGCTTAAGTGTGGATGGGACCCTAAGATGAGGCATGCCAGAAAGATGTGGGTGAATGTTCCTGTCTAATAACCTAAATATTTTGTGTGGGTACAGAGGGTAGATGCTTTGCAATAGAAGTTAGGTTATATCTTGTAACAGCTTTTCTCAAACTCAGCCCAAGTTAGGCAATAACAAGCTGAATCACTTCATGCATGCAATACGCAGGGCAACATCAGCAGAATATTGTGGTATATGATCATTGCTGAAGAGTATATTTCCAGAAGACTTCAAGTAATGTCCTCCGGTAATGTCTACTCATGAGGAGACTACACAAGAGGAGACTACAGATTTTGAAGGCTGGATAGTAGTTGGACAAATACTTCTGATGTGCAGTGATATGACTGTGCTGTTAATCTTTCTCCATTTTGTTATTTCTTAACGGTAATTTGGTTTATAATGTATATTTTGACTTCTTCCTAACTCTCGCTATAGAAGTATACATTTCTTGAGGTGATGGTGCACTAAAAAAAATTTAAACACATATTAGTACACCCTTAATTGTTATTCAGTGTTTGGGGTGGGTCTATATCACAGAAAACAAACTTCCAAACAACTTCCTTCCGTTACAAAAATTGATGGTGGAAGGTAGAGGGTTGGCGAATGATCTCTGAGACATATCTTATAAGAGGCAGGAGAGCAGGATGTTTATAAAATATCTTTGTGAATGCTCGAAAAATCCCCTAGGTCAGTGCTTCTAAACGTTTTAGACCAAAGATCCATTTTTTAGAATGGCATACTTTTGTGCCCTACTTAGCTTTCATGGACATGAGACGGGTGATTTTTTTTAATGTACATGAAGCATTGTGTGGCAGCGTACTGTCATTTACAAACAGCAGATTTTCAATTGAAATGGTCTCTAAGTTTGCACAAAATGTAAGTTGTTGTTAGAAATGGTGTCTCTGGTTGGCAGTCAATTTGCATTCTGTCAAAGCAGGGACCCTCACTCTAGTCAGGGTAAGGGAGATAAACACCTAGGATAACCCCTGCTCACTCCCTTTGTAGCTTGGCACAAGCAGTCAGGCTTACCTCAGAGGCAATGTGTAAAGTATTTGAACCAGCACACACAGTAATGCAGTGAAAACACTACAAAATGGGCACCACACCAGTTTAGAAAAATAACCAATATTTATCTAAATCAAACAAAACCAAAATGAACAAAAAATACAACATACACGAGGAAAGTTATGAATTGTTAAAATAATAGAATCTTACTTCATAGAAAACAATGGAAACGTTGTTACACAAAGTACCTGGTTTGTGTCAAAAAAATCAAGCCGCACAAGTGAGCGTGCATCGGAAAAGTCAGCGATGCGTCGATTCCTTACTGCCAAGTGAGGCCGTGCATCATTTCTTCTCCAGTCGGGTAGGTGATGCATTTGTTTCTCTCCTGCAAGAGAATGATACGGAGGTTTCCAGACAGGCACCTTGGGTCCAGGCATGTTCATGTTGATTTTGATGCCCAGTGATGTTGCGCTTGAAATCTGGCCGCACAAGGACGAGAATCCACGCTGCGCGGGGTTTGCATAGTTTTCAAGACCTGCAAACGGGTGTTGCATTGTTTCTCCAGCCGGGATGCAGGTGATGCGTCAATTTCCCAGCAGCGATGCAGGTGGTGTATCGATTTCAGCCACGATGTAGGTGGTGCATAATTTTTACAGCCGTGTTGCAGGCGGTGCGTCAAATTTTTCCCCTCACGGCTCGTGTGTGTGGATTTCCACATTGGTTCTACCAGCTTCACCTTTCAAGGGCCCTGGGACTGACTTGGCAGGGCAGGAGTCTCAGCAGAGAGTCCAGGTGCTGGCAGAGGAAGTCTATGATGGCCCTGAGACTTCAAAACAGGAGGCAAGCTCAGTCGAAGCCCTTGGAGACACTTCTCAAGCAGGAAGCCCAGTCTTTGTCCTCTTTCAGGCAGAAGCAGCAACTGCAGGCCAACCCAGCAAAGGGGCAGTACTCCTCCTCCAGCTCTTCAGCTCTTCTCCTTGGCAGAGTTTCCTCTTGGTTCCAGAAGTAATCTGAAAATCTGGGATTTTGCGTCCACTACTTACACCCCTTTCTGCCTATGAAGTTGGCAAACTTCACAGGAAAGTCTCTGGTGTTGACAAGATCCTGTCTGGCTCCAGACTCACACCAGGAGGTTGGCGACTGCATTGTGTGAGGGCAGACTAAGCCCATTCAGGTGTAAGTGACTACTCCTCCCTCCACTCTCACCCATATGGCCATCAGGATATGCAGGCTACAACCCAGCTCACTTTGTGTCACTGCCTAGTGGAGATTCACAAACATCCCAATTGCCAGTCTGCCCCAGACAAGGTATACACAAGCAGGCAGAGTCACAGAATAATTTAAGCAGGAAAATGCCCACTTTCTAAAAGTGGCATTTTCAAACTGACAATTTAAAAACCAACTTCACCAGAAGATGTATTTTTAAATTGTGAGTTCAGATCCCCAAACTTTATATCTCTATCTGCTCCCAAAGGGAAACTGCACTTAAAAGATATTTAAAGGCAGTCCCCATGTTTTAACCTATGAGAGAGCTAGGCCTTGCAACAGTTAAAACCAAATTTGGCAGTATTTCACTGTTAGGACATGTAAAACACATCAGTACACGCCATACCGTTATCGTACACTGCACGCTGCCCATGGGACTACCTAGGGCCTACTTTAGGGGTTCCTTACATGTACAAAACGAGAAGGTTTATGCCTGGCAAATGAGTACACTTGCCAGGTTGAACTGGCAGTTTAAAACTGCACACACAGACACTGAAGTGGCAGGACTGAGCCATGTGTAGAAGCCTACTCATGTGGGTGGATCAAAGCAAAAAAATTGAATGGTCTTGCGAAGGAAGTGTTAATGGTTTGGGTGGGGGGTTTTAATATTGATTTATGTGCCTTGAGTGACACTCAAATGTGTGGTATTTGTGATGAATTTAACAGTGCTCCCTTTCATTTTAAACATACATGGTATGATGATTCATTGAACAGGGTAATGTACTCAAACAATTTGATGTTACTTCTGGATCATTTATGTCTGAGTTCTGTAAAAATCCCCACCTTTATGGGACCAAGATCAAGTTCTTCTATTGACCATAAACTAGTCTCCAGGATATCATTATCATTAATTGGCTCTTGTGAAATTAAGCCCTCATGCTGGAGTGACCATTACTGAAATGAAGCACTGCATGTGAGATTAAGATGGAATTTATTAAATGTCCAGCAGGATCAGACAACTTCTTCCTCCAACCTTACTCGACCATCTCTGCCAACCGTCCTCCCCCTCAATCCTCGCACCTGCAGCATTCTCCTTTCAAGCACCTCACTCGGCATAAGAGAATGGCATGAGAATCAGCATATTAGAAACACATTACTGACACACACAAGAATATGACCAACACATCTTCCCCCTTTATCATCAAATAATAACAATGGATAAATGCAAAATACAGGAAAGGTGAAGAAAAAAAACAACTTATATACAAAATGATATATTTGTGAAGTACATTCCAGTTTCTTAAGATTGGTCCATGACAAAATCATCAAATCTCTTGGGTAGTCTGACAACTCTGGTAGAAAACTTTTGTGAATTTGAATCTTCCTCCTTCCTTGTTTCGTCGTTAACTTCACTGTGATCCAGGGATCTGGATAAAGACATTTTGTCCTTATTCCACCACTTACCATCATCCAGTTTCACAGCACTCTTACCCACTCACACAATCTTCCTCCTTGCACTAAATCTCGATTGACCCTTTGTAACAATCCTTGGAGACTTCACTCTCACGCCATCCCCTTCCTTCCAACGAAATCTCCGATTTTGTACCCCTTGAAGATAATGAGAATATTTAATTTGTGCACACTCTCATTACACCTTCAACTTTATACCAAGGTACCACAAAATGACCCATCCACTCTTTTGCTAACTTGAAAGTTGGAATGCGACCACGCAACACGACAAAAGGTGAAACTTAAGTGTGAGCATTATTAGTGGTGCGTATTGCCCACAACAATTTTTCTAACTCAGATTTACAATGCAACCCATTCACCTTAGACAATTGAATATTGTCTTTAATGATCCTTTTAAATCTTTCTACAAGCCCATTGCTTCTTGGGTGGTACAAAGAAGTCTTAGTATGTCTGATGCCTAAAATTCTAAAAACTTCTTAAATTGCTCAGATGTAAATTGATAACCATTTTCTGTCAAAACTTAATCCGGAATACCTTCTCTAGCAAAAATATATTCCAACCTCTTGGATGTTTTGCCTTACGCAGGGTCTTCCCTAGTCTTTTTGCCTCCTTACTCCTGGTTTTTCTGACCTCTCGCTGTTGGCTCTAGGACTCTGAGCACTTTATCACTGATGACCAGTGCTAAAGTGCAGGTGCTCTCCCATCTAAAGTTGATATGATTGGCTTATACCTAATTGGCATATTTAATTTACCTATAAGTCCCTTGTACAGTGGTATCTCTATACCCAGGGCCTGTAAATTAAATACTACTAGTGGGCCTGCAGCGCTGCTTGCGCCACCCACTGAAGAAGACTTTCAAACCTGTCTCAGGCCTGCTAGCGCAGGGCCTGTGTGCGCAGTTTTCTGCCACAGGGACCTGGCATCTAAACTTACTTGCCAGGCCCAGAACTCCCCTTTTACTACATGTAAGTCACCCCTAAGGTACGCCCTAGCTAGCCCTATGGGCAGGGTGCCATGTATGTAGAAAGGCAGGACATGTGCCATATTGCATGACTTGTCCTGGTAGTGACAAACAGCCTAACTTGGTGTCTCACTGCTGTGAGTGCTGCCTTCTCATAGGATTGCATTAGAAATCCCATGCCTTATGTGTAAAGGGTATTGTCTGATTTATGAGGGGTAGTGTAGGCGTGTTTGGTATGGTTGTGATGGTGATAATAAATACTGCTTACTGGTGTGGGTGTATTTTTTATTACTATCACAGAAATGCCACTTCTAGAAAGTGCGCATTTATCTGTGCTTATGACTCTGGTGTTTTGCAGCTTGACTCCAATCCACGTCTGGGCAGAGTGACAGCTGGGGCTTTGTGCATACTTTTCAGACAGCCTGTACACAGGGAGGGTGGAGGTGTCACAGAGGTGCATCTGCATACTGAATAGTCTTCCTGGGCCGAGAGAAGGGAGAGGCGGGACACACCTGCATTTGTAAAGACTGTGCCCTGGCCTCACACAATAGGGTCGTTAACCCCCCACTGATGTTTGGAGCTTGTGCTGAAAGGAGAGAGGGGGCACTCCCAGAACCAGTTGTAACTGGCTGGAACCTCCTCTCCCTACCATTGTAAAACACTGTAGGAACTGACTATAAGTACAGGGGAATTTTCCCCACAATTTGGAGACTCTTGGAATCATCTTGGAAATGGACACCAAAGGCTGAAAAGACTCACCAGGAACCGCCATGGACTGCTGCTGCTGTGCTGACCTGTGACCTGCCTGGTCACTGTGAAGGACTTGCCACTTGCTGCCTTTCTCTTGTGCTGGCCTGTAGCTGGGCCCTCCACCTGAGGACCTTGTCTTAAGATTCTGCTCCCCAGGGGCAGGGTGCTGTGGCCCCTGACCCCTGCATCCATTTCTTCACGAGGGGTGCTTCTCCATGGTTGCGGCTGCCATAGCGCTGATTGCAGCACGCTTATGGAGCCTTGGGAGCTCGTAGGTTCCTTGCTGCATTGTGCCCCTTTAAATAAGATCACCGCAGCAGCCCGGGAAGCTGGAAGAACACTCGCGCACCGCATCGGGTGCAGGCGAGTGTCTGCTCGGGCCCCAGGAGGGGTCTGATCTTCTTGTGGCTTCACGGCAGGACCAGGGGAAGGCGCGGGGAGTGCCCCCTTCCCCCTGGCCTCTGCGTTAGGAGCAGGACGCTCCTTTTCTGCTGTTAGGTAAAACGGGCATTATTGTGCCCCCCTCCCAGCTTGGTGGAAGGGCCAGTGGAGGCCCGGGGGGCCCCCAGAGATCACGGGTCCCGGGCCTGTCATTAAACCGGAGAGGGTATGTGGTGCCCCCCTCCTGCCCTAAGTTGTTTTTGCTGGCTTTGGCCCCCCTCGTGAGGGCCGGTTGAGTTCCTGGGGGGCCCCCAGTAATCACGGTCCCCAGAGGGGCCTGTCTATAAAAGAGAGGAGGTGCATGTCACCCTCCTCTGACCCCAGAGTATAAGGGAGGCCCCCGTTTTGCGCATAGGAGCGCTGGGGGCCCCATCGTTCGCCTTCTAGGCACTGGAGGTGCCTTCATCCAACCAGGTACTGTTTAAAGGACCAATATAGTTGCAATCCAAAGTTCTTTCTACAGACTTTTGTTTGATTCATATATTACCTACCTGCGTTTGATGTTTTTACATATGTGTATGCAAATGTTCCTTTTATGGACATGCTTGCTAATATGTTTTTCTAACTTGCCATATGTTTTCTAATGTTCCTACTATGGGCATTTTATGATATTCTTATGACAAGTGCTGTGATGTAATAAAGTGTTTTCCTGACTACTGCTTATGTTGCGGAATACTGAGTAACCTGTGTGTAATGTGTGACTACTGCTAGGTTGCAGAGTAACTAATGTGTAACGTTCTGACAACTGCTAAGGTAGCAGGATAGTACTGATATGTGATGTTTGGTCTGATAATTGCCTTGTGTACAATACAGTATATTTTCATATAATCTGGTGTTGTGTTTCCTTTGTGGTGGGGATATTGCGTCACGTGTTGTGTGTGTTGTGCAAACGCTTTACACATTGCCTCTGGGTTAAGCCTGACTGCTCGTGCCAAGCTACCAAGGGGGTGAGCAGGGGTTATCTTGGACGTGTAACTCCCTTGCCCTGACTAGAGTGGGTAAGTTCTGCCTGGCTGAGGTGCATACCCTAGCCAACCAGAAACCCCATTTCTAACACTGGTTGTCAGCGGTGAGGATAGGACTTGCGCTTGCACAATACCATTGTGACTCATTATTTCACTACAAGGATTGCGTTTAGACCATCACATGTTTGGCTTCTCTTAACTTTCTCTCTTTGGTCATTTTTCCTGTTTTCAGTTCTCACGCTTGGGTTTTGTGGTTGTCACATTTGAGTTATTTGTACCTTTTCAAGATGGGGCTTACCTTTGATTTAGAGGACCTGCCGTTTTACACGCAGGAGGAATTTGAGGGGTTCTGTAGAGAGAGAGGGCTGCCTGTAGAAGGGGACCTCAGGAGATCTCTGAATTTCTTTGAAAGGTTTGTGACATATACCCAGGGAGGGAGTGTGCTTAGGGGGTACCCAGAGGATCCTGAGTGTAGCGAGGCTTCCCAATGGGACGGCTCCCAGACCTCATCCCTAGAGAGTGGTAGAGAGACTGACCAGGAGGGTCAGAATGACCGGTTGGGGACGCCAGTTGACAGGGAAGGCCCCAGTGATAGGGAGTCCCTTGCTGGGTCCAGTGTAAGAAGCAGGGCTACCTCTCATTCCTTGACGCCTTGTGAGCTAAGAGATGGGTGGGAAGAGAGGGACCTGAAGTTGCAGTTAGCGCGCCTAGCTGTTGAGGAGAGAAGGGCTGAGGTAGAGAAGGCCTTAGTACAGGAGAGAATGGCAGAGGCAGAGAGGGCCTTTGCCAGAGAAAGACTCGCTCTAGAGCGCAGTCTGAAGGTTCTGGACTCACCAGCGCTGCAGGTGGAGTCCAGTGATGGCAGCAATGTACAGTGCTATAACAAAGATGTTCCTCACATACCCATAGATCTGGTACCTAGGTTCCAAGAGGGGGGTGACATACGTCAGTGGTTAAAGGAATATGAGAGGGCTCTGGTAGAGCGCAGGATCCCTGAGAAGGATTGGGGAACTGGCCTAGGGAGCTTTATTCCTGAGGAGGGGAGGGATGCCCTACTGACTCTAGAAGAGAGTAACAGGGAGGGGTACTCCACTGTAAAAAATGCACGGATTGTGAAGTATGGTTTTTCCCCTGAGGAATACAGAAAAAGGTTTAGGGGTGGTAAGAAACTGTCCCACCAGTCTTGGGAGGAGTTTGTGGAGGATTGCTGCATTGCACTAGATCGATGGGTGAAGGGTAGTACAATAAACAATTTTGAAGGGCTGTTTAATCTGATTGTCAGAAAGCACCTGCTTCGTTGTTGTTTTTCAGAGTTACGCCAACCCTTGTCAGTGTGTGAGCTCTCTGACCCCAGGGAGCTTGCAAAGGAGGCAGACTTCTGGTTGCATACCAGAGGGTCTGGTGTGGCATTAGGGAGTGTTCCTAATGAGAGTGGTCTAGGTGTTTCCCAACCAGGTGTGGTGGGAAAGGTTTGTGTACCAGGTAGGTCCCAGTGTATTGGGGCGGGTAAGGCACCCCATGTCCAGTCTCAGAGGAGAGGGAATGGGGTTGGGCTGAGGCCCAGGGTACCCGAGCTCCAGTCCCAGGTCCTGGAGAGTTCCATGAGTGAACGCCAGGAGGTGAGCCTAGCCTGTGCCGTAGGGCCAGCTGTTCAGAAGGATCCCATTTTGTCATTAGGACCTGGGCGGGTGGCTGGTGATAGCGTTCTGCCGGTCCTGGTGTCTGGTAGTCTCGATGTACAGCGGAGGAGGCAGAAATCAAGGCATAGGGTTGAGAGGGGGCTGCGGGCCCCAGTGGAGAACCTGGAGAGTCAGGGGTCAGCTCTGAGAGCAGAGCCCCCCAGGAATGACCTTGGAGAGATCATTTCTGGGCTGGGGGGAATCCAGACTCTGTCAGATGGGCAGAGGTCAGGAGACCTGCACCAGCCAGACTCTTGTGTGGCCCTTGGGGAAGGTGTTTCCCTGGTGGGGGGTAGGTGTGCCCCCCAGGAAGTCCTGCTGCGCCAGGCAATGATTCAACCGCAGGGTGGTGACTCTGGGTTGGATGATCAGGTTCAGGGGGTAAACTCTGACCTGATGGGGAGTAGGTGTGCTCCCAAGGAAGTCCTGGTGCGCCAGGCAGTGGTTCAACCGCAGGGTAGTGACTCTGGGTTGGATTGGCAGATTCAGGGAGTAAGCTCTGATCTGGTAGGGGGTAGGTGTGCTCCCAAGGAAGTCCTGGTTCGCTGGGCAATGGTCCAGTCTAAGGGTGTCGTCCCTGGACTAGATAGACAGGTTCAGGGGGTAAACTCTGACCTGGTTGGGGGGGCGGTTAGTGTGCTCACCCCCATGTGAAACTTCTGGTGGCTTCTCCCGAGGTGGGGAGATGCAGGACTCTGGAAGTGGGGTTCAGGGAGGGGGAAGCCCGCCCGGACCCCGGTGCAACCCAAGGGTGTCGTCCCTAGGTTGGGTGGTCAGTCGCCAGGTAGTGATCCTGGGCTGGCGAGAGAGTTGTGCAGGGCTGCTATACCCAGCACCCTGGAAAGTGTGGATTCTGGTGATACCCCTCCTAGGAGAGGAGGGCGGGATCCTAGACGGAGGGGTAGAGGAAGGAAAGCCTCGCCTCTAGCCCCTGTAGAACCTATGGGTGCTGGCCCTAGGTTGGCGGATCAGTGGCAGGGTAGAGCCCCTGAACTGATTGGAAATGGAGCGGAGACAGGTTGCTTTGCACCTGGGGCTACCGCCCCCCACTCGTTATGGTTTCAGAGACCAGAGGCTCCTAGATGGCCTGGGGCCTGGTTCTGGCCATTGGCAGCTAGAGAACCCCCGTGGGTTGGTCTAGGCTGCCTGGGAAGCATTGACAGAGAGATCCAAGAGGAGTCAGGAAGGCGTAGAACTGGAACATGCCCCTGCTGTTGCGGGCCTGGGTCCTTGTTCTATTGCCCCAATCAGGGAAGTACATCAAGGTATTGATTGTTCTCCCCTGGCTTTTGGCTGGTAGGGGGTTGTGTTGGACTTTTTGCCTTACGCAGGGTCTTCCCCAGTCTTTTTGCCTCCTTACTCCTGGTTTTTCTGACCTCTCGCTGTTGGCTCTAGGACTCTGAGCACTTTATCACTGCTGACCAGTGCTAAAGTGCAGGTGCTCTCCCATCTAAAGTTGGTATGATTGGCTTATACCTAATTGGCATATTTAATTTACCTATAAGTCCCTTGTACAGTGGTATCTCTATACCCAGGGCCTGTAAATTAAATACTACTAGTGGGCCTGCAGCACTGCTTGCGCCACCCACTGAAGTAGACTTTCAAACCTGTCTCAGGTCTGCTAGCGCAGGGCCTGTGTGCACAGTTTTCTGCCACAGGGACCTGGCATCTAACCTTACTTGCCAGGCCCAGAACTCCCCTTTTACTACATGTAAGTCACCCCTAAGGTACGCCCTAGCTAGCCCTATGGGCAGGGTGCCATGTATGTAGAAAGGCAGGACATGTGCCATATTGCATGGCCTGTCCTGGTAGTGACAAACAGCCTAACTTGGTGTCTCACTGCTGTGAGTGCTGCCTTCTCATAGGATTGCATTAGAAATGCCCTGCCTTATGTGTAAAGGGTATTGTCTGATTTATGAGGGGTAGTGTAGGCGTGTTTGGTATGGTTGTGATGGTGATAATAAATACTGCTTACTGGTGTGGGTGTATTTTTTATCACTATCACAGAAATGCCACTTCTAGAAAGTGTGCATTTATCTGTGCTTATGACGCTGGTGTTTTGCAGCTTGACTCCAATCCACGTCTGGGCAGAGTGACAGTTGGGGCTTTGTGCATACTTTTCAGACAGCATGTACACAGGGAGGGTGGAGGTGTCACAGAGGTGCATCTGCATACTGAATAGTCTTCCTGGGCTGAGAGAAGGGAGAGGCAGGGCACACCTGCATTTGTAAAGACTGTGCCCTGGCCTCACACAATAGGGTTGTTAACCCCCCACTGATGTTTGGAGCCTGTGCTGAAAGGAGAGAGGGGGCACTCCCAGAACCAGTTATAACTGGCTGGAACCTCCTCTCCCTACCATTGTAAAACACTGTAAGAACTGACTATAAGTACAGGGGAATTTTCCCCAGAATTTGGAGACTCTTGGAATCATCTTGGAACTGGACACCAAAGGCTGAAAGGACTCACCAGGAACCGCCATGGACTGCTGCTGCTGTGCTGACCTGTGACCTGCCTGGTCACTGTGAAGGACTTGCCACTTGCTGCCTTTCCCTTGTGCTGGCCTGTAGCTGGGCCCTCCACCTGAGGACCTTGTCTTAAGATTCTGCTCCCCAGGGGCAGGGTGCTGTGGCCCCTGACCCCTGAATCCATTTCTTCACGAGGGGTACTTCTCCGTGGTTGCGGCTGCCATAGCGCTGATTGCAGCGCGCTTATGGAGCCTTGGGAGCTCGTAGGCTCCTTGCTGCATTGTGCCCCTTTAAATAAGATCACCGCAGCAGCCCGGGAAACTGAAAGAACACTCGCGCACCGCATCGGGTGCAGGCGAGTGTCTGCTCGGGCCCCAGGAGGGGTCTGATCTTCTTGTGGCTTCATGGCAGGACGAGGGGAAGGCGCGGGGAGTGCCCCCTTCCCCCTGGCCTCTGCGTTAGGAGCAGGACGCTCCTTTTCTGCTGTTAGGTTAAACAGAATTATTGTGCCCCCCACCAGCTTGGTGGATGGGCCAGTGGAGGCCCGGAGGGCCCCCCAGTGATCACGGGTCCCGGGCCTGTCATTAAACATGAGGAGGTGCGTGGTGCCCCCCTCCTGCCCTAAGTTGTTTTTGCTGGCTTTGGCCCCCCTCGTGAGGGCCGGTTGAGTTCCTGGGGGGCCCCCAGTAATCACGGTCCCCAGAGGGGCCTGTCTATAAAAGAGAGGAGGTGCATGTCACCCTCCTCTGACCCCAGAGTATAAGGGAGGCCCCCGTTTTGCGCATAGGAGCGCTGGGGGCCCCATCGTTCGCCTTCTAGGCACTGGAGGTGCCTTCATCCAACCAGGTACTGTTTAAAGGACCAATATACAGGGAGTGCAGAATTATTAGGCAAGTTGTATTTTTGAGGATTAATTTTATTATTGAACAACAACCATGTTCTCAATGAACCCAAAAAACTCATTAATATCAAAACTGAATATTTTTGGAAGTAGTTTTTAGTTTGTTTTTAGTTTTAGCTATGTTAGGGGGATATCTGTGTGTGCAGGTAACTATTATTGTGCATAATTATTAGGCAACTTAACAAAAAAAAATATATACCCATTTCAATTATTTATTATTACCAGTGAAACCAATATAACATCTCAACATTCACAAATATACATTTCTGACATTCAAAAACAAAACAAAAACAAATCAGTGACCAATATAGCCACCTTTCTTTGCAAGGACACTCAAAAGCCTGCCATCCATGGATTCTGTCAGTGTTTTGATCTGTTCACCATCAACATTGCGTGCAGCAGCAACCACAGCCTCCCAGACACTGTTCAGAGAGGTGTACTGTTTTCCCTCCTTGTAAATCTCACATTTGATGATGGACCACAGGTTCTCAATGGGGTTCAGATCAGGTGAACAAGGAGGCCATGTCATTAGATTTGCTTCTTTTATACCCTTTCTTGCCAGCCACGCTGTGGAGTACTTGGACGCGTGTGATGGAGCATTGTCCTGCATGAAAATCATGTTTTTCTTGAAGGATGCAGACTTCTTCCTGTACCACTGCTTGAAGAAGGTGTCTTCCAGGAACTGGCAGTAGGACTGGGAGTTGAGCTTGACTCCATCCTCAACCCGAAAAGGCCCCACAAGCTCATCTTTGATGATACCAGCCCAAACCAGTACTCCACCTCCACCTTGCTGGCGTCTGAGTCGGACTGGAGCTCTCTGCCCTTTACCAATCCAGCCACGGGCCCATCCATCTGGCCCATCAAGACTCACTCTCATTTCATCAGTCCATAAAACCTTAGAAAAATCAGTCTTGAGATATTTCTTGGCCCAGTCTTGACGTTTCAGCTTGTGTGTCTTGTTCAGTGGTGGTCGTCTTTCAGCCTTTCTTACCTTGGCCATGTCTCTGAGTATTGCACACCTTGTGCTTTTGGGCACTCCAGTGATGTTCCAGCTCTGAAATATGGCCAAACTGGTGGCAAGTGGCATCGTGGCAGCTGCACGCTTGATTTTTCTCAGTTCATGGGCAGTTATTTTGCGCCTTGGTTTTTCCACACGCTTCTTGCGACCCTGTTGACTATTTTGAATGAAACGCTTGATTGTTCGATGATCACGCTTCAGAAGCTTTGCAATTTTAAGAGTGCTGCATCCCTCTGCAAGATATCTCACTATTTTTGACTTTTCTGAGCCTGTCAAGTCCTTCTTTTGACCCATTTTGCCAAAGGAAAGGAAGTTGCCTAATAATTATGCACACCTGATATAGGGTGTTGATGTCATTAGACCACACCCCTTCTCATTACAGAGATGCACATCACCTAATATGCTTAATTGGTAGTAGGCTTTCGAGCCTATACAGCTTGGAGTAAGACAACATGCATAAAGAGGATGATGTGGTCAAAATACTCATTTGCCTAATAATTCTGCACTCCCTGTAGTTGCAATCCAAAGTTCTTTCTACAGACTTTTGTTTGATTCATATATTACCTACCTGCGTTTGATGTTTTTACATATGTGTATGCAAATGTTTCTTTTATGGGGATGCTTGCTAATATGTTTTTCTAACTTGCCATATGTTTTCTAATGTTCCTACTATGGGCATTTTATGATATTCTTATGACAAGTGCTGTGATGTAATAACGTGTTTTCCTGACTACTGCTTATGTTGCAGAATACTGAGTAACCTGTGTGCAATATGTGACTACTGCTAGGTTGCAGAGTAACTAATGTGTAACATTCTGACAACTGCTAAGGTAGCAGGATAGTACTGATATGTGATGTTTGGTCTGATAATTGCCTTGTGTACAATACAGTATATTTTCATATAATCTGGTGTTGTGTTTCCTTTGTGGTGGGGATATTGCGTCACGTGTGTTGTGCAAACGCTTTACACATTGCCTCTGGGTTAAGCCTGACTGCTCGTGCCAAGCTACCAAGGGTGTGAGCAGGGGTTATCTTGGACGTGTAACTCCCTTGCCCTGACTAGAGTGGGTAAGTTCTGCCTGGCTGAGGTGCATACCCTAGCCAACCAGAAACCCCATTTCTAACACAACCACTTTATTATGTTGCTAGTATTTGGTACTTTTACAAACTTCACTTCTGGCCATCGACTATAATAATCTATCAACACAATGCCATATTCCAAAACACCGCTCAATAAATACATTGGTCCAAAGATTTCAATCTCCAGCTTCCTCCACGGCTTGTCAGCTTCCACTGGACTAGGCACAGTTACTTGGGACTTGTCACTGATAGCACAGTTCATACACTCTCTAACAAAATGCTCCACACTCTTGTCAACTCCTGGCCACCAGAAGCCTTCTCTAATTCTCCTTTTCATGGCCTGCATACCAATGTGACCTTCACGAGCCAAACCTAAAACTCTTTTCCTCATAATCTGGGGTACTACTAATGACTTCCCCCAGAACAATAAGTTGCTAACTACAGACAACTCATCTAACATATGCTTATACTTGTTTCTAAGATCTTCTCCAGGATTCTATTCGGACCAACCCTTAACAACCCCTTGCATTATTGACTTAAGGTCATGGTCAGCCTCACACGCATCTTTCCATTCTTGTTCCACTAACGCTCCATCCAGCTGATCACTTATGGAACACACAACTACATCGCCATCCTCACACTCTGTCTTAGAGCCAGATGTGTCGGTCTCACAAGAATCAATTCCAGTTAATCTAGACAAACAGTCCGCTAGCATATTTTTTTCCCTGGAACATACTCGATGTTAAAATTGTGTTCGCACAACTTATACTGCCACTTAGCAATCCTAGGAGTGGCTTTGTCTGCACCTTTAGTTGAAAATAATTGTACAAGCAGTTTATGATCAGCTCTCACAGTGAAACGAGTGCCCCAAAGATATTGTTTAAAATGATTTATACTCCACCAACATGCCAGGGCTTCATGCTCAATTACCGAATAAGTTGCATCGGCACCTCTTAAAGTTCTAGAAGCAAGTGCTACAACTTCTTACTTCCCTTCCCTCTTCTGCATCAAAACAGCACCTAACCCTTTCTAGCCAGCATCAGTCATCATAATTGTATGATCTTTGGTGTCAAAAGATTTCAGTGGTATGGTTCCAGCAATTTAATTCTTGATACAATTAAATTCTCCTTTACAACACTCATCCCAAATAAACTTAGCATTTTTCTTTAATAAATTCCTTAAAGTGTACGTTTTCTTCGAACAATTGGGTACGAACCTTGCGTAGAACTCAATCAAACCCATGAAAGACCTCAACTGATCCTTGTTTTCAGGACACGCAAAATCTTCAATTGCCTTCACCAAACTAACTTTAGGTTTATTGCCCTCTGCAGATAGTTCAAATCCTAAATAATTTACTGATGTTACACCAAAGCGGCACTTGCTAGGACTGAGAGTTACTCCCCTCATCTTCAATACATCTGCCACACGACGCAACCTTTCATCATGCTCAGACATATCCTTCCCATAAATCAAAATATCTTCTTGGAAAGCTTTCACACCTTGCATATCCTTGAACATACTCTCAACAGTTCTTTGAAAAACAGCAGATGCTGAAGCTAACCCAAAAGGCATCTGTTTAAATTGGAATAAACCAAATGGTGTTATAAAGGCTGCATAATGCCTAGAACTAGGATGTAAGTTAATTTGATGATACGCAGACGTCATATCAAGTAAAGAAAATATCATCCCACCCTTGACAGATGACAACATTTCCGATATGTTGGGTAAAGGATACTGATCCACAAACATTTGATCATTCAAGTCACGTAAGTCCACACACATCCGTATTGACCCATTAGCCTTACGAGCCAAAACTACAGGTTCATCCCAATCTGACGACTCAATAGTCTCAATTATGTTTTCTCTGCATAATTTGTCCAGTTCATTTTTAAAATCATCCTTCACAGTCAAAGGTACTTTACGTACTTTATGCACCTTTGGGTACGCATCCTCATTGGTTTTGATTTTGTGGGCAAAACCTTTGAATAAACCTACTCCACTCTTAAAATACCCCTGGATACTGAAGTTCCTATTTGCTGCTTCTTATGGTCGACACTTGCATATATTCTCTCTTTATTACAACTGGTTCGGGGTTATTCGGATCCAACACCATTTCTAAATTGCCTTTTGCAACCAATCCAAGTAGACATGCATCATCCTTGGCCACATTTACCGTACCTCGAGACACATTGCTTTTGAATTTTAGCTCAGTGTTAAACTCCTCTACCACATCAATGGACTTTCCTCCATACCCAACAGGTTGGATTTTTAAATACGATAAGGTGAATCCATTCCATTTAGCTTCACTCAGCAGCGTAAATGGAGACCCTGAATCTGCCATGACTCTTACTTCAGTACCGTTAATCTCTACTAGACAAAAGGGTCTTCTAGAATTTGAAGCATTTAATTCATAAACTGGCGAGTTACCAGCACTAACAACAAATATTTACTCTTCTTGTTCGCTGAAAGAAGGAGAATTATTCAAATCTATACTATTCACCTTGCTTGTTCCTTGTTTACTCAACTTACATGACTTGCACACCCTAGCAAAGTGTCCTTTCTTGTAACACTCGCTGCACACTTTATTGATGGCTGGACAGTTCTTAGCATTCTCCAAATGAGATGTGCTACCACACCTGTAACACTCGGGTGGTTTACCTCCATATTTCTTATCAGATACGTTGTTTGTAATCTGTTTTTGGCTATCCTTATTGTATTTTTTATTCTTGCTTTATACAACGAATACATCTTGCTGTTGAGACTAATTTTTGTTATCAGAAATGGCCATTTGCTCCATGAATGACATAGTACTCTCAATTCTGGTCGCTACTTCTATGGCCTTTTGCAACGTCAAATTAGGTGTAGACAATAAGGCTTCTTGCACTTTTTTATTATAAGTCTTCTCCACTAATTGATCTCTAATCATTTCCTCCTCAAATTCCTTATATTCGTAGGAAACAGCTAAAAGTCTTCAAGCCCCCACATAACTAGATGAGGATTCACCTTCTTGAGTCCTTCTATAAAAGTTGTGTCTCTCTAAAGTAACATTTTTTCACTTTTTGAATCTGGAATCCAAGGACTTTATTACAGTCACATACTCGTCTTCCACATCATCTCCTTCACCTATCAATTCTACTTCTTTCGGAATGTATTTAAGAATTTTCCGACCTTCAGTACCCAAGCAATGTCTCAAAATTGCACATTTTCATTTGTGAGTGAAATTTTCACCTTCCAACACATCCAAATATGCTTCAAAGGCTTCTTTCCATTGTTCCTAGTCAGCATCGGGTGAAGCAGGATTGGGAATGAATGGAGTAGGTGGAGAAATAGACTGATGAATGGTGTAATGTAGCTCAGCTTTTTAACAAATATTGAAATTATGGTAAGTAATAACAAGTTGAATAATTAATAATAATAGCTCGTCACTAGAATAGTAGAAACCAAGGTTGCACATCCAGTTGCTTTTAACAAGGTATATTTGAAATAGGTATATCAATAACGAAGATTCATAAGGTGTGCGTATCACTGAAAATACCAAACAGAACAGAGATACGCTGTAAATTGAATTTATGAACCACAGTGCCAAAAAGGTGTGCGTGTCACTGTGACACGCAGAGCTGAAAATGTAAATACACGGCGGTTATGGAATGCAAAAATCCCTAAGACGGTACATCCACAAAAAGGCCACTTCAAAATGGCTCCTGATATGGTGTGCGTATCACTGTGACACGCAAAGCCGTGACTACTGACCTAAAATGGCCACTGATGTGTGCCAAAACGTTGAGGTGGGGGCAGTTGCAGGCCTAAAGCGCAACCACAACGCTGCTACGTGCTAAAGTATAGATGCGAAGCGCTGAGGGCACAAGATGTAATTGCAGCAAAGTAGTAGTCCCAGAAGTGGCACAACTTCAGAATAAATGAAGTGCAACTGCCGGCATCACTGAAGCGCAAAAGAAACTGGCCTCACCAAAGAAGAAGAACAGCTGTCACAGATTTCACTGTAGGAGTGAAAGCAGTGCACACCAGCACGCGTAGGGATCCTGCTGGCAACAGGACGCTTGTCGCTATTTGAAATGAAGCACCGCAGGTGAGATTAAGATGGAATTTATTAAATGTCCAGCAGGATCAGACAACTTCTTCCTCCAACCTTACTCGGCCGTCTCCGCCAACCGCCCCCCCCCGAATCCTTGCACCCCCAGCATTCTCCTTTCAAGCACCTCACTCAGCATGAGAATCAGCATATTAGAAACACATTACTGACACACAAAAGAATACGACCCAACAATAACCCACTTATTTTGGAATTCAAGCCTCTAGTAACTAGGGTGTCATCTAACATTGTTCATCCACAACTGGACTATAGTTCTAATAAAGGCCTTAGTATCAAGTGTGAAAGGATAGATAAGGCATATTTTCATAGAGATCTTCTACAGTATAATCAGTTAGTTCTTGACACTATGCTGTGTGAAGATTCTAGACCCGCAGACATTATTGAGGCATTTACAAGGTTAACTAGTTACATAGCTGGCAAGTTGACCAAGGAGGCTCAGACGGGAGGGGGAGATCCAAGATGGTTTGACAACACCTGTTCCAGAGCTCCTAAGCTCTTGAAATTTACCTTTAAAAAGTGTCCGCTGGTTTAGGCGAAAATAGTCCAGGCAAGGAAACCCTATAAAGAGGCTACTCGTAAACGGAAGGAAAAGTTAAGGGCAAAAAACCTGGGAGGAGATCAGATTAGCAAGTGAGCAGAAAGACTCCTGAAGTTTCTGGAAGGTGGGGAATTCATATAATCCTATGGCAGAGACCTTCCCAAAGATGGAATATGTCATCAGTAGTTAAAATTGAGTGGCTCACTTTTCTAATGTATCTGGCCCCCAGGAGCAGTTTTTCTCCTTGGCCCCTGATAAGGTAATTCCTTGTGTCCCAGCCATTAGTCAGGCATTCTGTCGCACAATTACAGCTTCAGATGTCACCTTAGCAATTGAGAATAGCCACTCAGGTAAGGCCCCCAGACCCGACAGAGTCACTGTGGACGTTTTTATATCTTTTCCAGGTTTCTGGGTCCTTTTTAATAAGAGTATTTAGAAGTACAATATTAGGTTCCCTCATTAAATCTTGGCAGAAGGCAATTAATGTACCAATATTAAAGGTGATAAAAGCTCCCCTCATTGTTATCGCCCTATTTCTCTTTTGGACAGCACAATAAAGATATTGGGTAGAGTGGTGCTGTCCAAACCGCAAACCTGGGCTGTGGAAACGGAGGGGCTCGCAGACTTACAGTTTGGCTTCCATTCTGGATTGGGGATGGTGGAACAGTCCCTTAATTTCTTGCTGATTATCCAAAAGTACACTAAGGCTAAGAAAGGTTCTGCCCATCTTGCATTCATGGACCTTACAAGTGCCTTTGACATGGCTGACTGTACCAAGCTATGGACTATTATGTCAAATGTTGCGATTGATAATGCTGTCGTCTCCCTTAGTAGGCTTCATGACCAGACAACAGCTAGAGTCCTTTATAGTTTAGAAGGGGATATTACTGACAAGTTTCCTTCAGTAATGGGGGTTAGACAGGAGTGTGTTTTGGCCCCTTTTTTGTTTTTGATTTATATTAATTCTTTGGGGGGCCACTGGATCAGGCAGGGAACAGATATCCCTAAAATGGGCTTAAGAGAAATCCCTGTTCTGCTTTACGTGGATGGTGCTGTTCTCATTGCCCAAACAGCTAATGCCCTCCAATGCCTTTTAGATGCTTTTAATGACCTTATGAATTACTTGGGCCTCAAGGTTAACCACTCTAAATCTTATGTGATTAAATGTGGCCTTAAATCTGCAAAGACTAAGAAGTTTGTACTTAATAATGATGAAATTATGAATACACCCCATTTTACCTATCTGTGGATCGCATTTGATCCAGATGTTATTTGGAAGTTCCTTCTTAACGTGAGAACGATGCAATTTCAGTGTAAGATAGATTCACTTTTTAGATTCTCTAAGTGGTTGGGTCATAAATCAGCAAGAGAAATTATTTGCATTTTTGAGAGCAAATGCGTCCCGGTGGCTACTTATGGCGTGGTGGTTTGGGGCTATGTGGATAGCAGAGCTCTTCAGATACTTGAAAATAAGTTTTTGAGAATGCTGTTGATAGTCCCACAGTCCACTCTGGCCGCCTTTAGCCATGAAGAAGTCTGACTTACCATTCTGGGAGATTTAATTGCGCTGCAGACTTTAATGCTGTGGCACAAGATCTGGACAAACCCTGACGTGCGGCTCTGCTGGGCATAATTATGGACCGCATGTCCCTTGATAAGAACCAAGATATCCCCTGATTAAGATTAAGACAACCTGTGAGAGGCTGGGTTCCCCTACTTTCTATTATGACCCAGAAAGTGTAGTTAGTTTCTCTTCTAGGCAGATTAAAGACCTCTTTATAGGTCCTAGTGGAAGTGTTCGCCCTGTTCGGAAAGAGCATTCGCCCGTTAATCGTCCCTATGATTTTTTTTTCCACCCCGCACTTTTTTTGCAACTTATCAATGGAAAACATACTTTTTTTACTGACGTGGTTTTGACTAAGGACAATACACTTTTTAGTGGGTTTTCCTCAAATAGGAACTTGGTTCTGTTTTGTATTAATTTCATTGTCTGTATTTTATGTATTGAACTTTTAATGTTTTAAAATGTCATGTATGTGACTTTTATGGCTGGAACACAGTCAAATAAAGTATTTTGATGATGGTGATGTCCTCTGTCTTTGAAGCGCAGCAAACGTGACTAGATAAATACAGAATTTAAAGGCATCTATATATATTACTGGGAATTTCATGACCCAACAAAAAATTCCCTGACCAGCAGTTTAGGAAATACTGCCCTAGGTATATTTGTTATTGACGAAGCTTGTTTTGGAGGGAAAAGATTAAACAGTGATTGCACATAGGACATCTGGGACTAAGGCTGGCAGTAGTGTGAATTCATCACTTTCTGGGCTGATCCTGATCAGCTAGTCAGGTGTAGTTACAATAAACCCATTTATTAAAGAGCTTGACAATTAATGCAACTTTGTTAGATACTGTGAGCACTGTCTATGGCACGTAACCCACATTCATTGATTGATATAATTATAATGTTTAATGAATGTCTTGATACTACCATCACAAATGGGGCATAGTAACGCAGGGCACCAGAAGTTTCATAATAACTATGAAAGTCTATTGAGGTAAATTCCATCACATGTCATTAGTAAAACTAGAAATCTACGAAGGGTGACATGGAGACTGAACTACGAAAATGTGAAATCTTGCAATGTGATACTATCAAGAAGGGATTGAATAAGGACGCTGAACTACATTATTAGTTGATGTTATTATAATGTTTAATGAATATTTTGATACTACCATCACAAATAGGGCATACTAGCACAGGGCACCAGAAGTTTATATAATAACTATGAAAGTCTATTGAGGTAAATTTCATCACATATCATTAGTAAAACTCAGACTAGAGGATTGACCTAAACCCTACACAGGTAATCCTTAGAAGTAGCTTTCTATATACTATTGAGTAGTTATGTATTATCAATAAGTTGCTAAGTCATCGATTTAACTTGATGATACAGATGCAGGATATAAATGAGTATATGGTCCTACATTTAGGACCTCATTACGACTTTTGTGGTCTTTTACAAAGACTGCCGAAACCGCGGGCACCAGAAGACCGCCAGTGCTGGTGGTCTTCCAACCGACATATTATGAGTACTGAAGGATTTCTGTCACAATTTGGGCGGAAATTCTTCAGCAGTCATGCTGATGGTCGGCAGCGCAGAGGCGGTTTCACAGCCATCACCGCCACGCCAAAAGGACTCCGCCCGCCATAGTATGAGCAGTAATACGGCATGGCGGTGTCCTGATGGGGGGGCGCTGCTGGCGGTGGAAGCGCCTATGCGCCGCTGACCGCCAGCACGACTGCTGAAGAGTTTCCACCCAAATTGTGGCGGAAATCCTTCCCTGTCCCGTTCCCTGGTGGACAAACCTCCTTGCCAGATAAGATAAGTTGATCGTCCGACAGGGGCTGGGGGTGGGAGGGTGGGGGTTGTTGTGTGTGCATGTGTGAGTGGGTGTATGTCTGCCTGTGTGAATGTAAGTGTGTATGCGTGTGTGATTGGCGAAGTGAGTGCGTGTTGGTGTTTGTGTGAATGAGTGTATGTATGTGTGTTGGTGAATGAGTGTATGTATGCGTGTTGGTGAATGAGTGTATGTATGCGTGTTGGTGAATGAGTGTATGTATGCATGTTGGTGAATGTGTGTATATATGTGTGTTGGTGAATGCATGTATGTGGGGTGGGTGTGTGTGTGTATGCGGGGAGAAGCGTGCTGTCATGGAATGGGTGCTGTCATGGAAGGGTGGGATCACCCTTCCGCGAGGGTTTTCGTGGCGGTGCTACTGCTACGGAAACCCTGGCAGAAAGGCAACTCATAATACCACCAGCGGTCTTCAGTGGACAGCCGGCCCAGAGGATCTGTCCTCCGGCCTGGCTGTCCTACTGCCCTGGCGGTACCAGAGGAGATGTGCCGGTTTGGCAGAGGCCAAACCTCCACACTCGTAATGTGGTGGTCTTCACCGTCGGTCCATTGGCGCTGAGACCGCCACCGCGGCCCTGGTGGTCTTCGGACCACCAGGGTCGTAATGAGGGCCATAGTGTTCACAAATAAGTTTCTTAGGAATGGATTCAACCAGAGACTAATTCCCTATTTTAACCTTGTATCTTAATAATTCTAGGCATTCCTAATAATGAAGGCTTGACATAACATTATGTAATTAGTGGCTTATGTGATATGCGAGTGGCTGTTTCTCAGTCACTGATTATAATATTATATAACAGCGCAATCAGAAATATAATTTTTAAGACCGATTTCTTGTTGGCCACATTTGAAAGATCACAACTTTTTGGTAAAGACCGAGTTTGGGACCATTTAAATATTGCCTAGGCAATGTATTTGGGCTGACTAAGTATAGCTTTCTCGATTGAATCAACAGAGAGAGAGAGGACTTAGCATCATCAGAGGGTAAAAGGATGGTGCACATTATGGACGCTGATTGGACGTTTTACAGGACAATATGAAACTACGTGGCACGGTAAGAGCATACCTTGACCTATTTATCCCGTTTAGTACAGTTAGGTCACACACCCGTACCTATAGAACCTTTCCTGTGTTCACCCATGTTAGGCCTACGTTTGGGCCCCTAACTGGGCTGTAAGACTCAGTGGGTCACCCCTGCCACTCTGATGAGTGCCTAACAGGTGACTACACCCCAGGTCCCACCCTACAAACTTGTGTTTCATGCTGACTTACTGCCTTATTGCCTACTGTGGAGAGGTGCCCAACATTGTGCCACAACGGCCTCATGTACGGGGAGTGACAGAGATGTGTGCATTGGCGTCAGGCAATCATTCATGCTCCTCAAAAAGATGGAAAATAACACTACACAGCTTGCTGCCCCATATAACTCCCTGTGAGTGGCACTGATACACTACAGGTATTGCATGAGGCACGCAGCTCAACCCTGAAAACCCCTAAGACTGTTCTGGATGTATCTGTCTCCTCGATGTGGACAGCGCCCTTTTGTCTCGGTCTTCCTCTGGCCTCCTCGCACTGCCCGACAGCCCCCGAACATGATGGGGAAGGCTAGATCCCTCAAGTCTCTGGCTGTAGGTGCGAGCAATGTGCTGGTGCCCTCCAATCCTCTGGATGAAACTCCTGATAGCCTTCATCAGCTTGAGGTAACACTCCAAGCACAATCGGTACAATTTGATAAGGTCCTACAGGCTATCTTGTGCACAAAATCCTCCCTGAAGACTCGGATCGACACAATCTCTTTGGAAGTTAACCTTGTGTGAGCTGATTATCGTAAACTGGCAGTTCGAGTTGAGGATGCGGAATCCATTCCCGCCACGGTGCGTCCAACTGTGCAGGATCTGCAAAAACGCCTAAAACAGGTTGGGGCTGAGATTGCCACACTACACCGCAAAGCAGAAGACACGGCGGGGCGCTCCAGGCGTAACAATGTTTGCTTCCTAGGATTTCCAGAAAGCGTTGAAGGACCTAGCGTGGAACTATTTATTGAAAATTGGCTTACTCAGACAGTACTAAAGAGTAAAATATCTAAGTTCTTTTATATCGAATGAGGAGACCGCGCCCAATTGCTCAACTATAGGGACTGGGACCTACTTCTACAAAGGTTCGGAACCAAAGAACCCTAGCAATATGAAAACTGTACGATCACGGCCTATTCTGATTTCACTATGGCAGTATAACACCAATGGAATTCCTACACTAAAAATAAACAGCGTCTCAGCAAAGTGAACCTGAAATGTGCCCTGCTGTTTCCAGCAATGCTCCGTGTGGTGACAGCGACAAGAGCCTTATATTGCACTCTCCAGAAGGCATTTGGAAATAGTTATATTCATGGAACTTGTCGGGAGAATCGATGGGGGATCCACAGGCCGCTACTTGGTGCCACCCAAGACGTAGAGCCACAAATAGAAGGCTCTTAAATCAGAAGAAAGTAAAGATCAAGTGGTGGCAGCACAGACACAAGTGGTCATGGAGGACTCTCTTTGCAGGATGAATTCCTATTCATTGCTATGCTCTGAACAGACATTGGACTCTGGCTCAGACACTGGTGACATGACATTTGACGGATGGGTCACCTAGGGGAACGGGAATATTTCTACTATGCACTGGGTCACCAAATACACACACAACTAGATTATCTCTTCTGTAATTCTGAATGCTGGCAGTTAATAAATAATTCTGAATATCTTAACAGAACTTTTTCATATCATAGTCCGCTTAAAGTCACATTTCAGTGGGGGAGGCCACGACCAGCTATCCCCTCATTGCGTTTGCACTCTGAGGCCTTGCAGGACACAGCCTACTGAACTATGTTGGCCACACGTATTTCCACTTATTTTGCAGAGAACGCGGGTACTGGGACCACCAGGAGGGCAGAATGGGATGCTATGAAGGTTGTTATGCGGGGGCTCTGTATTTCCACAATGTGGGTCACCCGATCCACTCTAATGAGAAGTGTGCAGGAGATGGAAGGACACCTTCATTCACTGGAGCTTGGAGCTTAATGCGGTCACACAGCCTTCGGCGAGTCATTAGTTGCCGGCCTTGTACGAGCTCTGTTGGTTGAAAAATTTAGACTATAGAGTCTTTGTGGCCTGCCAACATGCTGAAGGCGATAAACCTGCGCGCACATTGGCATGGTTACTGTGAACAGAGGTTCTCAAGAACCTGATAGGAGCCATACAAGATCATACAGGAGTTGTCAGGAACACCCAGACAGAAATGAATGAGGTATTCGCCAAGTATTATGAACAGTTATACTCCTCTCTGGGAGAACTTCCTCTAATTCATACACCGGATTACTTGAAAACGAAATTGCTTCCTACTTTATCCCTGCTGCAGCTGCAGGAACTGGAACAGCCCCTCCAGATAAAGGAAATTGCATTAGCAATACAGCAGATGGCATGAGGCAAAACACTAGGGGCAGACAGCCTCCTGATCGAATATTATGCAGCCTTTAAGGACGCTCTTACTCCTTGTCTCCTTGAGGTCTACACTGAGGCGAGCACGGCATACTCCCGGACTCGCTCCGTGAAGCTCTAATCATTGTGCTACCAAAGCCCAGTAGAGATCCCATACTTAACATTGACAATAACATCTTAAGGAAAATCCTAGCTAATAGACTGCTTATGACTTTATATGTCCTTATCCACTCTGATCTAAATGGCTTTGTATCGGGAAGGGCCACTCATTTTAATCAGGCGCCTATGTCCTATCTTCGATGCCCTAGCCACGTGGAATGACCTTTTGGTAGCGGTCTCTTTAGACTTCGAAAAGGCGTTTGATACTCAGCTGCACCTACTTGCTTCAAGTACTACAAGCCTTTGGGGTGGGCCCTGATTTTCCGAGGTGGATCAAGCTCATGTACACTGCCCGGAGTGCACGTGTCTGAACTTGGCCACTGTATCTTGCACTCCTTTGTCATAGAACGAGGCACCCGCCAAGGCTGCTCCTTATCAACAGTATTGTTTGCATTGGCCATGGAGCCCTTAACCACCCTAGTACGCTCGAAGGGGCCAGAATGGGGCATTAGGGAAGGACTTGTCTGGCATGCTGTCTTCCTTTATGCGGACGATGCCCTTATCTATCTACGTCACCATGATTCTACATTACCACCCCTGTACAGTCTCCTTGCACATTTTGGAGATTTAACAGGCCTTAGAGTAAACTGGGGCAAATCTTATAAATTTCCGCTGCAGAGGGTTGAGAATGATAGACGCGACTTCCTTGATGGAGGCCGTCTTCCCTGGGCCTTTGATACCTTTCGGTATCTTGGGGTAAATGTTTACCACACACCAAGAGATCTGCTAGATGACAATCATGGCAAAGCACTGACCTCCATAGATAAGTCCATGCAATTCTGGATGTGACTGCCCTTTTGGCCTATGGGCAGAGCATTGATAACTAAAATGATGGTCATTCCATGCTTATTGTATTTCTTCGCTGCCTTACCAGTGCTTCTGCCCAAATCCTTCTCTCACACCTTACTAGGTTTGATATCGGCCCTGGTGTAGAGACCGGTGCGAAAGAGAGCTTCCTTATCGAACCTCCAGCACCCTATCTTAAAGGGGGGATTAGGGGTTGTCGATCTGGAGCTGTACTTTGCAGCAGCGTGGCTCTAGTGACCAATGCGGTGGTTGTTGGGTGCAGGGACCGGAAAAGGCATCTGATATGGGCTAACCTGAGCAACATGGGCATCCTGGAATGGCTTTTCTCCCCAGATAAACCGGGTTATAAACCGGGGATCCAGCCCCAATGACAGATGCTGAATCGACCCAAATAGGTGAACTGTATAGAGAGGGAGTCTTACTTTCCTTCCAGGACCTACAGGATCAATATGGCACTGGGGTAGGCCTTGTTCTGTCTTACTCTGCCATTAGGGCGGGATTGTCAATATTTGGCCCCTGGGGACATTAGAACCCCTAATACATTTAGGACGCCAGTGTATATTGACCCATGGTATGGGCTGCAGAGCTAAATCGACCTGCTATACAGCACTACATCATAGTAAGGGTGGCCCTCTACTTCAGATTAAAAAACGTGGTACTTACCCCCCAACAAAGGACCATGCCCCTTGAGCAAGTAGACCGAGTCTCCCATAATGCACGTCTGAACTATACACAATTCAATTATGTGCACCAGACTTATCTTATACCATATTGCCTCAGCAGGATTTTTCCTGGGACGACACGTACCAGATGCCCCAAATTGCCTCAAACTTTTATACACATGGTATGGGAATACTCCCGACTACTGCATGCCTGGACCCCAGCATTGGAACTGATATCCGCCACTGTGGAGGTCCAGAGCCCTCCGACCCCACTTGTCTGCATCATAGGCGTTTTACCACGCACAAAACATAATAAACACTATTTGAAGTTTGTCTATCTAGTGACTATCTGTACAGGCGCCTGATCGCTATGCAGTGGAAGAGCACCTTACGATAACTTCTTGGCTCTGGATGACCCGTAAATGGGCTTTAGCTGAAGCTGAGGCCTTGGCTCGAGACCGCAAATCCCGTGGAGGCACTACCTCTACTGCGACATGGGATGGACGTGTCCTTCAATTGTTTAATAAACTGCATCCCCCTACAGATGAATGATGCTACAAGAAGACGAATCCATACATGTTTCCACCGCTCTTGATATTTGCCCCGACACAACTCCAGATCCCGATTGGATAGATACTCTACATCTCTGACATATATGGTTTCATGTCTTTTAGACTCTGCTCCATAGTTGGAGTGGCCATCTTGCACTCAGGACCACCTCCGTCCCCGTCCCCTCCGGATCACTGCAGGGGAATGACATCTTCGCCTTTCTGACCCAACCAGACAGCCCTTTGTTGCAGAAGTGTTGTATTATTGTTATGATGCATTATATTGCTCTGTATTTCCTTTATTGGCTTAGCCTGTGTTTATTTGGATAAACTGTGACCCCACTACCCCTTAGTATTACTATACCCAGCAACATAATTAGACGCTTGGATCCTGTTTGGAATTTGCTAGGTAAATCGACTGCAGTCATTGTTATGCATTCTTTCATGCTGTTTGTCTTTCAGTGCCTGACATTGCTCCTTTGTGTATGCCTATTGAATAAAATGCTAATAAAGAAATCTAAATTTAAAAAAATGGAGACCACAAGGTCCGTTCTCATAAAAATCAACGCAATCCTGATGTTAAGCGATTACGATAATCCCCCTGGGTTCCCCAGGTTGCCAGGGCAGAATGTACAAAGGTGTTTAAGTTCCTATAAGGTCATTAGACTCATCGGGAATACTCGTTATAGAGCATAAGGCTTGTCTGCCTGGAACATTGCAAAAATAGCTGCTCACCATTGTTTAATATAATACTTAGAGTCCAAACTTACATTAGTTAACCAATCAATAGAAACTGGTTTAATTTATCTGTTCCTAATTAAACTATCCTTGTAAAAAAGAAAAAAAAAATGAAACTGCAAAGGGCATTGGCAATGAATTTAAGTATCCTTGTCGCATTACTAAAACAAAATCAAGAGTACGGGGCGTTGGCAATGAAAATAAGTATCCTTGTCGCATTACTAAAACAAAATCAAGAGCACGGGGCGTTGACAATGAATATAAGTATGCTTGTCGCATTACTAAAACAAAATCAAGTGCACGGGGCATTGACAATGAATATAAGTATGCTTGTCGCATTACTAAAACAAACTCACGTGCACGGGGCATTGACAATGAATATAAGTATGCTTGTCGCATTACTAAAACAAAATCAAGCGCACGGGGCATTGACCATGAATATAAGTATCCTTGTCGCATTACTAAAACAAAATCAAGCGCACAGGGCATTGACAATGAATATAAGTATGCTTGTCGCATTACTAAAACAAAATCAAGCGCACGGGGCATTGACCATGAATATAAGTATCCTTGTCGCATTACTAAAACAAAATCAAGTGCACGGGGCATTGACAATTAATGTAACTGCCCTATACAGTTCTATATTAATGACGGTATTACCTCCCACTGATTACAAACTAAAACATAATAAACAAACTTAAACTTATTGTCTGGCCATTGAATTTTATGTAGCTATATGGTATTTATAGACAGTACTCAGCATGGAATTCTTTTTTTTTTCAGGCTTTCCCAAACAAAAAATGTTAATCTTGCATGAAAAGTAGGAAACTGCGTACTTCAGGCATTTGAATTTTTCAGAACAAAGGTATTAAACTGCATGCTGCCTCTTCGGAGTACGAAAACTCATGTTTTTACTCACTAACAACTTGAGGTTCTTACTATACTATATATAGTAATATTGAATCCAGGAAACATTTGATACCAGGAGGTTCTTTTAAGGGGCAGTGCCACCATTTTTTTAATACTTAAAGGCTATGATGAATACTAATTAAAAGCCGCTTACACTCTGTCATTCTAATTTAAAACCCTTTGAATGCCCATGGATTCTTTCTTGTTTTCCACTTGAGGGAATTTTGTCTCCCACCTCTACCTCACCCTACACAACTTGACAGCAGCATCAGCAGCAGGAATTCATGTGATAGGTTCTTACAACTACAAATTATATCCCTACAGCCTTGAGAAAGCCCCAGACTCACAGGCACTCAAGGGGTGAAACATGTGTTGGCTGATATTTATGCAAAATAAATATTATCCTGAATATACAATCTACAAGCAAATAATTGATACTTTGGAAATAAAATCTGCTATAATATGAGGAGTGAAGAAATTCTGATCCTTGGTGAAATCCTACATAGGTTAATACAAACTGTGCGACATGTTTGGGAAGTGAATTTCTGAACAAGAACGTTTTGGATCTTTTGCGTAACTTACAGGAGAAAAAACTCCAACAAATGTGTATGACACTAGCAAGTAGTTCTGAATATATTAATTCCAGTAAATTTGAAAAATTGACCTTAGGAAAACAGATACTCTCTCAAAAACTAACCTACATTCATGCCGGAATTGGAAAGATGTTGAAGTAATAAAAAGTAAGGTAAGCGCTAACCTTAAACAGTTTTCAACAGGGGAAGAAAAGATAATTTTGATTGGCAAGTTCAGCAAATGTTAATACACAATGGTTTCCAGGCGTGGATGCCAGTTATGTGAGCTCAACCAGTTGTTTGGTGCAAGAAATGCAGGGTGCCACTCTGTTGGGACAAGAATGTCTCTGCATGGTGTACAGGTGTGTCCATGTGCCCTGAGTGCCCGACTGCAGGTGCTTCTGCTATCCTGACTTATTTTGACCCTTGTGTTATGATTCTAAGCGTGTGCACCGAGGCATAGCCCTGTCTCTGACTATGCAAGGTCTTGGACCTGTCCTCTGACCAATAGGGTGCTCCAAGCATGCCTTCATAGTGGACAGAGGACTATTGTCCCTGTCCTGGACATAAAGAACTGGTGACAGCGTACCATGTATTTAGGTTTGATAGTGCATGGTATTTCTATATAGCAAACCTAGCCAAAATCGGTGACCCTACCTGTGACCAGACAGTTGTATCTTGGTTGCTGGGGGTTTGGCCTACAGGGCCTCTCAGGTACAAAGTTCTAGTGTTACATTTGTGGCATTAATTGTGTATGTTGAGCATATTTATAGTACATAGGCAGTAGTAGGTCTCTTTGTACGAGTGAGCCTGAGTACAGGTGCAAGTGGGATCCATTTTAAATGCATCTGGCTTGGTATGGCACAAGATGGAGGACGAGGACAGCTTCTCCAGACAGTGGAAGAGAGCTGACTGCATTCCTGTGGCTGGGGGGTGGACATCCAGACACTGAAGTGAGGAGGATGAGGACAAGACTGCTTTTAGAAATTCCATGAGGACTTTTGGTAGCAAGGGGATGCTGATTAGTCCTTCCTAAATCCTGTCATTTGGTTGATGGTAGGTCACGAGGTTGTGTTCAGAGAGAGGCTTGAGAAGGATATTTGAAACGAGAACCACCCCAAAGTGGTTCTAGAGTATGAGAGAGAGGATCCACATTCCCCTCCTAGAAATGGTGTAGATAGTTGGACCAGCTCCCCCATCACCTACTTGGTTAGAGTTCCATTAATGAGCAAGTAAGGGACTGCCCCAAAGTGTCCTCAGAGGACTGCAGTGTGACAGGACTGGGGTCTGCCTAACAGTCAGCTTCTCAGAGGTGAGAGAACATCACCTGAATCTGCATATCTTGCTTGAGGAGCTGAGGGTCTGCATTAATACCTATAAGTCTGTCTGCCTGCTGAGAGAGCGAAGGAACCTACCTGGCTCTGCAGCAGGAGAGACTATTCAAGAAGATAAACTAATTGTGTACCCAGCACTGTAAGACATCCAGAGGAAACTGACAACCTGAGCACAAGATAGGAGTGACCTGGGCTGCATGGTCTCGCCCTGGTCTCTCAAGAGGACTCCTGGTGGAAACCGCTTTAAGCTGTTGTACCTTTGACAGTCAAAGCTGAGCTGTAACTGCATGTATTGGCCTGGTGGGGACTGTACCAGAGCTGCATGTGCCTTTATGCCAACACTGACCCAAGCAGGACTGCAGCTGCCAGTATGGGCCCCATCAGGGCTGCGTCTGCCATGTTGCCGACATCGGTCAAAGACAGGCAGCACCTGCCTGTACAGACCAGGTCGGGGCTGCATCTGCTGTGTTGCTGACATTGGCCTAATTTATGCTACAACTGCCTTTATCAGCCTGATCGAGGCTGCGTCTGCCAAAGTGATTGGTATGGCCTGGCCAGGGCTGGGTCTGCCTTTCAGTCACCAGCGCTGTGATACAGCAGCCCACACCTGCTCCCTGAACACAGGGGCTGCTGTATCACTGATGTCTGCTGGGTGGCCACATGTAACACAGAGATCCCGCTTTCAGGAAGGACTGGGAGCCTGCCTGATATTCTCTGGAGTAAAGTATCAAGAACTATAGCATTAATCAGTACTGTTGTGGGTTCATTTTAGATCCGTGCTTGAGCACACATATTTTAGCATAGGCCTGTGGCTTGTGCCATTTTACCCAGATACATGTTATATTATGATTTATTCATTTTAATTCATTTTAGCACAGCCTGCTTTTAGCGGGGTTGTTTTGTTTTCCCTAATCAGCTGTTATTCTGCAAAAGTGTTGTTATTGTTCTCAGTGCACATTTCATCGTGTACCTCTGTCGTAGGCTTTCCAAGGTGGTACATGATAATCAGTCTAATATTGCCATGACAAGAGTGTGCAGACAGCCCAACACTTAGACACATGATCAAATCAGGCCTGTTTCTCAGGACACAAACATGTTTTATTATAAAACGTTACACAGGCCAAAGAAGGTTAGAGAGGTCATTCCAGTCAGAAGATCCATCCATGTTGTATGCCATTTCACTGCTACTTTGGCGACCTCATACCCTGTCTCTGCAACCAACCAAGGAGACAGTGGGCAGACCCCTGTTTCAGGTAATGGGGGTGGGTGTTCCTTTCATGGACTAAGGGGCATATTTATACTCCGTTCGCGCCGAATTTGCTTCGTTTTTTTCGACGCAAATTCGGCGCAAAACTAACGCCATATTTATACTTTGGCGTTAGACGCGTCTAGCGCCAAAGTATGAGGAATGAGTGTCATTTTTTTGCGTGAACGCCTTCCTTGCGTTAATGAGATGCAAGGTAGGCGTTCCCGTCCAAAAAAATGACTGCGACGCAAATGCGTCGTATTTATACTCCCGGGCAAAAATCACGCCCGGGAGTGGTCGGGTCAAAAAACCCAGCATTTGCGCCTCTTTTTAACGCCTGGGTCAGGGCAGGCGTTAAGGGACCTGTGGGCTCAAAATGAGCCCACAGCTGCCCTCCCATGCCCCCAGGGACCCCCCCTGCCACCCTTGCCCACCCCAGGAGGACACCCAAGGATGGAGGGACCCACCCCAGGGACATTCAGGTAAGTTCAGGTAAGTATACATTTATTTTTTTTTATATATTTTTTTGGGCATAGGGGGGCCTGATTTGTGCCCCCCTACATGCCACAATGCCCAATGACCATGCCCAGGGGACATAAGTCCCCTGGGCATGGCCATTGGGCAAGGGGGCATGACTCCTGTCTTTACTAAGACAGGAGTCATGTAAATGGCGTCTGGGCGTCGTTAAAAATGGCGCAAATCGGGTGGAGGCGATTTTTTGCGTCAACCTGACTTGCACCATTTTTAAGACGCCCTAGCGCCATTTTTCCCAACGCCGGCGCTGCCTGGTGTACGTGTTTTTTTTCCACGCACACCAGGCAGCGCCGGTCTGCTTGCGCCGGCTAATGCCATTCAATAAATACGGCGCCCGCATGGCGCTTCAGAATGACGTTAGCCGGCGCAAAATTTTTTGACGCTAAACTGCGTTAGCGCAGTTTAGCGTCAAAAAGTATAAATACGGGCCTAAGTACCTGCAGATTTGGGCTTTAACCACTGTGCTGTTGCTTAGAAGCTAGGGGGCATATTTATACTCCGTTTGCGCCGAATTTGCGTAGTGTTTTTCGACGCAAATTCGGCGCAAAACTAACGCCATATTTATACTTTGGCGTTAGACGCGTCTAGCGCCAAAGTATGAGGAATGAGCGTCATTTTTTTGCGTGAACGCCTTCCTTGCGTTAATGAGATGCAAGGTAGGCGTTCCCGTCCAAAAAAATTACTGCGACGCAAATGCGTCGTATTTATACTCCCGGGCAAAAATCATGCCCGGGAGTGGTCGGGTCAAAAAAACCCGCATTTGCGCCTCTTTTTAACACCTGGGTCAGGGCAGGCGTTAAGGGACCTGTGGGCTCAAAATGAGCCCACAGCTGCCCTCCCATGCCCCCAGGGACCCCCCCTGCCACCCTTGCCCACCCCAGGAGGACACCCAAGGATGGAGGGACCCACCCCAGGGACATTCAGGTAAGTTCAGGTAAGTATAACATTTTTTTTTTTAATATTTTTTTTTTGGCATAGGGGGGCCTGATTTGTGCCCCCCTACATGCCACAATGCCCAATGACCATGCCCAGGGGACATAAGTCCCCTGGGCATGGCCATTGGGCAAGGGGGCATGACTCCTGTCTTTACTAAGACAGGAGTCATGTAAATGGCGTCTGGGCGTCGTTAAAAATGGCGCAAATCGGGTGGAGGCGATTTTTTGCGTCAACCTGACTTGCACTGTTTTTAAGACGCCCTAGCGCCATTTTTCCCAACGCCGGCGCTGCCTGGTGTACGTGGTTTTTTTCCACGCACACCAGGCAGCGCCGGTCTGCTTGCGCCGGCTAACGCCATTCAATAAATACGGCGCCCGCATGGCGCTTCAGAATGACGTTAGCCGGCGCAAAATTTTTTGACGCTAAACTGCGTTAGCGCAGTTTAGCGTCAAAAAGTATAAATACGGGCCTGGGTGTTTTGGTAGGATTCCTGTGCACATGTTTATTCCAATATGCTGGGGTTGTTTATTTTTCTTTTCACATGTGGTAACAATCCTGATTGTGCTCTGACTCATCTTCCTAATAATTGCAGCCCATACATTTTATTGTAGATTGCAGTCTTTTCAATAAATGCATTGAAAACTGTCCTATATCTCTCTTTGTCTGTCTACCTGTGAGGGAGGATTGTGATAATGAGAGAAATCAGTAAGATCAGCCGATCATGACTTCCCTGAAGAGTCGCAGAGTGTAATGCATCAAGCTTACACAAATCACTTTTGCTTTCTATGTTTGGGTGAGGTGCTGCTAGCTAGCCGAAAGGGTTAGGCCGACATCTACCAAAGGGTGTGGGATTGACTCGGTCAACCACAAGCAGTGGTGCTACCGCCTGAATCCAGCAGTCTCGGACCCATCACCAGAGTCTTACTATAATACAAAACCAGAGGTAAAAGACTACAGAACATGAATTGAGTGTGCTTTTCATTTGTAGGAGTATTCAAGACTGTATCTGAGCCTGGTTCATGCTTCTGTCCAACTACTGTGGTAGTAAAGGTCACTCGGGGTAGAATAGCGTGAGGGAACTCAGCGGGTGTAGTCCACTAGCGAGAATCGTCCCCATGATCACTGGCTTGTATTCTAAATTGAATTGTGTAGTATTTTGTAGTGCTTTATGATTAAAAATACTTCATTTCCTCGAAAAGACAAGTAATGAGCTGGACATTGATGTCATGGTGCGTGTTGGTCGATTGCTGAGTTGTGAGTTTGGGTGCCCCACACTTCCTCCCTGAGAAGCCTGTGATCGCCCTGGCTACACTGAGAGTCAAGTGCAGAGAGCTTGTTCTGTACCCAACCATAGCAGGGTGACTGTACTACGCAATATCAAGGCAGGTAACATCATGATACACGAATACTGTGGACAGAGTTTAAAGGGACAAAATATTGAAGGGTAAATGCACTTAGAGGTGGTATAGATTCCCTGTTCTTAACTCCACATCTATGCACCTCGAAGATATATTTATGATCAAGATACATATATGTGGAGTTAGGTACAGAAAATATATACTTAATTACTTTTCAATAGTACTATGTTCATAATATTTGGTGCCATTGGGATTCCGGGGCAGAACAGTAGGATGGATCCCAAGACACCAGTTGCAATCAACCTCAATCACCAGCGTGTGGCCCACTGAACCTGGGTCTGACACACTCCTTCAGATGGGACTTGTAATGGAAAGTTAATGTATGGGACATATCTGTCAACCATCTTGCATAATTAAGAAGAGTAGGACAATTGAAAGGACTGGAGGATTCTGGTCTCTTATGTACATGTATTGTAAAATATACTTACACCGATGTTTTAAAGGAAGGAAGCAAAGAAATGTCTAGTCTTGGTACCCACAATGGGGCTATCGATGCCCCCAATTGAATTAACTGGGATAAAGACATGCTCAAAGAATTTAAAAGCCATAAAATTAAGGGTAAGAGCTCCTTGGACAAAAATGGCCTTAGTAAGAAGACCTCAATATGAAATTGAATGCAATGCTGATGAACCAATGATGCTCATTAGGGAATAATTAGAGGTCACAATATTTAATAAATATCCCAATGTGGTCTCTCAGAATTTGGGGTACTTGAAGGATGAAGAATGTGATTAGAAGCCCCTTGAAAATGAGTTCGGTCAGTGAGTGCAGGGATCAAAAAGTGAAATGAGGTCTCGGATTGTCCAGCCCAATCCATCAGTCTTGAGTTTCCCCTTCACTATTTCTCACTGTACTCCTGGCTGAGCCTACTCCACGTAAAGCAAGTCAACCCCATTGCGCCTCTGTTGTGCTGATTTCCTGTACTCCCTTCATCTTTACTGCTTGGTTATCATTATTGATTCCTATTTCACATTCATATTTTGAGTGTACACGGTGAGTGAATGGCTGGAAATGTCACAGTCCTACATTTGTGTACATCACACATAGCACCCATATTGATATCAGACCATCTTACATGTATAGGCGCACATCTACAGTTATGACACACTGTACACACCTGTATTCTTCACTATACAATTTCAAGATATGCTTCTCTGTGTGAAAATATTTTTATTCCAGGTAATGAGTTGTGGGATCAGTGAGAGGTGGTGCTCATAGTGTGGCGTGAGTGGTGCTGGAATGTAGCAGGTCACGTGAAATGTGAGACAAGAACACAGACATAACAAGTGATTCACCTGTGTTGTGTGGTTCCTATTTTGGTAATAGGACTGTGTGCTTAGGGTAGCAGCACCACCGAGTGTGGGTGACTGAGTCGGTCCCACACCACCTTGAAGCTGGCAGGCTAACTCCTGGCTAAGACCTTCAGTGCCTCACCAACCCTGCAAAGGAAAGGTGATTTGTGGCAACCTAACCCTGACACTCTGACTCCTCAGGGAAGTTGTGGTGTACAGATCATACCCCTTTCACTCAGTTACTCAGAAACTCACACATGCCAAGGTAGAATAGGAGATGTAAAATGGATTTCATAGCATTTATTGAAGCAATTGAATCCTATTAGAAAAAGCAAGAGCTGCAATAATTAAGCGGATGAAACATAATACAGTGATCATCGTTACAATCAGTTTGAAGAGGCTAAACTGCCCCACCATCTTGGTATGATCCTAAAAGTCTAAAGATTCCTACCTACACCCTAAAATCTGAGCTCATAGTGGTGGTAACCCTTCTGCCTGTCCCGATCTAAGGGAGGGACCCCGACCCTATACCTGAATGGTTGGCAAGGGTCAGCCTTTTATCTGGATGGCAATCCTCTGTAGCTGAAGAGTCAGTGCCAGGATCAATGAAGCTGTCAATGGAATGATGTGTGCCTCAGGACAGCCATGACTGGAATGCTGTCTGCCTCTCTTAGGCCTATGTAATGTTTATATAATAAATCCTGCAGTGTTCTAAGGCGAGGCCTGACGTTTTAATGTGTCTAGGAACTGGGGACTGACTCATGAGCTCCTGGAAAGGCAATACAAATAGAATATCATGTATCAAACATGACAGCCTTGAACTGGGCACAAAGTGTAACATGTACAAGGGGCTGATAAAATGTGCAGCACGAACAACTATGTCTTCTCAGAATGAAGCAGCTGATTAAAATATAAAAGCAACACAAGCTAAAAGCTGGCGGTGCTAAAACAAATAAAGGTGTCCAGCCCAGGCACAACAGAGAACCCACAACACCTGTGGGGTGCTCAGTTATTAGGTGGTGTCCACATTGCCTCTGCGATAGTGAGTGACCATGCCATGATTGGGTGCAACGAGAGAGCCACATCATTGCAAGATGAAGGGGCGCACAGACACATAGACAGGGAGCCAGAGATATGGGGAGATGGTCATGGAGAAATAAAGATGGGAAAAGACATGAGGGAGGCAATAGGATAGAGGATTTTGTAGGCATAAGAGACTAAGGAACATGGGATGGGGACATGGTACAGTAGACCATTTGGCCCACCGTGTGGGTGCCCAATCTATGCAGCATCTAGGGTGGGTTTCAGAGGCATCCCTGGCAACATTTTAAGGCACTTCACTTTTACAGTCATCCTACAGGCATTAGACTTGGCATGCCTCTTCTCGTCTGACACTGCCTCTTTAATTGGTGCAGAAGTTGTCTAAATGGCTTAGCAACCCAGTTTCTGTTTTCTGACCTTCCCCATGCTCTGTCAAAAGGATGTACCTCACCTGGAGTACTGTGAGATGGCTAGCAGTGGTGGTGGCAGTTTACAGGCCACCTACACCCCTGTTGTGGAGGCCATCTAGCGGCTCACCAGTTCAAAGACCACTAGTCCAGCATAACTTGTACTTGTATGAGGGACATGTTGTGTGCGCTTCACTGTGTAGTATATCCCATGAGATGGGAACAGCACTTTGCACATCAAATACTTCTTACGTGTTCTCGCCTCAACATCACAAGGTAGTTGAAAGTAAGTCTATTGTGAGAGGGAGAGAAAAAGAATCCTAGGACAGGCCGAAGGAGTCACATATAACACGGAGCCTCCTGGCAGCTATCTGTGCAACAAGCACCGGCTGCTTCAACTTGCATCAAAGTTAAAAACAGGGAATTACTGCGCACTTGTCGAGTCAGCCATCAATGTACTGTTTGATGCAATGCATTCGTTTGCACACATTAAGAACAAAGTTTTCCCTAAAGTGCCTGACCGGTCTTTTATTCCATCAGGCATTTCCCAGGTAGGCTGGAACCCTTTGATTGTGTTTTTTATATTTTTAAATTAAGACAGGGGGGCATTTCCTGGTGCCTCAGTCACTATGCCTCACCGCCCGGAGCCTAATTGCAGCAGGAGCAGAAGGCATCAAAACAGAGGAAACGAGAGAGGGAATGAGAAGGTAGAGAGAAAGCCATCAAAGAGGGAGAGATAATGCATGGATGGCAAGAGAGAGATTGTGCAAGGAGATTAAGGGAGTGGGGCTGGTTTGAGCATTTTTGCCAGAGCTGCTTTAGGTTCACCAGTCCAGCCCTACCAGGAATTTGTATTTGTCACATGAAAGACTCAAGCAAATCCCTTCTAGTAATCACAGATTTTTTTTATTTCTCTTTATCATTAGGGTTTGTGAACTTTCAACTTTTGAAGCTTCTGGACTTCACCCAAGGCGAAGGTTAGTTTTCCATGAACCTATTCCCAGCAGCCAGATGACTTCAGGCTGTAGGCATCTGTTCCTGTATTGCAGCAGGGGAATCCAATAACTCCCTTTCTCTACCTGTCTCATCCCATTTTACTCTGCTAGAATCCCTGTCCAGGGTATTCCAGCAATGTGGAATGGGATGTACATGGGTTAGTGTGCTCATGGTCCTGAGTGGCGGTAGGAATGTTCTTTCGGTTATGAACAGGCATTTTTACACTCCTTTTTTCAGGTCTGGCTCAGAGACAGCTCTAGCTGTCTTGTTTGCTTCTAGTTTCCCAAAATTAATCCAAAATGGCGAAGGAGCATTGCCCCTCTGACTGAGCCAGCGGCTGAAAATCAAAACAATATTTCATTATTGTTTTATTTTTCAGCTGGTGGCTCAGCCAGCATGTGTGGGGGGTTGGGCCATGGGATGAGTGAGAAGGGTGGGAGAGTGGAGTGCACCTAAGTGCATATGTTCGTTTGGCTGGCTGTCTTAGGCTGGCCAAACAGACATGCGCACGTAGGTTTCCCCAATCCGGCTGTGCTGCACAGCCAGGTTGGAGAAACTGCACAGACTCCCATGCAGTGTCTGAGCAGCAGACCAAGTCGCTCAGAAAAATCCTGGCGCTGCTCTCATGCTACGTATAGCATGAGAACAGCACCAGGATTGCATGGGGAGCCTGTGATGGTGTCCCAGGGATGGCTGGGATCAGGAGAGCAGAACAGCGAGGCTGCATCAGCGTCTGGAACTATAAGTTTTTTTTTATTCTTAAAGTATTGCACCCGTCCTCCCCCAAACTCTTGAGATTTGCGGTGGACCCTGCTGAAGAAATCACAAAAACACACACCTATGGGTACTTACACACAGAGGCTTTTACTTAACCGTCTTCAGCCATTGGTCTGTTCCTGTGTCATTCACATTTTGCTTCATCCCACCAGAGAATAAAACATTGAGAAATTGATCAGCTGTGCTGACATTGGCTCTCTTCACCATGAGCGACAACATTTTCCAAGTGTACATCTGCTTAAAAGTAGTCCACTTCAGTGCAAATGCTAGTGAGCGAAACTATACATTAATTTGTGCCATCATTTTATGCTTCTATTCATTTTACTGTGTGTTATTTTTTATGTTTTTATTTGCAAAGTGCACACCAACTTTAGCCAAAGCCATTATTTTTTATTTATTTTAAAACTGTAATGCCTATTGCATATGTTAACCAAAAAAATGCAGGCCTGCCAAAACCAGAACTATTGCCATTCCCCTTTCAAAAAATTCACAAGGTAGCAAACCCTCTGGTTCTACAACGTCAAACAACCCTAATGACTACACATTAGGATAGCCACAAGGAGCTCTTCAATGTCCTGAAGGAACTCTTCAACTCCAACTCCAACGCCAACGCCATCCCACCATCCCAAGACCTCTGCGACTCCCTAGCCTCCTACTTCCACCGCAAGATTGCAGACATCCACGACAGCTTCAGCACCCAGAACCCCCGGCAACCACCAACACCACAGATTCACCTCCGACCAACCTCCTGCTCTCCTGGACCCCCGTCAACGACAACGACACCATCGAAATCATGAACACCATCCACTCTGGCTCTCCATCTGACCCCTGCCCTCACCACATCCTCAACAAAGCAAGCTCCGTCATCGCACCCCAACTACGGAAGATCATCAACAGCTCCTTCGAGTGCGCCACCTTCCCGGAGAGCTGGAAACACGCCGAGATCAACGCCCTCCTCAAAAAACCCAAGGCGGACCCAAAGGAACTCAAGAACTTCCAGCCTATCTTCCTGCTCCCCTTCCCGGCAAAAGTCATTGAGAAGGCTGTCAACAGAAAAATAACCTGCTTCCTCGAGGGGAACTGCACCCTGGACTCTTCCCAATCCGTATTCCGCCGCAACCACAGTACTGAAACCACCCTCATTGCCGCCACCGAGGACATCAGAACCATACTGGACAACGGCAAGACCATGGCCCTCATCCACCTGGACCTCTCGGCCACGTTCAACACCGTCTGCCACCACACCCCTCGCTCATGCCTCAGAAATGCAGGAATCCGTGACAGAGCCCTGGACTGGGTCACCTCCTTTCTCACCGGCAGAACCCAGAGAGTCCGTCTCCCCCCATTCACCTCGGAGGCCACCAAAATCATCTGCGGCGTACCCCAGGGTTCGTCCCTCAGCCCGACCCTCTTCAGCGTCTACATGGCCCCGCTCGCTAACATTGCCCCATGCTGTAGGAAAGTACCATCTTGCCTGGCATGTTACCCCCATTTTTCACTGTATATATGTTGTTTTAGTTGTATGTGTCACTGGGACCCTGGTAACCCAGGGCCCCAGTGCTCATAAGTGTGCCTGAATGTGTTACCTGTGTAGTGACTAACTGTCTCACTGAGGCTCTGCTAATCAGAACCTCAGTGGTTATGCTCTCTCATTTCTTTCCAAATTGTCACTAACAGGCTAGTGACCATTTTTACCAATTTACATTGGCTTACTGGAACACCCTTATAATTCCCTAGTATATGGTACTGAGGTACCCAGGGTATTGGGGTTCCAGGAGATCCCTATGGGCTGCAGCATTTCTTTTGCCACCCATAGGGAGCTCTGACAATTCTTACACAAGCCTGCCACTGCAGCCTGAGTGAAATAACGTCCACGTTATTTCACAGCCATTTTACACTGCACTTAAGTAACTTATAAGTCACCTATATGTCTAACCTTTACCTGGTAAAGGTTAGGTGCAAAGTTACTTAGTGTGAGGGCACCCTGGCACTAGCCAAGGTGCCCCCACATTGTTCAGAGCCAATTCCCTGAACTTTGTGAGTGCGGGGACACCATTACACGCGTGCACTACATATAGGTCACTACCTATATGTAGCTTCACAATGGTAACTCCGAATATGGCCATGTAACATGTCTATGATCATGGAATTGCCCCCTCTATGCCATCCTGGCATAGTTGGCACAATCCCATGATCCCAGTGGTCTGTAGCACAGACCCTGGTACTGCCAAACTGCCCTTCCTGGGGTTTCACTGCAGCTGCTGCTGCTGCCAACCCCTCAGACAGGCAGCTGCCCTCCTGGGGTCCAGCCAGGCCTGGCCCAGGATGGCAGAACAAAGAACTTCCTCTGAGAGAGGGTGTGACACCCTCTCCCTTTGGAAAATGGTGTGAAGGCAGGGGAGGAGTAGCCTCCCCCAGCCTCTGGAAATGCTTTGTTGGGCACAGATGTGCCCAATTCTGCATAAGCCAGTCTACACCGGTTCAGGGGACCCCTTAGCCCTGCTCTGGCGCGAAACTGGACAAAGGAAAGGGGAGTGACCACTCCCCTGACCTGCACCTCCCCTGGGAGGTGTCCAGAGCTCCTCCAGTGTGCTCCAGACCTCTGCCATCTTGGAAACAGAGGTGCTGCTGGCACACTGGACTGCTCTGAGTGGCCAGTGCCACCAGGTGACGTCAGAGACTCCTTCTGATAGGCTCCTTCAGGTGTTAGTAGCCTATCCTCTCTCCTAGGTAGCCAAACCCTCTTTTCTGGCTATTTAGGGTCTCTGTCTCTGGGGAAACTTTAGATAACGAATGCATGAGCTCAGCCGAGTTCCTCTGCATCTCTCTCTTCACCTTCTGATAAGGAATCGACTGCTGACCGCGCTGGAAGCCTGCAAAACTGCAACATAGTAGCAAAGACGACTACTGCAACTCTGTAACGCTGATCCTGCCGCCTTCTCAACTGTTTTCCTGCTTGTGCATGCTGTGGGGGTAGTCTGCCTCCTCTCTGCACCAGAAGCTCCGAAGAAATCTCCCGTGGGTCGACGGAATCTTCCCCCTGCAACCGCAGGCACCAAAAAGCTGCATTACCGGTCCCTTGGGTCTCCTCTCAGCACGACGAGCGAGGTCCCTCGAATCCAGCGACTCTGTCCAAGTGACCCCCACAGTCCAGTGACTCTTCAGTCCAAGTTTGGTGGAGGTAAGTCCTTGCCTCACCTCGCTGGGCTGCATTGCTGGGAACCGCGACTTTTGCAGCTACTCCGGCCTCCGTGCACTTCCGGCGGAAATCCTTTGTGCACAGTCCAGCCTGGGTCCACGGCACTCTAACCTGCATTGCACGACCTCCTAAGTTGTTCTCCGGCGACGTGGGACTTCTTTGTGCGACTTCGGGTGAGCACCATTTCACGCATCCTCGTAGTGCCTGTTTCTGGCACTTCTCTGGGTGCTACCTGCTTCAGAGAGGGCTCCTTGTCTTGCTCGACGTCCCTTCTCTCTGCTGGTCCAATTTGCGACCTCCTGGTCCCTCCTGGGCCTCAGCAGCGTCCAAAAACGCTAACCGCACGATTTGCAGCTAGCAAGGCTTGTTGGCGTTCTTTCGGCGGGAAAACACTTCTGCACGACTCTCCACGGCGAGAGGGATCCGTCCACCAAAGGGGAAGTCTCTAGCCCTTTTCGTTCCTGCAGAAACCTCAGCTTCTTCTGTCCAGTAGAAGCTTCTTTGCACCCGCAGCTGGCATTTCCTGGGCATCTGCCCATCTCCGACTTGCTTGTGACTTTTGGACTTGGTCCCCTTGTTCCACAGGTACCCTAGATTGGAAATCCACAGTTGTTGCATTGTTGGTTTGTGTCTTTCCTGCATTATTCCTCTAACACGACTTCTTTGTCCTTAGGGGAACTTTAGTGCACTTTGCACTCACTTTTCAGGGTCTTGGGGAGGGTTATTTTTCTAACTCTCACTATTTTCTAATAGTCCCAGCGACCCTCTACAAGGTCACATAGGTTTGGGGTCCATTCGTGGTTCGCATTCCACTTTTGGAGTATATGGTTTGTGTTGCCCCTATCCCTATGTTTCCCCATTGCATCCTATTGTAACTATACATTGTTTGCACTGTTTTCTAAGACTATACTGCATATTTTTGCTATTGTGTATATATATCTTGTGTATATTTCCTATCCTCTCACTGAGGGTACACTCTAAGATACTTTGGCATATTGTCATAAAAATAAAGTACCTTTATTTTTAGTATAACTGTGTATTGTGTTTTCTTATGATATTGTGCATATGACACTAGGTGGTACTGTAGTAGCTTCACATGTCTCCTAGTTCAGCCTAAGCTGCTCTGCTAAGCTACCATTATCTATCAGCCTAAGCTGCTAGACACCCTATACACTAATAAGGGATAACTGGGCCTAGTGCAAGGTGCAAGTACCCCTTGGTACTCACTACAAGCCAGTCCAGCCTCCTACATTGGTTGTGCAGCGGTGGGATAAGTGCTTTGAGACTACTTACCACTCTTGTCATTGTACTTTTCATAAGAGAAAAATATACAAAACAAGGTCAGTGTATATACACATAGCCAAAAAGTTTTGCATTTCCTCTTTTCACTCTTTCTAAGTGCTGAAAAGTACTTCTAAACTTTCAAAAAGTTCTTAAAAGTTTAAAAAGTTTTTTTTTCTGTCTTTCTAAAAAGTTCTGAAAACTTTTTTCTCTTTTTCTATCACTTTAACTCTCTCTAAAAATGTCTGGCACAGGCCAAAATGTTGATCTGTCCAAACTTGCATATGACCACCTTAGCTGGAAAGGAGCAAGGAATCTCTGCATAGAGAGAGGTTTGAGTGTAGGGAAGAATCCTTCATTGGAACTGTTAATTAACATGCTTAGAGAACAAGATAAGGCTATAGGTGCCCCATCTGTTGAAAAAGTACCTAATAGTTCCCAATCTGATTCAGGGACTCCCCCAGGAAAAGATTCAGGAAAGAAACTTCCTAGCCTGCCCATTACTAGACAGTCTAGCATAGTTGGTAATGATGATGAGCCACACCATACAAATAGTGTTGTCTCACATCATAGCAAAAGCATTTATTCTCACCATACTGGTAGTAATGTTTCTGTTAGCCAAGCTGTTAGGGTGGCTTCTGTAAGGGACAGGTCTCCTTCTGTTCATTCCCATCATACCTCTGTATCTAGGAATGTCCCTCCCACCAACCCTGATGACAGAATGTTAGAGAGGGAACTCAATAAGTTGAGGGTGGAACAAACCAGACTGAAGCTTAAAAAGCAACAGCTGGATTTGGATAGACAGTCTTTTGAACTAGAGAAGGAAAGACAGAAGTTGGGTTTAGAAACCCATGGTGGCAGCAGCAGTATTCCCCATAGTCATCCTGCAAAAGAGCATGATTCCAGGAATCTGCACAAGATAGTTTCCCCTTATAAGGAGGGAGATGACATTAACAAGTGGTTTGCTGCACTTGAGAGGGCCTGTGTTGTACAGGATGTCCCTCAAAGGCAGTGGGCTGCTATCCTATGGCTATCATTTAGTGGAAAAGGTAGGGATAGGCTCCTTACTGTGAAAGAAAATGATGCTAATAATTTCCAAGTTCTTAAGAATGCACTCCTGGATGGTTATGGCTTAACCACTGAACAGTACAGGATAAAGTTCAGAGAGACCAAAAAGGAGTCTTCACAAGACTGGGTTGATTTCATTGACCATTCAGTGAAGGCCTTGGAGGGGTGGTTACATGGCAGTAAAGTTACTGATTATGACAGCCTGTATAACTTGATCCTGAGAGAGCATATTCTTAATAACTGTGTGTCTGATTTGTTGCACCAGTACTTGGTGGACTCTGATCTGACCTCTCCCCAAGAATTGGGAAAGAAGGCAGACAAATGGGTCAGAACAAGGGTGAACAGAAAAGTTCATACAGGGGGTGACAAATATGGCAACAAAAAGAAGGATGGTACGTCTTCTGACAAGGGTGGCGACAAATCTAAAAATGAGTCTTCATCAGGCCCACAAAAACACTCTGGTGGGGGTGGTGGGCCCAAATCCTCTTTTAATCAGAACAAGGAAAATAAACCATGGTGCTATTTATGTAAAATAAAAGGCCATTGGACAACAGATCCCAGTTGTCCAAAGAAAAGCACCAATGCTCCTACCACTACAACCCCTACTGCTACCCTTAGTGTCCCTACTAATAGCAGTGGTGGTGGGAGCAAACCTACTAATAGCCAATCCAAGGGAGTAGCTGGGCTCACTGTTGGTAACTTAGTTGGGGTTGGCCTTGTTAGGGAGGCCACAGAGGCTGTGTTAGTCTCTGAGGGGGCTATTGATTTAGCCACCTTAGTTGCTTGTCCCCTTAATATGGATAAGTACAAGCAGCTACCCCTAATAAATGGTGTTGAGGTTCAGGCCTACAGGGACACTGGTGCCAGTGTGACTATGGTCATAGAGAAACTGGTCCACCCTGAACAACACTTACTTGGTCACCAGTACCAAGTAACCGATGCTCACAACAACACACTTAGCCACCCCATGGCTGTTGTTAATCTCAACTGGGGGGGGGTTACTGGTCCAAAGAAAGTTGTGGTAGCCACAGATTTACCTGTAGACTGTCTACTAGGAAATGATTTGGAGACATCAGCTTGGTCAGATGTGGAGTTGGAGACCCATGCAGCAATGCTGGGCATCCCAGGGCATATTTTTGCTTTGACAAGGGCTCAGGCCAAAAAGCAAAAAGGACAGGGAAGCTTGGATCCTGGAACAATGGACCAAGTGCTCCCTAAAGCTAGGGCTAGTAGAAGCAAACCACTTCCTACTATCCCTCCCTCTACAGTGGATTCTACTTCTGAGGAAGAAGAATTCCCTCCCTGTGCAGAACCTACACCAGAGGAGCTGGAAGCAGACACTGCTGAGCTTTTGGGTGAAGGGGGGCCTGCCAGAGAGGAGCTGAGTGTGGCACAGCAAACCTGTCCCACATTAGAGGGTCTCAGACAGCAAGCTGTCAAACAGGCTAATGGGGATGTCAGTGACTCTCACAGAGTTTACTGGGAGGACAACCTCTTGTACACTGAGCATAGGGATCCTAAACCTGGAGCTGCCAGGAGATTAGTGATTCCTCAGGAGTACAGAAAGTTCCTCCTAACACTGGCACATGACATTCCCCTAGCTGGGCATCTAGGACAAATGAAAACTTGGGACAGGCTTGTTCCCCTGTTTCATTGGCCTTAGAATGTCTGAGGACACAAAGGAATTTTGTAAGTCCTGTGAAACCTGTCAAGCCAGTGGCAAGACAGGTGGCACCCCAAAGGCACCCCTTATCCCACTGCCTGTGGTTGGGGTTCCCTTTGAAAGGGTAGGGGTTGACATAGTTGGCCCCCTTGACCCTCCTACTGTTTCAGGCAATAGGTTTATCTTGGTGGTAGTGGACCATGCCACAAGATATCCTGAAGCTATTCCTTTAAGGACCACTACAGCACCTGCAGTGGCAAAGGCCCTCCTGGGAATATTTTCCAGGGTGGGCTTCCCAAAGGAAGTGGTATCAGACAGGGGAAGTAATTTCATGTCTGCATACTTAAAGGCCATGTGGAAGGAGTGTGGTGTAACGTACAAGTTCATATCACCCTATCATCCCCAAACAAATGGACTGGTGGAGAGATTTAATAAAACTCTCAAAGGCATGATTATGGGTCTCCCTGAAAAACTCTGCAGGAGATGGGATATCCTTCTACCATGCCTCCTTTTTGCCTACAGGGAGGTACCCCAGAAAGGAGTGGGCTTCAGCCCCTTTGAACTTCTTTTTGGACACCCTGTTAGGGGTCCACTCACACTTGTAAAGGAGGGTTGGGAACAACCTTTAAAAGCTCCTAAGCAGGATATTGTGGATTATGTACTTGGCCTCAGATCAAGAATGGCTGAGTACATGAAAAAGGCCAGTAAAAACCTTCAGGCCAGCCAAGAGCTCCAGAAGCAATGGCATGATCAGAAGGCTGTTTTGGTTCAGTACCAACCAGGGCAGAAAGTGTGGGTCTTGGAGCCTGTGGCCCCAAGAGCACTCCAAGATAAATGGAGTGGACCCCACACAATTGTTGAAAAGAAGGGAGAAGTCACCTATTTAGTTGACTTAGGCACTGCCAGGAGTCCCCTTAGGGTGCTCCATGTCAACCGCCTGAAACCCTACTATGACAGGGCTGATCTCACCCTGCTCATGGCAACAGATGAGGGACAGGAAGAAGACAGTGATCCTCTACCTGATCTCTTCTCTTCCACAGAACAAGATGCTCTTGTGGAAGGTGTAGTTTTGGCTGATTGTCTTACTGCTGAGCAGAAAGACCATTGCATAAATCTCCTAGATCAATTCTCTGAACTCTTCTCTACTGTGCCAGGTACCACTTCTTGGTGTGAGCACACTATAGATACTGGAGACAGTTTACCTGTCAAAAGTAAGATCTATAGGCAGCCTGACCATGTCAGGGACTGCATAAAGCAAGAGGTCCAGAAAATGTTAGAACTAGGAGTGGTTGAGCACTCTGAAAGTCCATGGGCTTCTCCTGTGGTACTTGTACCAAAACCCCATTCCAAAGATGGAAAGAAGGAAATGCGGTTTTGTGTAGACTATAGAGGTCTCAACTTGGTAACCAAAACTGATGCTCACCCTATACCCAGGGCAGATGAGCTCATAGATACACTGGCATCTGCCAAGTATCTAAGCACTTTTGACTTGACTGCAGGGTATTGGCAGATCAAATTGTCAAAAGATGCTAAACCTAAGACTGCATTTTCTACCATTGGAGGACATTACCAGTTTACTGTAATGCCTTTTGGTTTGAAAAATCCACCTGCCACTTTTCAGAGGTTGGTGAACACAGTCCTGCAAGGGCTGGAAGCTTTCAGTGCAGCATATTTGGACGATATATCTGTCTTTAGCTCCAGCTGGGATGATCACCTGGTCCACCTATGGAAAGTTTTGGAGGCCCTGCAAAAGGCAGGCCTCACTATCAAGGCTTCAAAGTGCCAGATAGGGCAGGGTAAGGTGGTTTATCTGGGACACCTTGTTGGTGGGGAACAGATTGCACCACTACAGGGGAAAATCCAAACAATTATTGATTGGGTTCCCCCTACCACTCAGACTCAGGTGAGAGCCTTCCTAGGCCTCACTGGGTATTACAGGAGGTTCATTAAGAACTATGGCTCCATTGCAGCCCCTCTTAATGACCTCACATCCAAGAAAATGCCTAAAAAGGTATTATGGACAGAAAACTGTCAGAAAGCTTTTGAGGAGCTGAAGCAGGCCATGTGCTCTGCACCTGTCCTGAAAAGCCCTTGTTACTCTAAAAAATTCTATGTCCAAACTGATGCATCTGAATTAGGAGTAGGGGCAGTCCTATCACAACTTAATTCTGAGGGCCAGGATCAACCTGTTGCTTTTATTAGTAAGAGGTTGACCCCTAGAGAAAAGCGTTGGTCTGCCATTGAGAGGGAGGCCTTTGCTGTGGTCTGGGCTCTGAAGAAGTTGAGGCCATACCTGTTTGGCACTCACTTCATTGTTCAGACAGACCACAAACATCTACTTTGGCTAAAACAAATGAAAGGTGAAAATCCTAAATTGTTGAGGTGGTCCATATCCCTACAGGGAATGGACTATACAGTGGAACATAGACCTGGGAGTAGCCACTCCAATGCAGATGGACTCTCCAGATATTTCCACTTAGACAATGAAGACTCATCAGGTCATGGCTAGTCTTATTGTCCTTCGTTTGGGGGGGGTTGTGTAGGAAAGTACCATCTTGCCTGGCATGTTACCCCCATTTTTCACTGTATATATGTTGTTTTAGTTGTATGTGTCACTGGGACCCTGGTAACCCAGGGCCCCAGTGCTCATAAGTGTGCCTGAATGTGTTACCTGTGTAGTGACTAACTGTCTCACTGAGGCTCTGCTAATCAGAACCTCAGTGGTTATGCTCTCTCATTTCTTTCCAAATTGTCACTAACAGGCTAGTGACCATTTTTACCAATTTACATTGGCTTACTGGAACACCCTTATAATTCCCTAGTATATGGTACTGAGGTACCCAGGGTATTGGGGTTCCAGGAGATCCCTATGGGCTGCAGCATTTCTTTTGCCACCCATAGGGAGCTCTGACAATTCTTACACAGGCCTGCCACTGCAGCCTGAGTGAAATAACGTCCACGTTATTTCACAGCCATTTTACACTGCACTTAAGTAACTTATAAGTCACCTATATGTCTAACCTTTACCTGGTAAAGGTTAGGTGCAAAGTTACTTAGTGTGAGGGCACCCTGGCACTAGCCAAGGTGCCCCCACATTGTTCAGAGCCAATTCCCTGAACTTTGTGAGTGCGGGGACACCATTACACGCGTGCACTACATATAGGTCACTACCTATATGTAGCTTCACAATGGTAACTCCGAATATGGCCATGTAACATGTCTATGATCATGGAATTGCCCCCTCTATGCCATCCTGGCATAGTTGGCACAATCCCATGATCCCAGTGGTCTGTAGCACAGACCCTGGTACTGCCAAACTGCCCTTCCTGGGGTTTCACTGCAGCTGCTGCTGCTGCCAACCCCTTAGACAGGCAGCTGCCCTCCTGGGGTCCAGCCAGGCCTGGCCCAGGATGGCAGAACAAAGAACTTCCTCTGAGAGAGGGTGTGACACCCTCTCCCTTTGGAAAATGGTGTGAAGGCATGGGAGGAGTAGCCTCCCCCAGCCTCTGGAAATGCTTTGTTGGGCACAGATGTGCCCAATTCTGCATAAGCCAGTCTACACCGGTTCAGGGGACCCCTTAGCCCTGCTCTGGCGCGAAACTGGACAAAGGAAAGGGGAGTGACCACCCCCCTGACCTGCACCTCCCCTGGGAGGTGTCCAGAGCTCCTCCAGTGTGCTCCAGACCTCTGTCATCTTGGAAACAGAGGTGCTGCTGGCACACTGGACTGCTCTGAGTGGCCAGTGCCACCAGGTGACGTCAGAGACTCCTTCTGATAGGCTCCTTCAGGTGTTAGTAGCCTATCCTCTCTCCTAGGTAGCCAAACCCTCTTTTCTGGCTATTTAGGGTCTCTGTCTCTGGGGAAACTTTAGATAACGAATGCATGAGCTCAGCCGAGTTCCTCTGCATCTCTCTCTTCACCTTCTGATAAGAAATCGACTGCTGACCGCGCTGGAAGCCTGCAAAACTGCAACATAGTAGCAAAGACGACTACTGCAACTCTGTAACGCTGATCCTGCCGCCTTCTCGACTGTTTTCCTGCTTGTGCATGCTGTGGGGGTAGTCTGCCTCCTCTCTGCACCAGAAGCTCCGAAGAAATCTCCTGTGGGTCGACGGAATCTTCCCCCTGCAACCGCAGGCACCAAAAAGCTGCATTACCGGTCCCTTGGGTCTCCTCTCAGCACGACGAGCGAGGTCCCTCGAATCCAGCGACTCTGTCCAAGTGACCCCCACAGTCCAGTGACTCTTCAGTCCAAGTTTGGTGGAGGTAAGTCCTTGCCTCACCTCGCTGGGCTGCATTGCTGGGAACCGCGACTTTTGCAGCTACTCCGGCCTCCGTGCACTTCCGGCGGAAATCTTTTGTGCACAGTCCAGCCTGGGTCCACAGCACTCTAACCTGCATTGCAGGACCTTCCTAGTTGTTCTCCGGCGACGTGGGACTTCTTTGTGCGACTTCGGGTGAGCACCGTTTCACGCATCCTCGTAGTGCCTGTTTCTGGCACTTCTCCGGGTGCTACCTGCTTCAGAGAGGGCTCTTTGTCTTGCTCGACGTCCCCTCTCTCTGCTGATCCAATTTGCGACCTCCTGGTCCCTCCTGGGCCTCAGCAGCGTCCAAAAACGCTAACCGCACGATTTGCAGCTAGCAAGGCTTGTTGGCGTTCTTTCGGCGGGAAAACACTTCTGCACAACTCTCCACGGCGAGAGGGATCAGTCCACCAAAGGGGAAGTCTCTAGCCCTTTTTGTTCCTGCAGAAACCTCAGCTTCTTCTGTCCAGTAGAAGCTTCTTTGCACCCGCAGCTGGCATTTCCTGGACATCTGTCCATCTCCGACTTGCTTGTGACTTTTGGACTTGGTCCCCTTGTTCCACAGGTACCCTAGATTGGAAATCCACAGTTGTTGCATTGTTGGTTTGTGTCTTTTCAGCATTATTCCTCTAACACGACTTCTTTGTCCTTAGGGGAACTTTAGTGCACTTTGCACTCACTTTTCAGGGTCTTGGGGAGGGTTATTTTTCTAACTCTCACTATTTTCTAATAGTCCCAGTGACCCTCTACAAGGTCACATAGGTTTGGGGTCCATTCGTGGTTCGCATTCCACTTTTGGAGTATATGGTTTGTGTTGCCCCTATCCCTATGTTTCCCCATTGCATCCTATTGTAACTATACATTGTTTGCACTGTTTTCTAAGACTATACTGCATATTTTTGCTATTGTGTATGTATATCTTGTGTATATTTCCTATCCTCTCACTGAGGGTACACTCTAAGATACTTTGGCATATTGTCATAAAAATAAAGTACCTTTATTTTTAGTATAACTGTGTATTGTGTTTTCTTATGATATTGTGCATATGACACTAGGTGGTACTGTAGTAGCTTCACACGTCTCCTAGTTCAGCCTAAGCTGCTCTGCTAAGCTACCATTATCTATCAGCCTAAGCTGCTAGACACCCTATACACGAATAAGGGATAACTGGGCCTGGTGCAAGGTGCAAGTACCCCTTGGTACTCACTACAAGCCAGTCCAGCCTCCTACATTGGTTGTGCAGCGGTGGGATAAGTGCTTTGAGACTACTTACCACTCTTGTCATTGTACTTTTCATAAGAGAAAAATATACAAAACAAGGTCAGTGTATATACACATAGTTAAAAAGTTTTGCATTTCCTCTTTTCACTCTTTTCTAAGTGCTGAAAAGTACTTCTAAACTTTCAAAAAGTTCTTAAAAGTTTTAAAAGTTTTTTTTTCTGTCTTTCTAAAAAGTTCTGAAAACTTTTTTCTCTTTTTCTATCACTTTAACTCTCTCTAAAAATGTCTGGCACAGGCCAAAATGTTGATCTGTCCAAACTTGCATATGACCACCTTAGCTGGAAAGGAGCAAGGAATCTCTGCATAGAGAGAGGTTTGAGTGTAGGGAAGAATCCTTCCTTGGAACTGTTAATTAACATGCTTAGAGAACAAGATAAGGCTATAGGTGCCCCATCTGTTGAAAAAGTACCTAATAGTTCCCAATCTGATTCAGGGACTCCCCCAGGAAAAGATTCAGGAAAGAAACTTCCTAGCCTGCCCATTACTAGACAGTCTAGCATAGTTGGTAATGATGATGAGCCACACCATACAAATAGTGTTGTCTCACATCATAGCAAAAGCATTTATTCTCACCATACTGGTAGTAATGTTTCTGTTAGCCAAGCTGTTAGGGTGGCTTCTGTAAGGGACAGGTCTCCTTCTGTTCATTCCCATCATACCTCTGTATCTAGGAATGTCCCTCCCACCAACCCTGATGACAGAATGTTAGAGAGGGAACTCAATAAGTTGAGGGTGGAACAAACCAGACTGAAGCTTAAAAAGCAACAGCTGGATTTGGATAGACAGTCTTTTGAACTAGAGAAGGAAAGACAGAAGTTGGGTTTAGAAACCCATGGTGGCAGCAGCAGTATTCCCCATAGTCATCCTGCAAAAGAGCATGATTCCAGGAATCTGCACAAGATAGTTCCCCCTTATAAGGAGGGGGATGACATTAACAAGTGGTTTGCTGCACTTGAGAGGGCCTGTGTTGTACAGGATGTCCCTCAAAGGCAGTGGGCTGCTATCCTGTGGCTATCATTTAGTGGAAAAGGTAGGGATAGGCTCCTTACTGTGAAAGAAAATGATGCTAATAATTTCCAAGTTCTTAAGAATGCACTCCTGGATGGTTATGGCTTAACCACTGAACAGTACAGGATAAAGTTCAGAGAGACCAAAAAGGAGTCTTCACAAGACTGGGTTGATTTCATTGACCATTCAGTGAAGGCCTTGGAGGGGTGGTTACATGGCAGTAAAGTTACTGATTATGACAGCCTGTATAACTTGATCCTGAGAGAGCATATTCTTAATAATTGTGTGTCTGATTTGTTGCACCAGTACTTGGTGGACTCTGATCTGACCTCTCCCCAAGAATTGGGAAAGAAGGCAGACAAATGGGTCAGAACAAGGGTGAACAGAAAAGTTCATACAGGGGGTGACAAATATGGCAACAAAAAGAAGGATGGTAAGTCTTCTGACAAGGGTGGGGACAAATCTAAAAATGAGTCTTCATCAGGCCCACAAAAACACTCTGGTGGGGGTGGTGGGCCCAAATCCTCTTTTAATCAGAACAAGGAAAAGAAACCATGGTGCTATTTATGTAAAATAAAAGGCCATTGGACAACAGATCCCAGTTGTCCAAAGAAAAGCACCAATGCTCCTACCACTACAACCCCTACTGCTACCCCTAGTGTCCCTACTAATAGCAGTGGTGGTGGGAGCAAACCTACTAATAGCCAATCCAAGGGAGTAGCTGGGCTCACTGTTGGTAACTTAGTTGGGGTTGGCCTTGTTAGGGAGGCCACAGAGGCTGTGTTAGTCTCTGAGGGGGCTATTGATTTAGCCACCTTAGTTGCTTGTCCCCTTAATATGGATAAGTACAAGCAGCTACCCCTAATAAATGGTGTTGAGGTTCAGGCCTACAGGGACACTGGTGCCAGTGTGACTATGGTCATAGAGAAACTGGTCCACCCTGAACAACACCTACTTGGTCACCAGTACCAAGTAACCAATGCTCACAACAACACACTTAGCCACCCCATGGCTGTTGTTAATCTCAACTGGGGGGGGTTACTGGTCCAAAGAAAGTTGTGGTAGCCACAGATTTACCTGTAGACTGTCTACTAGGAAATGATTTGGAGACATCAGCTTGGTCAGATGTGGAGTTGGAGGCCCATGCAGCAATGCTGGGCATCCCAGGGCATATTTTTGCTTTGACAAGGGCTCAGGCCAAAAAGCAAAAAGGACAGGGAAGCTTGGATCCTGGAACAATGGACCAAGTGCTCCCTAAAGCTAGGGCTAGTAGAAGCAAACCACTTCCTACTATCCCTCCCTCTACAGTGGATTCTACTTCTGAGGAAGAAGAATTCCCTCCCTGTGCAGAACCTACACCAGAGGAGCTGGAAGCAGACACTGCTGAGCTTTTGGGTGAAGGGGGGCCTGCCAGAGAGGAGCTGAGTGTGGCACAGCAAACCTGTCCCACATTAGAGGGTCTCAGACAGCAAGCTGTCAAACAGGCTAATGGGGATGTCAGTGACTCTCACAGAGTTTACTGGGAGGACAACCTCTTGTACACTGAGCATAGGGATCCTAAACCTGGAGCTGCCAGGAGATTAGTGATTCCTCAGGAGTACAGAAAGTTCCTCCTAACACTGGCACATGACATTCCCCTAGCTGGGCATCTAGGACAAATGAAAACTTGGGACAGGCTTGTTCCCCTGTTTCATTGGCCTTAGAATGTCTGAGGACACAAAGGAATTTTGTAAGTCCTGTGAAACCTGTCAAGCCAGTGGCAAGACAGGTGGCACCCCAAAGGCACCCCTTATCCCACTGCCTGTGGTTGGGGTTCCCTTTGAAAGGGTAGGGGTTGACATAGTTGGCCCCCTTGACCCTCCTACTGCTTCAGGCAATAGGTTTATCTTGGTGGTAGTGGACCATGCCACAAGATATCCTGAAGCTATTCCTTTAAGGACCACTACAGCACCTGCAGTGGCAAAGGCCCTCCTGGGAATATTTTCCAGGGTGGGCTTCCCAAAGGAAGTGGTATCAGACAGGGGAAGCAATTTCATGTCTGCATACTTAAAGGCCATGTGGAAGGAGTGTGGTGTAACGTACAAGTTCACAACACCCTATCATCCACAAACAAATGGACTGGTGGAGAGATTTAATAAAACTCTCAAAGGCATGATTATGGGTCTCCCTGAAAAACTCCGCAGGAGATGGGATATCCTTCTACCATGCCTCCTTTTTGCCTACAGGGAGGTACCCCAGAAAGGAGTGGGCTTCAGCCCCTTTGAACTTCTTTTTGGACACCCTGTTAGGGGTCCACTCACACTTGTAAAGGAGGGTTGGGAACAACCTTTAAAAGCTCCTAAGCAGGATATTGTGGATTATGTACTTGGCCTCAGATCAAGAATGGCTGAGTACATGAAAAAGGCCAGTAAAAACCTTCAGGCCAGCCAAGAGCTCCAGAAGCAATGGCATGATCAGAAGGCTGTTTTGGTTCAGTACCAACCAGGGCAGAAAGTGTGGGTCTTGGAGCCTGTGGCCCCAAGAGCACTCCAAGATAAATGGAGTGGACCCCACACAATTGTTGAAAAGAAGGGAGAAGTCACCTATTTAGTTGACGTAGGCACTGCCAGGAGTCCCCTTAGGGTGCTCCATGTCAACCGCCTGAAACCCTACTATGACAGGGCTGATCTCACCCTGCTCATGGCAACAGATGAGGGACAGGAAGAAGACAGTGATCCTCTACCTGATCTCTTCTCTTCCACAGAACAAGATGCTCTTGTGGAAGGTGTAGTTTTGGCTGATTGTCTTACTGCTGAGCAGAAAGACCATTGCATAAATCTCCTAGATCAATTCTCTGAACTCTTCTATACTGTGCCAGGTACCACTTCTTGGTGTGAGCACACTATAGATACTGGAGACAGTTTACCTGTCAAAAGTAAGATCTATAGGCAGCCTGACCATGTCAGGGACTGCATAAAGCAAGAGGTCCAGAAAATGTTAGAACTAGGAGTGGTTGAGCACTCTGAAAGTCCATGGGCTTCTCCTGTGGTACTTGTACCAAAACCCCATTCCAAAGATGGAAAGAAGGAAATGCGGTTTTGTGTAGACTATAGAGGTCTCAACTTGGTAACCAAAACTGATGCTCACCCTATACCCAGGGCAGATGAGCTCATAGATACACTGGCATCTGCCAAGTATCTAAGCACTTTTGACTTGACTGCAGGGTATTGGCAGATCAAATTGTCAGAAGATGCTAAACCTAAGACTGCATTTTCTACCATTGGAGGACATTACCAGTTTACTGTAATGCCTTTTGGTTTGAAAAATGCACCTGCCACTTTTCAGAGGTTGGTGAACACAGTCCTGCAAGGGCTGGAAGCTTTCAGTGCAGCATATTTGGACGATATAGCTGTCTTTAGCTCCAGCTGGGATGATCACCTGGTCCACCTATGAAAAGTTTTGGAGGCCCTGCAAAAGGCAGGCCTCACTATCAAGGCTTCAAAGTGCCAGATAGGGCAGGGTAAGGTGGTTTATCTGGGACACCTTGTTGGTGGGGAACAGATTGCACCACTACAGGGGAAAATCCAAACAATTATTGATTGGGTTCCCCCTACCACTCAGACTCAGGTGAGAGCCTTCTAGGCCTCACTGGGTATTACAGGAGGTTCATTAAGAACTATGGCTCCATTGCAGCCCCTCTTAATGACCTCACATCCAAGAAAATGCCTAAAAAGGTATTATGGACAGAAAACTGTCAGAAAGCTTTTGAGGAGCTGAAGCAGGCCATGTGCTCTGCACCTGTCCTGAAAAGCCCTTGTTACTCTAAAAAATTCTATGTCCAAACTGATGCATCTGAATTAGGAGTAGGGGCAGTCCTATCACAACTTAATTCTGAGGGCCAGGATCAACCTGTTGCTTTTATTAGTAGGAGGTTGACCCCTAGAGAAAAGCGTTGGTCTGCCATTGAGAGGGAGGCCTTTGCTGTGGTCTGGGCTCTGAAGAAGTTGAGGCCATACCTGTTTGGCACTCACTTCATTGTTCAGACAGACCACAAACCTCTACTTTGGCTAAAACAAATGAAAGGTGAAAATCCTAAATTGTTGAGGTGGTTCATATCCCTACAGGGAATGGACTATACAGTGGAACATAGACCTGGGAGTAGCCACTCCAATGCAGATGGACTCTCCAGATATTTCCACTTAGACAATGAAGACTCATCAGGTCATGGCTAGTCTTATTGTCCTTCGTTTGGGGGGGGGGGTTGTGTAGGAAAGTACCATCTTGCCTGGCATGTTACCCCCATTTTTCACTGTATATATGTTGTTTTAGTTGTATGTGTCACTGGGACCCTGGTAACCCAGGGCCCCAGTGCTCATAAGTGTGCCTGAATGTGTTACCTGTGTAGTGACTAACTGTCTCACTGAGGCTCTGCTAATCAGAACCTCAGTGGTTATGCTCTCTCATTTCTTTCCAAATTGTCACTAACAGGCTAGTGACCATTTTTACCAATTTACATTGGCTTACTGGAACACCCTTATAATTCCCTAGTATATGGTACTGAGGTACCCAGGGTATTGGGGTTCCAGGAGATCCCTATGGGCTGCAGCATTTCTTTTGCCACCCATAGGGAGCTCTGACAATTCTTACACAGGCCTGCCACTGCAGCCTGAGTGAAATAACGTCCACGTTATTTCACAGCCATTTTACACTGCACTTAAGTAACTTATAAGTCACCTATATGTCTAACCTTTACCTGGTAAAGGTTAGGTGCAAAGTTACTTAGTGTGAGGGCACCCTGGCACTAGCCAAGGTGCCCCCACATTGTTCAGAGCCAATTCCCTGAACTTTGTGAGTGCGGGGACACCATTACACGCGTGCACTACATATAGGTCACTACCTATATGTAGCTTCACAATGGTAACTCCGAATATGGCCATGTAACATGTCTATGATCATGGAATTGCCCCCTCTATGCCATCCTGGCATAGTTGGCACAATCCCATGATCCCAGTGGTCTGTAGCACAGACCCTGGTACTGCCAAACTGCCCTTCCTGGGGTTTCACTGCAGCTGCTGCTGCTGCCAACCCCTCAGACAGGCAGCTGCCCTCCTGGGGTCCAGCCAGGCCTGGCCCAGGATGGCAGAACAAAGAACTTCCTCTGAGAGAGGGTGTGACACCCTCTCCCTTTGGAAAATGGTGTGAATGCAGGGGAGGAGTAGCCTCCCCCAGCCTCTGGAAATGCTTTGTTGGGCACAGATGTGCCCAATTCTGCATAAGCCAGTCTACAACGGTTCAGGGGACCCCTTAGCCCTGCTCTGGCGCGAAACTGGACAAAGGAAAGGGGAGTGACCACTCCCCTGACCTGCACCTCCCCTGGGAGGTGTCCAGAGCTCCTCCAGTGTGCTCCAGACCTCTGCCATCTTGGAAACAGAGGTGCTGCTGGCACACTGGACTGCTCTGAGTGGCCAGTGCCACCAGGTGATGTCAGAGACTCCTTCTGATAGGCTCCTTCAGGTGTTAGTAGCCTATCCTCTCTCCTAGGTAGCCAAACCCTCTTTTCTGGCTATTTAGGGTCTCTGTCTCTGGGGAAACTTTAGATAACGAATGCATGAGCTCAGCCGAGTTCCTCTGCATCTCTCTCTTCACCTTCTGATAAGGAATCGACTGCTGACCGCGCTGGAAGCCTGCAAAACTGCAACATAGTAGCAAAGACGACTACTGCAACTCTGTAACGCTGATCCTGCCACCTTCTCGACTGTTTTCCTGCTTGTGCATGCTGTGGGGGTAGTCTGCCTCCTCTCTGCACCAGAAGCTCCGAAGAAATCTCCCGTGGGTCGACGGAATCTTCCCCCTGCAACCGCAGGCACCAAAAAGCTGCATTACCGGTCCCTTGGGTCTCCTCTCAGCACAACGAGCGAGGTCCATCGAATCCAGCGACTCTGTCCAAGTGACTCCCACAGTCCAGTGACTCTTCAGTCCAAGTTTGGTGGAGGTAAGTCCTTGCCTCACCTCGCTGGGCTGCATTGCTGGGAACCACAACTTTTGCAGCTACTCCGGCCTCCGTGCACTTCCGGCGGAAATCCTTTGTGCACAGTCCAGCCTGGGTCCACGGCACTCTAACCTGCATTGCACGACCTCCTAAGTTGTTCTCCGGCGACGTGGGACTTCTTTGTGCGACTTTGGGTGAGCACCGTTTCACGCATCCTTGTAGTGCCTGTTTCTGGCACTTCTCCGCGGGCTACCTGCTTTAGAGAGGGCTCCTTGTCTTGCTCGACGTCCCCTTTCTTTGCTGGTCCAATTTGGGACCTCCTGGTCCCTCCTGGGCTTCAGCAGCGTCCAAAAACGCTAACCGCACGATTTGCAGCTAGCAAGGCTTGTTGGCGTTCTTTCGGCGGGAAAACACTTCTGCACGACTCTCCATGGCGAGAGGGATCCGTCCACCAAAGGGGAAGTCTCTAGCCCTTTTTGTTCCTGCAGAAACCTCAGCTTCTTCTGTCCAGTAGAAGCTTCTTTGCACCCGCAGCTGGCATTTCCTGGGCATCTGCTCATCTCCGACTTGCTTGTGACTTTTGGACTTGGTCCCCTTGTTCCACTGGAACCCTAGATTGGAAATCCACAGTTGTTGCATTGTTGGTTTGTGTCTTTCCTGCATTATTCCTCTAACACGACTTCTTTGTCCTTAGGGGAACTTTAGTGCACTTTGCACTCACTTTTCAGGGTCTTGGGGAGGGTTATTTTTCTAACTCTCACTATTTTCTAATAGTCCCAGCGACCCTCTACAAGGTCACATAGGTTTGGGGTCCATTCGTGGTTCGCATTCCACTTTTGGAGTATATGGTTTGTGTTGCCCCTATCCCTATGTTTCCCCATTGCATCCTATTGTAACTATACATTGTTTGCACTGTTTTCTAAGACTATACTGCATATTTGTGCTATTGTGTATATATATCTTGTGTATATTTCCTATCCTCTCACTGAGGGTACACTCTAAGATACTTTGGCATATTGTCATAAAAATAAAGTACCTTTATTTTTAGTATAACTGTGTATTGTGTTTTCTTATGATATTGTGCATATGACACTAGGTGGTACTGTAGTAGCTTCACACGTCTCCTAGTTCAGCCTAAGCTGCTCTGCTAAGCTACCATTATCTATCAGCCTAAGCTGCTAGACACCCTATACACTAATAAGGGATAACTGGGCCTGGTGCAAGGTGCAAGTACCCCTTGGTACTCACTACAAGCCAGTCCAGCCTCCTACATTGGTTGTGCAGCGGTGGGATAAGTGCTTTGAGACTACTTACCACTCTTGTCATTGTACTTTTCATAAGAGAAAAATATACAAAACAAGGTCAGTGTATATACACATAGCCAAAAAGTTTTGCATTTCCTCTTTTCACTCTTTTCTAAGTGCTGAAAAGTACTTCTAAACTTTCAAAAAGTTCTTAAAAGTTTAAAAAGTTTTTTTTTCTGTCTTTCTAAAAAGTTCTGAAAACTTTTTTCTCTTTTTCTATCACTTTAACTCTCTCTAAAAATGTCTGGCACAGGCCAAAATGTTGATCTGTCCAAACTTGCATATGACCACCTTAGCTGGAAAGGAGCAAGGAATCTCTGCATAGAGAGAGGTTTGAGTGTAGGGAAGAATCCTTCCTTGGAACTGTTAATTAACATGCTTAGAGAACAAGATAAGGCTATAGGTGCCCCATCTGTTGAAAAAGTACCTAATAGTTCCCAATCTGATTCAGGGACTCCCCCAGGAAAAGATTCAGGAAAGAAACTTCCTAGCCTGCCCATTACTAGACAGTCTAGCATAGTTGGTAATGATGATGAGCCACACCATACAAATAGTGTTGTCTCACATCATAGCAAAAGCATTTATTCTCACCATACTGGTAGTAATGTTTCTGTTAGCCAAGCTGTTAGGGTGGCTTCTGTAAGGGACAGGTCTCCTTCTGTTCATTCCCATCATACCTCTGTATCTAGGAATGTCCCTCCCACCAACCCTGATGACAGAATGTTAGAGAGGGAACTCAATAAGTTGAGGGTGGAACAAACCAGACTGAAGCTTAAAAAGCAACAGCTGGATTTGGATAGACAGTCTTTTGAACTAGAGAAGGAAAGACAGAAGTTGGGTTTAGAAACCCATGGTGGCAGCAGCAGTATTCCCCATAGTCATCCTGCAAAAGAGCATGATTCCAGGAATCTGCACAAGATAGTTCCCCCTTATAAGGAGGGGGATGACATTAACAAGTGGTTTGCTGCACTTGAGAGGGCCTGTGTTGTACAGGATGTCCCTCAAAGGCAGTGGGCTGCTATCCTGTGGCTATCATTTAGTGGAAAAGGTAGGGATAGGCTCCTTACTGTGAAAGAAAATGATGCTAATAATTTCCAAGTTCTTAAGAATGCACTCCTGGATGGTTATGGCTTAACCACTGAACAGTACAGGATAAAGTTCAGAGAGACCAAAAAGGAGTCTTCACAAGACTGGGTTGATTTCATTGACCATTCAGTGAAGGCCTTGGAGGGGTGGTTACATGGCAGTAAAGTTACTGATTATGACAGCCTGTATAACTTGATCCTGAGAGAGCATATTCTTAATAATTGTGTGTCTGATTTGTTGCACCAGTACTTGGTGGACTCTGATCTGACCTCTCCCGAAGAATTGGGAAAGAAGGCAGACAAATGGGTCAGAACAAGGGTGAACAGAAAAGTTCATACAGGGGGTGACAAATATGGCAACAAAAAGAAGGATGGTAAGTCTTCTGACAAGGGTGGGGACAAATCTAAAAATGAGTCTTCATCAGGCCCACAAAAACACTCTGGTGGGGGTGGTGGGCCCAAATCCTCTTTTAATCAGAACAAGGAAAAGAAACCATGGTGCTATTTATGTAAAATAAAAGGCCATTGGACAACAGATCCCAGTTGTCCAAAGAAAAGCACCAATGCTCCTACCACTACAACCCCTACTGCTACCCCTAGTGTCCCTACTAATAGCAGTGGTGGTGGGAGCAAACCTACTAATAGCCAATCCAAGGGAGTAGCTGGGCTCACTGTTGGTAACTTAGTTGGGGTTGGCCTTGTTAGGGAGGCCACAGAGGCTGTGTTAGTCTCTGAGGGGGCTATTGATTTAGCCACCTTAGTTGCTTGTCCCCTTAATATGGATAAGTACAAGCAGCTACCCCTAATAAATGGTGTTGAGGTTCAGGCCTACAGGGACACTGGTGCCAGTGTGACTATGGTCATAGAGAAACTGGTCCACCCTGAACAACACCTACTTGGTCACCAGTACCAAGTAACCAATGCTCACAACAACACACTTAGCCACCCCATGGCTGTTGTTAATCTCAACTGGGGGGGGTTACTGGTCCAAAGAAAGTTGTGGTAGCCACAGATTTACCTGTAGACTGTCTACTAGGAAATGATTTGGAGACATCAGCTTGGTCAGATGTGGAGTTGGAGGCCCATGCAGCAATGCTGGGCATCCCAGGGCATATTTTTGCTTTGACAAGGGCTCAGGCCAAAAAGCAAAAAGGACAGGGAAGCTTGGATCCTGGAACAATGGACCAAGTGCTCCCTAAAGCTAGGGCTAGTAGAAGCAAACCACTTCCTACTATCCCTCCCTCTACAGTGGATTCTACTTCTGAGGAAGAAGAATTCCCTCCCTGTGCAGAACCTACACCAGAGGAGCTGGAAGCAGACACTGCTGAGCTTTTGGGTGAAGGGGGGCCTGCCAGAGAGGAGCTGAGTGTGGCACAGCAAACCTGTCCCACATTAGAGGGTCTCAGACAGCAAGCTGTCAAACAGGCTAATGGGGATGTCAGTGACTCTCACAGAGTTTACTGGGAGGACAACCTCTTGTACACTGAGCATAGGGATCCTAAACCTGGAGCTGCCAGGAGATTAGTGATTCCTCAGGAGTACAGAAAGTTCCTCCTAACACTGGCACATGACATTCCCCTAGCTGGGCATCTAGGACAAATGAAAACTTGGGACAGGCTTGTTCCCCTGTTTCATTGGCCTTAGAATGTCTGAGGACACAAAGGAATTTTGTAAGTCCTGTGAAACCTGTCAAGCCAGTGGCAAGACAGGTGGCACCCCAAAGGCACCCCTTATCCCACTGCCTGTGGTTGGGGTTCCCTTTGAAAGGGTAGGGGTTGACATAGTTGGCCCCCTTGACCCTCCTACTGCTTCAGGCAATAGGTTTATCTTGGTGGTAGTGGACCATGCCACAAGATATCCTGAAGCTATTCCTTTAAGGACCACTACAGCACCTGCAGTGGCAAAGGCCCTCCTGGGAATATTTTCCAGGGTGGGCTTCCCAAAGGAAGTGGTATCAGACAGGGGAAGCAATTTCATGTCTGCATACTTAAAGGCCATGTGGAAGGAGTGTGGTGTAACGTACAAGTTCACAACACCCTATCATCCACAAACAAATGGACTGGTGGAGAGATTTAATAAAACTCTCAAAGGCATGATTATGGGTCTCCCTGAAAAACTCCGCAGGAGATGGGATATCCTTCTACCATGCCTCCTTTTTGCCTACAGGGAGGTACCCCAGAAAGGAGTGGGCTTCAGCCCCTTTGAACTTCTTTTTGGACACCCTGTTAGGGGTCCACTCACACTTGTAAAGGAGGGTTGGGAACAACCTTTAAAAGCTCCTAAGGAGGATATTGTGGATTATGTACTTGGCCTCAGATCAAGAATGGCTGAGTACATGAAAAAGGCCAGTAAAAACCTTCAGGCCAGCCAAGAGCTCCAGAAGCAATGGCATGATCAGAAGGCTGTTTTGGTTCAGTACCAACCAGGGCAGAAAGTGTGGGTCTTGGAGCCTGTGGCCCCAAGAGCACTCCAAGATAAATGGAGTGGACCCCACACAATTGTTGAAAAGAAGGGAGAAGTCACCTATTTAGTTGACTTAGGCACTGCCAGGAGTCCCCTTAGGGTGCTCCATGTCAACCGCCTGAAACCCTACTATGACAGGGCTGATCTCACCCTGCTCATGGCAACAGATGAGGGACAGGAAGAAGACAGCGATCCTCTACCTGATCTCTTCTCTTCCACAGAACAAGATGCTCTTGTGGAAGGTGTAGTTTTGGCTGATTGTCTTACTGCTGAGCAGAAAGACCATTGCATAAATCTCCTAGATCAATTCTCTGAACTCTTCTCTACTGTGCCAGGTACCACTTCTTGGTGTGAGCACACTATAGATACTGGAGACAGTTTACCTGTCAAAAGTAAGATCTATAGGCAGCCTGACCATGTCAGGGACTGCATAAAGCAAGAGGTCCAGAAAATGTTAGAACTAGGAGTGGTTGAGCACTCTGAAAGTCCATGGGCTTCTCCTGTGGTACTTGTACCAAAACCCCATTCCAAAGATGGAAAGAAGGACATGCGGTTTTGTGTAGACTACAGAGGTCTCAACTTGGTAACCAAAACTGATGCTCACCCTATACCCAGGGCAGATGAGCTCATAGATACACTGGCATCTGCCAAGTATCTAAGCACTTTTGACTTGACTGCAGGGTATTGGCAGATCAAATTGTCAGAAGATGCTAAACCTAAGACTGCATTTTCTACCATTGGAGGACATTACCAGTTTACTGTAATGCCTTTTGGTTTGAAAAATGCACCTGCCACTTTTCAGAGGTTGGTGAACACAGTCCTGCAAGGGCTGGAAGCTTTCAGTGCAGCATATTTGGACGATATAGCTGTCTTTAGCTCCAGCTGGCATGATCACCTGGTCCACCTATGGAAAGTTTTGGAGGCCCTGCAAAAGGCAGGCCTCACTATCAAGGCTTCAAAGTGCCAGATAGGGCAGGGTAAGGTGGTTTATCTGGGACACCTTGTTGGTGGGGAACAGATTGCACCACTACAGGGGAAAATCCAAACAATTATTGATTGGGTTCCCCCTACCACTCAGACTCAGGTGAGAGCCTTCCTAGGCCTCACTGGGTATTACAGGAGGTTCATTAAGAACTATGGCTCCATTGCAGCCCCTCTTAATGACCTCACATCCAAGAAAATGCCTAAAAGGGTATTATGGACAGAAAACTGTCAGAAAGCTTTTGAGGAGCTGAAGCAGGCCATGTGCTCTGCACCTGTCCTGAAAAGCCCTTGTTACTCTAAAAAATTCTATGTCCAAACTGATGCATCTGAATTAGGAGTAGGGGCAGTCCTATCACAACTTAATTCTGAGGGCCAGGATCAACCTGTTGCTTTTATTAGTAAGAGGTTGACCCCTAGAGAAAAGCGTTGGTCTGCCATTGAGAGGGAGGCCTTTGCTGTGGTCTGGGCTCTGAAGAAGTTGAGGCCATACCTGTTTGGCACTCACTTCATTGTTCAGACAGACCACAAACCTCTACTTTGGCTAAAACAAATGAAAGGTGAAAATCCTAAATTGTTGAGGTGGTCCATATCCCTACAGGGAATGGACTATACAGTGGAACATAGACCTGGGAGTAGCCACTCCAATGCAGATGGACTCTCCAGATATTTCCACTTAGACAATGAAGACTCATCAGGTCATGGCTAGTCTTATTGTCCTTCGTTTGGGGGGGGGGGGGTTGTGTAGGAAAGTACCATCTTGCCTGGCATGTTACCCCCATTTTTCACTGTATATATGTTGTTTTAGTTGTATGTGTCACTGGGACCCTGGTAACCCAGGGCCCCAGTGCTCATAAGTGTGCCTGAATGTGTTACCTGTGTAGTGACTAACTGTCTCACTGAGGCTCTGCTAATCAGAACCTCAGTGGTTATGGTCTCTCATTTCTTTCCAAATTGTCACTAACAGGCTAGTGACCATTTTTACCAATTTACATTGGCTTACTGGAACACCCTTATAATTCCCTAGTATATGGTACTGAGGTACCCAGGGTATTGGGGTTCCAGGAGATCCCTATGGGCTGCAGCATTTCTTTTGCCACCCATAGGGAGCTCTGACAATTCTTACACAGGCCTGCCACTGCAGCCTGAGTGAAATAACGTCCACGTTATTTCACAGCCATTTTACACTGCACTTAAGTAACTTATAAGTCACCTATATGTCTAACCTTTACCTGGTAAAGGTTAGGTGCAAAGTTACTTAGTGTGAGGGCACCCTGGCACTAGCCAAGGTGCCCCCACATTGATCAGAGCCAATTCCCTGAACATTGTGAGTGCGGGGACACCATTACATGCGTGCACTACATATAGGTCACTACCTATATGTAGCTTCACAATGGTAACTCCGAATATGGCCATGTAACATGTCTATGATCATGGAATTGCCCCCTCTATGCCATCCTGGCATAGTTGGCACAATCCCATGATCCCAGTGGTCTGTAGCACAGACCCTGGTACTGCCAAACTGCCCTTCCTGGGGTTTCACTGCAGCTGCTGCTGCTGCCAACCCCTCAGACAGGCAGCTGCCCTCCTGGGGTCCAGCCAGGCCTGGCCCAGGATGGCAGAACAAAGAACTTCCTCTGAGAGAGGGTGTGACACCCTCTCCCTTTGGAAAATGGTGTGAAGGCAGGGGAGGAGTAGCCTCCCCCAGCCTCTGGAAATGCTTTGTTGGGCACAGATGTGCCCAATTCTGCATAAGCCAGTCTACACCGGTTCAGGGGACCCCTTAGCCCTGCTCTGGCGCGAAACTGGACAAAGGAAAGGGGAGTGACCACTCCCCTGACCTGCACCTCCCCTGGGAGGTGTCCAGAGCTCCTCCAGTGTGCTCCAGACCTCTGCCATCTTGGAAACAGAGGTGCTGCTGGCACACTGGACTGCTCTGAGTGGCCAGTGCCACCAGGTGACGTCAGAGACTCCTTCTGATAGGCTCCTTCAGGTGTTAGTAGCCTATCCTCTCTCCTAGGTAGCCAAACCCTCTTTTCTGGCTATTTAGGGTCTCTGTCTCTGGGGAAACTTTAGATAACGAATGCATGAGCTCAGCCGAGTTCCTCTGCATCTCTCTCTTCACCTTCTGATAAGGAATCGACTGCTGACCGCGCTGGAAGCCTGCAAAACTGCAACATAGTAACAAAGACGACTACTGCAACTCTGTAACGCTGATCCTGCCGCCTTCTCGACTGTTTTCCTGCTTGTGCATGCTGTGGGGGTAGTCTGCCTCCTCTCTGCACCAGAAGCTCCGAAGAAATCTCCCGTGGGTCGACGGAATCTTCCCCCTGCAACCGCAGGCACCAAAAAGCTGCATTACCGGTCCCTTGGGTCTCCTCTCAGCACGACGAGCGAGGTCCCTCGAATCCAGCGACTCTGTCCAAGTGACTCCCACAGTCCAGTGACTCTTCAGTCCAAGTTTGGTGGAGGTAAGTCCTTGCCTCACCTCGCTGGGCTGCATTGCTGGGAACCGCGACTTTTGCAGCTACTCCGGCCTCCGTGGACTTCCGGCGGAAATCCTTTGTGCACAGTCCAGCCTGGGTCCACGGCACTCTAACCTGTATTGCACGACCTCCTAAGTTGTTCTCCGGCGACGTGGGACTTCTTTGTGCGACTTCGGGTGAGCACCGTTTCACGCATCCTCTTAGTGCCTGTTTCTGGCACTTCTCCGGGAGCTACCTGCTTCAGAGAGAGCTCCTTGTCTTGCTCGACGTCCCCTCTCTCTGCTGGTCCAATTTGCGACCTCCTGGTCCCTCCTGGGCCTCAGCAGCGTCCAAAAACGCTAACCGCACGATTTGCAGCTAGCAAGGCTTGTTGGCGTTCTTTCGGCGGGAAAACACTTGTGCACGACTCTCATCGGCAAGGGGGATCCGTCCACCAAAGGGGAAGTCTCTAGCCCTTTTCGTTCCTGCAGAAACCTCAGCTTCTTCTGTCCAGTAGAAGCTTCTTTGCTCCCGCAGCTGGCATTTCCTGGGCATCTGCCCATCTCCGACTTGCTTGTGACTTTTGGACTTGGTCCCCTTGTTCCACAGGTACCCTAGATTGGAAATCCACAGTTGTTGCATTGTTGGTTTGTGTCTTTCCTGCATTATTCCTCTAACACGACTTCTTTGTCCTTAGGGGAACTTTAGTGCACTTTGCACTCACTTTTCAGGGTCTTGGGGAGGGTTATTTTTCTAACTCTCACTATTTTCTAATAGTCCCAGCGACCCTCTACAAGGTCACATAGGTTTGGGGTCCATTCGTGGTTCGCATTCCACTTTTGGAGTATATGGTTTGTGTTGCCCCTATCCCTATGTTTCCCCATTGCATCCTATTGTAACTATACATTGTTTGCACTGTTTTCTAAGACTATACTGCATATTTTTGCTATTGTGTATATATATCTTGTGTATATTTCCTATCCTCTCACTGAGGGTACACTCTAAGATACTTTGGCATATTGTCATAAAAATAAAGTACCTTTATTTTTAGTATAACTGTGTATTGTGTTTTCTTATGATATTGTGCATATGACACTAGGTGGTACTGTAGTAGCTTCACATGTCTCCTAGTTCAGCCTAAGCTGCTCTGCTAAGCTACCATTATCTATCAGCCTAAGCTGCTAGACACCCTATACACTAATAAGGGATAACTGGGCCTGGTGCAAGGTGCAAGTACCCCTTGGTACTCACTACAAGCCAGTCCAGCCTCCTACATTGGTTGTGCAGCGGTGGGATAAGTGCTTTGAGACTACTTACCACTCTTGTCATTGTACTTTTCATAAGAGAAAAATATACAAAACAAGGTCAGTGTATATACACATAGCCAAAAAGTTTTGCATTTCCTCTTTTCACTCTTTTCTAAGTGCTGAAAAGTACTTCTAAACTTTCAAAAAGTTCTTAAAAGTTTAAAATGTTTTTTTTTCTGTCTTTCTAAAAAGTTCTGAAAACTTTTTTCTCTTTTTCTATCACTTTAACTCTCTCTAAAAATGTCTGGCACAGGCCAAAATGTTGATCTGTCCAAACTTGCATATGACCCCCTTAGCTGGAAAGGAGCAAGGAGTCTCTGCATAGAGAGAGGTTTGAGTGTAGGGAAGAATCCTTCCTTGGAACTGTTAATTAACATGCTTAGAGAACAAGATAAGGCTATAGGTGCCCCATCTGTTGAAAAAGTACCTAATAGTTCCCAATCTGATTCAGGGACTCCCCCAGGAAAAGATTCAGGAAAGAAACTTCCTAGCCTGCCCATTACTAGACAGTCTAGCATAGTTGGTAATGATGATGAGCCACACCATACAAATAGTGTTGTCTCACATCATAGCAAAAGCATTTATTCTCACCATACTGGTAGTAATGTTTCTGTTAGCCAAGCTGTTAGGGTGGCTTCTGTAAGGGACAGGTCTCCTTCTGTTCATTCCCATCATACCTCTGTATCTAGGAATGTCCCTCCCACCAACCCTGATGACAGAATGTTAGAGAGGGAACTCAATAAGTTGAGGGTGGAACAAACCAGACTGAAGCTTAAAAGGCAACAGCTGGATTTGGATAGACAGTCTTTTGAACTAGAGAAGGAAAGACAGAAGTTGGGTTTAGAAACCCATGGTGGCAGCAGCAGTATTCCCCATAGTCATCCTGCAAAAGAGCATGATTCCAGGAATCTGCACAAGATAGTTCCCCCTTATAAGGAGGGGGATGACATTAACAAGTGGTTTGCTGCACTTGAGAGGGCCTGTGTTGTACAGGATGTCCCTCAAAGGCAGTGGGCTGCTATCCTATGGCTATCATTTAGTGGAAAAGGTAGGGATAGGCTCCTTACTGTGAAAGAAAATGATGCTAATAATTTCCAAGTTCTTAAGAATGCACTCCTGGATGGTTATGGCTTAACCACTGAACAGTACAGGATAAAGTTCAGAGAGACCAAAAAGGAGTCTTCACAAGACTGGGTTGATTTCATTGACCATTCAGTGAAGGCCTTGGAGGGGTGGTTACATGGCAGTAAAGTTACTGATTATGACAGCCTGTATAACTTGATCCTGAGAGAGCATATTCTTAATAATTGTGTGTCTGATTTGTTGCACCAGTACTTGGTGGACTCTGATCTGACCTCTCCCCAAGAATTGGGAAAGAAGGCAGACAAATGGGTCAGAACAAGGGTGAACAGAAAAGTTCATACAGGGGGTGACAAATATGGCAACAAAAAGAAGGATGGTAAGTCTTCTGACAAGGGTGGGGACAAATCTAAAAATGAGTCTTCATCAGGCCCACAAAAACACTCTGGTGGGGGTGGTGGGCCCAAATCCTCTTTTAATCAGAACAAGGAAAAGAAACCATGGTGCTATTTATGTAAAATAAAAGGCCATTGGACAACAGATCCCAGTTGTCCAAAGAAAAGCACCAATGCTCCTACCACTACAACCCCTACTGCTACCCCTAGTGTCCCTACTAATAGCAGTGGTGGTGGGAGCAAACCTACTAATAGCCAATCCAAGGGAGTAGCTGGGCTCACTGTTGGTAACTTAGTTGGGGTTGGCCTTGTTAGGGAGGCCACAGAGGCTGTGTTAGTCTCTGAGGGGGCTATTGATTTAGCCACCTTAGTTGCTTGTCCCCTTAATATGGATAAGTACAAGCAGCTACCCCTAATAAATGGTGTTGAGGTTCAGGCCTACAGGGACACTGGTGCCAGTGTGACTATGGTCATAGAGAAACTGGTCCACCCTGAACAACATCTACTTGGTCACCAGTACCAAGTAACCGATGCTCACAACAACACACTTAGCCACCCCATGGCTGTTGTTAATCTCAACTGGGGGGGGGTTACTGGTCCAAAGAAAGTTTTGGTAGCCACAGATTTACCTGTAGACTGTCTACTAGGAAATGATTTGGAGACATCAGCTTGGTCAGATGTGGAGTTGGAGGCCCATGCAGCAATGCTGGGCATCCGAAGGGCATATTTTTGCTTTGACAAGGGCTCAGGCCAAAAAGCAAAAAGGACAGGGAAGCTTGGATCCTGGAACAATGGACCAAGTGCTCCCTAAAGCTAGAGCTAGTAGAAGCAAACCACTTCCTACTATCCCTCCCTCTACAGTGGATTCTACTTCTGAGGAAGAAGAATTCCCTCCCTGTGCAGAACCTACACCAGAGGAGCTGGAAGCAGACACTGCTGAGCTTTTGGGTGAAGGGGGGCCTGCCAGAGAGGAGCTGAGTGTGGCACAGCAAACCTGTCCCACATTAGAGGGTCTCAGACAGCAAGCTGTCAAACAGGCTAATGGGGATGTCAGTGACTCTCACAGAGTTTACTGGGAGGACAACCTCTTGTACACTGAGCATAGGGATCCTAAACCTGGAGCTGCCAGGAGATTAGTGATTCCTCAGGAGTACAGAAAGTTCCTCCTAACACTGGCACATGACATTCCCCTAGCTGGGCATCTAGGACAAATGAAAACTTGGGACAGGCTTGTTCCCCTGTTTCATTGGCCTAGAATGTCTGAGGACTCAAAGGAATTTTGTAAGTCCTGTGAAACCTGTCAAGCCAGTGGCAAGACAGGTGGCACCCCAAAGGCACCCCTTATCCCACTGCCTGTGGTTGGGGTTCCCTTTGAAAGGGTAGGGGTTGACATAGTTGGCCCCCTTGACCCTCCTACTGCTTCAGGCAATAGGTTTATCTTGGTGGTAGTGGACCATGCCACAAGATATCCTGAAGCTATTCCTTTAAGGACCACTACAGCACCTGCAGTGGCAAAGGCCCTCCTGGGAATATTTTCCAGGGTGGGCTTCCCAAAGGAAGTGGTATCAGACAGGGGAAGCAATTTCATGTCTGCATACTTAAAGGCCATGTGGAAGGAGTGTGGTGTAACGTACAAGTTCACAACACCCTATCATCCACAAACAAATGGACTGGTGGAGAGATTTAATAAAACTCTCAAAGGCATGATTATGGGTCTCCCTGAAAAACTCCGCAGGAGATGGGATATCCTTCTACCATGCCTCCTTTTTGCCTACAGGGAGGTACCCCAGAAAGGAGTGGGCTTCAGCCCCTTTGAACTTCTTTTTGGACACCCTGTTAGGGGTCCACTCACACTTGTAAAGGAGGGTTGGGAACAACCTTTAAAAGCTCCTAAGCAGGATATTGTGGATTATGTACTTGGCCTCAGATCAAGAATGGCTGAGTACATGAAAAAGGCCAGTAAAAACCTTCAGGCCAGCCAAGAGCTCCAGAAGCAATGGCATGATCAGAAGGCTGTTTTGGTTCAGTACCAACCAGGGCAGAAAGTGTGGGTCTTGGAGCCTGTGGCCCCAAGAGCACTCCAAGATAAATGGAGTGGACCCCACACAATTGTTGAAAAGAAGGGAGAAGTCACCTATTTAGTTGACTTAGGCACTGCCAGGAGTCCCCTTAGGGTGCTCCATGTCAACCGCCTGAAACCCTACTATGACAGGGCTGATCTCACCCTGCTCATGGCAACAGATGAGGGACAGGAAGAAGACAGTGATCCTCTACCTGATCTCTTCTCTTCCACAGAACAAGATGCTCTTGTGGAAGGTGTAGTTTTGGCTGATTGTCTTACTGCTGAGCAGAAAGACCATTGCATAAATCTCCTAGATCAATTCTCTGAACTCTTCTCTACTGTGCCAGGTACCACTTCTTGGTGTGAGCACACTATAGATACTGGAGACAGTTTACCTGTCAAAAGTAAGATCTATAGGCAGCCTGACCATGTCAGGGACTGCATAAAGCAAGAGGTCCAGAAAATGTTAGAACTAGGAGTGGTTGAGCACTCTGAAAGTCCATGGGCTTCTCCTGTGGTACTTGTACCAAAACCCCATTCCAAAGATGGAAAGAAGGAAATGCGGTTTTGTGTAGACTATAGAGGTCTCAACTTGGTAACCAAAACTGATGCTCACCCTATACCCAGGGCAGATGAGCTCAAAGATACACTGGCATCTGCCAAGTATCTAAGCACTTTTGACTTGACTGCAGGGTATTGGCAGATCAAATTGTCAGAAGATGCTAAACCTAAGACTGCATTTTCTACCATTGGAGGACATTACCAGTTTACTGTAATGCCTTTTGGTTTGAAAAATGCACCTACCACTTTTCAGAGGTTGGTGAACACAGTCCTGCAAGGGCTGGAAGCTTTCAGTGCAGCATATTTGGACGATATAGCTGTCTTTAGCTCCAGCTGGGATGATCACCTGGTCCACCTATGGAAAGTTTTGGAGGCCCTGCAAAAGGCAGGCCTCACTATCAAGGCTTCAAAGTGCCAGATAGGGCAGGGTAAGGTGGTTTATCTGGGACACCTTGTTGGTGGGGAACAGATTGCACCACTACAGGGGAAAATCCAAACAATTATTGATTGGGTTCCCCCTACCACTCAGACTCAGGTGAGAGCCTTCCTAGGCCTCACTGGGTATTACAGGAGGTTCATTAAGAACTATGGCTCCATTGCAGCCCCTCTTAATGACCTCACATCCAAGAAAATGCCTAAAAAGGTATTATGGACAGAAAACTGTCAGAAAGCTTTTGAGGAGCTGAAGCAGGCCATGTGCTCTGCACCTGTCCTGAAAAGCCCTTGTTACTCTAAAAAATTCTATGTCCAAACTGATGCATCTGAATTAGGAGTAGGGGCAGTCCTATCACAACTTAATTCTGAGGGCCAGGATCAACCTGTTGCTTTTATTAGTAAGAGGTTGACCCCTAGAGAAAAGCGTTGGTCTGCCATTGAGAGGGAGGCCTTTGCTGTGGTCTGGGCTCTGAAGAAGTTGAGGCCATACCTGTTTGGCACTCACTTCATTGTTCAGACAGACCACAAACCTCTACTTTGGCTAAAACAAATGAAAGGTGAAAATCCTAAATTGTTGAGGTGGTCCATATCCCTACAGGGAATGGACTATACAGTGGAACATAGACCTGGGAGTAGCCACTCCAATGCAGATGGACTCTCCAGATATTTCCACTTAGACAATGAAGACTCATCAGGTCATGGCTAGTCTTATTGTCCTTCGTTTGGGGGGGGGGGGGGTTGTGTAGGAAAGTACCATCTTGCCTGGCATGTTACCCCCATTTTTCACTGTATATATGTTGTTTTAGTTGTATGTGTCACTGGGACCCTGGTAACCCAGGGCCCCAGTGCTCATAAGTGTGCCTGAATGTGTTACCTGTGTAGTGACTAACTGTCTCACTGAGGCTCTGCTAATCAGAACCTCAGTGGTTATGGTCTCTCATTTCTTTCCAAATTGTCACTAACAGGCTAGTGACCATTTTTACCAATTTACATTGGCTTACTGGAACACCCTTATAATTCCCTAGTATATGGTACTGAGGTACCCAGGGTATTGGGGTTCCAGGAGATCCCTATGGGCTGCAGCATTTCTTTTGCCACCCATAGGGAGCTCTGACAATTCTTACACAGGCCTGCCACTGCAGCCTGAGTGAAATAACGTCCACGTTTTTTCACAGCCATTTTACACTGCACTTAAGTAACTTATAAGTCACCTATATGTCTAACCTTTACCTGGTAAAGGTTAGGTGCAAAGTTACTTAGTGTGAGGGCACCCTGGCACTAGCCAAGGTGCCCCCACATTGATCAGAGCCAATTCCCTGAACATTGTGAGTGCGGGGACACCATTACATGCGTGCACTACATATAGGTCACTACCTATATGTAGCTTCACAATGGTAACTCCGAATATGGCCATGTAACATGTCTATGATCATGGAATTGCCCCCTCTATGCCATCCTGGCATAGTTGGCACAATCCCATGATCCCAGTGGTCTGTAGCACAGACCCTGGTACTGCCAAACTGCCCTTCCTGGGGTTTCACTGCAGCTGCTGCTGCTGCCAACCCCTCAGACAGGCAGCTGCCCTCCTGGGGTCCAGCCAGGCCTGGCCCAGGATGGCAGAACAAAGAACTTCCTCTGAGAGAGGGTGTGACACCCTCTCCCTTTGGAAAATGGTGTGAAGGCAGGGGAGGAGTAGCCTCCCCCAGCCTCTGGAAATGCTTTGTTGGGCACAGATGTGCCCAATTCTGCATAAGCCAGTCTACACCGGTTCAGGGGACCCCTTAGCCCTGCTCTGGCGCGAAACTGGACAAAGGAAAGGGGAGTGACCACTCCCCTGACCTGCACCTCCCCTGGGAGGTGTCCAGAGCTCCTCCAGTGTGCTCCAGACCTCTGCCATCTTGGAAACAGAGGTGCTGCTGGCACACTGGACTGCTCTGAGTGGCCAGTGCCACCAGGTGACGTCAGAGACTCCTTCTGATAGGCTCCTTCAGGTGTTAGTAGCCTATCCTCTCTCCTAGGTAGCCAAACCCTCTTTTCTGGCTATTTAGGGTCTCTGTCTCTGGGGAAACTTTAGATAATGAATGCATGAGCTCAGCCGAGTTCCTCTGCATCTCTCTCTTCACCTTCTGATAAGGAATCGACTGCTGACCGCGCTGGAAGCCTGCAAAACTGCAACATAGTAACAAAGACGACTACTGCAACTCTGTAACGCTGATCCTGCCGCCTTCTCGACTGTTTTCCTGCTTGTGCATGCTGTGGGGGTAGTCTGCCTCCTCTCTGCACCAGAAGCTCCGAAGAAATCTCCCGTGGGTCGACGGAATCTTCCCCCTGCAACCGCAGGCACCAAAAAGCTGCATTACCGGTCCCTTGGGTCTCCTCTCAGCACGACGAGCGAGGTCCCTCGAATCCAGCGACTCTGTCCAAGTGACTCCCACAGTCCAGTGACTCTTCAGTCCAAGTTTGGTGGAGGTAAGTCCTTGCCTCACCTCGCTGGGCTGCATTGCTGGGAACCGCGACTTTTGCAGCTACTCCGGCCTCCGTGGACTTCCGGCGGAAATCCTTTGTGCACAGTCCAGCCTGGGTCCACGGCACTCTAACCTGTATTGCACGACCTCCTAAGTTGTTCTCCGGCGACGTGGGACTTCTTTGTGCGACTTCGGGTGAGCACCGTTTCACGCATCCTCGTAGTGCCTGTTTCTGGCACTTCTCCGGGTGCTACCTGCTTCAGAGAGAGCTCCTTGTCTTGCTCGACGTCCCCTCTCTCTGCTGGTCCAATTTGCGACCTCCTGGTCCCTCCTGGGCCTCAGCAGCGTCCAAAAACGCTAACCGCACGATTTGCAGCTAGCAAGGCTTGTTGGCGTTCTTTCGGCGGGAAAACACTTGTGCACGACTCTCCTCGGCAAGAGGGATCCGTCCACCAAAGGGGAAGTCTCTAGCCCTTTTCGTTCCTGCAGAAACCTCAGCTTCTTCTGTCCAGTAGAAGCTTCTTTGCTCCCGCAGCTGGCATTTCCTGGGCATCTGCCCATCTCCGACTTGCTTGTGACTTTTGGACTTGGTCCCCTTGTTCCACAGGTACCCTAGATTGGAAATCCACAGTTGTTGCATTGTTGGTTTGTGTCTTTCCTGCATTATTCCTCTAACACGACTTCTTTGTCCTTAGGGGAACTTTAGTGCACTTTGCACTCACTTTTCAGGGTCTTGGGGAGGGTTATTTTTCTAACTCTCACTATTTTCTAATAGTCCCAGCGACCCTCTACAAGGTCACATAGGTTTGGGGTCCATTCGTGGTTCGCATTCCACTTTTGGAGTATATGGTTTGTGTTGCCCCTATCCCTATGTTTCCCCATTGCATCCTATTGTAACTATACATTGTTTGCACTGTTTTCTAAGACTATACTGCATATTTTTGCTATTGTGTATATATATCTTGTGTATATTTCCTATCCTCTCACTGAGGGTACACTCTAAGATACTTTGGCATATTGTCATAAAAATAAAGTACCTTTATTTTTAGTATAACTGTGTATTGTGTTTTCTTATGATATTGTGCATATGACACTAGGTGGTACTGTAGTAGCTTCACATGTCTCCTAGTTCAGCCTAAGCTGCTCTGCTAAGCTACCATTATCTATCAGCCTAAGCTGCTAGACACCCTATACACTAATAAGGGATAACTGGGCCTGGTGCAAGGTGCAAGTACCCCTTGGTACTCACTACAAGCCAGTCCAGCCTCCTACATTGGTTGTGCAGCGGTGGGATAAGTGCTTTGAGACTACTTACCACTCTTGTCATTGTACTTTTCATAAGAGAAAAATATACAAAACAAGGTCAGTGTATATACACATAGCCAAAAAGTTTTGCATTTCCTCTTTTCACTCTTTTCTAAGTGCTGAAAAGTACTTCTAAACTTTCAAAAAGTTCTTAAAAGTTTTTTTCTGTCTTTCTAAAAAGTTCTGAAAACTTTTTTCTCTTTTTCTATCACTTTAACTCTCTCTAAAAATGTCTGGCACAGGCCAAAATGTTGATCTGTCCAAACTTGCATATGACCACCTTAGCTGGAAAGGAGCAAGGAGTCTCTGCATAGAGAGAGGTTTGAGTGTAGGGAAGAATCCTTCCTTGGAACTGTTAATTAACATGCTTAGAGAACAAGATAAGGCTATAGGTGCCCCATCTGTTGAAAAAGTACCTAATAGTTCCCAATCTGATTCAGGGACTCCCCCAGGAAAAGATTCAGGAAAGAAACTGTCACGACTCACGTGCTGCTGGCGCCTGGAAACCGCAGATCTAGTGGCGTAGGTCTTGAGGGTTCGGCTTTGGCCCAGAAAGGGGCGACTCTTTCTAGTAGCCACGGTGCTGCAGGCAGTGGAAACGCCAAGAACAGACCGTGCCCTTTAGAATTAGTGCCAGAGGGAAAAAACCCCAATAAAGGGGAAAAAACCTCCAAAAAATGGATTCCTGAAACGAAAACAAAACCAGGAATCAAACAGGAACAAAATGCAGGTAAATGCAAAATTGAAAAGATTCAGAACCGAAGGCTAAGAATCAGGAGCGAAGACACAATCTGAGCAGAAAGTGATGCAGCGCAAGGAAAGGGAGAAAACAGAGCCCTTATATACCAAGAAACAGGAAGTGACCAACAGGAAGTAAAAAGACACCATTTTAGATAGGGAAAAAGTACATAGGATAGAATAGAACAGGAACCATAGAAAATAGGGACCAAGGAATACTGGGAAGAAAAAAGTTAACATGGGAAGGGGGAAAGACATAAAGAAAGGACAGAAAATGCCTCGAAAAGTAAAGAAGAAGAAGAAAGAAAAAGAAACAGGTAAGGAGGGATCAGGGGAGAACAGGGACACCACAGAAGGCAGAGCGAGGCCCAAAATAATATCTGGGGCCTCGCGCTGTACAAAGAAGACTCGGGGCGCGCCGCGTCCTGAGAACGCGCTGTGCGGCGCGACCCGAATGCTCGGCTCGCGCCGCACCACGCGGCGCAACAGTAGGTCCCCCCCCCGAAGGTCCAGGTTTGAAGGGAAACAAACGATGAAAACGAGAAATCAAAAGAGGGGCGTGAACAGAAGAAGCATCTTCCCAAGAGCATTCACTAAGAGGATAACCCTTCCAGTGAATCAAATACTGAAGACGCCGGTGAAAAAGGCGAGAGTCACAAATTTCTTGAACCTCATATTCAGGGACATCATTCACCAACACAGGAGGAGGACAAGGAAACTGACGAGAGAAAGGATCAGGGACATAAGGTTTGAGTTGGGATACATGAAAGACCGGATGAATTTTCCAAGTATGAGGCAAGCGAAGACGAACAGTGACAGGATTGAGCAACTGAAGAATACGAAAAGGCCCATAATAGCGAGGCGTGAACTTATTCAGAGAAAGACGAGAGGGCAAGAATTTGGAAGAAAGCCAGACTTTATCCTGAGGGTGATAATCAGGAGTGGGTCCACGTTTCTTATCAGCGATCTTCTTCATATACCTCTTAGTGTGCAATAAATTAGATCTAATGAGCTTATGGAGTTGCAGGAGACGTTTGGAAAAAGATGTAATGGCAGGCAGAGGAGAGGTAGATTGAGGAGCAGTAGGAAAAGAGGTCGGATGATAGCCATAGGAACAGAAAAAGGGAGTGACCTTAGAGGCACTATGGACAGAATTGTTGTAGGAATATTCAGCAATAGGAAGATAAGTGTTCCAGTTGCTTTGGGTGGAATTACAAAAACAACGAAGGTATTGTTCTAGTCCTTGATTCAAACGCTCAGTTTGTCCATTGGTCTGAGGATGGAAACCGGATGATAGTGCTATATTGATATTCAGTGTCTTGCAAAAATGTTTCCAAAACTGGGAAATATACTGGGGACCCCTGTCAGACACAATGGTATGTGGAAGTCCATGGAGACGGAAAATATGGTCGATAAATATCTGACTCAATTCTTGGGATGTTGGTAATTTCTTTAGAGCAGTAAAGTGGGCCATCTTAGTGAAAGAATCAACAGTGACCATGATAACCTGGTTTCCAGCTGATGGCGGAAGTGAACACATGAAGTCAGTGGAAATAGTATGCCATGGCGTTGGTGGAACTGGCAAAGGCTGTAGTAATCCTGCAGGTCTGCTACGGGGAATCTTGACTTGGGCACATATGGGACAAGCCTGAACATATCTTTCGACATCTGATTTCCAGGTAGGCCACCAGAAAGATCGCGAAAGAAGTTCTTGTGTGGCCTTAATACCTCTATGTCCAGCAACCGGTGAATCATGGCACATCTGTAATGCTTTGTCTCGCACTCTGTTAGTAGGGAGGAATAACAGCTTCTGATGAAAAAAGAATCCTCCTTTCTTGCATAAAAAGGTTCTTAATTTCTCTATTTCGCTATTAGACAGGCTGGAATACTCCAGTTGTACCTCATCCAGAAAAGATTGAGCAACTCCAATGATCTTACTAGGCTGCAGTAGAAACTGAGATGGGGAAGGAGTACAATCTGGATAGCGTCGAGACAGAGCATCAGCCAGAATGTTTTGAGATCCAGGAATATAGGTGATGTAAAAGTCATACTGACTAAAGAAAAAGGCCCAACGCGCCTGGCGACTATTTTGGCATACAAAATTACGTAGACATTGCAGATTACGGTGATCTGTTCTCGCCTCGAAAGGCTCCTTGGATCCCATCAGAAACTGTCTCCATTCGATGCAGGCTGTCTTCAGAGCTAACAACTCTCTTTCTAGTACAGAGTAATGTTGTTCAGCTGAAGAGAGAATATGGGACAAATAGAAAACAGGATGTTCAAGACCATCATCTTCTTGAAGTTGAAGCAAGACTGCTCCAATAGCTTTTTCTGAAGCATCGGTAACTACGATAAACTGTTTATTGGTATCTGGATGTCTCAAGATGGGAGCTTGAGTGAATGCCTTCTTTAATTCTTGAAAAGCTGCTTCAGCCGCCTTGGTCCAGACAAACCCCTGTTTTAGATTTTCCTTCTTTAAGGTATGGGTTATATGGCTGGTCTGTTTAGCAAAGTCTTGAATGAACTGTCGGTAAAAATTTGCTAATCCTAGGAAACATTGTGTTTCTTTGATAGAAGAGGGAGAAGGCCACTCTAGAATTGCTTGTACCTTTTCTAGGTCCATAGCTATGCCGGTGGAACTTAAATGATAACCCAGATATTTGACTTCCGTCTTATCGAACTCACACTTTTCGGGTTTACAGAATAGTTGATGTGCTCGGAGTCTGTGAAGGACTTGTTTCACATGAGAAGAATGGAGTTCGGGGTGTCTGGAAAAAATAAGGATGTCGTCCAAGTAGATTACGAGTGTCTGGTTCAAGAGATCGGAAAATATTGAGTCCATAAACCTTTGAAATATAGCAGGAGCGTTCGTAAGACCAAAGGGCATGACTTTATATTCAAAATGACCGAACGGTGTCCTGAATGCTGTTTTCCACTCGTCTCCTTCTTTTATACGTAAAAGGTGGTAAGCTCCCCGAAGATCCAACTTGGTAAAACGTTGAGCCCCTCTGACTGCCTCTAAAATATCCTTAATGAGGGGCAAAGGATACCGATCCTTTATAGTTATCTTGTTTAGGCCTCGAAAGTCTATGCAAGGACGAAGATCTTTGGTCTTCTTAGGTACAAAAAAGAGAGGAGCCCCTGCTGGAGAAGATGATGGAACAATGAGACCACCCTGTACATTTTCCTCCAGATACTCCTTAAGAACTTCCTTTTCAGGTTCCGTGAGAGAATACATCCTCCCAAAGGGAACAACTGTTCCAGGTTCCAAAGGAATAGCACAATCGTACTCTCGATGTGGAGGTAATACAGGTCTGGATGGTTTTTGAAACACGTCTTGGAACTCTAAATAATGTTCAGGAACCCCTTGGACAGTGTTGATGGAATACTCCGTAGTACTCTTCATAGGTGTTAATCTGTTTGGTGACCAATATTTATCGGAAGCAAAGCAATTTTCTTGACAAAACTGTGAGGATAAAGAAATTGTCCGGGTTACACAGTTCACATATGGGTTATGTCTAGTAAACCATGGAATTCCGAGAATAATGGTATGGTTGGGAGATGAAATGAGATCAAAAGAGAGGTGTTCTTGATGATTACCAAACTGTAAATTTAACATCAAGGTCGTAGTATCGACTGGACCTGAGGATATTAAAGATCCATCCACGGTGTGTACTTGTTCAGGAATGTCTTTGGGTTGAGTGGGAATTTGCAGATTAGTGGCCCATGTCTTATCCATGTATATACCACTAGCACCACAATCCAATAATGCCATAGTTCTTTCTTGGCGGCCATCTGGTAGTTGTAATATGACTGGTAACACGAACAAGTAAGTTGTATTGTCGTTGAATGAGCTGATAGAAGGTATAGCCGATGATCCCGTCCCCTCCCTTCTTACAGAGGACGGGAGGTGGCGTTTCCCAAGGGTCTAGGTGGACGTACAGGACATGTACGAAGCAGGTGACCGGCAGAACCACAGTAGAGGCACAATCCCTTCTTCCGTCTGTCTTCCTTCTCACTAGCAGAGAGTGGCCCTCGAGCAGTATCCACTTGCATGGGTTCCCCTTCTATATCTTTAGCAGGAGGACGAGATTCCCCAGGATGAGGTGGATACATCCGTGAAGAGCTTGGCTGAGACGCTCCTCTACTCCTTCTCTTCTCCATTCGTCGTTCTTGAAGACGATACTCGATGGAAAGTGCTTGATCCATGAGGCCACGAAGATCTTCAACTCTGGTGGAATGTACTAATTCATCCTTAATTTCTTCCTTAAGTCCTCTGCGAAACAAAGTTACCAGGGTACGCTCTACCCAAGTGGTCTCTGCCGCTAATTGACGGAAACGTGTAATATATCGGAGGACATCCTGGGAACCTTGCTGGATATCACATAATGCTTCCTCTGCCGAGGCTTCCAATCCTGGGCGACTAAACATTTGTTTGAAGCGGGTCACGAAGGCAGAATAGTCCGACAATACTGGATCGTTGGATGACACCATCGGGGTTGCCCAGGCCAAGGCAGGACCGGATAATGCACTAATAAGATATCCCACCTTTGTCCTGTCATGAGAGAATTGGCTAGGTCTGAAGGCGAAGTAAACCGTTAATGCATCCAGGAATTCACGCAGTTTAGTTGGTTCACCAGAGAAGCGAGGCGTTGAGGCGGAGATAGTCGGAACATCGCCACTGCGGAGGGCCAAAGCCTGTCGTAAGACCGCATTCTCGTTGCGCAATTGTTGCAATTCCTGAGCTTGTTGTTGAATAGTAGTCAAAAAAGATGAATCAGGATCTGCAGCCGCCGCCACTGTGTCATCCATAGTATCAGAAGATGTCGGAACGGTTTGGCGCTGCATTCTGTCACGACTCACGTGCTGCTGGCGCCTGGAAACCGCAGATCTAGTGGCGTAGGTCTTGAGGGTTCGGCTTTGGCCCAGAAAGGGGCGACTCTTTCTAGTAGCCACGGTGCTGCAGGCAGTGGAAACGCCAAGAACAGACCGTGCCCTTTAGAATTAGTGCCAGAGGGAAAAAACCCCAATAAAGGGGAAAAAACCTCCAAAAAATGGATTCCTGAAACGAAAACAAAACCAGGAATCAAACAGGAACAAAATGCAGGTAAATGCAAAATTGAAAAGATTCAGAACCGAAGGCTAAGAATCAGGAGCGAAGACACAATCTGAGCAGAAAGTGATGCAGCGCAAGGAAAGGGAGAAAACAGAGCCCTTATATACCAAGAAACAGGAAGTGACCAACAGGAAGTAAAAAGACACCATTTTAGATAGGGAAAAAGTACATAGGATAGAATAGAACAGGAACCATAGAAAATAGGGACCAAGGAATACAGGGAAGAAAAAGGTAACATGGGAAGGGGGAAAGACATAAAGAAAGGACAGAAAATGCCTCGAAAAGTAAAGAAGAAGAAGAAAGAAAAAGAAACAGGTAAGGAGGGATCAGGGGAGAACAGGGACACCACAGAAGGCAGAGCGAGGCCCAAAATAATATCTGGGGCCTCGCGCTGTACAAAGAAGACTCGGGGCGCGCCGCGTCCTGAGAACGCGCTGTGCGGCGCGACCCGAATGCTCGGCTCGCGCCGCACCACGCGGCGCAACAGAAACTTCCTAGCCTGCCCATTACTAGACAGTCTAGCATAGTTGGTAATGATGATGAGCCACACCATACAAATAGTGTTGTCTCACATCATAGCAAAAGCATTTATTCTCACCATACTGGTAGTAATGTTTCTGTTAGCCAAGCTGTTAGGGTGGCTTCTGTAAGGGACAGGTCTCCTTCTGTTCATTCCCATCATACCTCTGTATCTAGGAATGTCCCTCCCACCAACCCTGATGACAGAATGTTAGAGAGGGAACTCAATAAGTTGAGGGTGGAACAAACCAGACTGAAGCTTAAAAAGCAACAGCTGGATTTGGATAGACAGTCTTTTGAATTAGAGAAGGAAAGACAGAAGTTGGGTTTAGAAACCCATGGTGGCAGCAGCAGTATTCCCCATAGTCATCCTGCAAAAGAGCATGATTCCAGGAATCTGCACAAGATAGTTCCCCCTTATAAGGAGGGGGATGACATTAACAAGTGGTTTGCTGCACTTGAGAGGGCCTGTGTTGTACAGGATGTCCCTCAAAGGCAGTGTGCTGCTATCCTATGGCTATCATTTAGTGGAAAAGGTAGGGATAGGCTCCTTACTGTGAAAGAAAATGATGCTAATAATTTCCAAGTTCTTAAGAATGCACTCCTGGATGGTTATGGCTTAACCACTGAACAGTACAGGATAAAGTTCAGAGAGACCAAAAAGGAGTCTTCACAAGACTGGGTTGATTTCATTGACCATTCAGTGAAGGCCTTGGAGGGGTGGTTACATGGCAGTAAAGTTACTGATTATGACAGCCTGTATAACTTGATCCTGAGAGAGCATATTCTTAATAATTGTGTGTCTGATTTGTTGCACCAGTACTTGGTGGACTCTGATCTGACCTCTCCCCAAGAATTGGGAAAGAAGGCAGACAAATGGGTCAGAACAAGGGTGAACAGAAAAGTTCATACAGGGGGTGACAAATATGGCAACAAAAAGAAGGATGGTAAGTCTTCTGACAAGGGTGGGGACAAATCTAAAAATGAGTCTTCATCAGGCCCATAAAAACACTCTGGTGGGGGTGGTGGGCCCAAATCCTCTTTTAATCAGAACAAGGAAAAGAAACCATGGTGCTATTTATGTAAAATAAAAGGCCATTGTACAACAGATCCCAGTTGTCCAAAGAAAAGCACCAATGCTCCTACCACTACAACCCCTACTGCTACCCCTAGTGTCCCTACTAATAGCAGTGGTGGTGGGAGCAAACCTACTAATAGCCAATCCAAGGGAGTAGCTGGGCTCACTGTTGGTAACTTAGTTGGGGTTGGCCTTGTTAGGGAGGCCACAGAGGCTGTGTTAGTCTCTGAGGGGGCTATTGATTTAGCCACCTTAGTTGCTTGTCCCCTTAATATGGATAAGTACAAGCAGCTACCCCTAATAAATGGTGTTGAGGTTCAGGCCTACAGGGACACTGGTGCCAGTGTGACTATGGTCATAGAGAAACTGGTCCACCCTGAACAACATCTACTTGGTCACCAGTACCAAGTAACCGATGCTCACAACAACACACTTAGCCACCCCATGGCTGTTGTTAATCTCAACTGGGGGGGGGTTACTGGTCCAAAGAAAGTTTTGGTAGCCACAGATTTACCTGTAGACTGTCTACTAGGAAATGATTTGGAGACATCAGCTTGGTCAGATGTGGAGTTGGAGGCCCATGCAGCAATGCTGGGCATCCGAAGGGCATATTTTTGCTTTGACAAGGGCTCAGGCCAAAAAGCAAAAAGGACAGGGAAGCTTGGATCCTGGAACAATGGACCAAGTGCTCCCTAAAGCTAGAGCTAGTAGAAGCAAACCACTTCCTACTATCCCTCCCTCTACAGTGGATTCTACTTCTGAGGAAGAAGAATTCCCTCCCTGTGCAGAACCTACACCAGAGGAGCTGGAAGCAGACACTGCTGAGCTTTTGGGTGAAGGGGGGCCTGCCAGAGAGGAGCTGAGTGTGGCACAGCAAACCTGTCCCACATTAGAGGGTCTCAGACAGCAAGCTGTCAAACAGGCTAATGGGGATGTCAGTGACTCTCACAGAGTTTACTGGGAGGACAACCTCTTGTACACTGAGCATAGGGATCCTAAACCTGGAGCTGCCAGGAGATTAGTGATTCCTCAGGAGTACAGAAAGTTCCTCCTAACACTGGCACATGACATTCCCCTAGCTGGGCATCTAGGACAAATGAAAACTTGGGACAGGCTTGTTCCCCTGTTTCATTGGCCTAGAATGTCTGAGGACTCAAAGGAATTTTGTAAGTCCTGTGAAACCTGTCAAGCCAGTGGCAAGACAGGTGGCACCCCAAAGGCACCCCTTATCCCACTGCCTGTGGTTGGGGTTCCCTTTGAAAGGGTAGGGGTTGACATAGTTGGCCCCCTTGACCCTCCTACTGCTTCAGGCAATAGGTTTATCTTGGTGGTAGTGGACCATGCCACAAGATATCCTGAAGCTATTCCTTTAAGGACCACTACAGCACCTGCAGTGGCAAAGGCCCTCCTGGGAATATTTTCCAGGGTGGACTTCCCAAAGGAAGTGGTATCAGACAGGGGAAGCAATTTCATGTCTGCATACTTAAAGGCCATGTGGAAGGAGTGTGGTGTAACGTACAAGTTCACAACACCCTATCATCCACAAACAAATGGACTGGTGGAGAGATTTAATAAAACTCTCAAAGGCATGATTATGGGTCTCCCTGAAAAACTCCGCAGGAGATGGGATATCCTTCTACCATGCCTCCTTTTTGCCTACAGGGAGGTACCCCAGAAAGGAGTGGGCTTCAGCCCCTTTGAACTTCTTTTTGGACACCCTGTTAGGGGTCCACTCACACTTGTAAAGGAGGGTTGGGAACAACCTTTAAAAGCTCCTAAGCAGGATATTGTGGATTATGTACTTGGCCTCAGATCAAGAATGGCTGAGTACATGAAAAAGGCCAGTAAAAACCTTCAGGCCAGCCAAGAGCTCCAGAAGCAATGGCATGATCAGAAGGCTGTTTTGGTTCAGTACCAACCAGGGCAGAAAGTGTGGGTCTTGGAGCCTGTGGCCCCAAGAGCACTCCAAGATAAATGGAGTGGACCCCACACAATTGTTGAAAAGAAGGGAGAAGTCACCTATTTAGTTGACTTAGGCACTGCCAGGAGTCCCCTTAGGGTGCTCCATGTCAACCGCCTGAAACCCTACTATGACAGGGCTGATCTCACCCTGCTCATGGCAACAGATGAGGGACAGGAAGAAGACAGTGATCCTCTACCTGATCTCTTCTCTTCCACAGAACAAGATGCTCTTGTGGAAGGTGTAGTTTTGGCTGATTGTCTTACTGCTGAGCAGAAAGACCATTGCATAAATCTCCTAGATCAATTCTCTGAACTCTTCTCTACTGTGCCAGGTACCACTTCTTGGTGTGAGCACACTATAGATACTGGAGACAGTTTACCTGTCAAAAGTAAGATCTATAGGCAGCCTGACCATGTCAGGGACTGCATAAAGCAAGAGGTCCAGAAAATGTTAGAACTAGGAGTGGTTGAGCACTCTGAAAGTCCATGGGCTTCTCCTGTGGTACTTGTACCAAAACCCCATTCCAAAGATGGAAAGAAGGAAATGCGGTTTTGTGTAGACTATAGAGGTCTCAACTTGGTAACCAAAACTGATGCTCACCCTATACCCAGGGCAGATGAGCTCAAAGATACACTGGCATCTGCCAAGTATCTAAGCACTTTTGACTTGACTGCAGGGTATTGGCAGATCAAATTGTCAGAAGATGCTAAACCTAAGACTGCATTTTCTACCATTGGAGGACATTACCAGTTTACTGTAATGCCTTTTGGTTTGAAAAATGCACCTACCACTTTTCAGAGGTTGGTGAACACAGTCCTGCAAGGGCTGGAAGCTTTCAGTGCAGCATATTTGGACGATATAGCTGTCTTTAGCTCCAGCTGGGATGATCACCTGGTCCACCTATGGAAAGTTTTGGAGGCCCTGCAAAAGGCAGGCCTCACTATCAAGGCTTCAAAGTGCCAGATAGGGCAGGGTAAGGTGGTTTATCCTGGACACCTTGTTGGTGGGGAACAGATTGCACCACTACAGGGGAAAATCCAAACAATTATTGATTGGGTTCCCCCTACCACTCAGACTCAGGTGAGAGCCTTCCTAGGCCTCACTGGGTATTACAGGAGGTTCATTAAGAACTATGGCTCCATTGCAGCCCCTCTTAATGACCTCACATCCAAGAAAATGCCTAAAAAGGTATTATGGACAGAAAACTGTCAGAAAGCTTTTGAGGAGCTGAAGCAGGCCATGTGCTCTGCACCTGTCCTGAAAAGCCCTTGTTACTCTAAAAAATTCTATGTCCAAACTGATGCATCTGAATTAGGAGTAGGGGCAGTCCTATCACAACTTAATTCTGAGGGCCAGGATCAACCTGTTGCTTTTATTAGTAGGAGGTTGACCCCTAGAGAAAAGCGTTGGTCTGCCATTGAGAGGGAGGCCTTTGCTGTGGTCTGGGCTCTGAAGAAGTTGAGGCCATACCTGTTTGGCACTCACTTCATTGTTCAGACAGACCACAAACCTCTACTTTGGCTAAAACAAATGAAAGGTGAAAATCCTAAATTGTTGAGGTGGTCCATATCCCTACAGGGAATGGACTATACAGTGGAACATAGACCTGGGAGTAGCCACTCCAATGCAGATGGACTCTCCAGATATTTCCACTTAGACAATGAAGACTCATCAGGTCATGGCTAGTCTTATTGTCCTTCGTTTGGGGGGGGGGGGTTGTGTAGGAAAGTACCATCTTGCCTGGCATGTTACCCCCATTTTTCACTGTATATATGTTGTTTTAGTTGTATGTGTCACTGGGACCCTGGTAACCCAGGGCCCCAGTGCTCATAAGTGTGCCTGAATGTGTTACCTGTGTAGTGACTAACTGTCTCACTGAGGCTCTGCTAATCAGAACCTCAGTGGTTATGGTCTCTCATTTCTTTCCAAATTGTCACTAACAGGCTAGTGACCATTTTTACCAATTTACATTGGCTTACTGGAACACCCTTATAATTCCCTAGTATATGGTACTGAGGTACCCAGGGTATTGGGGTTCCAGGAGATCCCTATGGGCTGCAGCATTTCTTTTGCCACCCATAGGGAGCTCTGACAATTCTTACACAGGCCTGCCACTGCAGCCTGAGTGAAATAACGTCCACGTTATTTCACAGCCATTTTACACTGCACTTAAGTAACTTATAAGTCACCTATATGTCTAACCTTTACCTGGTAAAGGTTAGGTGCAAAGTTACTTAGTGTGAGGGCACCCTGGCACTAGCCAAGGTGCCCCCACATTGATCAGAGCCAATTCCCTGAACTTTGTGAGTGCGGGGACACCATTACATGCGTGCACTACATATAGGTCACTACCTATATGTAGCTTCACAATGGTAACTCCGAATATGGCCATGTAACATGTCTATGATCATGGAATTGCCCCCTCTATGCCATCCTGGCATAGTTGGCACAATCCCATGATCCCAGTGGTCTGTAGCACAGACCCTGGTACTGCCAAACTGCCCTTCCTGGGGTTTCACTGCAGCTGCTGCTGCTGCCAACCCCTCAGACAGGCAGCTGCCCTCCTGGGGTCCAGCCAGGCCTGGCCCAGGATGGCAGAACAAAGAACTTCCTCTGAGAGAGGGTGTGACACCCTCTCCCTTTGGAAAATGGTGTGAAGGCAGGGGAGGAGTAGCCTCCCCCAACCTCTGGAAATGCTTTGTTGGGCACAGATGTGCCCAATTCTGCATAAGCCAGTCTACACCGGTTCAGGGGACCCCTTAGCCCTGCTCTGGCGCGAAACTGGACAAAGGAAAGGGGAGTGACCACTCCCCTGACCTGCACCTCCCCTGGGAGGTGTCCAGAGCTCCTCCAGTGTGCTCCAGACCTCTGCCATCTTGGAAACAGAGGTGCTGCTGGCACACTGGACTGCTCTGAGTGGCCAGTGCCACCAGGTGACGTCAGAGACTCCTTCTGATAGGCTCCTTCAGGTGTTAGTAGCCTATCCTCTCTCCTAGGTAGCCAAACCCTCTTTTCTGGCTATTTAGGGTCTCTGTCTCTGGGGAAACTTTAGATAACGAATGCATGAGCTCAGCCGAGTTCCTCTGCATCTCTCTCTTCACCTTCTGATAAGGAATCGACTGCTGACCGCGCTGGAAGCCTGCAAAACTGCAACATAGTAGCAAAGACGACTACTGCAACTCTGTAACGCTGATCCTGCCGCCTTCTCGACTGTTTTCCTGCTTGTGCATGCTGTGGGGGTAGTCTGCCTCCTCTCTGCACCAGAAGCTCCGAAGAAATCTCCCGTGGGTCGACGGAATCTTCCCCCTGCAACCGCAGGCACCAAAAAGCTGCATTACCGGTCCCTTGGGTCTCCTCTCAGCACGACGAGCGAGGTCCCTCGAATCCAGCGACTCTGTCCAAGTGACTCGCACAGTCCAGTGACTCTTCAGTCCAAGTTTGGTGGAGGTAAGTCCTTGCCTCACCTCGCTGGGCTGCATTGCTGGGAACCGCGACTTTTGCAGCTACTCCGGCCTCCGTGCACTTCCGGCGGAAATCCTTTGTGCAGAGTCCAGCCTGGGTCCACGGCACTCTAACCTGCATTGCACGACCTCCTAAGTTGTTCTCCGGCGACGTGGGACTTCTTTGTGCGACTTCGGGTGAGCACCGTTTCACGCATCCTCGTAGTGCCTGTTTCTGGCACTTCTCCGGGTGCTACCTGCTTCAGAGAGAGCTCCTTGTCTTGCTCGACGTCCCCTCTCTCTGCTGGTCCAATTTGCGACCTCCTGGTCCCTCCTGGGCCTCAGCAGCGTCCAAAAACGCTAACCGCACGATTTGCAGCTAGCAAGGCTTGTTGGCGTTCTTTCGGCGGGAAAACACTTGTGCACGACTCTCCTCAGCAAGTGGGATCCGTCCACCAAAGGGGAAGTCTCTAGCCCTTTTCGTTCCTGCAGAAACCTCAGCTTCTTCTGTCCAGTAGAAGCTTCTTTGCTCCCGCAGCTGGCATTTCCTGGGCATCTGCCCATCTCCGACTTGCTTGTGACTTTTGGACTTGGTCCCCTTGTTCCACAGGTACCCTAGATTGGAAATCCACAGTTGTTGCATTGTTGGTTTGTGTCTTTCCTGCATTATTCCTCTAACACGACTTCTTTGTCCTTAGGGGAACTTTAGTGCACTTTGCACTCACTTTTCAGGGTCTTGGGGAGGGTTATTTTTCTAACTCTCACTATTTTCTAATAGTCCCAGCGACCCTCTACAAGGTCACATAGGTTTGGGGTCCATTCGTGGTTCGCATTCCACTTTTGGAGTATATGGTTTGTGTTGCCCCTATCCCTATGTTTCCCCATTGCATCCTATTGTAACTATACATTGTTTGCACTGTTTTCTAAGACTATACTGCATATTTTTGCTATTGTGTATATATATCTTGTGTATATTTCCTATCCTCTCACTGAGGGTACACTCTAAGATACTTTGGCATATTGTCATAAAAATAAAGTACCTTTATTTTTAGTATAACTGTGTATTGTGTTTTCTTATGATATTGTGCATATGACACTAGGTGGTACTGTAGTAGCTTCACATGTCTCCTAGTTCAGCCTAAGCTGCTCTGCTAAGCTACCATTATCTATCAGCCTAAGCTGCTAGACACCCTATACACTAATAAGGGATAACTGGGCCTGGTGCAAGGTGCAAGTACCCCTTGGTACTCACTACAAGCCAGTCCAGCCTCCTACATTGGTTGTGCAGCGGTGGGATAAGTGCTTTGAGACTACTTACCACTCTTGTCATTGTACTTTTCATAAGAGAAAAATATACAAAACAAGGTCAGTGTATATACACATAGCCAAAAAGTTTTGCATTTCCTCTTTTCACTCTTTTCTAAGTGCTGAAAAGTACTTCTAAACTTTCAAAAAGTTCTTAAAAGTTTAAAAAGTTTTTTTTTCTGTCTTTCTAAAAATTCAAAACTTTTTTCTCTTTTTCTATCACTTTAACTCTCTCTAAAAATGTCTGGCACAGGCCAAAATGTTGATCTGTCCAAACTTGCATATGACCACCTTAGCTGGAAAGGAGCAAGGAGTCTCTGCATAGAGAGAGGTTTGAGTGTAGGGAAGAATCCTTCCTTGGAACTGTTAATTAACATGCTTAGAGAACAAGATAAGGCTATAGGTGCCCCATCTGTTGAAAAAGTACCTAATAGTTCCCAATCTGATTCAGGGACTCCCCCAGGAAAAGATTCAGGAAAGAAACTTCCTAGCCTGCCCATTACTAGACAGTCTAGCATAGTTGGTAATGATGATGAGCCACACCATACAAATAGTGTTGTCTCACATCATAGCAAAAGCATTTATTCTCACCATACTGGTAGTAATGTTTCTGTTAGCCAAGCTGTTAGGGTGGCTTCTGTAAGGGACAGGTCTCCTTCTGTTCATTCCCATCATACCTCTGTATCTAGGAATGTCCCTCCCACCAACCCTGATGACAGAATGTTAGAGAGGGAACTCAATAAGTTGAGGGTGGAACAAACCAGACTGAAGCTTAAAAAACAACAGCTGGATTTGGATAGACAGTCTTTTGAACTAGAGAAGGAAAGACAGAAGTTGGGTTTAGAAACCCATGGTGGCAGCAGCAGTATTCCCCATAGTCATCCTGCAAAAGAGCATGATTCCAGGAATCTGCACAAGATAGTTCCCCCTTATAAGGAGGGGGATGACATTAACAAGTGGTTTGCTGCACTTGAGAGGGCCTGTGTTGTACAGGATGTCCCTCAAAGGCAGTGGGCTGCTATCCTATGGCTATCATTTAGTGGAAAAGGTAGGGATAGGCTCCTTACTGTGAAAGAAAATGATGCTAATAATTTCCAAGTTCTTAAGAATGCACTCCTGGATGGTTATGGCTTAACCACTGAACAGTACAGGATAAAGTTCAGAGAGACCAAAAAGGAGTCTTCACAAGACTGGGTTGATTTCATTGACCATTCAGTGAAGGCCTTGGAGGGGTGGTTACATGGCAGTAAAGTTACTGATTATGACAGCCTGTATAACTTGATCCTGAGAGAGCATATTCTTAATAATTGTGTGTCTGATTTGTTGCACCAGTACTTGGTGGACTCTGATCTGACCTCTCCCCAAGAATTGGGAAAGAAGGCAGACAAATGGGTCAGAACAAGGGTGAACAGAAAAGTTCATACAGGGGGTGACAAAGATGGCAACAAAAAGAAGGATGGTAAGTCTTCTGACAAGGGTGGGGACAAATCTAAAAATGAGTCTTCATCAGGCCCACAAAAACACTCTGGTGGGGGTGGTGGGCCCAAATCCTCTTTTAATCAGAACAAGGAAAAGAAACCATGGTGCTATTTATGTAAAATAAAAGGCCATTGGACAACAGATCCCAGTTGTCCAAAGAAAAGCACCAATGCTCCTACCACTACAACCCCTACTGCTACCCCTAGTGTCCCTACTAATAGCAGTGGTGGTGGGAGCAAACCTACTAATAGTCAATCCAAGGGAGTAGCTGGGCTCACTGTTGGTAACTTAGTTGGGGTTGGCCTTGTTAGGGAGGCCACAGAGGCTGTGTTAGTCTCTGAGGGGGCTATTGATTTAGCCACCTTAGTTGCTTGTCCCCTTAATATGGATAAGTACAAGCAGCTACCCCTAATAAATGGTGTTGAGGTTCAGGCCTACAGGGACACTGGTGCCAGTGTGACTATGGTCATAGAGAAACTGGTCCACCCTGAACAACACCTACTTCGTCACCAGTACCAAGTAACCAATGCTCACAACAACACACTTAGCCACCCCATGGCTGTTGTTAATCTCAACTGGGGGGGGGTTACTGGTCCAAAGAAAGTTGTGGTAGCCACAGATTTACCTGTAGACTGTCTACTAGGAAATGATTTGGAGACATCAGCTTGGTCAGATGTGGAGTTGGAGGCCCATGCAGCAATGCTGGGCATCCCAGGGCATATTTTTGCTTTGACAAGGGCTCAGGCCAAAAAGCAAAAAGGACAGGGAAGCTTGGATCCTGGAACAATGGACCAAGTGCTCCCTAAAGCTAGGGCTAGTAGAAGCAAACCACTTCCTACTATCCCTCCCTCTACAGTGGATTCTACTTCTGAGGAAGAAGAATTCCCTCCCTGTGCAGAACCTACACCAGAGGAGCTGGAAGCAGACACTGCTGAGCTTTTGGGTGAAGGGGGGCCTGCCAGAGAGGAGCTGAGTGTGGCACAGCAAACCTGTCCCACATTAGAGGGTCTCAGACAGCAAGCTGTCAAACAGGCTAATGGGGATGTCAGTGACTCTCACAGAGTTTACTGGGAGGACAACCTCTTGTACACTGAGCATAGGGATCCTAAACCTGGAGCTGCCAGGAGATTAGTGATTCCTCAGGAGTACAGAAAGTTCCTCCTAACACTGGCACATGACATTCCCCTAGCTGGGCATCTAGGACAAATGAAAACTTGGGACAGGCTTGTTCCCCTGTTTCATTGGCCTAGAATGTCTGAGGACACAAAGGAATTTTGTAAGTCCTGTGAAACCTGTCAAGCCAGTGGCAAGACAGGTGGCACCCCAAAGGCACCCCTTATCCCACTGCCTGTGGTTGGGGTTCCCTTTGAAAGGGTAGGGGTTGACATAGTTGGCCCCCTTGACCCTCCTACTGCTTCAGGCAATAGGTTTATCTTGGTGGTAGTGGACCATGCCACAAGATATCCTGAAGCTATTCCTTTAAGGACCACTACAGCACCTGCAGTGGCAAAGGCCCTCCTGGGAATATTTTCCAGGGTGGGCTTCCCAAAGGAAGTGGTATCAGACAGGGGAAGCAATTTCATGTCTGCATACTTAAAGGCCATGTGGAAGGAGTGTGGTGTAACGTACAAGTTCACAACACCCTATCATCCACAAACAAATGGACTGGTGGAGAGATTTAATAAAACTCTCAAAGGCATGATTATGGGTCTCCCTGAAAAACTCCGCAGGAGATGGGATATCCTTCTACCATGCCTCCTTTTTGCCTACAGGGAGGTACCCCAGAAAGGAGTGGGCTTCAGCCCCTTTGAACTTCTTTTTGGACACCCTGTTAGGGGTCCACTCACACTTGTAAAGGAGGGTTGGGAACAACCTTTAAAAGCTCCTAAGCAGGATATTGTGGATTATGTACTTGGCCTCAGATCAAGAATGGCTGAGTACATGAAAAAGGCCAGTAAAAACCTTCAGGCCAGCCAAGAGCTCCAGAAGCAATGGCATGATCAGAAGGCTGTTTTGGTTCAGTACCAACCACGGCAGAAAGTGTGGGTCTTGGAGCCTGTGGCCCCAAGAGCACTCCAAGATAAATGGAGTGGACCCCACACAATTGTTGAAAAGAAGGGAGAAGTCACCTATTTAGTTGACTTAGGCACTGCCAGGAGTCCCCTTAGGGTGCTCCATGTCAACCGCCTGAAACCCTACTATGACAGGGCTGATCTCACCCTGCTCATGGCAACAGATGAGGGACAGGAAGAAGACAGTGATCCTCTACCTGATCTCTTCTCTTCCACAGAACAAGATGCTCTTGTGGAAGGTGTAGTTTTGGCTGATTGTCTTACTGCTGAGCAGAAAGACCATTGCATAAATCTCCTAGATCAATTCTCTGAACTCTTCTCTACTGTGCCAGGTACCACTTCTTGGTGTGAGCACACTATAGATACTGGAGACAGTTTACCTGTCAAAAGTAAGATCTATAGGCAGCCTGACCATGTCAGGGACTGCATAAAGCAAGAGGTCCAGAAAATGTTAGAACTAGGAGTAGTTGAGCACTCTGAAAGTCCATGGGCTTCTCCTGTGGTACTTGTACCAAAACCCCATTACAAAGATGGAAAGAAGGAAATGCGGTTTTGTGTAGACTATAGAGGTCTCAACTTGGTAACCAAAACTGATGCTCACCCTATACCCAGGGCAGATGAGCTCTAAGATACACTGGCATCTGCCAAGTATCTAAGCACTTTTGACTTGACTGCAGGGTATTGGCAGATCAAATTGTCAGAAGATGCTAAACCTAAGACTGCATTTTCTACCATTGGAGGACATTACCAGTTTACTGTAATGCCTTTTGGTTTGAAAAATGCACCTGCCACTTTTCAGAGGTTGGTGAACACAGTCCTGCAAGGGCTGGAAGCTTTCAGTGCAGCATATTTGGACGATATAGCTGTCTTTAGCTCCAGCTGGGATGATCACCTGGTCCACCTATGGAAAGTTTTGGAGGCCCTGCAAAAGGCAGGCCTCACTATCAAGGCTTCAAAGTGCCAGATAGGGCAGGGTAAGGTGGTTTATCTGGGACACCTTGTTGGTGGGGAACAGATTGCACCACTACAGGGGAAAATTCAAACAATTATTGATTGGGTTCCCCCTACCACTCAGACTCAGGTGAGAGCCTTCCTAGGCCTCACTGGGTATTACAGGAGGTTCATTAAGAACTATGGCTCCATTGCAGCCCCTCTTAATGACCTCACATCCAAGAAAACTGTCAGAAAGCTTTTGAGGAGCTGAAGCAGGCCATGTGCTCTGCACCTGTCCTGAAAAGCCCTTGTTACTCTAAAAAATTCTATGTCCAAACTGATGCATCTGAATTAGGAGTAGGGGCAGTCCTATCACAACTTAATTCTGAGGGCCAGGATCAACCTGTTGCTTTTATTAGTAGGAGGTTGACCCCTAAAGAAAAGCGTTGGTCTGCCATTGAGAGGGAGGCCTTTGCTGTGGTCTGGGCTCTGAAGAAGTTGAGGCCATACCTGTTTGGCACTCACTTCATTGTCCAGACAGACCACAAACCTCTACTTTGGCTAAAACAAATGAAAGGTGAAAATCCTAAATGGTTGAGGTGGTCCATATCCCTACAGGGAATGGACTATACAGTGGAACATAGACCTGGGAGTAGCCACTCCAATGCAGATGGACTCTCCAGATATTTCCACTTAGACAATGAAGACTCATCAGGTCATGGCTAGTCTTATTGTCCTTCGTTTGGGGGGGGGGGGTTGTGTAGGAAAGTACCATCTTGCCTGGCATGTTACCCCCATTTTTCACTGTATATATGTTGTTTTAGTTGTATGTGTCACTGGGACCCTGGTAACCCAGGGCCCCAGTGCTCATAAGTGTGCCTGAATGTGTTACCTGTGTAGTGACTAACTGTCTCACTGAGGCTCTGCTAATCAGAACCTCAGTGGTTATGCTCTCTCATTTCTTTCCAAATTGTCACTAACAGGCTAGTGACCATTTTTACCAATTTACATTGGCTTACTGGAACACCCTTATAATTCCCTAGTGTATGGTACTGAGGTACCCAGGGTATTGGGGTTCCAGGAGATCCCTATGGGCTGCAGCATTTCTTTTGCCACCCATAGGGAGCTCTGACAATTCTTACACAGGCCTGCCACTGCAGCCTGAGTGAAATAACGTCCACGTTATTTCACAGCCATTTTACACTGCACTTAAGTAACTTATAAGTCACCTATATGTCTAACCTTTACCTGGTAAAGGTTAGGTGCAAAGTTACTTAGTGTGAGGGCACCCTGGCACTAGCCAAGGTGCCCCCACATTGTTCAGAGCCAATTCCCTGAACTTTGTGAGTGCGGGGACACCATCACACGCGTGCACTACATATAGGTCACTACCTATATGTAGCTTCACAATGGTAACTCCGAATATGGCCATGTAACATGTCTATGATCATGGAATTGCCCCCTCTATGCCATCCTGGCATAGTTGGCACAATCCCATGATCCCAGTGGTCTGTAGCACAGACCCTGGTACTGCCAAACTGCCCTTCCTGGGGTTTCACTGCAGCTGCTGCTGCTGCCAACCCCTCAGACAGGCAGCTGCCCTCCTGGGGTCCAGCCAGGCCTGGCCCAGGATGGCAGAACAAAGAACTTCCTCTGAGAGAGGGTGTGACACCCTCTCCCTTTGGAAAATGGTGTGAAGGCAGGGGAGGAGTAGCCTCCCCCAGCCTCTGGAAATGCTTTGTTGGGCACAGATGTGCCCAATTCTGCATAAGCCAGTCTACACCGGTTCAGGGGACCCCTTAGCCCTGCTCTGGCGCGAAACTGGACAAAGGAAAGGGGAGTGACCACTCCCCTGACCTGCACCTCCCCTGGGAGGTGTCCAGAGCTCCTCCAGTGTGCTCCAGACCTCTGCCATCTTGGAAACAGAGGTGCTGCTGGCACACTCGACTGCTCTGAGTGGCCAGTGCCACCAGGTGACGTCAGAGACTCCTTCTGATAGGCTCCTTCAGGTGTTAGTAGCCTATCCTCTCTCCTAGGTAGCCAAACCCTCTTTTCTGGCTATTTAGGGTCTCTGTCTCTGGGGAAACTTTAGATAACGAATGCATGAGCTCAGCCGAGTTCCTCTGCATCTCTCTCTTCACCTTCTGATAAGGAATCGACTGCTGACCGCGCTGGAAGCCTGCAAAACTGCAACATAGTAGCAAAGACGACTACTGCAACTCTGTAACGCTGATCCTGCCGCCTTCTCGACTGTTTTCCTGCTTGTGCATGCTGTGGGGGTAGTCTGCCTCCTCTCTGCACCAGAAGCTCCAAAGAAATCTCCTGTGGGTCGACGGAATCTTCCCCCTGCAACCGCAGGCACCAAAAAGCTGCATTACCGGTCCCTTGGGTCTCCTCTCAGCACGACGAGCGAGGTCCCTCGAATCCAGCGACTCTGTCCAAGTGACCCCCACAGTTCAGTGACTCTTCAGTCCAAGTTTGGTGGAGGTAAGTCCTTGCCTCACCTCGCTGGGCTGCATTGCTGGGAACCGCGACTTTTGCAGCTACTCCGGCCTCCGTGCACTTCCGGCGGAAATCCTTTGTGCACAGTCCAGCCTGGGTCCACGGCACTCTAACCTGCATTGCACGACCTCCTAAGTTGTTCTCCGGCGACATGGGACTTCTTTGTGCGACTTCGGGTGAGCACCGTTTCACGCATCCTCGTAGTGCCTGTTTCTGGCACTTCTCTGGGTGCTACCTGCTTCAGAGAGGGCTCCTTGTCTTGCTCGACGTCCCCTCTCTCTGCTGGTCCAATTTGCGACCTCCTGGTCCCTCCTGGGCCTCAGCAGCGTCCAAAAACGCTAACCGCATGATTTGCAGCTAGCAAGGCTTGTTGGCGTTCTTTCGGCGGGAAAACACTTCTGCACGACTCTCCACGGCGAGAGGGATTCGTCCACCAAAGGGAAAGTCTCTAGCCCTTTTTGTTCCTGCAGAAACCTCAGCTTCTTCTGTCCAGTAGAAGCTTCTTTGCACCCGCAGCTGGCATTTCCTGGGCATCTGCCCATCTCCGACTTGCTTGTGACTTTTGGACTTGGTCCCCTTGTTCCACAGGTACCCTAGATTGGAAATCCACAGTTGTTGCATTGTTGGTTTGTGTCTTTCCTGCATTATTCCTCTAACACAACTTCTTTGTCCTTAGGGGAACTTTAGTGCACTTTGCACTCACTTTTCAGGGTCATGGGGAGGGTTATTTTTCTAACTCTCACTATTTTCTAATAGTCCCAGCGACCCTCTACAAGGTCACATAGGTTTGGGGTCCATTCGTGGTTCGCATTCCACTTTTGGAGTATATGGTTTGTGTTGCCCCTATCCCTATGTTTCCCCATTGCATCCTATTGTAACTATACATTGTTTGCACTGTTTTCTAAGACTATACTGCATATTTTTGCTATTGTGTATATATATCTTGTGTATATTTCCTATCCTCTCACTGAGGGTACACTCTAACATACTTTGGCATATTGTCATAAAAATAAAGTACCTTTATTTTTAGTATAACTGTGTATTGTGTTTTCTTATGATATTGTGCATATGACACTAGGTGGTACTGTAGTAGCTTCACACATCTCCTAGTTCAGCCTAAGCTGCTCTGCTAAGCTACCATTATCTATCAGCCTAAGCTGCTAGACACCCTATACACTAATAAGGGATAACTGGGCCTGGTGCAAGGTGCAAGTACCCCTTGGTACTCACTACAAGCCAGTCCAGCCTCCTACACATGCCACAACCTCAACATCATCTCATATGCCGACAACACCCAGCTGATGCTCTCCCTCACCAAGGACTCCGCCAAGACCAACCTCCACGAAGGAATGAAGGCCATCGCCGAATGAAGAGCAGCTGCCTCAAACTCAATTCTGACAATCATCTTCGGCTCCACCCCCTCCGCATCGGATGATTCCTGGTGGCCTGCCACTCTTGGAGCCGCTCCGACTCCCACCGACCGCACGCGCAACCTAGGATTCATCTTGGACTCCTCATTATCCATGACCCAGCAAGTCAACGCCATCTCCTCCCCCTGCTTCAACACCCTCTGCATGCTCCGAAAGATCTACAAATGGATCCCACTGAAACCAGAAGAACAGTCACCCAAGCCCTCGTAATCAGCCAACTGTACTACGGCAATGCCCTCAATGGAGGAACCACAGACAAACTCCAGAAGAGTCTGCAACGCATCCAGAACGCCTCCGCATGCCTCATCCTGGACATCCCCCGCCATTGCCACATCACAGACCACCTGAAAGTCCTGCACTGGCTCCCAGTCAACAAGAGAATCACCTTCTAACTCCTCATCCACGCTCACAAAGCACTGCACAACACCGGACCAGAATACCTCAACAGACGACTCTCATCCCACACCCCGACCCGGCATCTCCGCTCCGCCGACCTCGCCCTCGCAACCGTCCCACGCGTCCGCAGAACTACAACCGGCAGAAGATCATTCTCGCACGTTGCCGCCAAAACGGGGAACACCCTTCCCACCAACCTGCACCAGACCAAAGATCTCCTCACCTTCAGGAAACTTCTCAAGACCTGGCTGTTCGAGCAGTAGCAGCACCTACCCCCCCTCAGTGCCTTGAGACCCTCACGGGTAAGTAGTGCGCTTTACAAATTCCTGATTGATTGATTGATCCTTCGATTTCTCTGGAGTAGCAGGTAGATGAACCATAAAGGCAGAATTGCAGAACAATCCAGTGCAGTAATTAAGACTGACATTGAGAAACTTTTAGCAGGAAACTGTAAGGTTGTTCATCCTACTGTGGGCGTGCAATTACCAGGGGTGCACACAATTATAATTTTGCAGACAAAGTTCGCCAAAGCACAAAAACCTTTGCTCTTCTCAAAGGATAGCTTGAGGTGGGCTTTGGTTCATGTAGTCCATGCAGCACTTTGTATGCTGGGTTTTAACCAGGCCATTGTCAAAGAAGAACGTCAAAACTACAGGTCCCAGAATGCAAAGTGTTAGTGGCAGAAAATTCTAGGACTTGATGAATATATCACCCATGACATGCAGCAACTTGTCAGTTATCAGAGAAAATGCCACTTTTGTGCGACAGTTTTCTAGTTAAGGCTAGGTTGTTTTTGCATATTTAGGAAACAGAGCTCTCAGTGTCCTCAAGTAGCTTGGAGTGCTTAATTTGTAAATAAAAACGTGCCGGTGCCCAAAGTTCTCCTCAGAAACACGCGGTGGCTGCAGTTAAATTTGCGAACACTGAATACTGAGGCAGCGTAATCCTGAAGCCATCTCGGGTCTCTTTAATCCATTTACAGCCACTCCCTGCCCCTTCAGCTCACTCTTGCAGCTTTCTCCCTTGGTGACGCTTTTTCGTTTTTCTCTTCCTCCGTCTTTCCAGTGTGTCTTTTGCTTGCAGTAAATGCTCGAGGCAGAAAAATAAGCGCCGGCCCTCAAAAATAAGTAGGTGCCCCTGCATCGGAAACCACCTGCTCAAATTAAGCACTGGGAGCTCGTCTAACTCGGGTTTTGCTTTGCATTCTGTGACATGCAGTAGTCCTTGTAGAATGGGACACACAGGATTACAAGTCCCAGAATGCACAGCAAAACTGGACAGGCTGAGCTATTCATGCAAGGTCCTGTGGCACTTGAGAGTTGTGATGAAAACACGTCCATGACCCATTGGACAATGGATAACCCAAAACAAGCATTGGCAAAGCTATTAGGCCTGGCCTTGGAATGCCTGTGAATGTTTTTCATATTTTGTAAACATAGGAAATAGGATTACAAATCAAACAATTACAACAACAAAATACAGTTTAAAGGTGGCGTGTTTAGTTGCTAGGGTTACTTTTCGGTTTTAAGTTGTACTAGTCCAAGCTGCTCCCATAAGGCGACCTTCAGGTCCTAGCCATCCGCTCAGCGACATCTACACATTTCTTGGGGGAATTTCTTTACCACCCTCACACATAGAGCCTGACTTGTGCTGTGGCACTAGGGAACGGTAATCGGCAGGCCCTCACCTCCAGGAGCGGAGCTCTCATTGGTGCAGCTGGTGCAGTGACACCAGGGCCCAGAGGCCTGGGTGGGCGAACAAACCCCGGTTCATTGCTTTATTTTATCGTTCAATCAGCATGCAGGGGAGCCATGTCAGAAGGGCCCCTGGCACACTGGCGGGGCCACGGTCCTCCGCGTTCCCTCTTGCACGCCAGTTCTCGGGGTCTGCAACCTGTCCCAAATCTGTTCAAGACAGGAAAACCAAGAGACAGATGTATGAGTTTTTCAGGCCCATTTTTGTCAAGTATGCTAATCGGTTTTGTCAGTTTTAAATGAAACGTGACTGCATCTCCCAGGATGCATTTATTCACTGAAAAGTGAGGAGTCAGGTGCCCCACTAGGAGCAGGTGGGTGCAGGGGGTAAGGTCTTATGACATGTGGGGTGCAGTTTTTGAAATGTTTAGGGATATTTGGGCGCTCCGTGTTGGCCACTCCAGAGTCCAGCACAAGCATCACGAAATATTAATGACAATTCTTTCACTATCGAGGTCGAGATTATTGCTAAACATTTTCCAAATAGCATAAGCAAATTAGGAATTTACAACCTCGATATTGTATTGATAAGTGTTAAATCGAAAGCAACAGAAGTTGAAAAACAGTTAGGTCTTTCCAAATTCTGTTACAGAACACACTTGTCCTGGCAGTATTTAAGAACAAACAAATGGTTTGGTATTTTAGGTACACTCCTGGTTGGTATTTTAGGCACACTTATCAAATATCCCAGCCAAAGGGGGGGGGGGGGGCTCAGTGGAGGACTTTACTGACCAGGACCACTGTTAAAGACACACTCCAATGGGGACTAACATGGTGCCATCAGGGTTACATCCAAGAAGAGGCTGCTCTACAAAATGGTGGGAGGGTTCTCGAACTCCAGGAAGAGGCCAGGTGACAAGTTTCTCATCCCCCTTCCTAATGCCCCCCACCTCCCAACGTCGGAGGCACTCGTTTGGGCAACACAGTTAGTGAGTGCAAGCTGCAATGGGGTGGAAATGTGTGTCATTTCACCAAATTGGAAGACCGGTGGAAGTGACATCACAGGAAATTGCATCACACCACCGCCCCCCAGGATGACAGGCCACTGTACTTTGTGATAGCAAGCTGCATGGCAAAAATGTGACTGCAGGGTCTCATTAGACAACGAGCTCTAACGGGAGCTAACAGCTTTGAGAACTAGATGCGTGCATCCGTTAAAAAAAATCGATAGCAAGATTGGTTAAATTAAAAACACAAACGGTTTGCGGTTAGCAACACGGGGTTTCTATGTCTAGGTACCTCTAAATGCATATGTCAGGTTCTTCAAACAATCTAAAACGGAGCATAACCTCGCATTAGAGGAGAAATACATGAATTAAATGCTTTAATGAAAAGAACATGCTTTTTATTGAAATAAAAAGAATGGTTACAGAATTATGCTGCCATCTTTTTTAATAACAGCGCGCAGCGTGGCTCGACGCCGAGTGGATCTTCATTAGGCGCTTTGGAACGCATCCTCCATGAAGGGCCCCTTGTCAGCGGCGGTCATTATGTTGTCATCTGCATTGTAGCGCCTTGACTGACATGTTTGTCCTGCGGGACGCGAACAGCTGCGGCCTCGCGCTCACGGACAATGGCGGCGGCGCCTGGTGACAGGACGCGAACACTGTTTAAGCAACACTATATTTCCATTACACTCATTAGTTACCGGCTAATGGAAGAGCAAATTGACGCTCATTGTTTGGGCAAGGGCATTAAAACCAATTAAAAATATTTGCAGCCGGCGCATTAGCGCCGAGTTGACGGTTTTTCAAAGCTGGGGAGGGCGTAATGATTTTACGTGGGTATTATCTCTTTGTTTGGGTGAAAACAAAATCCAGGCAATGCACTTGTGTTAATAGGAGCAGCAAATACCTATATTTTGCGGCCCGACGCCGTAATCAGGGCCTGTCACTTCAGCAACAATAAGCCATTGCATCTCCACCACTCCGACGCACTTCCGGTGTTCTAGGCCGCAGTTAGGAATTAACCTAACACAGAATAAAGTTTGAAGAAAGAACCTATTGTGCACAAGTCGATTTTTGGATCAATTGCATAACTGAGCCAAGGCTATCCTTGTCCCTTGAATTTGTTTGCTTTCACATGTGGAATTACCAACAATAAGGAAAATGGCGGCCACTGCTACCCGTGGAAGAATATAGGGCCAGTTTACAAAAAAGTTACGCATCGGTCACGCTGCTCCACTTTTCTTGTGTCGTCCCTGCCCCACCTAACGACACCACGGTTGTGCCGTATTTACAATACGCGCACAATGGAGGTCGTTTCCACAATACCATCATGATTCATGACAGTATTGTAGCGCTTTGGTGGGTTAGTGCCTTAAATAATGGCGCTAGTGGAGCAGAGCACTAGGGAGGCCCATAGGTTACTGTGGGCCCGTCACTTTAACGCCTGCCCCAAGCAGGCGTTAAAAATGATGGAAAAAATGTTGCAGTGAAATCTTGTAGATGTCACTGCATGATTTTTTGCGGCCTTCCTGCGTGGGAACACCCCCTTGCATACATTATACCCGGCGCAGGTATATGTGGCACAAGGGGTTACAAAGTGGCGCAATGCTAGCATTGCCCCACTTTGTAAATATGGCACAGGGAAATGGCCTCCTTAACGCCACATTAGCGTAAAAAAATCACACTAGTGTGGTGCAAGGAGGTGCAAGGGCCTTGTAAATCTGTCCCATAGTAATATATGATGCAAAAATAGTGTGCAGATAGTATGTCCTTAATAGTAAGACTACACTGTTTGCATCTCATCATATAATTTCCAGTCATCAGACTGAAAGATTGAACAGCACATCTACAGGGAGTGCAGAATTATTAGGCAAGTTGTATTTTTGAGGATTAATTTTATTATTGAACAACAACCATGTTCTCAATGAACCCAAAAAACTCATTAATATCAAAGCTGAATATTTTTGGAAGTAGTTTTTAGTTTGTTTTTAGTTTTAGCTATGTTAGGGGGATATCTGTGTGTGCAGGTGACTATTACTGTGCATAATTATTAGGCAACTTAACAAAAAACAAATATACATGTATACCCATTTCAATTATTTATTATTACCAGTGAAACCAATATAACATCTCAACATTCACAAATATACATTTCTGACATTCAAAAACAAAACAAAAATGTTCACCATCAACATTGCATGCAGCAGCAACCACAGCCTCCCAGACACTGTTCAGAGAGGTGTACTGTTTTCCCTCCTTGTAAATCTCACATTTGATGATGGACCACAGGTTCTCAATGGGGTTCAGATCAGGTGAACAAGGAGGCCATGTCATTAGATTTCCTTCTTTTATACCCTTTCTTGCCAGCCACGCTGTGGAGTACTTGGACGCGTGTGAAGGAGCATTGTTCTGCATGAAAATCATGTTTTTCTTGAAGGATGCAGACTTCTTCCTGTACCACTGCTTGAAGAAGGTGTCTTCCAGGAACTGGCAGTAGGACTGGGAGTTGAGCTTGACTCCATCCTCAACCCGAAAAGGCCCCACAAGCTCATCTTTGATGATACCAGCCCAAACCAGTACTCCACCTCCACCTTGCTGGCGTCTGAGTCGGACTGGAGCTCTCTGCCCTTTACCAATCCAGCCACGGGCCCATCCATCTGGCCCATCAAGACTCACTCTCATTTCATCAGTCCGTAAAACCTTAGAAAAATCAGTCTTGAGATATTTCTTGGCCCAGTCTTGACGTTTCAGCTTGTGTGTCTTGTTCAGTGGTGGTCGTCTTTCAGCCTTTCTTACCTTGGCCATGTCTCTGAGTATTGCACACCTTGTGCTTTTGGGCACTCCAGTGATGTTGCAGCTCTGAAATATGGCCAAACTGGTGGCAAGTGGCATCGTGGCAGCTGCACGCTTGACTTTTCTCAGTTCATGGGCAGTTATTTTGCGCCTTGGTTTTTCCACACGCTTCTTGCGACCCTGTTGACTATTTTGAATGAAACGCTTGATTGTTCGATGATCACGCTTCAGAAGCTTTGCAATTTTAAGAGTGCTGCATCCCTCTGCAAGATATCTCACTATTTTTGACTTTTCTGAGCCTGTCAAGTCCTTCTTTTGACCCATTTTGCCAAAGGAAAGGAAGTTGCCTAATAATTATGCACACCTGATATAGGGTGTTGATGTCATTAGACCACACCCCTTCTCATTACAGAGATGCACATCACCTAATATGCTTAATTGGTAGTAGGCTTTCGAGCCTATACAGCTTGGAGTAAGACAACATGCATAAAGAGGATGATGTGGTCAAAATACTCATTTGCCTAATAATTCTGCACTCCCTGTAATTAAGGCCTTATGTTATATGCACAAGTGTCTTTCTAACACAGAGCCCTGTAGTGTGGGCCTTGCAGTAATCACGTGTAGCCCACAAGCACAATTAACAATGGCTTTATTATCATTCACTCTCTGTGCCTCTTTCTGAACCCCTCTTTCTGAACCCCGCCCGTTATGCCTAACAAACAATTATACTCCTGACTGACTCTACGTCAGTCAAACCATTATTGCTGTGACAGTGAGGGGTGGGTTAACAATCCCACCTCCTCACTTAACCACAGGATGGGGTTGAATTCCTGCAATCCCAGTACACCAGACTTCAACGTATCACACCTAGGTGGCCGCAAGCCAATGGAGAAGTAGATCAGTTTGTGAGGACCTATCAAAGACTATCCATATAGCAGTGGCAGACGGCCGCAATGTGGAGCGTGCCATATACAACTTCCTCTGGTAGTACTAGGTCACCCCTCACATCACCAAAGGGGTTGCCTTGAGCCGTGGCTGTTGAATGGAGGCCTGTTGTCGGTGCGAATCTCTCCGAACAGGCCATGCGGGGCCATCATGATGTCAGACAGGTTCCTCATAAACCTGCCACAGTACCTTACCATGCCCATGCAACTCCGCACTCCAGAGGTTGGGGCCACGGCCTCTTGAATATCTCTCACCTTGGCAGGGTCTAGGCTGATTCCCTTCTCGGAGAATCTACATTTAAAAAACATGTCAGTCCTCAGAAATTCAAATTTTTCTCGGTTAAGAGTCAGGCTCCGTTACTTCAGCCTGATGAATACTGCCCGTAGGTGAGTAAGATGACTCTCAACTGTAGGGACATGTACCAAAATGTCATTGCTCCCATTTAGGACTCCTGGAAGACCATGTAGGACCTCCTTGATGGTATGTTGGAACACCTCTGGGGTGCTTGAAATGCCAAAGTTTAGTCAGGTGTATCTCCAGAGGCCAGTGTGAGTGGAAAACATCATGAGCGACCGGGAGTCGCTGTGTAGCAGGATCTGGTGATAGCCCAACTAAAGGTCCATTTTCAAGAACCATTTCAAGCCAGAGAGCTCCCTGATGATGTCGATTGTCGAGGTCAGATGATTCTCTCAATTGATTTCCTGGTTGGCAGCCTCATGTCAACACAGATGTGCACAGCATTTGGCTGCTTTAGCTTTTTGGCAACAACTATTGGGGGTATCCACTGTGTCGTTCCTGATACATTTTCGATGATTCTGGACTGCTCAAAGAGCTGCAATTCGCGTTCCCCCTTCAGGCAGAGGTGGAATGCTATCCGTCTGTGCCTGATGGCTACCAGGGTGATGTACTCATCAATGTGTAACCCGAAAGGAGGGCCTTGCAGGCACCCAATGTCCTGGAAGAGCACTATTCACCTAGGAGGTCCTCCAGGGTGCTAGCATGTACACTAAATGCAAACTGGACTAAATTCAAATTTTACTCAGTCTGACAGCCAAGCAAAAATCTGGTGCCCTCCTGAGACATGTAGGTTTTGGTGTTGAGACTTGTGGCATCATGAGCAATGTTCAGTGTCAAGACGCCAGCCATCCACAGTGGTTGGGCGTTTCTGAAAGCATAGACTTGTACTCTGGCAGTTCGGAGGGCTGGAGGTGTTACGTACTGCGCTGGGCTTCTCACCTCTGGATTTCGGATTGGCGAATACACCAAGTTTTCTACAGGTCCTGGATACTCCCAGATAAGGGCGACCCCTTCTAGTAGCCACGGTGCCGCTTGACAGGCTACGCCAAAGCAGACCGTACCCTCCAGAAGGAGTCCCAGAGGGAAAAAACCCCAACACTGGGGAAAAAACCTCTAACAGGAACTCCTGAAGGAAAACAAGAAAAAACAGGACTTTTCAACAGGAAACAAAAATAGGCAATATCCAGGGTAAAAGGCAGGAAAAAAGGAACAGGAAAAAATATCCCAAGGCAAAAGCAGGAACAAAGAACAGGCAAAAATCTCCCAAGGCAAAAGCAGGAACAAAGAATAGGGAAAAATCTCCCACGGCAAAAAAGCAGGAACAAAGAACAGGAGCGAACAGCACAACCAGAAGGAAGTGTTTGCAACACAAGGAGGAACAAGACTGACTGACCTATATACTGAGAAAAGGGAAGTGACATCACAGGAAAAGGAAGTAACACCATCTTGGATTGGGAAAAAGCCCATAGACCAGTATAGGAAAAAGAAAGTAGTATAAAAGAAAAACAGAGCATGCTGGGACAAAAACACGAAGAAGACAAGATGGACACAACATGGATAGAGACAGGCAAAAGGACCAACAAAAACCCACCACCAACAACAAAAGAAGAAAAAAGGGCTACAAGTAAGTGTAGCGCGACCGGGAGCAAAATATATGCTTCCCAGAAAGCATAGTCAAAAAACGCGGGGAACGGCGCTCCGAATATCGGTAGCGCGTTCCATCCACGAGGACAGAAAGAGACGCCGCGCCAGCGCGGCGTTACAATAGGTCCCCTCCCCGAGGCACCAGGTTTGTCAGGATGATTGTCAAAAAACAGGTGAACCAAACGGGGAGCATGGACGGAGGAAGCATCCTCCCAAGAACGATCACTGAGGGGGTATCCTTTCCAATGGACCAAAAACTGTAGTTTGTGTCGAAAAATTCTGGAATCACAGATCTCCTGGACTTCATACTCAGGCTGTCCGTTGATAGAAAGAGGAGGTGGACGTTGGAACTGGCGATGGTAAGGATCAGGAACAAAGGGTTTTAACTGGGACCCATGGAAAACAGGATGAACCCTCCAGGTATGAGGTAAGCGGAGACGCACACCTACAGGATTCAGGATGTGCGAAATTCGAAAGGGTTCATAAAAACGTGGTTTAAACTTATTGGTGGAAAACCGGGATGGTAGAAATCTGGAAGAAAGCCATACCTTGTGGCCCACTTGATACAAAGGTGCAGCTTGCCGATAACGATCCGCCTTTCGCTTCATAGCTTGTTTCGAAGCTAGGAGAGTTGTGTGAAGTAGGCCCTGGATTCGACGGATCTGTTTTGAAAAAGAAGTGACTGCAGGCACAGAAGAGGATGTTCGAGAAACAGTAGTGAAAGTCCTCGGATGAAATCCATAAGTACAATAAAAGGGTGTGGTCTTGGTCGCACTATGTATTGTGTTGTTATAGGAGAACTTGGCAAGAGCAAGATATTCTGACCAATTGCTTTGTGTGGCATTACAGTAACATCTCAGATACTGCTGAAGTTCTTGATTCACTCGTTCAGTTTGCCCATTTGTTTGTGGATGGAAACCCGAGGATAAAGAAATCTCAATGTTAAAGAAGGCACAAAAGGCTCTCCAAAAACGTGATACATATTGAGGCTTTCTGTCCGAAATGACCTCTTGAGGAAGACCATGGAGGCGAAAAATATCCCGTAGAAAAATGCGACTCACTTCTGGGGCCGTTGGTAGTTTCTTCAAGGCTGAAAAATGGGCCATCTTGGTGAATGAATCTACGGTCACCATGATTACTTGGTTACCAGAGGAGGTAGGTAGAGAGCATATGAAATCCGTGGATAGAGTACACCAAGGAGCGGAAGGAACCGGTAAAGGTCTTAATAAACCTGCCACCTTAGTTTGGGGTGTCTTAGTCTGGGCACAGACTGGGCATGCTGACACATAGGTTTCAGTGTCTGACTTTAGCGAAGGCCACCAAAAAGATCGCTGAAGCAGCTCTTGCCCTTCCTGATACCTCGATGACCGGCTATAGGAGAATCATGGCACATTTGCAGAGCTTCTGTCTGCACTTTCTTGGTAGGTAGGAAAAGAGAATGTTGATGAGAGAAGGAGTTGTCCTTCTTCTGTAAAAAAGGAGTCACTCTATCCCATTCTGAAGCAGACAGAAACTGGTACTCGGATTTAATGCGTTCTTGAAAAGATTGAGTAGCTCCGATGATTCTGCTAGACTCAATAATATGTGGAGAGGAGTTCAGGGCTATGTCAGGATATCTGCAGGATAAGGCATCTGCCACTAAATTCTGGGAACCAGGTATGTACGTGATCACAAAATCGTACTGGCTAAAGAAGAAAGCCCATCGAGCCTGACGACTGTTGCGACACTGAAAGCTCCGAAGACACTGGAGATTACGGTGATCAGTCCTAGCTTCAAAAGGCCCTCTGGAACCCATCAGGAAATGCCACCATTCCTTACAAGCTACTTTGAGAGCGAGTAGTTCTCGTTCCAGTACAGAATAATTTCGTTCAGCCTCTGATAGGATATGAGACAGATAAAAGATAGGATGTTCCAATCCATCATTGTCTTGATTCTGCAGCAGAACTGCTCCAATCGCTCTGTCTGAGGCATCAGTCACGACGATAAATTTCTTGGTATTGTCAGGATGACGCAACACGGGTGCTTGGGTAAAGGCTGTCTTTAATTCTTGAAACGCGCGTTCAGCCTCCTTGGTCCAAATGAAACCCTTCTTCAGGTTCTCTTTCTTAATGGTTTGTGTTATGAAACTTTGTAGGTGGGCAAAGTTCTGAATAAACTGACGATAAAAGTTTGATAAACAAAGAAAACATTGCGTTTCTTTAATGGATGTTGGAGAAGGCCAATCTAATATGGCACTGACCTTGTCAGGATCCATGGATATTCCGTGTTGATTAATACAAAACCCAAGATACCTTACTTCAGATTTATGGAACTCACACTTCTCAGGTTTACAAAACAATTGTTTTTTCTTGAGTCTTTCCAGGACTTGCAGGACATGATCTACATGGTGCTCAGGATCACGGGAATATATCAAGATACCATCCAAATAAATGACTACATATTGATTGAGTACATCAGAGAATACTGAATCCATAAATCGTTGAAAAACAGAAGGGGCGTTGGTCAGTCCAAAGGGCATAACACGGTACTCATAGTGCCCAAAAGGGGTACGGAAAGCTGTCTTCCATTCATCTCCTTCCTTGATCCGAAGGAGATGATAGGCACCCCGTAAGTCTAATTTGGTAAACATCTTGGCTCCTTGAATGGCATCCAATATATCTCTGATTAAAGGCAGTGGATATCGATCCTTAATCGTTATTCTGTTGAGTTCACGAAAGTCCACACAAGGACGCAGATCCTTAGTCTTCTTTGGAACGAAGAAGAGAGGAGCCCCAGTGGGGGACGTGGAAGGAGCAATCAAACCGTTGTGTAAGTTGTCGTCTAAATATTCCCTTAGCACCTTCTTTTCTTGGTCTGTCAGAGAATACATTCGACCGAAGGGGACGACTTCATCAGGAATTAAAGGAATAGCACAGTCATAACTGCGATGAGGTGGCAAAATAGGATTACTAGGTTTCTGAAAAATCCTAATATATTCCTGATAACAATCTGGAACCCCTGGATAGTATTGATAGAGTTAGTGTTATCCTTAGTTGACTGACAGGACCTTTTTGGAGTCCAATAATGTAGGAGGCTGGCCTGGTTTGTAGTGGTTACCAAGGGGTACTTACACTCTGCACCAGGTCCAGTTATCCCTTATTAGTGTAGAAGAGGTGTTTCTAGCAGCTTAGGCTGATAGAAGGTAGCTATAGCTGAGCAGCTTAGGCTGAACTACGAGACATGCAAAGCTCCCACTATACCACTGGTGTCATATGCACAATATCATAAGAAAACACAATACACAGATATACTAAAAATAAAGGTACTTTATTTTTATGACAATATGCCAAAAGTATCTCAGTGAGTACCCTCAGTATGAGGATAGCAAATATACACAAGATATATGTACACAATACCAAAAATATGCAGTAATAGCAAAAGGAAGTAATGCAAGCAGTGTATAGTTACAATAGAATGCAATAGGAGCACATAGGTATAGGGGCAACACAAACCATGTACTCCAAAAGTGGAATGCGAATAACGTATGGACCCCAAACCTATGTGAGCTTGTAGAGGGTCGCTGGGACTGTAAGAAAACAGTGAGGGTTAGAAAAATAGCCCACCCCAAGACCCTGAAAAGTAGGTGTAAAGTGCACCTATATTCCCCAGAGAGCACAGAAGTCGTGATAGGGGAATTCTGCAAGGAAGACCAACACCAGCAATGCAACAAAGGTGGATTTCCGGACGAGAGTACCTGTGGAACAAGGGGACCAAGTCCAAGAGTCGCGACAAAGTTGAGATTGGGCAGATGCCCAGGAAATGCCAGCTGAGGGTGCAAAGAAGCTGCCACCGGATGGTAGAAGCTGTGGATTCTGCAAGAACGAAGAGGACTAGGAACTTCCCCTTTGGAGGATGGATGTCCCACGTCATGAAGAAGCTTGCAGAGGTGTTCCCACGCAGAAAGACTGCAAACAAGCCTTGCTAGCTGCAAGGGTTGCGGTTAGGGTTTTTGAATGCTGCTGTGGCCCAGGAGGGACCAGGATGTCGTCAATTGCGTGAGGAGACAGAGGGGGCGCCCAGCAATACAGAGAGCCCTCACAAAAGCAGGCAGCACCCGCAGAAGTGCCAAAACAGGCACTACGAAGAGGAGTGAACCGGAGCTCACCCGAAGTCACAAAAGGAGATCCCACGACGCCGGATGACAACTCAGGAGGTTGTGCACTGCAGGTTAGAGTGTTGAGGACCCAGGCTTGGCTGTGCACAAAGGAAATCCTGGAAGAGTGCACAGGAGCCGGAGCAGCTGCAAATCACGCAGTACCCAGCAATGTAGTCTAGCGTGGGGAGGCAAGGACTTACCTCCACCAAACTTGGACTGAAGAGTCAGTGGACTGTGGGAGTCACTTGGACAGAGTTGCTGAGTTCCAGGGACCACGCTCATCGTGCTGAGAGGGGACCCAGAGGACCGGTGATACAGTTCTTTTGGTGCCTGCGGTTGCAGGGGGAAGATTCCGTCGTCCCACGGGAGATTTCTTCGGAGCTTCTAGTGCAGAGAGGAGGCAGACTAACCCCACAGCATGCACCACCAGGAAAACAGTCGAGAAGGCAGCAGGATCAGCAATACAAGGTTGCAGTAGTCGTCTTTGCTACTTTGTTGCTGTTTTGCAGGCGTCCTGAGCAGTCAGCGGTCGATTCCTTGGCAGAAGGTGAAGAGAGAGATGCAGAGGAACTCTGATGAGCTCTTGCATTCGTTATCTAAAGAATTCCCCAAAGCAGAGACCCTAAATAGCCAGGAAAGGAGGTTTGGCTACCTAGGAAGGAGGATAGGCTAGCAACACAGGTAAGAGCCTATCAGAAGGAGTATCTGACGTCACCTGCTGGCACTGGCCACTCAGAGCAGTCCAGTGTGCCAGCAGCACCTCTGTTTCCAAGATGGCAGAGGTCTGGAGCACACTGGAGGAGCTCTGGGCACCTCCCCTGGGAGGTGCAGGTCAGGGGAGTGGTCACTCCCCTTTCCTTTGTCCAGTTTTGCGCCAGAGCAGGGCTGGGGGATCCCTGAACCGGTGTAGACTGGCTTATGCAGAGATGGGCACCATCTGTGCCCATCAAAGCATTTCCAGAGGCTGGGGGAGGCTACTCCTCCCCAGCCCTGACACCTTTTTCCAAAGGGAGAGGGTGTAACACCCTCTCTCTGAGGAAGTCCTTTGTTCTGCCTTCCTGGGCCAAGCCTGGCTGGACCCCAGGAGGGCAGAAACCTGTCTGAGGGGTTGGCAGCAGCAGCAGCAGCAGCTGCAGTGAAACCCCGGGAAAGGTAGTTTGGCAGTACCCGGGTCTGTGCTTGAGACTCGGGGGATCATGGAATTGTCTCCCCAATGCCAGAATGGCATTGGGGTGACAATTCCATGATCTTAGACATGTTACATGGCCATGTTCGGAGTTACCATTGTGATGCTGTACATAGGTTGTAACCTATGTCCAGTGCACGCGTGTAATGGTGTCCCCGCACTCACAAAGTCCGGGGAATTTGCCCTGAACGATGTGGGGGCACCTTGGCTAGTGCCAGGGTGCCCACACACTAAGTAACTTAGCACCCAACCTTTACCAGGTAAAGGTTAGACATATAGGTGACTTATAAGTTACTTAAGTGCAGTGGTAAATGGCTGTGAAATAACGTGGACGTTATTTCACTCAGGCTGCAGTGGCAGGCCTGTGTAAGAATTGTCAGAGCTCCCTATGGGTGGCAAAAGAAATGCTGCAGCCCATAGGGATCTCCTGGAACCCCAATACCCTGGGTACCTCAGTACCAAATACTAGGGAATTATAAGGGTGTTCCAGTATGCCAATGTGAATTGGTGAAATTAGTCACTAGCCTGTTAGTGACAATTTGGAAAGCAAAGAGAGAGCATAACCACTGAGGTTCTGGTTAGCAGAGCCTCAGTGAGACAGTTAGTCATCACACAGGGAACACATACAGGGCACACTTATGAGCACTGGGGCCCTGGCTGGCAGGGTCCCAGCACACATACAACTAAAACAACATATATACAGTGAAAATATGGGGGTAACATGCCAGGCAAGATGGTACTTTCCTACAAATAAGAAGTAGTGGAATAACAATTCTGTTGACAAAATGAAGACGTTAGGGATATGGTTTGTGTTTCCCAATTGATATAGGGGTTGTGTCGGGCTAACCAGGGAGTTCCCAAAATCATGATGTGATTTGGTGAGGCTATGAGATCAAAAGCAACGTGTTCTTGATGACCCCCAAATGTCAAACAAAGAGTAGGAGTTGAGGCCACCACAGGTCCTGAGGTTAACGGAGAGCCATCCACTGTGTGAACCTGCTCAGGAGTTTCTTTAGGAATGCGGGGAATTCCTTTACTCGTAGCCCAGGTCTCATCCAGATAGAGTCCACTGGCTCCACAATCAAGGAGAGCCAGAAGGTGTTCTTCTTGATCTTGTGAACTTTGTAACTTGACCGAGAGGATAAACAGGGTGGACATGCTTTCTTTGGAGGAACATATTGATGGTACTTCAGCTCCTCCCGTCTCCTTCCTCCTTACAGGGGACGGGAGCTGGCATTTCCCGCAGGTCTTGAGGGACGTACCGGACAGCTACGGATCAGGTGGCCAGCCTTACCACAGTATAGGCAAAGTCCCCTTCGTCGTCGTTCCTCCCTTTCTGACTCCGTCAATGGCCCACGAACCAGATCTATCTGCATGAGTTCTTCCTGGGGAGGTGGAGAGGCTTCAGATGGACTATCTTCCGTTTGCCGACTGCTAGCACGGAAGGTACCGGACTGGTATGGAGCTCTAGTTCTACGTCTTTCCAACTTGCGCTCTCGAAGTCTATACTCGATGTTCATAGATTGATCCATTAATTCTTTCAAAGAACAAGCTGGAGAAGAGTGTACAAGCTCATCTTTAATTTCTTCACGCAGGCCTCGGAGGAAAAGGGTTACGAAGGTGCGTTCTACCCAGGAGGTTTCAGCTGCCAGCTGTTTGAAGGGGTTATATACTGCAGTACATCCTGATTACCCTGCTGAATGTCACATAAGGCTTCTTCAGCTGCTGCTTCTACCCCAGGTCTCTCAAACATTTGTTTGAAAACAGTCAGGAAAGCGGAATAGTTAGCCAGGACTGGGTCTTCTGCAGAAACCAGAGGAGTCACCCAAGCAAGCGCCGGACCAGACAAGGTGCTGATCAGATAGCCCACCTTAGCCTTATCCGAAGAAAACTGGAGTGGACGAAAGGCAAAGAAAACCGTCAGGGCGTCCAAAAATTCCTTCATCTTTAAAGGATCTCCGGAATATCGAGGAATAGTAGCAGATACGGATAGTATGTCCATTGGTCGGGAAGACAAGACCTGTCGTAGCGCAGTGTTCTCTGCCCGTAACTGTTGTAACTCTTGGGCTTGTTGTTGGACAGTCTGTAACATGGCTTGAGCATTTTCTGACGCCTCTCCCTGTGGCTCTTCCATGGCGCTCTCGCAACGCAGAATCTTTTGGCGTTGCAATCTGTTACGTACTGCGCTGGGCTTCTCACCTCTGGATTTCGGATTGGCGAATACACCAAGGGGGTCATTCTGACCTCGGCGGTAAAAGGCCCTTACCGCCAGTCAGAAGACCGCCATAACACCGCCGCGGCCGCGGTTAACCGCCACGGTCATTCTGACCCACAACGGCCAAACCTCCAAAATTCCGTCCTCCACTGCAGGCCGCCACATCAGCGGGCAGCGATAAACTGGAGATGACCAAACCTCCACCGTCACGCCAACAGAAATACGCCCATGCCATTACGACCCACGAATCCACGCGGCGGTCATTCAACCGCGGTATTCCATTGGCGGTACACACCGCCGCGGTCAGAATACACACACATCACCAAAACACAGCCACATTGGACAATTTGAAATACACACACCTGATACACATACACACACCACTCCCACACACCCACACCACTATAAAACACACACCCACATCACCCACAAACCCCTGCGACCAGAATTACTGAGAGAAGGAGAGAGAGACACAGCAGACAATTCAAAGCAAGACACACTGAGGCACACTACACCATCACACACACCACATAGTAGCACAAAGCACCACTCACCAACATACTTATCATCACATACACCACCCCACACCACACCCACACCACCCCATGGCACCCCAAAGGCACCCACGCTTTTCTGACCAAGAACTCCGGGTCATGGTGGAGGAAATCCTAAGAGTGGAACCCCAGCTCTTCGGCTCGCAGGTGCAGCACACCAGTATAGTTAGGAAGGCGGAGCTATGGCAGCGGATCGTGGACAGGGTCAACGCGGTGGGACAGCATCCCAGGAATAGGGAGGACATACGCAAAAGATGGAACGACCTACGGAGGAAGGTCCGATCGATGGTCTCCCGGCACAACATCGCTGTCCAGAAGACTGGCGGCGGACCCCCACCCACCCCTCCCGAATTCACATCGTGGGAGCAAGACGTCTTGGACATCCTGCATCCTCAGGGCCTCGCAGGAGTATCCGGAGGAATGGACTCTGGTAAGTCCAATCTCAACTACTATATCCCCCCCCACCCCACCAGCATGCCAACCCACACCCCCACCCTCACCCCCAACCCCCCAGCACACATCCTCCCTGACAATGTCTCACCAGCACAACCCACCCATCCCAACACCAACTCCTGCATGCCAACACAAATCATGGGCACCCATCACCTAAGCATGACCACTGCACTAACCCCCCCCCCCAACTACCCTCACAACACCTCCCTCAAGGGAATGCCTGCACTGGGGGACAAGGGCACCCATAACACGCACGCTATTGCACACACAGAAACAATAACCAAACTCTCTTACCCCATGCAGGACCCGAACAACAACACACCAGCCAGGAGGGTCCAGAAGTGTCCATCCCACCCCCGGAACAGGCCCACACTGAGGATAGCAGCTCTGTCGACAGTGAACCTGATGACCAGCCCGGACCATCGGGGACCTCTGGGCAGTCGGTTCCCCTCAGGCAGCCACAGGCCACACCAGACCCGACCCCCTCTGCCAACACCAGCACAGCTCCCACCCAGCGGGCCCATGCCTCTGTCTCTAGGACAGCTCAATCAGCGGTGTGTCCGCCACTACAGGGCACCCAGGCTAACCCAACACCCCAACAACAACAACAGGGAACTGGGGGCAGTGGTAGCGGGCACACCGGCCAGGGGACAGAGGCCGGGGGAAACCGGGCAGCTCGGAGGGCTGCTGTGCGACAGGGGGGGGGAGGAGAGGCCCAGGGAACCCACTCTCCAAGAGGCCCTCACCACCATCATGGGGGCATACCACCACTCCCAAGAAACGATGGCGACGGTACTGGCCAGGTTTACTGAGATCCAGGCACAGCAGGAAGAACGCTACATGGGGTTCAGGGAGGAGCTGAGAATCATCGGGACCGCAATGGGGACCATCGTCCTGGCCCTCCACAGGATAGAGGACGCGTTGCGGGACCATGGTGCACCACACAGGGCCCCTGTCACTAGGCCGGACCAGGAACAGCCTACCACCTCCGCCGGCGCTAGTGGACAGGAGGTCCCAACACCTCGACAGCCCCCCAGAACCCCACCTCCTGCTGAAGAACAACCACCCCGTAAGAGGAGCCTGAGACCAAAAAAAAAGACAGAGTAGGATGTCAAGACCCCCGCCAGCAGGACATACCCCCTCAAGTCTTCCCACTGTCCCACATTGCCACCCTGTCCAACCATGAACTGCCTATGCTCCATCCTTCCACAGGCAAAAGAACAATGCACCTGTGAGACTGAGAACTGGACTCTGCCATGGATATTCCTCCACCCCCACCCATCACCCTTAGAATCACATGTACCGATATCTAGCACTGTAAATAAATCACATTTTGCACACAAATCTGTTTTGAGTCATGCTGTATTATTAACAAATGTATTACATATTACTGTTCAATTTCTGTTCTGTCAATTAGTCATGACAACATACCAATGTCAATACGCTGTATTTCATGGGCCGACCAAGCAGAAGTCAGGTACTGAGTCAGACAGCACTGAGAAGGGAAGGGAAAGGCAAAAATCAATGAAAAACATCTGTGGGGAACTACAGAATGTACAGATGCAGGAGGCTATAAGCAATTGTGAAATGGCGTGGGTGATTCTTACCTGGGTGTTACTGGAAATACTGTTGTATCACTCTGTCCCTATTGTCTGTGTCGTCCTCAGAGTCTTCCTCCTCTTCACTCTCCACAGGCTCCACGGCTTCTACAACACCGCCATCTGGACCATCCTCCTGCAGGAAAGGCACCTGGCTTCGCAAAGCCAGGTTGTGGAGCATACAGCACGCCACGATGATATGGCACACCTTCTTTGGTGAGTACATTAGGGATCCACCTGTCATATGCAGGCACCTAAATCTGGCCTTCAGGAGCCCAAAGGTTCGCTCAATCACCCTCCTAGTACGCCCATGGGCCTCATTGTACCGTTCCTCTGCCCTGGTCCTGGGATTCCTCACTGGGGTCAATAGCCACGGCAGGTTGGGGTAACCAGAGTCACCTATTAGCCACACACGCTGTCTCTGTAGCTGTTCCATCACATAGGGAATGCTGCTATTTCGCATCACATACGCGTCATGCACTGACCCAGGGAACTTGGCATTCACATGGGAGATGTACTGGTCAGCCAAACAGACCACCTGGATATTCATTGAATGGTAATTCTTCCTGTTCCTGTACACCTGTTCATCGTCATTTGGGGGGACTAAAGCCACATGGGTTCCATCAATTGCACCAATGATGTTGGGGATGTGTCCAAGGGCATAGAAATCAGCTTTCACTGTAGGCAAATCACCCTCCTCTGGGAAAATGATGTAGCTCCGCATGAGTTTCATCAGGGCAGACAACACTCTGGATAAGATCTTGGAAAACATAGGCTGAGACATCCCAGATGACATGGCCACTGTTGTCTGGAATGAGCCAGTTGCAAAGAAATGGAGGACTGACAGAACCTGCACCAGAGGGGGAATTCCTGTGGGCTGGCGGATGGGGGACATCAGGGCTGGCTCCAGCTGGGCACACAGTTCATGGATGGAGGCACGGTCAAGTCGGTATCGTAGTATTATATGGCGTTCTTCCATTGTCGACAGGTCCACCAGCGGCCGGTACACGCGAGGATTCCTCCTTCCCATCGCTAGTCCCAGCGGACGGTGCCTAGGAAGGAGAATATGGAGTACAGAGTCAATCCACTCACAGGTACGTACAACACAGCTTGCACAGTACAGGTAAATGTATGGTTTGATATGTTTGTATGTGTGCCATTGCAAGGCCTAGGCCTGTGTGACGCATTAGAAATTAAGCCATGTGGGCCCTTGAAATGGCCGATGCCTGACCTGTGAAGTGGGACAATGGGATGTGAGGTCACTGCGCTGGCGGGGCGCACCGTGGCGGTAGGCGGTCGAAGACCGCTGTGCGAAGACGCATTGGTTAACATTGAAGCCTATGGGTTTCAGGAGCCAATGACGATGTGCGCCGGCGGTCGTGGGACGCACCGCCGCGGTACGCACCGCCGCGGGCGTGACCGCCATTTTCTATCAGCTCAATCATTCGAGACCTGATCATCCACAGGAGAGGACCTATACTGCAAGTGCTGCTGTGAACTCGGTCTGGAAGCGACAATGGCTGCTGCGACTGGGGAAAGGGCCCCCGCTTTCAGTTCAGAAGAGTTGGAGAAGCTCGTGGACGGGGTCCTCCCCCAGTATGCGCTACTCTACGGTCCTCCAGACCAACATGTGAGTACACTCAGTGCACATTGAATGGGTTATGCCTGTGTGGAGGGGGGGGGATGTAAGTTGGTGGGGTGTGGAGGGAATGGGGAGTGCAAGGCACGACAGATGAGAGAATGGGAACCATGACAAGGTTGGGGAGGGGGGGGCATGTACTCCAAACATGCAGATATGTGACGGTTTCTCTTTCCCACCCTGTACATGTCAAACAGGTGAGCGCCCACCAGAAGATCGATATTTGGCGTGCCATCGCCGAGGAAGTCCGGAACTTGGGGGTCCACAACAGACGGGGCACCCACTGCCGCAAGAGGTGGGAGGACATCCGCCGCGGAACGAGGAAGACCGCAGAAACACTGCTGGGGATGGCCTCCCGACCTAGGAGGGGTGCCAGTCGCACCATGACCCCCCTGATGTCCCGGATCCTGGCGGTGGCCTACCCTAATTTGGATGGGCGCTTGAGGACAGCACAGCAGACGCAAGGGGGTGAGTATCCGCACATTCTCCCATCTGTATGCGCATTGGAGGCGTCTGGGGGGGGGAGGAGGGCTGTGGGTGACATTAGGCCCGGGGCTCTCTGTAGTGTAGTCCGCTCCCTTAGGCATGGCCCTGTGCCCCCGCCCCCCACCTCTGTAGGGTGCCAAGTGCAGCTACCCATGCTCCAGCATCACCCATGTGCGCGTGTGTTGTCCCTATACCTGTTTGCCTAGTCAGAGGTACTGAGTAGTGTACCCCAAGTTCGCGACTTAGTGCACGAGGCACCTGTGTCTGTCCTCTCCGCAAAGGGTATTGCTAAGGCATGCACTCAACTTTGTTTAATTTCTCCCCCCACCCTAAATCTTTGTCTTCTTGTGTTTTAGCATCATCCGGCGGAGGAGATTTGGCGTCGGAGCAGGAGGGAGCTGCAGGTCACCAGGCCCCGGTGGGCACTGACACAGACACCGAGGGCACCAGTGATCCGGAGGGCGAGGGGAGCACTACAACGGGGGCCGGTGGAGACACCAGCGACACGGACACGTCCTCGTTTGGGAGCTCCCTGGCGGGGGCGGCACCATCTGTGCCCCCCGCAACAACAGGTACAGCCGCCACCCAGCGCACCAGCACCGCCCTCCCAGCAGCCCCTCAGTCTTCGCTCCGTGGCCGCTCGGCCAGGAAGGCGCGCGTCTCCTTCGCCCCAGGCACCTCAGCCCCTGCCTCTGTTACCCCTGCTGCCCTCAGTGCGGAGCTCATTGACCTGGTGAGGACGCTCATTGTTGGGCAGACTACCCTTCTGAATGCCATCCAGGGGGTGGAAAGGGAGGTGCATCGGAGCAATGCCTACCTGGAGGGCATTCATTCGGGTCAGGCTGCCCATCAACGAGCGTTCACTGCTCTGGCCTCAGCACTGACGGCAGCCATTGTCCCTGTCTCCAGTCTCCCTCTTCTATCTGCCTCCACCCTTTCTCTGTCTCCTGTACCTCAACCTATCCCATCCACACCATCAGACCAGCCTGCACACACCTCAACACCCAAGGCCAGCTCATCCAAACATAAGCACCACAGAAAACACAAGCATTCACCCAAGCAACACACAGATGCAGACATATCAACAGTCACTACCACCTCTGTGTCCCCGTCCTCCTCGTCTCCCTCCTCCCTCCCTGTGACGTCTACACTCACACCTGCATGCACCCCAACATCAGCCAGTTCTTCCACCAACAGCAAACCCTCCACTACAGTCCGCACACCTGCAGTCACCACCCCCACTGGCATTTACACGTCCCCTGTGTCCTCTCCCACTGTGTCTGTCACCCCCTCTTCCAAGACACATAAACGCAGGCAGACACCCAAACAACAGCCAACCACCTCACCACAGCCTACGTCCCAGTCACCTGCATCCAAGGACAGCACACCTGGCTCTCATACAACCACATCCTCTTCCTCCACTTCTCTCACCACTACTCCTACCCCTTACCTTGGTCCCAAGAAAAATTACCTCTCCAGTTTTGACCTCTTTCCCTCCCCCGACCCACCCCCTCCAACTGGGAAAAGTCCCAAGGGCACCTCAGCCACCACCAGCCCAACTACTACAGTGCAAGTGGTGCATGGCATGTGGAGGCCACCCTTTGGCGGCAGTAACACTTCGGTGAGCAGCAAGGGGACAGCCAGCCCCCCCCCCAGGCAAGAGGACCCGGAAATTGAAGGGCCGCCGTGAGCGGACAGAGATGGCTGCCCCCAAGGAGGTGACTCCGGCCACTTCACCGGCCACAGCAGCCAGGGGAGGCAAGGGCCCGAGAGCCCCATCTAAGGAGCGGAAGGACAGCAGGGCGGAGAGGACAACCACCAGGTGCGCGGAGCAGGAGGGCCCCACAAGCCCCATCCCGGCTGCAAGGGACGACACCAAAGGGCCCAGGACTCACTCCCCGAAGGGGCCTGACACAGCACGGTCGGAGGGCGACTGAGCAGGGTGTCCAGGCCAGGTATGACTCCCTTGACATACTGCAAGAGCACCGCTGAAGAGGGCCCCGCCGTGAAGACCGGTACCGCTGAAGAGGGCCCCGCCGTGAAGACAGGCACCGCTGAAGAGGGCCCCGCCGTGAAGACAGGCACCGCTGAAGAGGGCCCCGCCGTGAAGACAGGCACCGCTGAAGAGGGCCCCGCCGTGAAGACCGGTACCGCTGAAGAGGGCCCGCCGTGAAGACAGGCACCGCTGAAGAGGGCCCCGCCGTGAAGACAGGCACCGCTGAAGAGGGCCCCGGCGTGAAGACAGGCACCGCTGAAGAGGGCCCCGCCGTGCAGAAGAGCACCGCTGAAGAGGGCCCCGCCGTGAAGACAGGCACTGCTGAAGAGGGCCCCGCCGTGCAGAAGAGCACCGCTGAAGAGGGCCCCGCCGTGCAGAAGAGCACCGCTGAAGAGGGCCCCGCCGTGCAGAAGAGCACCGCTGAAGAGGGCCCCGCCGTGAAGACAGGCACCGCTGAAGAGGGCCCCGCCGTGCAGAAGAGCACCACTGAAGAGGGCCCCGCCGTGCAGAAGAGCACCGCTGAAGAGGGCCCCGCCGTGCAGAAGAGCACCGCTGAAGAGGGCCCCGCCGTGCAGAAGAGCACCGCTGAAGAGGGCCCCGCCGTGAAGACAGGCACCGCGGAAGAGGGCCCCGCCGTGCAGAAGAGCACCGCTGAAGAGGGCCCCGCCGTGCAGAAGAGCACCGCTGAAGAGGGCCCCGGCGTGAAGACAGGCACCGCTGAAGAGGGCCCCGCCGTGAAGACAGGCACCGCTGAAGAGGGCCCCGCCGTGCAGAAGAGCACCGCTGAAGAGGGCCCGCCGTGCAGAAGAGCACCGCTGAAGAGGGCCCCGCCGTGCAGAAGAGCACCGCTGAAGAGGGCCCCGCCGTGAAGACAGGCACCGCTGAAGAGGGCCCCGCCGTGCAGAAGAGCACCACTGAAGAGGGCCCCGCCGTGCAGAAGAGCACCGCTGAAGAGGGCCCCGCCGTGCAGAAGAGCACCGCTGAAGAGGGCCCCGCCGTGCAGAAGAGCACCGCTGAAGAGGGCCCCGCCGTGAAGACAGGCACCGCGGAAGAGGGCCCCGCCGTGCAGAAGAGCACCGCTGAAGAGGGCCCCGCCGTGCAGAAGAGCACCGCTGAAGAGGGCCCCGCCGTGAAGACAGGCACCGCTGAAGAGGGCCCCGCCGTGAAGACAGGCACCGCTGAAGAGGGCCCCGCTGTGCAGAAGAGCACCGCTGAAGAGGGCCCGCCGTGCAGAAGAGCACCGCTGAAGAGGGCCCCGCCGTGCAGAAGAGCACCGCTGAAGAGGGCCCCGCCGTGAAGACAGGCACCGCTGAAGAGGGCCCCGCCGTGCAGAAGAGCACCACTGAAGAGGGCCCCGCCGTGCAGAAGAGCACCGCTGAAGAGGGCCCCGCCGTGCAGAAGAGCACCGCTGAAGAGGGCCCCGCCGTGCAGAAGAGCACCGCTGAAGAGGGCCCCGCCGTGAAGACAGGCACCGCTGAAGAGGGCCCGCCGTGCAGAAGAGCACCGCTGAAGAGGGCCCCGCCGTGCAGAAGAGCACCGCTGAAGAGGGCCCCGCCGTGAAGACAGGCACCGCTGAAGAGGGCCCCGCCGTCTCAAGCACCGCTCCGCTGGGCCCTTCCTGTCAAGCACCGCTCCGCTGGGCCCCGCCGTCTCAAGCACCGCTCCGCTGGGCCCTTCCTGTCAAGCACCGCTCCGCTGGGCCCCGCCGTCTCAAGCACCGCTCCGCTGGGCCCTTCCTGTCAAGCACCGCTCCGCTGGGCCCCGCCGTCTCAAGCACCGCTCCGCTGGACATCGCCATGTCATGCACCGCTGCGCTGGGTCCCGCCGTCTCAGGCACTGTTTATGGTTCACTGTGCCCACCATGCCTCCTCCTTGACCAGTGGACTCTATAATCCACCTGAGAGACTGTGGCTTTGCACTCCCCAGGATGGTCCAGTGGGCAACCCACCCACTGTAGAGACATTGAGAGACTGTGGCTTTGCACTCCCCAGGATGGTCCAGTGGGCAACCCACCCACTGCAGAGACTTGAGAGACTGTGGCTTTGCACTCCCCAGGATGGTACAGTGGGCAACCCACCCACTGCAGAGACTTGAGAGACTGTGGCTTTGCACTCCCCAGGATGGTACAGTGGGCATGGTGGCTCCTCGTGGATCTGGCGTCGTGGACTCATGTGGCTGTGGTGGCCACCCCTTCCCTTCCCCCTGAGGTGCCTGTAGTTTTGACATCGGATGCCCCTGCAGTGTTCTCTCCAAAGGACTCAGGTCTCGTGTGTGGCTTTGCCCTTGTTTCGCAGAACCTTGGCCCACGGACATGTTAGATTCGTAGGATGTGCAGGACTTGTTACTTCAGTGATACACTGATGTGTATATATTTTTGGTTTTTGTAAATATTTTTCACGGTTGCTCAATTATTTCCAGGTGCTTTTTTTAAACATGAAAATTTATTCCAAATTTGGTTGTGCCATTGTATTTTTTAAGGGTGTTTGTGTGGTGTCACTGTGACTTCCTGCTCTGCATTGGTGTGTACATATTGGGGGGGTGGGGGGGTCGCATATGTATATGCCCGTAACCTTTCTTCCTCCCCCCTCCCGTGTGTCGTAGGTGCAGTACTCACCATTGACGTCTGCGCCGGAGTTCGTACTCGTGGTAGATGAGCATGTAGACGAGAGCAGGTATGATGTTCAATTCGGGTTCCATGCTGTCCGGATTCCGCGTGGAGTGTCTCGAGGTGAGCGTTTTCCATTGGAAATGTCTGTTTCCGCCGTGTTTTTATCGGCGGTGCTCCCGCCCCGGAAAAGGTGGCGGATTGGTGGGTCGTGATAGGGTGGGCGGTACATTGTCTGCCGCCTGGCTGTTGGCGGTGACCGCCGCGCTGTTTGTTTGTTCCGCCGTGGCGGTCGGAGTGTTAATGCGGCGGGCTGTGTTGGCGGTTCCCGCCAGGGTCAGAATTGCCTTTTTTTTACCGCCGGCCTGTTGGCGGGTTGGCCGCCACTTTATCACCGACCGCCAGGGTTAGAATCACCCCCCAAGTCTTCTACAGGTCCTGGATACTCCCAGATAAGGGCGACCCCTTCTAGTAGCCACGGTGCCGCTTGACAGGCCACGCCAAAGCAGACCGTACCCTCCAGAAGGAATCCCAGAGGGAAAAAACCCCAACACTGGGGAAAAAACCTCAAACAGGAACTCCTGAAGGAAAACAAGAAAAAACAGGACTTTTCAACAGGAAACAAAAATAGGCAATATCCAGGGTAAAAGGCAGGAAAAAAGGAACAGGCAAAAATATCCCAAGGCAAAAGCAGGAACAAAGAACAGGCAAAAATCTCCCAAGGCAAAAGCAGGAACAAAGAACAGGCAAAAATCTCCCAAGGCAAAAAAGCAGGAACAAAGAACAGGAGCGAACAGCACAACCAGAAGGAAGTGTTTGCAACGCAAGGAGGAACAAGACTGACTGACTTATATACTGAGAAAAGGGAAGTGACATCACAGGAAAAGGAAGTAACACCATCTTGGATTGGGAAAAAGCCCATAGACCAGTAAAGGAAAAAGAAAGTAGCATAAAAGAAAAACAGAGCATGCTGGGACAAAAACACGAAGAAGACAAGATGGACACAACATGGATAGAGACAGGCAAAAGGACCAACAAAAACCCACCACCAACAACAAAAGAAGAAAAAAGGGCTACAAGTAAGTGTAGCGCGACCGGGAGCAAAATATATGCTTCCCAGAAACATAGTAAAAAAACGCGGGGAACGGCGCTCCGAATATCGGTAGCGCGTTCCATCCGCGAGGACAGAAAGAGACGCCGCGTCAGAGCGCGGCGTTACAGGAGGATTAGGTAGGCAGGGGTACACCTCTGCGGTCATAAGGTTGATTGATGCTTCTGTGTCGACGAGAGCTGAGACAGGGTGTCCGTGCACAAGTTTCCGGTGGCTGGTACCGCTAGAGTTTACTGTTTGTACCACGTGAACCACCTCCTGTTCATTGTCCATGTCGCTGTCTGAAGATGTAGAAGAAACAGCAGTAACCGTCCTGACTGGTTTCTTAGAGCTGGTTGGCCCTGTACTGTTAGTCAAACCATTATTTTTATAACAGCTAGGGGTGGGTTAACAATTCCCCCCTTTAATTAACTACAAGATGGGGTCACCCATTCCCAGAAGCAAAACACTACAGGCCCATGTATCTGAGAACTTTGGTGTCTAGATACATTCCAAAACGCTCACTCTGCTCTTGTCATCAGGATCTGGAAGTGGTCCACAGAGTTAAGAAAACCCACAAAGGTGGCTGGGCATTGGCGTATATGGCGCGTAACCTTTTTTAAGTAGCGATGCGTTTTACAAATCAGCAATACATATACCTTTTGTAAAGGGTATACACAGACCACCAGGCCAGTATTCCCAGACTATCGGAAATACAATGGCAGGTTTAGCACACAATATGTACTCAATGATTAAAGCCAGACTCTCTGAATTCAATCTGTTCTAGCTCAGGTCCTACTCTCCAAATTGCTTGTGCTAGTGAAGTTGTGAACATTTTCTAACCTTCAAGAGGAGTTCTGTAGTATAATTATTTCTATTTAGGCTTTAGCATTAACAGCATTAAAAGACAGAATCCACCCTCCTCTCGGCTGTCCATGTGGGAATGGAATGCCTGCAAGGGTTGGTTGACCTGGGTACCAGGTGCTTAGAGGGTAAATGGACAAAGCCTTTAGCAGGTGTTTTATGGGTATGTGGGCCTTTTCTACTGAGGGACTGGACTTCCGAGACCTCCGGCACCTGAACCATCTTCCTCATGTTCTACACGTTCTGGTCCAACCTTTCGACCACACACAAACTCACTCTCATCATGTGCAAAGTAGTAGAAGAACTTGACGGTCCCTTTTTTGACCCTTTGTTCCAGCATCACACACACCCAATCATTCACTTTGAAGCGATCATAGCCTTGCAGCACACTTTTGTTCATATCCATCCTCGGCTTCTCATACTCCTCCTCCTAACTTCCATGCACAAACATTCATCTATGCTTCTGCTCTGAGCAAGTCTCTTCCCTGCATTAAGTTATATAGTATTTGACCTATATGCACATCAGGAGTGGTGCGGGATGCCCACATTAACTTCCTAGCAGTCAACTCCCAAAGTTCTCCTGCTCACAATGTCTCATGCACACCTTCATTCAGTTTCAACCTGTTACTTTGGGGGAATAAATGGAAGTTCTAGAATGCCAGATCCCCAACCAGTGCAATAAGTTCTTCATCTTCTTGGACACCAATTGCAATTCATTATCACTGCTTCCTTAATAAAAAATGTCTCTAGGAACTCTACAGCAACTTAAGTTTCCACATGTGATACAAACTTAATCCTGGGCCAATGTGAAAAATAATCTAGAGCTACCAAGGCACAATGTGTGCCATTTTTCAAAGTGTGAAAAGGACCTGAAAAGCACAGGGTTATTTTCATTCACAGATGTTCTGGTTTCTCCACTTTTTGCTTGGAGCACAATTTGATCATCTCAGACCTATCGCTCCATGAACATTGAAAACATTATGAAAACTTAAATACTGTTTGTATCATGCATTTATATCATCAAAAATATACCAATGTATTAGGGTCAAATATGGAGGCCATCACGCAGTAGCTTTAAATACACTTCCTAATCTTCATGGTTCAAATAGGGCCGAAGCCACATAGCTCAAGGTTGTACATTTGCATCTTTCCAAGAAGCACAACCTCATTTTTAACCTGGCAAGTGAAAACAGGATTTTAGGAGAATAATGAACCTAATATTGTGTTTATGAATTATATCTTTCCCTCAAGGACATTTTGTGCTTCCTTGGAGAAAAGACCGTTCCACCTTCTCAGTAGATACTTGTTGATTAAAGTAACAAGTTTCTGTCACATGGTTAGCTTCATTGATTTGTATAGAAAAAAAGTGTATAAAAGTGGTCTAAAATGTAGTTATGTTAGCTTTTATGATCCTATTGATATTTTCTAATGAGAGCCCCAGTTTAGGAAGATGCCACTGTTGGCATGGTTACCCCCTAACTTTTTGCCTTTTGCTGATGCTAAGTTCTGATTAAAGGTGTGCTGGGACCCTGCTAACCAGGCACCAGCACCAGTGTTCTTTCCCTAAACTGTACCTTTGTCTCCACAATTGGCACAGCCCTGGCACACAGATAAGTCCCTTGTAAGTGGTACCCCTGGTACCAAGGGCCCTGTGGCCAGGGAAGGTCTCTAAGGGCTGCAACATGTGTTATGCCACCCTGGGGATCCCTCACTCAGCACATGCACACTGCCTCACAGCTTGTGTGTGCTGGTGGGGAGAAAATGACTAAGTCGATATGGCACTCCCCTCAGAGTGCCATGCCCACAACCTACTGCCTGTGGCATAGGCAAGTCGCCCCTCTAGCAGGCCTTACAGCCCTAAGGCAGGGTGCACTATACCACAGGTGAGGGCATAGCTGCATGAGCAATATGCCCCTACAGTGTCTAAGTAAATTCTTAGACATTGTAAGTGCAGGGTAGGCATAAAGAGTATATGGTCTGGGAGTTTGTCAAACACAAACTCCACAGTTCCATAATGGCTACACTGAATACTGGAAAGTTTGGTATCAAACTTCTCAGTACAATAAAACCACACTGATGCCAGTGTGGGATTTATTGAAAAATGCACACAGAGGGCATCTTAGAGATGCCCCCTGTATACCAGTCTAATTCCTAGTGTTAGGCTTACCAGTTCCTGCCGGCCTGCCACATCCAGACGGGTTTCTGGCCACATGGGGTGAGTGCCTTTGTCACTCTGTGGCCAGGAACAAAGCCTGTACTGGGTGGAGGTGCTTCTCACCTCCCCCTGCAGGAACTGTAACACCTGGCAGTGAGCCTCAAAGGCTCAAGCCTGGTGTTACAGCGCTCCAGGGCACTCCAGCTAGTGGAGATGCCCGCCCCTCCGGACACAGCCCCCCCTTTTGGCGGCAAGTCCGGAGGAGATAATGAGAAAAACAAGGAGGGGCCACCCTCCAATCAGGACAGCTCCTAAGGTGTCCTGAGCTGAGGTGACCCCTGCCTTAGAAAATCCTCCATCTTGTTTTGGAGGATTCCCCCCAATAGGATTAGGGATGTGCCCCCCTCCCCACAGGGGGGGGGGGGCACAAAGAGGGTGTAGCCACCCTCCAGGACAGTAGCCATTGGCTACTGCCCCAGACCTAAACACACCCCTATATTGAGTACTTATGGACGACCCTGAACCCCGGAAATCAGATTCCTGCAACCTGAAGAAAGAAGAAGGGCTGCTGACCTGAAAGCCCTGCAGAGACAACGGAGACGACAACTGACTTGGCCCCAGACCTACCGGCCTGTCTCCATACTCGAAGAACCTGCCCAGCGACGCATCCAGCGGGACCAGCAACCTCAGAGGACTGACCTGCATCTAAAGGACCAAGAACCTCCCATGAACAGCGGCTGTGTCCAAAACTGCAACAAAGAAACCATCTTTAAAGAAGACTCCAGCCTCACTCCTGAAGCGTGAGTCTTCTCACTCTGCACCCGACGCCCCTGGCTCGTGTCCAGAAGAACCAACACCGCAGAGAGGACCCCCAGGCAACTCCAACGACGAGGACACCCTGAGTCGACCTCCCTGCACCCCCACAGTGCCGCCTGCAGAGAGGATCCAGAGGCTCCCCCTGACCGCGACTGCCCGGTAACAAAGGAACCCGACGCCTGGAAGAAGCACTACACCCGCAGCCCCTAGGTCCGATTGGAACCAACTACCAGTGCAGGAGTGACCAGCAGGTGGCCCTCATCCTAGCACAGTCGGTGGCTGGCCCGAGAAGCCCCCCCTGTGCCCTGCCTGCCTCGCCAGAGTGACCCCCAGGTCTCTCCATTGATTCCTATCTAAAACCCGACACCTACTTCACTCACTGCACCTGGCTGCACTTGTGCCGCTGAGGGTGTACTGTGTGTGCCTGTTTGGAACCCCCCTGGTCTGCTCCCCAAGGACGCAGGTGCTTACCTGCTAGCAGACTGGAACCGGAGCACCCCTGTTCTCCATAGGAACCTATGTAGTTTGGGCTCTACTTTGACCTCTGCACCTGACCGGCCCTGTGTTGCTGGTGCTGGGTGTTTGGGGTTGCCTTGAACCCTCAACGGTGGGCTACCTATGCCCTGGCGACTAAACTTGAAAGTGCTTTACATACCTGAAGAACTGACAATTACTTACCTCCCCAAGGAACTGTTGATTTTTGCAGTGTCCACTTTTAAAATAGCTTATTGCCATTTTTGCCAAAACTGTGTACATTACTGTTTTAATTCAAAGTTCCATACCTACCTGTGTGAAGTACCTCACAATTTATGTACTTACCTAAATTCTGAATCTTGTGGTTCTAAAATAAATTAAGAAAATAATATTTGTATATATTAAAAACCTCTTGGCCTGGAGTTAAGTCTTTGAGTGTGTGTTCTCATTTATTGCCTGTGTGTGCAACAAATGCTTAACACTACCCTCTGATAAGCCTACTGCTTGACCACACTACCACAAATAGAGCATTAGTATTATCTATTATTGCCACTATCAACCTCTACGGGGAACCCTTGGACTCTGTGCGCACTATCTTTCACTTTGGGATAGTATATACAGAGCCAACTTCCTACACCTAGTCAGTTGAAAATACAATTGTCTTTGAGTCTTTCCTTGTGCTGCCTGCTATTTTTCATTAACCACTAGTTGGACTTTAGGCTGCTCAGCATTTTGTGTTTTATTTTGAACAGATAGCACATGTGGCGTTGAGAGAAACCTCAACAGAAAAAGAGCAGTGGAGTGCTGGACGGAGCTCCACAGAACAACCACAGACACCAGAGGTAAGGGAGAAGATTCACTAGGGGACCTGGGGCGGAGAACAGCCCAACGCTGGACCTGGTGAATTGGATAAAAGTATTTAGGCAAAGTCTAACTGTGCTTTATTGCTTGCTTGTATGGTTTGTATTGTTTTGTTACTCATGTATTGTCAAGAGGATGCGCCTAAATGTCATCTGGCAAGGGGACAACAAGATAAAAAAAAGGAAAATGGTTGGGTAGGTAGGGCTTAGAGAGCCCAGAGAATAGAAAATTAGTCTGAACCCATGGCATAGAGCGAAATAGTGTGGTAACAAGGAAAATAGGCAAGTGTGCTAGGACCCAGAACACAGACCCTTGAATAATTGATGTGTGAAAGAAAGTGACCCTCAGATCTAACTGTCCCAATCCCTTCAGAAGCTTCTCTGAGTGTTGACTAAAGGTTTGTCGAATGCCAGGAGATCTTTGGGTGTGAATGCACAATACCTTTCCTTCCATACAGCCACAAAATTTCCCTGCATAGAAATTTGGCTTTTTCTTACTTTAACTCATCAAGTGCCTTCTACCTCTCTCTCTGAATACATGTCTAGGTGGGTCACAACTGGGCTTTGTGCATTCCCTTTAGACAGCCACACAAAAAAGGGAGCTTAGGTGTGCCGTACGGGCCATCCACATACTGATGGACCATTAACATCTTGATGGGACATCCTGGGCAGAATGGGAGGAAGGAGCTGACACTTGCACCTGAATATGGCTGTGCCTGTCCCCACACAGAGACATATCCACTTGTAGTGTGTCTGGAGCCAGGGAAGGATAGGGAGGGCCTGTATGCAGTTGAAAGGCCCTCTTTGAAGTCACCCCACTTCAAAGGCACCACTGGTTATAAGAACTCTACTTCTGATCCTACCAAATCATTACACTTGTGGACCTGTGGATACTCTGCCAGGAGGAAGGACTGCTGTGCTGCTATAAGGGCTGCTACTACTCTGCCAACTGTGAGTCCCACCCTGCCAAGTGGTGCCAATTTAGTCCTGGGCCCATGAAAGTGGATTCTGCAGATGTCTTCTACAGAAATCCGCACAAAGTCATCACTGCACCGATTAGAACAGCTGCATCTCTCCTCAACACCGATGCTTCACCACTCCAGCTGAGGACGTGGATATCGCAGCACTCACTGCATAGCTCGGAATCAACCAGTGCTTAATTTGTGCTTGTTGTTTCTGGTGCTGAGCACCAGCACTTATTTTGGAGGGCTGGGGCTTAATCTTCTTCCTCAAGCATTTTCTGCGAGCAAAAGACACATATAGGAAAGACGGAAGAAGGAAAAACAAAAAAGCGCCATAAAGGGAAAAAGTAGAAAGCTGCAGGATGAGCTGGAGGGGCAGGGGGTAACCGTAAATGGATTAAAGAGGCATGAGATGGCTTTAGGATTACGCTGCCTCAGTATTCACTGCTGGCAGGTTTAATTACAGCAGCCGCATGTTTAAGAGGAGGGCTTTGGGCACCGGCACCTTTTTATTGACAAATTAAGCACTGGAATCAACACATCATCCATGGCCCCTACGCATTGCCTTCGCATTGCCAGTTGCGAGGCATGCCGATGCCACTTTGCCTCAACTGTGAAGGGTTCAATGCTGCACCTCGAGGACGTCGCACCCACGACTGCACGGCTCGACGATGACACATTCCGGACAACGCAGATCGAACCAGACACGTCGCCTTTGCATCGTCTCCCCCCTCTCTGCATCGGATCTTCAACGTCGACGCAACTGTCCACACAAGGTACCGTTACAGCAGTACAAGGCTGGTTCCTGCAGCTGCTCTGCACTCCATGGGGGGTCGGCCTGAACTTTTGGATTTACTCAGATGTAGCATGACCAGAACGCCCTAGTAGGTGCTTTATGTTTATAAACACTATGCTTGCAGATATGTTTACAAAAATAATATCTCAACTTACTACTGATTGTATTGACATTTTGGTCTTGTTTTGTTAATTAAATTAAGATCTAATTTTCTAACCCGGTGTGGATTATTTTTGTGTGGTGTTTTTACTATTTTACTGTCTTAAGTGTTGCACAAATAGTTAACACATTGCCTCTTAAGCTAAGCCTACCTGCTCTGTGCCAATCTACCAGAGAATGAGCACAGGTTAATTTAGGGTGTGTATCTGTCTTACCCTGAATAGGACTGTGGTCCCTACTTGGACAGGGTGCATGCCAACTAGAGACCCAATTTCTAACACCCATATGATTTCTTTCTGGTGGCAATGCCCATGCCATCCTTTTTTCTCTTCTTCTCACTCTTTTCTTTACCCTGCTTCCCCCATACATATTCTCCTATTATATATTCCTATTTGACCCTTTTTCTTTACTTAACAGTGGTTAACTCATACACCCCCTTTATATAATCTTCTCTCCTAACCAATATATATATATATATATATATATATACGTATGTATATATATATATAAATATATATATATATATAAAACTCGCGCTCCCGCCATGCACAGTTTTTTTATGAATAATTTTACAACAAATGTTACAGTGATAATATCAATGATGTTATCAAAGATGTCATGATTGTTGTAATATCTGGGGTAATTAGCAGTGCATGGCAAGGGTGTGAGTTATAGTAACCTTAAGGCACAAGTTATAGTGACTTGAAATAACTATAACTGGTGAATTTCTAAGGTTTTTTACGAATGAATTTAGAACCTAACTATAATGTCCCTAAAACCTTTGTTTTTTTAAGTGAATTTCAATGGTTTTTAAATTCTATTTTCCTAACTATAACCTCCCTGTAACCTTTGTTTTTTTCAGTGAATTTCTATGGTTGTTTTAACGTAAAGTAATTTTAATGACTATACGTTAATCCAAGCACCGCTGCTCCCAGCCTTTGGCCGTGCACAATGGAGTTTGACTGCAGGGACTGGCCTGCGACCAAACCCTGCGGCCAACCCCTATAACCACCCAACCCTGCACCGTGCATGGCCTGAGAGAGACAGAGAGAGAGACAGAGAGAGAGAGACAGAGAGAGAGACAGAGAGAGAGAGAGTGCGATTTAGAGAAAGATTTGACAGACAGAAATTGAGAGAGAGTTGAGAGAGAAAGACACAGAGTTTTTTTTAGGCTTTGATGAATGATTTACTTAGAATGAGATATTTCTTGACAAATTAAAAAGAAAAATGTTTTAGTCAATTAAAAAGAGTGAGATCATCTTTCACGATGTAACTTAAATATTCATAGTAGAACAGAAACAAAAGCAGGAAATGACTACAGACGCACCAAGACTGGAACCCTTAACCCTCAGTGTGCATGTCTTAGACCTTAATCACTAGGCCAGAGGTGACTCCTTACTGTGGAGTGTCCAGACGTAGCTATGATATTCAACCCATAGATTTTGTGGGGAAAAAGACTTCAATGTTCCGTCACTAGGAATGTTTAACAGTCAAAACACTAGAAAATAAACAGATACACTATCATGAGATACTAGGATTTGAACCTTCTACCTACTGACAGAAGTGACTCTGTGGTCTGCTGTCCATCAAAATGTAACTATAATGTTTGCTACTTTGAAGCTTTGAAGTCATTGTATGAAGTGACAATTGCAATAGCAATCCGATGGGATGGAAGAGAGAGAGAGAGAGAGACAGAATAATAGGGCAGCAGGGGGACCCTGAAGGCCCTAGCAGTCCTAGCCAGCTCCCAGCGGCCTGTGGTAGCCGGCATTGCTCTCTCAAGCAGAGAGCTGTTTTAAAAAGCAAATTCCTGCTTGTGGGAGGTATGTTTTAATCTGTTTCCCTGCACATGGAGTGTTTGCTTTGACTTAGCGGGAGCTGTCAAAGCTCCTGCCAAGTGAGAGCAAACAGCTATGTCCCGGGTTGGGCACCCCAGAACATAGCAGGTGCCGGCCCTGGGGGGTGGTGGTCCCCAGGGTCATCATTGGCTCCTCGAGGGGGCTGCGTGAGCCCCCTACAATGTGTCATATGGAAAAGTGTCATATAGTGGAATAAAGTGTTGTACATTGGCGTGTACGGGCATAGAGTGTAGAGGTGGACAGTGGCGGGTACAGGAATAAGGTGGAGTAGCGTGTCATAGAGTGCCATGAGGTTTAGTAGATTTCCATAGAGTTCAATTATATACAGTGGAGGGGAGTGTCTTACAATGGAGCGGCGTAGAGTGAAGCAGTATACACTGTAGTGGTGTAGAGTGGATTACCATAAAGTAGAGTAGCATGCAGTGGAATAGCGTACAGTGGAATACTGTACAGTGGAGTGTAGAAGAGTGGAGTGGCGCACGTGGAATAGCATAGAGCGGAGTGATATACAGTGGAACAGAGCAGAGAGGAGTAGGGTACAGTGAATTAGCATAGAGTGGGGTAGCACAGAATGAAGTGGAGTAGCGTAGAGTCATGGAAACTTATAAATTGGAATGGTGTCTCAAAAAGTAGAGTGGAGTGCTGTGTCATGCAGTGTTGGAAACTGTTGTAGAGTGGAGTAGAGTGTTGTACAGTAGAGTATACGGGCATAGAGTTGAATGCAAATTTGGACAGTTGAGTGACAGAGTAGAGTGGGATAGAGTGTAGAAGAGTTTTGTAGAGGAGAGTACACTGGAGTGGTGTAGCGTGGAGTGGAGTAGCATAAATTGGAATAGCATAGATTGGAGTAACATACAGTGAAGTGGCGTAGAGTGTAATAGCATATAGTGTAGTAGCGTACAGTGGAGTGGAATAGAATGAAATAGCATATAGTGAAGTGGCAAAGGGTGGTGTCCAATGGGCTTGTGTAGAATGGGGTGGCATAGAGTGGAGTGGTGTAGAGTAGCGTACAGTGGAGTGGCATACAGTGGAATAGCGTAGAGTGAAGTGATGTACAGTAGAGTGGCGTAGACTAGATTACGTGTAGTGGAGTAGTGCACAGTGCAGTGGCATACAGTAAAGTGGTGTAGACCGGAGTGGCATACACTGAAATGGGGTAGAGTGTAATAGCATACAGTGGAGTGGCGTACAATGGAGTGGTGTCCAATGGAATAGCGTAGAATGGAGTGGGATAGAGTGGAGTGGCATACACTGGAGTTGCATAGAGTAAGTAGCATACAGTGGATTATCATACAGTGGAATAGCAGAGAGGAGTGGCATACAGTGGAGTTATGTAGAGTGGAATAGCATATACTGGAGTAGCATATAGCGGAGTGGCAGATAGTGAAGTGGCGTACACTGAAGAGGCCTAACGTGGAGTTGCATACAGTGTAATAGCGTAGAGCGGGCTAGCATAGAGTGGAGTTGTTGTGTACACTGTAATAGTGTGGAGTGGAGGGGCATAGAGTGGAGTGCTGTACAGCGGAGTGGCGTACAGTGTAATAGTGTATAGTGGAGTAGCATACAGTGGAATGGTGTATAATGGACAGGGGTGGGCGGAACTTGCAGAGTTTTCCCCCTTGGAATTCTGCAGAGTTACATAAAAACTCCGTGAGATTACGCCCACCCACTTAAGAATGTTGGTAGCTGCTTGAAAAGCAGGTGGTGTGCTTGAATTTCAGCCTGACCTTTCACAGTGCATTCTCTCTCGCCTGTTTGAACTTTGTTCCCACTTGCCACCCTGGAGTATGGCAATGAGCCTCGGCCAGCCAATGTCAATGGTCTGAGGGCCAAGAGTGAGGCAGTGTCCCTGCACCCACAGGGAGCATTAGGTGCTGTGGCATGCAGTGCGGTGATTCCGTGCCGCGTTTCAGGGAGTGTTATCTTTTGTGCTGACAGAATGTTGAAATCCCTGAATTGCGGCCTAGGCTTTCTCTCATCCGTTCCAAAAATCTATATATTAGTAAAATGGTCTCTAATTCAAGGTCTGCCCAAATAGATGTCTGAGATGCACTGCTGTGGTGCTAACAGGGCAGCAAACAGCGAGAAAGGAACATATTGCTTAGAGAAAATACAGATTATTATATAAGGGCCACATTTCACACTCCTCTGTAGTTTTTGCTGCAGAGATGGCGGGTGACTGTTAACAAGAGCTTTACTGCCGAAGTGCTTTACAGAATTGCAATAAACAGGTTGCAGGAATAAATGCCCTGCATTTGCTGCTCACTAACCTTGCATATGCACAGTGGAACACTCTAAAATAAACATCAGATGGAGCACTAGCAGAAAATCCATTCTCACTTCATATTTGGGGCCTCTGATGGTCAAGCTTTTAAGGCAGGAGCGGCCCCTCTGATAAGGTGGAGGAGCATCGCCCCACTGCTGTTAGGCAGAAAAATAAAATGATAATAAAATTATTTTATTATCATTTTATTTTTCTGCAGACTGTAGGGCTGGGCGGGGCCAGCATCCTTCATGTCACCAGGGAGGAGGATTGCTAGGTGCACTAAGTGTGCATGTCAGTTTGGCCGGCTGTCTGAGGCCGGCCAAACTGACATGCGGACTTAGAACTCTCCACCGAGCTGTATTTCACAGTGGGTGGAAACCAAGCCCAGGCTCCCACTCCCTCACTGAGTGGCGCTTCTGCCCGCTCAGGACAATCTCAGCGCTTCTCTCATGCTGTGTAACATCACAAAGAAATTAATAGGGGCCTGGTACTGCCTCAAATTAAATGCCCGTAGGCAGAATTAACACAGATACGATTATGTTAAAAAACTTTCTAAAAACATCTTAATGGGACTGAATATTTACTGAACTTTACAGGTGCCAATTCTTCCTGAACATGTAGCTCCTCGAGAAGTTTGAGTTATAACAATAGTGGGAAAAGTGTTACTCCTGAGTGAAGGAACAGACAGAGGTGAATCCAGAATGCCTCGGACAAGCCCTGCCATTCAGAGGCTTGGAACTAGGATGTTGGAACTGCAGTCAATGCGAGGAAGAAGATGGGAGGGATCGAACTATAACTTGCGCCCTCGCCATGCACTGCTAATTACCCCACAAATTATGGCACTCATGGCATCTTTGATAACATCATTGACAATATCAATGTGATATTTACAGGAACATTTTTGACGAAAAAACTGTGCATGGCGGGGGCCCGAATTATAGTTACCTTAGGGCACAAGTTATAGTTACTTGAGATAAATCTAATTATAACAGGTGAATTTCTATGGTTTTATCTGTTTTAAATTTGAACCTAACAATAACGTCCCTCTAACCTTTGTTTTTTTAAGTGAATTTCTATGTTTAAAAAAAAAAATATTTCCTAACTATGCCTTTCCTGTAACCTTTGGATTTTTCAGTATATATATATATATATATATATATATATATATATACATATATATATATATATATGAGCAAACAAACTGGTCCTGCTTACGGCGCGCTCTTTCATGCTGGTGCAGGTGTGAGGAATGGACCATTTCCTCTCATAAATCCGAGAACAAACAGTTGCAAGCAACTTCACCACCGCACTCCAGGAGGAAATTTTTTCTTTTTTTCCTTTTTAATTGCAGTCAAAAATAAATCACCATCCTTCACCACCAACGCGTTTCGACCTGCTGGTCTTGATCACAGTTAAAAAGGAAAAAAATAAAAAATGTACTCCTGGAGTGCGGTGGTGAAGTTGCTTGCAACTGTTTGTTCTTGGATATATATATATATCTGTATATATTACCTAGATGGCGGTTGGACCTAGTTTCTATAGAAAAAGCTATTTTTTACTTGCTTTTATCTTTGATGCCGGTTGAGGAATCTTCACAAAATGTTCCAAAAAATTTGACGCTCATGTGAGCTGCTGTCTGGGAAGTTTCGGGGTGGTCTGTCAGGCGGGGGCTGAGAAAAAGGGTGGTCCCAAAATGCTTTTTCCCATTTTTTTCCCATAGGGATCTTGAACAGCGATAGCACCCGAAGCATTGGATGGAATTACATCAAATTTGGCGGAAAGGTAGGTATTTGTCCAGAAAGCGATCTTTTTGTTATTTGGTGAAAATCAGTTCAGTAGTTTTTTAGTAATTAAAGAAAAAACAACTGTGCATGTATAGGGACGCAAAGGCTTCGTGACCCCCGATCTTGTGCTGAGATCTGATTGGCTGACAACACTTCAGCAAGGAAGTGTTGGCAGCTATGTTGGGACTCAGCATCAGCCAAGTCCCAGAAAAAAAGTAAATAAATAAGGGCATAGTCAACCTGACCCCTTAGCTGAGGTGCTGGGGCCCCGCGCTTGATTTGTAAACTGCCCCTGGGTGGGCCAGTGCCAATAAAATTTTGCATGGGGGACCACAGGTCCCCCCCGCAGCCACAGGGACCACCACCTCCCGGGGCTTTTATCAAAATGGATGTGGGGGGCCGCCCGGCTCTCCGCAGCCCCGGGGACTGCCACCTCCCTGGGGCGTTAAACAAAATAAGGTGGGGGGCCATCAGCCCCCCCTACATCCCATGGGATCACCACCTCCCTGGGGCTTTAAACTAATATGATGTGGGTGGGCCATGTGCCCACCGCTGTCCCTGAGACCACCACCTCCCCGGGGCTTTAAACTAATATAATGAAGGGGGCTGTGCATCCCCCCACCCCACAGCCCCAGGGACGACCATACCCCTGGGTTTTATGCTGATATGATGCGGGGAGCGCATGACCCCCCCCCCCCCCCCACAGCCCTGGGGACCACCACCTCCCGAGGGCTACAATAAAAGAGTAAAGGTGGTCCGTTGCGGATCCCTGAGCCCCAGGGACTGCCACCTCCCCTGGGCAATGCTTTATGGAGGGGGACCACACAGCCCCCCTCGTGGAGTCAATAATGGTCCGGCACCTGCTATGTCCCACCTCCAAGACACAAATGTTTGCTTTTGCTTGGTGGGAGCTGACATCTCCCACCAAGCAAAAGCTAACAAAGTCCGCTTTCTGACAGGAGGAGCTGTCAAACAGCTCCTGCTGGCAGAAAGCAGGGTTTTTATCTGTTTCCCTGCATGCAAATATTATGTGGGCAGGGAAACAGATGAAAATATTGCTCGCACAAGCGTGGAGCTGCTTTTTAAAGCATCTCCCCGCTTGTGGTAGCAATGCCGGCTCCTTCAGTATGCAGGGAGCTGGCTAGGATTGCGGGACCTGAGAGGCTCCCCTGACCTTCCTGTCACTCTCTTGCTCTCTTCTATCACATAATGGGATTGAAGAGAGCGAGAGTATCACAGAAAGGAGTCACCTATGACCTAAAGGTTAAAGTCACAGACTCTTGAATTGAAAGTTGAGGGCTCTAGTCCAGGCAGGTCCGTGGTCATTTTCCTTCTTTAATTTCTTTTAAATTTCAAAAGCTGAGGGTTAGAACTGATTGGTGATCTCACTCTATTAAATTGACAAATACATTTTTCTTTTCAATCTGTCCTCAAATATCTGATTCTAAGTATATCATTCATCAAAGCCTAAAACACTCTGGCCTGATTCACAAAGGTAAACTTGTACCAAAAGTCTAAGTTTATACCAAAAGTGTAAACTTAGACCAAAAGTCTAACTTTACTATGAGCCTTGTACTCACAATGTGCCCCACCACCTTTAAAAACACAAATAACGCCAAATACAGGAACTTAATAGAAAGACTATAGTCTAGCTCTTATCTCATAGTGAGACAAAAAAGTTATCACAATAGAAGATAATCATTCATCCTATTGATTTCACAAATGTGGTGACATTAATTCAAAATCATAATTTTTAATTTTCTTATTCTTGATTTTTATATGTATATACCATCAATATGTTAATTTGTACATTTCTCTCAAAAATCAATCCACATAATGGTATAATTCGCCACTTACTGAGATTATGCTACACACAAACAAGGCCAAGTGGCCTAAAAGCAACTGGAAAGAAACAAAAAGGCGTGCACAACAAATGCAGATCTAAGTGGAGTGCAGTCATCTGTATCACATGGTGTAACATATTCAAATTGTAACTGAAACAAAACACCCCACTGTCACAGTGGCCACTGCAACTCTGGAATTAATATATATATATATATATATATATATATATATACACATATATATATATATATATATATATATCCTCACTTGCTTCTTATTGTCAAAAAGTACAGCACTCCACATTCGAAGTAATAATAAAAGTCAAATTTATTGACACGCAGAACGCGTCTCGGCATTTCTGCCTTTGTCAACCTAACAGTCACCATATTGTATTTCCTTTATATATCACATGATCAATTCAACTCAGTGACGCTAAGTCTATACATCAAAGAGAGTTTGTCTTATTACATAAATATTAAGATTTGCCACTTTCTTTGTTCCTCAAATCAATGTCTGCATTATTCAATTATTATCAAATTGTTTTGCCACAACTAAAGTATAGCTCGTAAACACACATGATCAGGAAACATAACTATATGGACAGTTACATAATACCTATACTGACTCAATCACGATCTCATTACAATAATTCTGTAATCAATTAGTACTTGTAATCTAAACTTCAATTGCTATCATGTTTCCCTCATTACAGATATATCCAAAATTCGTTTGTTTGTTCATAATGTCTCTAGTATAAATTTTGTTGACTGTCGACACAACTAATATAAATTTAGAATTTCCATTTGACTTTATATCACGTGGCCTAACCATAAATCTAATAGATATTGATTTGATCATATAGCCTATTAACTGGTTGTTTGCATACATTTCTTGAGACATAAATTACAAAATGTACAGTGACAAATAGGTGATTGTCCAATACTCTTTCTGATTGAATTCATTCCCTTAACTACTTCGCACTTCATTTAAACTTATGTATTTTTCGTCACAGATGTATGTAGAGCTCCTCACTGCGATTCAATCAATTCGGCTCTTTAGCGTTTAGTTAAGACAATGTTTCCATTAAAAAAACGTTTTTTGACTTGCCTTTATCTTTGGCACCGTTTGACAAAACTTGACCTAATTTTCCACAAAAAGTGGCTTGGTGATTCTTCTTGCGCACAGGTAGTTTCGGGGTGATCCGTCAAGCAAGGGCCAGGAAAAAGGGGGCTAAAAAAATGTTGCTTTTCCGATATTAATTTCAATGGGACCTGTCAACATGTCTACAGCCCGAACCACTGGACAGAATTACACCAAATTTGGCAGAAAGCTAGCTGCCAGTACGCAGATTGTGCTTTCTGTTATTGGGTGTAAATTCGTTCTGTAGTTTAGGAGATATTTCATGGCAAATATATTTGTATATCTCTGGTCACGTATATTTTGCCAAATTCGCAAATTTTCACAAATACGCATGCGAAAAGAAGTGTTGCAATTGGCTGAACGCAAAGTGACTATAAAGTTTAGACTACCATTTTATTTCACCGGACATGGTCCCCGAGGATGAAAATTCTAATTGAAAGTGGCATAAGAGGGCAGGGTGAACGTACCCAGATCCCAGGGGTGTGATAAAAGTGTGTTTTAGGGGCACATTATAGCTACAATGTAATTGTGCATCACAGCGCAAGATATTCGCGAAAATTCCATGAGTTATTCACAAAATATTCGCGACTATGAGAACATTTGAAAGAAAAACCACAGGCTCATTCATACACTAATTCATTCACTCATACATGCACTCAGAGGCTCAGGCACTCACGCACCCACTCACACATCCACTGACAGAGACATGCCTTGCGGCCAACCTGCGCTGCGCATGGCCAAAGACGATGCGTAGCGTGGGGTTGGGTGGTTATAAGAGCTTGGCTGCAAGGCCAGGCCTTGCGACCAACCCCCACTGTGCATAGCCGAAAGCCATGCAAGGCGGGGGTTGGAATAATATATAGTAATTAAAATGACTTTACGTTAAAAAAAACAAAAACATAGAAAATCACTGAAAAAAACAAAGGTTACAGGCACTTTATAGTTAGGTTCTGAATTTACTCAAACAAAACTACAGCAATGCAGCAGTTATAGTTAGAGTTCTTTCAAGTAACTATAACTTGCACCCTAAAGTAACTATAACTCGCGCCTTCGCCACGCACAGCTAAAAATGTCACATATTATATCACTGAAGAGATCTTGTATGGCATCTTTGATATTATCACTGCAACATTTGCAACAAAATTATTGACAAGAAAACTGTGCATGGCAAGGGTGAGAGTTATAGTTACCTTAGGGGGCGAGTTATAGTTACTTGAAAGTACGCTAACTATTACTGCTGAATTTCTATGGTTTTGTACGAGTAAGTTCAGAACCTAACTATAACGTTCCTGTAACCTTTGTTTTTTTGTGTGATTTTATATATATATATATATATACATATATATATATATATATATATATATATATATTATATTTATTACGCCCTTCTTCTAGAGCCATATAGAAGAATAGCCCGGACACCAGTGGAAATCCAAATATCTTTAATCACCAATGCTTCCTCCCAGTACAACGCGTTTCAGCCGTAGCCTTGCTCACGTACGTGAGCAAGGCTACGGCTGAAACGCGTTGTACTGGGAGGAATATGGCTCTAGATGAAGTGCGTAATAATTAGTGGACAGCCAGATCCACGCTCGGACCGCTACTATTTCAGTAGCCACGGATGTCTGGCATTTGTTTGGATTTTATATATATATATATATATATATATATATATATATATACATACACACACACACACACAGACACACACAGAGACATTATAGTTAGGTTCTGAACTTACTCACACAAAAACATAGACATTCATCAGTTAAAGCTATAGTTTGCTCAAGTAACTATAACTCGTGCCCTTGCCATGCACAGTTTTCGCCTCAATAATTTTACTGCGAATATTACATTGATATTATCAATGATGTTATCAAAGATGACATTTGTGATGTAATATGTGGGGTAATTAGCAGTGCATGGTGAGGGTGTGTGTTATCGTTACCTTAGGGTGCGAGTTATAGTTACTTGAGCTAACCATAACTATAACTACTGGATTTTTATTCTTTTGTGCGAGTAAATTCAGAACCTAACCATAACATCCATGTAACCTTTGTTTTTTTCAATGAATTTCTTTGTTTTTTTCACATAAGGTAATTTTAATTAATATACATTAAACCAACCACCACCGCGCACCGCTGCCTGTGGCCAACCCCCTAAAACCACCCAAACCCAAGCCATGTGCAACCTTTGGCCATGCGCGGTGGGGGTTTGCCACAGGTCCTGTGGACAATCCTATATAACCACACCAACCCCGTGCTTCGCATGGCCTTTGGCCGTACGTTGCGGGGCTTGGCTGCAGGGCCTGCAGCCAACCTTCTCTAACCACACAAACTCCACACCACACATGGCCTTTGGCCGTGCACAGCAGGGGTTGGCTGCAGGGCCTGGCTGCAGGGCCTGGCCTGCATGAGTTATAGTTACCTTAGGGCATGAGTTATAGTTACTAGAGTGCATGAGGATCTGAGTGAATCTGTGAGTGACTGCATGAGTCTCTGAGTCTATGAGTGCGTCTATAAGTGTCTGAGTGGTTCTATGAGTATCTGCATGGGTACCTCAGTGGTTGTCTGAGTGAGTGTGTGACTCTCCCACTAGGTCCTAGAGTTGGTGCATCAGTCTTTGAGTCCATGAGTGCATGCAAGAGTCTCTGAGTCGGTATGTGAGTGTGTGCATGAGTGTCTGAGTGGGTGTGTGAGTGTCTGAGTGGGTCTGTGAGTGGGTGCATGAGTGTCTGAGTAGATCTGTGAATGTGTGTGTGAATGTCTGAGTGGGTCTGTGAGTGGCTGTGTTACTTTCTGAGTGGGTCTGTAAGTGGGTGTGTGAGTGTGTGAGTGTCTGAGTGGGTCTATGAGTGGGTGCATGAGTTTCTGAATGGGTTTGTGAGTGGGTGACTAAGTATCTGAGTGGGTCTGTGAGTGGGTGTGTCAGTGTCTGAGAGGGTCTGTCAGTGGGTGCATGAACATCTGAGTGGGTCTCTGAGTGCATACATCAGTGAGTTTGTGTGTGCATTTTTTTTTAACATTGCCGGAGTCACAATCCCGCCGTGATGCTCAGCGCTCCTCCGTGTAACATCGCAACGGATTTGCGAATCGCAAAGATGGCAAAAACAGTGTCTCAAACTAATTCCCATCCTTTTCATAATATCACCAAATTAAAAGAATAATGGGGCCAGGGAACCTCTACCCTGACCCCTTCAACTATATTGCAGCCCTTATTTTAGCCAGAGGGACTGTTTCCCAATGTAGAAAATGGCAGCCACAACTTTCCACTCAGGTTGCAAACAGCCAATCAGTGCCTTTCTGTGGCGCAATGGTTTGCGAATCCAGTGCAAATACTGTTGAGAAGCCTTCGTGCCTCTAGATATACAAATTTAGTTTTCCTTTAATATCTACCAAACTACCAAACAGATTTACACCAAATAACAAAAAGCATAATCTGCGTACCTAAAAACTACCTTTCTGCCAAATTTAATGTAATTTCGTCCATCGGTTCTGGCTGTAGTCGTGTTCAAAGCTCCTTTGGGAATTAACATGGGAAAAGGGCCTTTTTTCTCAGCCCCTGCTTGATAGATCACCTCAAAACTTCTCATGCACAACAAGATTCTCTGGCACACTTGTTTTGGAGATTTTTGTGAAGATTCGTCAACCAGCGCCAAAGATATAGGCAAGTAATAAAATGCTTTTTCTATAGCAACTAGGTCCTAATTATAACTACCTAGTGATGACCACCAGTAGGTTATATATATATATATATATAGATTACCGAGTGGCGGTCGCCAGAACGTAGTCATAGTTAGGACCTACTTTCTATAGAAAAAGCTGTTTTTTGCTTGCCTATATCTTTAACGCCGCTAATATAAATACATAAATAAATAAAGAAGGGCTCCCTCGCGGTCCCAGATAGCTCATAAAGGGCTTACATTTTTTTTTTAAACACAACCCCCATAGTTCAGTGTGAAGGAAGCTTTGGGGGTTCGGGTCCAGCTGGACTCATTACCATTTTATTTAAAATAATAAATAATTTTTTTTATTTTAAATTGAACAAAAATATCTCATTCTAACTATATGAGATATTAAAGCCTAAAAAAACTCTATCTCTTTCCCTCTCACTTTCTTTCTCTCTTTCTCTCCTTCAATCAATTTCTCCCACTCATGTACCCACTCACAGACCGTGCACACACTGACGCACCCACTAAAACACTGATGTGTGCACTCTCACACCCAGACAGACAATCTGACAGCCACTCTTACCCTAGATACACCTTCTCACATCTATTCCCACACCCAGAGAGGCCTCAGCCAACTTGCGCTGCACACGGCCAAAGTCCTGTATATAGCATGGGGTTGAGTGGTTAGGGGTAGTTGGCTGCAGGGTCTCGTCTTCGGGCAACCTCCGCTGCGCAAGACTGAAGGCCATGCAGGGTGGACGTTTGGGTGCTTATAGGGGGTTGGTCTCAGGGCCTGGCCACCGGCCAACCACCGTGCATGTGCATGAAAATTACTATACGTTAAAAAAACATAGAAATTCACTGAAAAAAACAAAGGTTATAGGGACGTTATAGTTAGGAAATAGATTTTTTTTAAACATAGAAATTCACTGAAAAAAACAAAGGTTATAGGGACATTATAGTTACGTTAACACTTCAAACCTACAAAACCAGTAAGATTCAGCAGTTATAGTTAACTGAGCTAACTATACCTTGTGCCCCCATAATGCACTGCTTATAACCCCACATAGCATATCACTCATGACATGGTCAGTGACATCACTGATCACATCATGGTGGCATCTAAAATGACATCAATCCACACAAATACTCACACACCTACTCATTCACACACACAAACTCTTCTAAATCCACACACATACACATCTACTTACATACTTATTGACAGATACATAAAACCAGTGACATACATACACTCATTCTCTCAAACAGCCACTGAAACAACCAGTCACTCATACAGTACTAACTGACATGTTCACACACTCATACATGTAGTTATACACCAACTCATACAACCATACACCCACTCACACACCCACTAATATACTGTTACAATTGCTCTAAAAATCCATTAATAGAGTACTCACCTATGGACACAAAGGCTCAGCAAACCCTCTCGATCTCGTGCTGAGATCTGATTGGCTGACAACACTTCAACAAGGAAGTGTTGGCAGCCATCTTGGGACTCAGCCCAGTCCCAGAAAAAAAGATAAAAAATAAGAAAAGGGGCCAGGGTAGGGAAATCCTGATGACCCCTTAGCTCTGGTGCCTTGGTCCCAGAGGGCCCTCCCCAGTCCGTCAAGTGGGGATTGAGAAAAAGGGGGGTTCTAAAACACTTTTCCCCATGCATTTTTCCAGAGGGATTTTGAACTGGCCCCCTCCCCCGAAAAAAAATAAGGCCCTCATTACGACCTTGGCGGGCGGCTGATCGGACCGCCGGGCGGCCGCCAATGCGGCCGCACTCCTGCCGCGGCCATTTGGAGATCCCCGCCGGCCCAGCGGGGATCTCGGTCGCAACACAGGAGCCAGCTCCAAATAGAGCTGACGGTGTTGCGGCTGTGCGACGGGTGCTCTTGCACCCGTCGCGCTTTTCACTGTCTGCTATGCAGACAGTGAAAAGCTCCATGGGGCCCTGTCAGGGGGCCCCTGCACTGCCCATGCCGGTTATATACATTTCCTAACAGCAGTCTTGCCAATATCTTTGGCACAAATCATCACCAAATTTTCCAAAATAAGTGTGCGCAAGAACCCTGCTATCTATGGGAGGTTTCAGGGTGATCGGTCAAGCAGGGGCCGAGCAAAATTGGGGGGAGGGGGGTCAAAAAAGTGCATTTCCAATGTTAATTCCCATAGGAGCTTTGAACATGGTTACAGCCCAAACCACTAGACAGAATTACACCAAATTTGGCAGAAAGGTAGCTTTTGGTTCACAGATTTCACTTTGTCTATTTGGAGTAAATCCATTTAGTAGTTTTTGAGCTATTAAAGAGAAAATAAATTTGTATATCCAGGGAGATATCCGACTGAGTTCTGATTGGCTGCCAACACTTTAAACAAGAAGTGTTGACAGCCATTTTGGGACTACGCTTCAGCTGAGTCCCAAAAAAAAGTAAAAAGAGAAATATTCAGCGTATATTTACCCCACATCCTAGCCTTGGTCACTGGGTCTCCCTGCCACACCCCCAAGGCTTACGCGGTCTTCTGTGTTACTTAATGCACTGGCCCCCTGGGCGGCCAGGTACTGGGGGCTTTGCTGGCTCATAAAGGGAGATGGTGCACAGGGCCCCCTCCCAGGCCTTTTAGTGGCCCCGGGGACCACCACCTCCCCGGTGTTTTGAGTAAAAAATATGTGGGGGGGCCAAGCTGCCCCACCTGTGCCCCGGGGACCACCACTTCCCCCGGGGCGAGATAAAATTATAATAATAAGGTACTGCAACCAGAACCCAGCTTCCTACAGGGGATCAGCAGGACCCCCTCTATTATTATAGTTGAAATGCGTTGTTTTGTTTTTGCTGCACTGAATAAACTCGAATAATTAAGAACTGAACCTTAACGGAGTGCGTCGCCAACAGCTTTTTGTTTAACATATATATATATATATATATATATATATATATATATATATATATATATACAGAAAGGGCCATTGGATAGTCCAAAGTCATTAATGGCCACAGGGCAACGTCCAAGGCCTAACTGGACTCCTGACAGCCTAGGCACTCCAGTGGGTAGGGGCATCATGGAGATGGCAGGCAGGCACCTCAGGGATCAGGGGGTTTCTTGGGAGGGGGCACGGGGCTCCTTGGGTTTGGGTTTGGGAGGTGGCGGGTCATTGCCCTTCTGGGTAGGGGGCGTAGGAGTGGCCTTGGGATGGAGGGCCGAAGTGCCACTCTTGTTCCCCTTAGTGGCAGGGGAACTCTTAGGGGGAGGAACAGGAGTCGAATGGGAGCTGGAGATACTGGGGTGGGGGAAGGGAATTTCCTCTTACGGGCAGGACAGGGGGGGTGCGTTAGGTAAGAGGTCAAGGCGGGAAAAGACAAGCTTCTTAGAACCAGTGGGGCAGGGTGTGGGAGGAGGAATGGGAGTGGAGGAAGAGGGAGTGGTTGTAGGAGGAGGAGGTGTGCTAGACTTGGGTGCAGGTGCATGGACAGTGTGCAGGTGTGAGGTGGATGTCTGTTGGGTGGTCTGAGTGGGAGCGTGTATGTGTCTGTGGAGGGGGGCAGACAGAGTGGGAAAGGACAAACAGGACGAGTGGATGTATGTTGTGGTGGTGTCTACAAATGAGGTGGGTGTGCTGCATGATTTGGTGATGGTGATTGTGCATGTGGTGTGTGGTGTGCATTTCTGCGTATCTGCTGTTGAGGTGACTGTGGGCAAGGCTGTGTAGGTGGCAGGATCTGGGAATGATGATGCAGTGCATGCAAGTCTGAGTGCTGATGTGACTGTGAGGGAGGAGGTGGAGGGGGAGACAGTGGAGGCAGTGGCTGCTGTTGAGTGTGCACCTGGGTGTTGGCTGTGTGTATGCATGTCGTGTGATCAGTGGTGCTTGTGCTTGTCTTTGTGAGTCCTGTCTGTTGTTTTGGGTGCATGCTCGTCTGATTGTGTGCTTGGGATGGGTGGCAGGGAGAGGAGACTGGGACTGGGAAGAGGTTGTTGGAGGGGGTGACGGAAGAAAGAGGGACACTGGCTGCCGTCAGAGAGGAGGCCAGAGCCCGAAACGATCTCTGTAGGTCCACCAAGCCACCGTGAATGCCCTCCAGGAAGGCATTGCATTGCTGCATCTGGGATGCCAGCCCCTGGATGGCATTCACTGTGGTTGACTGCCCTACAGAGCTGGATCTCAGGCAGTTAATAGCCTCCTCACTGAGGGCAGCAGGGCTGACGGGGACAGGGCCTGAGGTGCCTGGGGTGAAGGAGACGCCCACCCTCCTGGTTAAGCGGGCACGGGCAACTGGGTGGGGGACTACTGGGAGGGCATTGCTGGTACAGGGGTGGTGGAACATGTAGTAGCTGGGGTGGTCCCAGAGCGGTCTGGCACCCCCAGGGAGCTTCCATCGGAGGAGGAATCAGTCTGTAGACGTAGCTCAAGTCTCCCCTGTGGTGCTCCCCTCGCCCTCCAACCCACTGGTCCTCTCGGCGTCAGTGGACTCTGCCTCCTGGGTCCCATGGGCTGCAGTTCCCTCACTCGCCGGTGCCCCGGCTTCTTCGCCAGATGATGCTAATGCACACATGGACAGGATGACAAAAGGAGAGAGGGTGGGGAGAAATAAAAGGAGCTCAGGGTCAACCACAGCACCAGCAGCACAGATGGCACACACATCACAGTCACTCCATGAGACTTACATTGCGCAGTATGGACCACAGTGACAAACCATTGCCTAGGTACCACAGCAGGAAGGAACCCAAAGACTACCATCTGCACACCTACTAGGACCAACTAAGCCCTGTCTGACATGGAATGCTAGCTACCTAGCAATACCATTAATGCATATCACCCGACATAGCTAAGCAGGACCATGCAGGAATGGCTTAACCAGCATATTGGGGCATCCACTGTCTAGAAGCTTGCATCCCCATGGCAAGCAACATATCACAAAATACCACATAGTCTGCACTCCCCCCCTTGTGGCTGCTGTGCTGCCCTCAAGCACCCATCGAACTCAGGATTAGCCACCGCCAGTATGCGGGCCATTAGGGGGGGTCAGGCTTCGACGGACACCCCTCCCTCGTTGGGAGGCCGTCCCCAGCTGGGCTTCCGCGGTCTTCCGGGCCCAATGTCTCAGGTCCTCCCACCATTTCTTGCAGTTTGTGCTCTGCCGGCTATGTACCCCCAGGGTCCGCACGTCCTTGGGGATGGCTCACCACAACCCTTTCTTCTGATGGGTGCTGACTTGGAGAGGAAACACAGACAGAAGGACACCATGAACCATACAATCCAGCCTGTCACACAAATGGCTTACATACTGCATTTGCCCCTCATCAAGCACACACATGACCCGTACCTCTGCATTCACATTGCCTGCAGCGATACCCCACCAAATGACACACTGCTAGCACACCCATACAGAAACATGCAGCCATGTCGCATGCAACGTACCCATGATGTACTCACCTGTTGGTCTGGAGGCACATACAACTGCCAATACAGGGGTAGGGCCCTATCCAAGAGCTTCTCCAACTCCTCCAATGTGAAGGCTGGGGCCCTTTCCCCTGTAGCACGGGCCATGGCAGGTTCCAGACACAGGTCACAGCAGCACATGCAGTAGAGATGTCATTGAGTGGAAAGTCTGGAATCAAGTGAAGTGGTAGATAGAAAATGGCAGTCACGTCCGCCGGCAGTGAACACCGTCTCTGCCGACATTGTTCGTTATTGGTTCCTGTGCTCCATAGAGCCCCATGTTAGCCAATGAGAAATAGCACGGCGGTGCAGACCGCCTTCCGCCATGACGCCTAACGCTGGCGGAGTGAGGTCACTTCCACCTGTCTCTGCATACAGGACAGGTGGTTACTATTTCCTACTGTTAGTACTGATGTATTGAATTCATATGTGCATCAGTGGTGTCGACTGTACACACCTAGACAATTCTAGTGTCATACATACATACATGCTCTGTGTACTATGATGTTGTATTTCCATTGGGCCTGTTGTCACACCCATCTTACTTTTGGCCCACTTAGATACCAACCACTGTGGAGGAATAGGAGGAGGAGGCAAGCGCCCGTGTACAGACCCCTTGTGGACTTGGCTACACTGGAGGACCAGCACATCATACTCACCTATTTTCTGGACAGGACCACAATCACAGAGCTGTGTGCACAATTGGAGCCTGATCTGATACCTACTATCCATAGCACCACAACAATCCCCCCTCTTGTGCAGGTACTGCCAGTGCTCCATTTCCTGGCAATTGGCTCTTTCCAGGTGATTGTGGGATTGGCTGCAGGAATGTCACAGCCAATGTTCTCGATTGTGCTTGGAAGGGTTTTGGCTGCCTTGCTCACAGGAGCAGCTACATCGCATTCCTCCAGGTTGATGATTTGCCCACTGTGAAGGCTGGATTCTACACAATGGCCAACATACCACATGTAATTGGGGCCACTGACGGGACCCACATTGCCTTAATCCCTCCCAGGGCAAATGAGCAGGTGTACAGGAATGGGAAGAGTTTCCACTCTCTCAATGACTAGATGGTGTGCCTTGCTGACCAGTCCATCTCCCATGTCACTGCCAAGTATCCTGGATCTGTGCATGATGCCTATGTCTTGAGGAATAGCAGCGTCCCACAGGTGATGGCACGACTACAGAGGCACAGAGTGTCGCTTATAGGTGGCTTATAAGTGAGCTTGAGTCCCCACCCAATGTATGTCAGTGCATGCCTACTCGAGTCATACCCCATGCCATTGTGCATGGCTAATGTGTGTCCCCCACTTCTTCCAGGTGACTCCGGCTACCCAAACCTGTTCTGGCTGTTGACTCCTGTTAGAAATCCGAGAACAGGGGCAGAAAATCGATACAATGATGCACATGGGCGTACCAGGAGGATTGTGGACCCCACTTTCAGTCTCCTAAAAGCCATGTTCAGGTGCCTCCATTTAACAGGTTGGTACCTATGCTACTCCCTTGAGAAGGTCTGCCACATTGTGGTGGCCTGCTGCATGCGGCACAATTTGGCCCTCAGATGCCACGTGCCCTATCTGCAGGAGGAGTGGGGTGACAATGCACCTGTGTCAGCAGTGGACACTGAGGACAGTGAGGAGGAGGAAGGAGGAGGATGTGGACAACAGGACACATATCATTCAGCAGTACTTCCAATGACACTCAGGTAAGACTGTTGATCTAAACATGTCTCCATTTTGGTGGAGTTCTGCATGGCTGTTGTGTTGTGCCAGTCACTACCTTTGAATGACAATTGACTGTCACCTATGCCTTCCCTTATTGTAGATGTTGGTGTGGTTACAACAGTGTACTGATGGGATGACTACAGACTGCTGAGACACATTTGTTGAATGGATTCACACATTACAGGACATTTGCATAGGATAATCAGTTCAATATATTGCACTTTTCTCTCTGATAAAGCACTATTACTCAAGTTGTGTTCAAGGGTGTTTATTTGAATAACAGAAAAACAATGGAAAGTGCAATAGAGTGGGGTGATGGTTAGGAAAAGTCCAGTGTAGTGGCCCAGTCTGTTTGTAGCACAGGTCAAGTGTCCATGGGGCCATAGGAAGAGAAGCAATGGCAGTCCAAGTGAACAAGGTGAATCAATGGAACACAAGGAGGACATTCTGGAGGGGCTCATTCCCTGGCGGTGGTCTTTGTCCTGGCAAGTGTCTCTGGTGTCTGTCTGGGTTGCAGGGAATGTTTGTGGGGTGGTTCACCTTCTGCAGGGGGAAAAGGTGCTGGTGGCCTGTGAGTCCTGTGGCAGGACCTCCTGTCCACTAGCTGCAGCAGATGAAGAGGGCTGGTCAGCACTCTGGGTAGTGGACGGGGCCCACTGGTGTGTTGTGTACTCACGCATGATGTTCACCATGTCACTCACCACCCTTGCAATGGAGGCCATGGTGGTATGGAAGGCCTCCTGGGGGTGTTCCCCCTGCAGCCGCTGGTTCTCCTGCATGATGTTGGTCACCTGCCCCATCCTGTCGGGATTGTTGGTATGTTCCTGGGACATTTGTGAGTGCCTCCTGGTCAGTCGGTTCCCTGGGTCTGGGAGGACTGCTGAGCGCCAGGGGGAGGACAGGCCCTGGGAGCCGACTCTCCAGGAGGCACTCACTAATGTCCTGGGGGCTTACCAACAATCCCAGGACAAGATGGGCCAGATCCTTACCAACATGCAGGAGAACAAGTGGGTGCAGGAGGTACACCATCAGGAGATCAGGGAGGATTTGCAGGCCCTCAACACCACCATGGTCTCCATAGCAGGGGTGCTGGCAGATATGGCCAACATCATGAGGGAATGGACTGCACACCAGCGGCCCCTACCCCTAGCCAGTCTACTGACCAGCCCACCACCTCTGCTGCAGCTAGTGGGCAGGAGGCCCTGCCACAGGACCCATAGGCCACCAGCACCCTTCCTCCTGCAGAAGGTGAACCACCCCACAAACGTTCCCTACAACCCAGACAGAAGCCAGAGACACTTGCCAAGACCAAGACCATTGCCAGGAAATGAGACGCTCCTGAATGTCCCCCTTGTGTCCCACCCTGTCACCTTGTCCACTTTGAACTGCCTTTGCTCCCCTTCCTATGGCCGTTTGGACACTGGACCTGTGCTACAAACAGACTGGAACAATACCCTGGACTTTCCTCAACCATCACCCCATTCCATTGCACTTTTCCGTCAATTATTTGCACTAAAATAAACACCCTTGAACACAACCTGGGTGAAAGTGTTTTATGTGATGAAAATGTGCATATATGGAAACAGTCACATCATGTGCAAATGATCTGAACACTGTGATAGCATACATTTAATGACCTGTATCTGTCTGTAGTCATCACATCAGTACACAGTTGTCACATCACCAACATCTGCAAAATGAGAAGCCATAGGTGACAGTAAGTAGAGATACAAAGGAAGTGAATGCCATCCTGCTACAGCCTCACAGAAAACATCAATAATCAGAGGAATGGTCAGTTCCACTGTTTCACCTGTGTGTCATTGGAAGTATGGACGTATAACTGATGTTCTTTTGTCCACATCCTCATCCTCTGCCTCCTCATCCTCACTGTCATCAGGGTCCACTGCAGCCACAGGGGCATTTCCAGTCTCCTCCTCCTGCAGATAAGGCACATGTCGTCTGAGGGCCAGGTTGTGCAACATGCAGCATACTACAACTATCTGGCAGACCTTCTCGGGTGAGTAGCACAGGGATCCACCTTTAGATGGAGGGATCTGAACCTGCCCTTCAGGAGGCCGAAGGTCCTTTCAATAATTCTCCTGGTTCGCCCATGTGCATCATTGTAACGATTCTCAGCCCCTGTCCTGGCATTCCTCACAGGGGTCAGGAGACACAATAGGTTTGGGTAGCCAGAGTCCCCTGCAAGTATTGAGGGACAAACATTAGCCTTTCACAATGATATGGGGGATGACTCCAGAAGGCATACACTGACATACAGTGGGTGGGGAGTCAGGCTCACCAATTAGCCACACTCTGTGCCTCTGTAGTTGGGCCATCACATTTGGGATGCTGCTATTCCTCAGGAAAAAGGCATCATGCACCGACCCAGGATACTCTGCAGTGACGTGGGAGATGTACTGGTCCGCCAGGCACACCATTTGCACATTGAGTGAGTGGAAACTCTTCAGATTCCTGAATACCTGTTCATTCTGGCATGGGGGGACAAGCGCAACATGTGTACCATCAATCGCCCCAATAATATTGGGTATATGTCCCATTGCATAGAATCCTGCCTTCACAGTGGCCAAATCTGTGGGTTGGATTGGAGTAGAGTGGGGTGGATTTAAGTGAGGTGGATTGGAGTGGGGTGTACTGGATGGGCTGAATTGGAGTGGGGTGGATTGAAATGGGGTGGGGTGAACTGGGTAGTGTGGATTGGATTGAAGTGGGGTGGACTGGAGTGGGGTGGATTGGAGTGGTGTGGGCTGGGGTGGATTGGAGTGGGGTGGATTGGGCTGGAATGGGTTGAATTGGATTGTATTGGGGTGGAGTGGATTGGTGTGGAGTGGAGTGGAGTGGATTGGAGTGGGGTAAAATGGATTAAGACGGTGTGGGGTGAATTGGATTGGTGTATGGTGGATTAAGGTAAACTGGATTGGACTGGGTTAAAATACAATGGATTGGAGTGGGATGGACTGGAGTGAGATGGGTGGATTGGGTTGTGATAGACTGGATTGGAGTGTGGTGGAATGGAGTGGGTTGGACTAGACTTGGGTGGGTTGAACTGGAGTGGGGTGGATTATGGTGGATTGGAGTTGGGTAGATTGGATTGGAGTTGGGCAGATTGGATTGAGCTAGGTTGGGGTAGATTTGATTGGGCTGGGTTGGGGTGAAATGGATTGGGATGGATTGGATTTGTGTGGGGTGGATGGTGGTGAATTGGAGTGGGTTGGATTGAATTGAGGTGAGGTGGACTGGATTAGAGCAGAGCAGACTAGAGTGCGGCAGGTTGTTTTGGATTGGAGTGGGGCAAATTGTTTTGTATTGGAGTGCAGCAGACTGAAGTGGGGCAGCTTGTTTTGTATTGGAGTGGGGCAGATTTCAGTGGGGCAGGTTGTTTTGGGCTGGAGTTGGACAGGCCGAAGTGCAGCAGGTTGAGTGGTGCAGATTTTTTTCGATTGGAGTGGGGCAGGTTTGAGTGAGGCAGATTGTTTTGAATTGGAGTGGGGCAGATTGTTTTAGATTGGAGTGGGGTAGATTGTTTGGGATTGCCCTATTGGAGTGTGGAAGATTGTTTTGGATTGAAGTAGGGCGGATTTGAGTAGGGTGGGTTGGTAGGATTGGAGTGTGGTGGATTGGGATGGAGGGAGGTGGATTGGAGTGGGGAGGATTGACTAGAGTGGTAAGGGTTGAACTGGAGTGGGGCAGATTGGTGAGGGGCAGATTGTTTTGGACTGGAGTGGGGCAGATTGTTTTGGAATGTAGTGGGGCAGATTGTTTTAGATTGGAGTAGGGCAGATTGTTGGAGATTGAGTGGGGCAAATTTGAGTGGGTCAGATTGTTTTGAATTGGAGTGGGGATGATTGCTTTGAACTGGGTGGGGCAGATTGTTTTGGATTGGAGTGGGGTAGGTCGGATTGGAGCACATTTTTGGGATTGGAGTGGGGCCGATTGTTGTGAACTGGGGTGGGGCACATTGTTTTGTATTAAAGTGAACAGTCTTGAGTGGGGCGGCTGTTTTGGATTGTTTTAGATTGGAGCGGTGCAGAGTTTTTTGGATTGAGTGGGGCAGGTTGGAGTGAGGATGGCTGTTTTAGATTGGAGTGGGGCAGATTGTTTTGAACTGGGGTGGGGCACATTGTTTTAGATTGGAGTGGGGCAGATTGTTTTGAACTGGGGTGGGGCAGATTGTTTTAGATTGGAGTGGGGCAGATTGTTTTAAATTGAGTCGTCAGATTGTTTTGGATTGGAGTGAGGCACATTGTTCTGAACTGGGGTGGGTGGATTGTTTTGGATTGGAGTGGGGCAGTTTGGTGGGGAGCAGATTGGTTTAGATTTGAGTGGGGTAGATTTTTTTGGATTGGAGGGAGGCAGATTTTTGTGGATTGGAGTGGGGCAGAATGTTTTGGATTGGAGTGGAGCAGATTGGAGTTGGTTGGGTTGGGAGGACTAGAGTGTGGTGGAATGGAGTGGATAGGGGTGAATGGTTTGGATTGGATTGGGGCGAATTGGATTGGAGTTGGGTGGACTGGGGAGTAGTGAACGATTATGTGTTAAAGCATAATTTAAAAAATTACACATAAGAAAGAAACAATATGGGTTTGCAATATTTAGAACAAGATAAGTGATCTTTTGAGAACAGTACCCACGAGCAAAAACAAAGCAAAACATGAATGCAATGTGGAAAAAAAAAACTTGGTAAAATAAAAAAAGTTCACTATAGAAAATAAAACTTTGCAATATTGTTTGTCCTAGTGGGCGTGTTTTTGCCAGTCACACGCCTTATGTTTTGCTTGGCACTAGAAGTTAAAAGAACAAAATAGTACCTCAATTACGTCGGGAGCAGCGGACTGGCACTGATTACGTCGAATCAATCAGTGCTTGGTCCCTGCTCTACGGAGAGGAACAGAAATGATGTTAGGCCTGCAGTGACCAATTACGAGGCTGTAAAGAAGCGTGCCACGCAAGCCAAACAAATAGCAACAGACGGACTCTAGGCCCTTTTTAGTTAAGAACAGAGTCTCGCAAGCAAAACTCATGTGCTAGCGCATGTTACTGCAGGCTCAACCCTAAAAACACAAGAGATGTCCAGTGGTTCGGGATGTAGTCGTGTTCAAAATTCCTATGGGAATTAACATGGGAAATACATTTTTTTGACTTCCCTTTTTCTTTGCCCCGCTTGACAGATTACCCCGAAACTTTCCATACACTATAAGATTCTTGAGCACACTGTTTTTGGAAACTTTTGTGGAGATTCGTCAAAAGATATAGGCAAGTCAAAAAATGCTTTTTCAATGGAATCTAGGTCCTAACTATACCTACCTACTGGAGACCACCAGTAGTTTTTATATATATATATATATATATATATATATATATATATATATATATATATATAAAATTCAGGAACATTCATCAAATGGCAGCAAAGTTATTGGTAAAACAAAAAAAAAGTTTTTCCTTCCGAAGAAACTAGGTCCCAATTATAACTACCTACTGGTGACTGGCAATAGGTTTTATATATATATATATTTACTGAAAAAATCAAAGGTTACAGGGACGTTATAGTTAGATTCAGATTTTACACACACAAAACAATAGAAAGTCAGCTGTTATAATTATCTCAAGTAACTATAACTTGTGCTCTAAGGTAACTGTAACTTGCGTCACCGCCATGCACAGTTTTCTCATCAATAATTTCACTGGAATATAGCTGTCATTTTAATGATGTCATAGAACAAGTCATGAGTGATGTAATATGTGGGGCAATAAGCAGTGCATGGCAAGGGCAAGAGTTATATTTACCTTAGGGCACAAGCTATAGTTACATGAGATCTTTTGCAGGGTTTAGGAAACTAACCACTTGCCAATTACCACGCATCACGGGTTAGGGTACCGCAAAATAATGTTTTCCCCGCATCATCGCACTGGTATCCAGTGTTACGCTCGAACTATTAGCTCTGACATGTCTCAAGGAGCTCTGCTCAGTTAATGTGGCCAGAGCAACTGGAGCTGTGCAGAAACTGTTGAGCTCCACAGTAAGAGAGCCCGTCCTGGGTTGAGCAGAGGCCAAGGTTGCCATGGATACTAGGATCACTTGGGAGTGCTGCACCCTATTCATCACCCCATCCCCTTCCAGCGACGGTTGAGGTACTTCACAGACCTCCTAACTGAAGAGGCAGCAGGCAGTCAGCCTTCAAGATAGAGCGATGTTACAAAGTTTGTAGCTCCCCAGCACAGCACCATCTCAGTAGTGACGTGGCTGCAGGGTGAGGACTTTAATAATCACGTACGTTTTAGAGTGTGCGGGTCAGCAACAGACAGGGTGAAACTATCAGAACATGCAGCATATACATTTTAGTAAGTCTGAGCTGAGACACTGGAAATCTTATCGAAATCTGTCTCATTTTTCCCCTAGACCTGATGAAAATCAGGCAGACTTTCCTGTTCTGAAATATTGCTCCAAAGCGGATAGATTATTTTATATTTTGCTTCTGGCCCAGCCAGCAGTGCAGGGAGGGGCGGGGCTGGGCCACGGGAGATGGGAGGGGAGAGGAAGGGAGAGTGCACACGTGTGTTAGGCCCAGTGCTTAATTTGAAAATAGAGAGGTGCCGGTGCTCAAAGCCCTTCTCTTAAACAGGAGGCTGCTGTAATTAAATCTGCCAGCACTGAATACTGAGGCAGCTTAATCCTGAAGCCATCTCGGGCCTCTTCAATCCATTTACGGCCACCCCTGCCCCTTCAGCTCATCCTGCAACTTTCTACTTTCCCCCTTTATGACGCTTTTTAGTTTTTTCTTCTTCCGTCTTTCCCATATGTGTCTTTTGCTCGCAGCAAATGCTTGAGGCATAAGAATAAGCCCCGGCCCTCACAAATAAGTGCCGGTGCTCAGCACCGGAAACAACAAGCACAAATTAAACACTGGTTAGGTCGGCCGTCTCAGGTGAGCCAAACACACATGCACACTTAGGTGTCTTCAGCCTGGCTGTGAACACAGTTGGGCTGGAGAAACTGCACAGACCCCAGGGCTGTGTCTGAGCAGCAGGCACTGAAGCTCAGACCAATCCTGGCGCTGCTTTCATGCAAGGCGGCAGGGACGGGGGCAAGCTAAGTTCTTTTTATTTTTAATTTTTGTCTCATCTCCGCCCTCCATCACTCCCCCACTGCCTTCCCGCCCCTCCCCTTGTGTTGTGCAGCAGCCGCCGCTGTGCATTTCACATTCATTTTGTCTCTTCCTTTGCTGCTGAATGAGTTTGTGCAGGGCACCGGACACCATGTGAGGATAAGAACTGCGCCCTCTACTACCGCGCAAACTCTCCCTTGATTCAAACTATGGGGCTTTATTTGTCCAGTAGGTTACGCAACACTCCATCTGCAGTGCACCTCCAGTCATTATCTGTTGCATTCCTCCCTTTGGTGCAGGGAGTACTTCATCCGCCTCCCAGTGCACCCCCTAATGCTCTTACCCACTAGTGCTTCTTCGAGTCAGTTATCTCAGGGAAGGCAGGTAGTTTTCTCACAGTGAATAAGCATTGGAAGAGCTCTGCGGCTGCTTCCACACAGTTAGACCAGTGCCGTAGCCCGGGTGTCGTGGGCCCTGGTGTAAGCAAGGAAAGGCCACCCCATTCCCCAATAGTTATTTAGGTAGTAAAGTACAGTAGTAATTAGGGTTCAGTGGGACCAGGTGCCACTGCACCTGCTGCACCAAAGATAGCTACAACCGTGTCCTAGACCGTAACTAAGCACAGAAGTGGGTCATTTTTGTAATGTACCTCATTACATGGACAGAACTGAAGTGTTACACATAAGCATTAAAATGTCACACATGAGTACACGGAGTACACGGAAACATTTGCATGTCACGCATAAGCAAGATGAAAACGTGGCTGCTATGGGTCTCAAAAGTGTGGGCCTAGGACTAGCAGCCTTGGCTGCCCCATTCTTATGACAGCCCTGAGGACAACCCCTATTCAACATGGAAGATACCAAAGATGGCGGACACCAAATTTGGGGTTCCGCTCCTCACCACTGGAAGGTGCATAGTCATGTGGGAGGTGGGGGAGTTTCGGGGAGCCTCGACCAGGGGACTGTGCATATATAACACGTAGCTCTCAACTCCCCCACCCTTGGCAGGTGTCAGACACCCTGGGGTGTGTTACACCTGCCAGGCTCCTTCTCTCACTCACCTGGGCCATCTTGATACTGAGCTCTGAGGCTGTGATAGTGAACAGAGCCAGGATGCCCATTAAACAAATAGAAGGAGCATCTGGGTGGCCTTGTGTCATATCAATGCCGCCAAAATGCATATTCATTCACTGCTCTGCACAGGGCTGGCTTTAGGACTGGTGGCGCCCTGTGCAGCAGTTTATTGTGGCATCCCCCCACCCCATGACCTCCTCCTCGGTTTCACTCACTACCACCTGGCACATGTGCCCCTCATCTCTCCATCGCTCCCCTTTCACATACATTCATGTGTTTTTTTTTTTTTGATAAAGAAATTTTATTAAATTTTGCATAGAACAATTATGAATACAGCACAACATGATGCCAACGGGCATCAAAACAATACAATAATGGTCAAGTCCTCGGTCCCTGCTGCTTTCATCACTAATGTTACTCACCATCCCCTCTTAAAGGCCCGCTACATCCTCCCATTTCCCCCATATCTTCTTGTGTTTGTGTAAGCAACCTCTGGCCTCGTACACAAGTCTCTCTCGCTGCGCACACCAATCCACTCCCCGTCTCCACTTAGTCAGTGCCGGAGCCACCCTGGCCTTCCAGTCTGCCATTATGTCCCTTTTGGCCACCTGACATGCCACCCCTAAGAAGGACCGATCTGCTCTTCGTAGCTCTGTATCTCCCATTACCCCGAGAAGGAGGGGCAATGGCGACCTCTTTACCTCCTTCTGTAGGGCCTCAGATATCTCTTGCACCACCCTTTCCCAATAGGCCATTATAATCGGGCATGTCCATACCATGTGGTAGAAATCCGCTGTATGATACCTGCAGCGGGGACATTCCGCTGTGGGGCGGAGGCCTGCTTTATGTAACATGGCGGGTGTGAGGTATGCGGTGTGAAGGAAATAGGATTGTATTAAACGGAAGCGTGTGGCCATTGTTAGGGAGCGTGGGGCCATTAGTGCTTCTGTCCAGTCCGCTTCTTCCATGGGTCCCACCCAACTCTCCCACCTTTGGCGAAGCTCTCTCAGGGGTCCCCCAGTGGCGGTGATTAAGGAGCGGTAAATCTGAGAAACCCCTCCCCTTCCCAGGACTCCCATCAGTGCCTTGGCTTCCATGGGGCTGTGCTCAGGTATGGTGTCTCCTGTCTGCAGGTGAACTAGTAGGGCATGACGTAGTTGGAGATATCGATGGAATTGTGTTTTGTTTAAGGAATATTGTTTCTGGAGGTCTTGAAAAGATCGTATATGTGTCCCTCTCCAAATATCTCCCAGCGTGGAGATCCCTATGGTGTCCCATTTCTGAAAGCCCTCCAGACCTGCTACATGTATCAGCTGCTTCCCCTGCCATAGCGGGGTTTGTTGGGTTAGGCGCCCCCACCACCCCGTCACTTTCTGGGCTGTACGCCATCCCAGAAGTACCATTTTGGTCACATCTGGAGTATCCCGGGGTATCGGGCTCCCGTAGAGTATGTCAAGGATCTGTGGGTAGCCCATTGTCTGCAATTCTAGTTGGTATGCGGGGTCTGTCCATCCACCTCCCATCCAGTCATTAATTACAAGTATATGCATTGCTAGATAATAGTATTGAATATTCGACATGCCCAGTCCACCCTCATAAACATCCCTCTGACAGGTTTTTAGCGACAGTCTTGTACGTGAGCCACTCCATATGAATTGGCGTGCTAAAGAATCCATCTCCCTGAACCATCTCACGGGGAAGGGGTGTGGAAAATTCTGCAGGAGGTATAAGATCCTGGGGAGAATCATCATCTTGTACAGCGCTATTCTACCAAGTAGATTCAGGGGGAGGGCCCTCCAGCGCAGAAGGTCGGTTTTGATTTTCTTTGATAGCGGCGTGACATTGAGTTCCCACGCTAGCTCGGGGAGAAGTGAGATATGTATCCCAAGATATTTAAAGCTGTTTCTCCGTATCGGGATATTCCGTTGCCAATCTATACAGTCGTGTGAGCGATGAAGGGGGATCAGTAAAGATTTGGCTGGGTTCAGGGTCAGCCCTGAGGCTTCCGCGAAAAGTCTAAGGATCTCTAGGACGCGTGGGCCGCTTTTGGATGGATTAGAGATATACAGGAGCACATCATCTGCGTACAAAGCCACGCTGTCTTCCGAACCAGAGGGCCAATGCCAGCCCTCGATCAGTGGGTCGCCTCTCATTAATATCGCCAGTGGCTCTATCACTGGTGCGAAGAGCAGGGGAGATAACGGGCATCCCTGTCGAGTCCCACGACCAATGGGGATTGGGTCAGAGACTACTCCGTTCACCCTGATTCGAGCCGTCGGGTTAGAGTATAGGAGTTTCACCAGTCCCCGGAATTTAGGTCCGAGCCCGTTTTTACATAGGACCTGATTGAGGAAGGACCAATCTACCGTATCAAAGGCTTTTTCGAAGTCGAGTAAAAGCAGTGCCAACTGCGTATGCGATAGCACTTTGCGGTGCGCCAAAGCAAGATGTAATCGTCTGATGCAGTGTCTTGTGCTACGAGTGGGCATAAAACCACACTGGTCAGGGTGCACCAGCGTGGGCATTACCTCCCTCAGTCTGGAAGCAAGGATCGAAGAGAGCACCTTGACTTCCACATTTAGGAGCGAGATAGGCCGGTACGCTGAACATTGTCGTGATGGGGGTTGAGTTTTGGGGATCACCACAATAGTGGCTTGATCAATCTCTGTTGGGAAGCGGCCTTGATTCTCCGCTTCTTCGTACATGTTGAGCAGGTGGGGACCCAGAATATCGCTACATTTACTATAAAATTCCGCTGGAAAGCCGTCGGGCCTGGTGTTTTGCCTGATGCCAGTCCCGATATTGCGCTGCAGACTTCCACAAGACCGATGGCCTCGTCCAGTCTGTCTCTCGCCTCTGGAGTTACCACGGGAAGGGTAATCTCATTTAGTAGGGGGGACTCTCTCTCAACAGCAGGGCGTGGATGCCTGGCGTATAGACGGGCGTAGTAGGAGGCGAAGCTATGTGCGATTTCCACTGCTGTTTTGACAAGGGTGTCTGAGTCATCTAAGATCTCCGGTATAATACTGTTAGCCATGGGGCGGGTGGCCAGCCAATGCAGTAATTTCCCGTTTTTATCCCCCCATCCATAAATTCGGCTTGCTGAGGCTCTCCACATGTGCTTGGCCGAATCTAGCATTATATGTTTAATATCTTCTCTTACCCTGGTCAGTTTCCTCATGGTCGTGGCCGATGCCAAGTTTATATGTTGGCATTCGAGTCCCCGGGCCTTGTTCTCTAGCTCGGTGATTTGGGAATTATGATCTCGTTCACGGGACCGAAGAATGCTTCTGGCATGTCCTCTAATAGTGGCCTTGCAAGCAGCCCATAGCATTCCTGGGGATCGAACCGAGCCTTCATTTAATTTGAAATATTGGTCGAGGTGCAACCTGATCCCTTGGGTGTACTCTGTATCTTGTGAGTGCCACGCGTTCAAGCGCCACATAGGCCGTCTGGCAGGGTCTGCTCTACTCAGCCGGATCCGTATTGGCGCATGATCGGAGACCCCCCGTGGAAGAATCTCAGCTCCTGCTACTTTTAAGAAATCTAGGGCGGGCATGAATACCAGGTCTATTCTGGATTGCGTCTGGTGGGCTGCCGAGGTATGTGTGTATTGGCGCTCCCTGGGATGCCAGGTGCGCCACACCTCACACAAGCCAAGGCTCTCCGCCCAACTACTTAGGGCTGAGGCCCGCTTGGATCTATGTATGGTAGCTTCCCCAGAAATGTCCAGCCTTGAGTCAAGGACCGCGTTAAAGTCGCCTCCCAGCAGGGTAGTTCCTTGGGGTAATCCTGAGGTTACTCGGTGGAGCGAAAGTAGGAAGGAGTCGTGATTTGCCGGGGGCGCATAGGCGCACACCAAGTTTAGCGGTTGTCCGTGAAGAGTCCCCGTGACCACCATGAATCTACCTTGTGAGTCAGATTGCGTGGAAGTGATTACCATGGGCAGAGATCGGTGGAGCAGAATGGCCACTCCTCTAGAGCCTCTGGAAAACCCTGCATGATATACCCTATCGTATCCTCCTCTCGCAAGCATAGGGCATCTGGACCCAAGAAGATGGGTCTCTTGTAGTAGAACTACCAAGGGAGAATACCTGCGGAGGGTGTTAAATACTGCCGATCGTTTGATCTTGTCTAACAGGCCGTTTACATTCCATGAGAGGACCTGGGTTACTGAGGACCAAGCGTGAGCTGTAACACTGTTGGGCATGTTTGGATGTGCGGGAGCAAGCCCAGGGATGACCGTTTCGGACATGACCGTAAAATTTTAAATCTACAAACCAGGCTAACCAACTTGTCGCCTCTTAAACCTAACTTGAACTTCCCGTCCCCCCTAAACTCCCCCCCTCCCCATACTCCCCCCCCGGAAGCATCTGTCGCCCATGTACCCAACCAAAACCAGACAGCCAGTAAAACTGTCATTGGGGTGGAGTGGTGGACCCCTCCTTTCTTTCGGATCAATTGCAATTAGTAGTCACAAAACAAGCGTTCAACACCATACTCTAGGAAGCCTCCAGAGTCATCAATGTTAATCTCGCTAGGGGTCGCCTGAGAGGATCAGGCGAAGCCCGAATCCCCTTACGTCTCGCGCAGGGGTCCTACATCTCCTGTCAGCCGAGTACCGGTGACTGACTCAATCGCCCATCCTCGGCGGGTTGGGACGGTGTTCGGGCCACCGGAAGAGTCTCAATGTTAGATTTAGTCTGGGGACCAGAGTCCCGGGCTGCTTCGTTCTCTGCAGGAGCGATCGTGTCTTTCTGTCTGCCTCTCCGGGATCTGGTGCGCCGCCTGCTCCTCCAGGGCCCCTCTGATGGTGAGGGCCCGACATGTGGGGTTCTTCCAGTGGTCCCGGGGGGACCCTTTCGGGCTCCAATGCCCTCCTCCGTCAGCCAGTCCCAAGCCTCCTCCGGGGAATCAAAAAAGTAAGCTTTCCCAGTCATGAGGACTTTGAGGCGAGCGGGGAAAAGGAGCATGTACGAGAGCTGCATTGCCCTTAGTTTTTGCTTAACATGTTCGTACGACCTACGGCGGGTCTGGACTTCTCTGGTGTAGTCCGGGAAAATTAGGATTTTGTGGTTTTCCCACTGCGTACCATCTTGCCGCCTTGCTTCCCTGAGGATATTGTCTCTGTCCTTAAAGTTAAGGAATCGTGCGATCATCGGGCGCTTCGGACCGCCCGGAGGTGGGCGAGGCGCGAGCGCCCTGTGGGCTCTTTCAATTGCAAACAAGGGCGAGAGGGATTGGTCAGGCATCCAAGATTTGATCCACGTCTCCAGGAATTCGGCGGCCTTGTCATCCTCTATGCCCTCCGGGAAACCTATGAAGCGTAGGTTGTTGCGCCTGGCCCGGTTTTCCGCATCTTCTGCACGACGGTGAAGCTCGCCGGTTCGGGACTGCAGCTGGGTTACTTTGGCTTTGAGGTCAGACAAATCAGTTTCGGTTTGGGAGACTCGGGTTTCCACTTCCGTAATTCGGGTTACAGCATTTCTAAGGTCCTGTCTGATGAGGCCCATGTCCACTCGCACCTCACCAATTTTCGTTTCCACGGCTATCTGCGATGATTGAATAGCTTGGAGAATGGCACTCACCCCGTCCGGGGTTGAACCCCCACCAGCCACTTCTCCCCCTCCTCGTTGGCCCGTCGCAGTCGTGAACTGGTCGATTTTTTGTTGGGAGGGCGGAGGTTGTTTGTTCGTTTTATCCTTCCCCATCGTGGCACTTGAGGCGGGCGTCAGGTGGGCCACACCTTCCTTAACGCGGTTTCAAGCCTGAGAATTTAGTGCGTTGTTAAGTACCATGGACTGTGGGTGGGTTCGCTGTGTCTGATCACATAAGGACGGCCGGCAATGACACCGTCGGCCCCTTCTTTTCAGCTCCTTTTCTCGCTCTCTCCACCAGTTGGGGGGGACCCGTCCGAGACCCAGACCCAGGTCTCTCCACCTTAAGGGCTCTGCGCCTCCATTGTAGGCCTCGTGCCGTCGCGATCGCGCTCTCGATCTCTCAGGTCGTTCCGACCAGGGTCTAAAGTCAACCAAGCACGACCCGGAACCCAGGGTATCCACTTGCCTCAAGGTGTTGCCCTCCACCGCTCGGCTCGCAGTCCAGATTTTGCCGCAGTCCAGCTCGCGCTCCACCTGGGCTCAGGCCCGAGAGAGGCCGGAGCCAAGTCCCCAGGCCCCGGAGTCCCCTCTTGTTGCTGCAGGGACGGGGGGGGGCGGGGGCGTCACCGTTCGTCTTCTCCTTCCACCCCCCCGGTCTTCGATTCACTTCCCTGCCCCCCCGGGCACCACTCCGCTTTTCAGCTGGGTCCTGGTCCCCAGCACGCCTTCAAATTTAAATTCCCCCCAGCAGGGGGATCTCGGGGGCCAGGGCCTCCGCCACGGCCCCAGCGCAGCACCACAAGCCGCCCAGGCGGTCAGGGAGGGCCCCCGGTCCTCCGGGTCACACTCGCGCCTCGCCCGCCGGTGCGGCGCCGCTCACCCCGCGCCCCCCTCCACGACAGGAGGGCGGGGGGCCCGCCAGCGCCCCCGCGGCAGGGATCCACCTTCGGGGCGCGCCCCAGCTCTCTCCGGGCCTCTCGCCTCCAAATTTAAACTCCCCGCAGCAGGGGGATCTCGGGGGCCAGGGCCTCCGCCACGGCCCCAGCGCGGTACTGCAAGCCGCCGAGGCGGTCAGGGAGGGCTCCCGGTCCTCCGGGTCACACTTGCGCCTCGCGCGCCGGTGCGGCGCCGCTCACCCCGCGTCCTCCTCCACGACAGGAGGGGGGGGGGGGTCCGCCGGCGCCCCCGCGGCAGGGAACCACTTTCGGGGCACGCCCCCAGCTCTCACCGGGCCTCTCGCCGCCTCTCAGCCCGCGGCAGTCAACTTCGTCGGGGCCCCCAAGCCCACCTCAGATCCGCCGGGTGCATCTCGCAGCGGCCGCCATCTTGAGCTCCTCTCACGGGAGCAGCCGGGTCGCCGTATGAGGGCGAGCCGCCGGCTTTCCATCGATTCGCCCCAACAAACTTCTCTACGGGTCCCCGGGACACCGGGGCGCCATGTACAGTGTTTTTCCGCTCTTTTGGACCACAGTGGTTAAGGGCGGATGACGGAGGGGTCCAGAGCACTCTCAGAGTGCGACCGCCATCTTGACGCCCGAAGCCACGCGCCCCCTCATGTGTTTTAAAGCACTTGTAAAGGCTGGCTTTACTAATCCACTCAGCTAGCCACATAAAATATAGCGTAATATTCAAGCGCCCTTACCGCCATTCTAACGCCACATTAGTGTAATTTGTTTACGCTAATGTGCCGTTAGAAGGCCAAAAATGCTGTGCCATATTTACAAAGTGGCATAATGCATGCATTGCGCAACTTTGTATCCCTTTGTGCTACATTATGCCTGCGCCAGGCAAAATGTATGCAAAGGTGGCATTCCCCCGTTAGGGGGGACAAAAAAATAGCGCAAAGAAATCTGACGGATTTCTTTGCATCATTTTTTTTCCGGCATTTTAACGCCTGCTCAGAGCAGGCGTTAAAAGGAGGCGTCTGTAGGTTACAATCGGCCTCTGGGTGCTTTGCAGGATTAGCATAAAAAAATGTACGCTAATCCTGCAAAGCGCCGGACGAGCGTAAACATTTCTGATACTAGTCCCCCAACTACTGCCATGTTGCGCCATATTTTAAGTACAGCGCACACATGGTGGCATTAGGAGAGCGCCAAGGGGCATATTTAAGAGCCTCTAGTGCCATTCTAATGCCACATTAGTGTAATTTTTTTAAGCTAATGTGGCATTAGAAGGCCAAAAACACTGCCCCATATTTACAAACCCTTTGCGCAACATTATGCCTGAGCCAGGGGACATCCCCCTGTTAGGGGGGGGGGCAATAAAATGGCGCAAAGAAATCTGACAGATTTCTATGCGCCATTTTTTTCCAGCACTTTTAACACCTGCTCAAAGCAGTTATTAAAAGGAGACTTCCATTGGTTACAATGGCTTCTGGGTGCTTTGCAGGATTATCAACAACATTTTTTATGCTAATCCTGCAAAGAGCCGGACTAGCATAAAAAATTCTGACGCTAGTCCCCTAACTACCACCATGGTGCTCCATATTTAAAATATGACACCCCCATGGTGGCATTGGGGGGGTGGGGGGTCTGGGGTGCTAAGGGGTGCAAAAAAAGTGGCACTTCACTATTCTTAAATATGCCCCATAGCTCTGTTTTTTGCAGCAGGCATATTAACCCTCTATGCTACTTTATGTTGAGTCAAAGCTGCCACTAGGCACAACTCCCATCTCTCTCTAGCAGGAACTTTAATCACAAGAGGTATCTTGAAATTGTAATTGTTTCTTGAAAGCTAAACGGACAAGGAACATTTCAGTCAGTGCTTTTAAATCTCAAGTTTCGGAAGTTATTGCTAAACACAGCGCCCGGTGCGGTCGCACCGCTCGCACCGTCCAAAAGCCAGCCCTGGCTCCACAGGAGAAGCACAAGGTATAAATAGCCCAGTAAAACACAGAAAAATATTTATAAAAGTCCGTTGTGCTTTCAACGTGGGACATTAAATATGTACAAAAAAAGCAAAGTAGCGTAGTTTTTAAATTGAGAAAAAACAGATGCCTCCCTGTTAAAGTGATTGTTGGAAAGGTGAGACAACATCCTGAAATTTGACCCACCACGGTGGTAGGGAAAGCAAAACGTCGCGAGGTATGCATTACACATGACAAGATCAAGGCACCCCCACCTAGGGTGGCCAGATTTTGAGGAGCAAAAACCGGGACAGGTCAGACATAAAAGAAGGACTAAAGACTTTACTCTCACTTTTATATCTGGCCTGTCCCGGTTTTTTGCTTAGCTTTGTGAATGCGTACCTATATGTGTGTGTGTATGTGTGTGTGTGTGTGTGCATACACACACAAACGCACACACACACATTTACAAGACTACATATATAAAATTAGCTATGGCCTGACCTGAGAGTCCGACTCCCTCCCTTCCGCTCCAAAGCCACCAACATCATCTGCGGCGTACCCCAAGGCTCCTCCCTAAGCCCGACGCTGTTCAACGTCTACATGGCCCCCCTTGCACAACTGGCCCATCAGCACAACCTCAACATTCTCTCCTACGCCGACGACACCCAGCTCATCCTCTCCCTCACCAAAGACCCACACACCGCCAAAGCCAACCTCCATGAGGGAATGAAGTCCATCGCCGAATGGATGAGAATAAGCCGCCTGAAATTGAACTCCGACAAGACGGAGGTCCTCATCCTCGGACGCACCCCCTCGGCCTGGGACGACTCCTGGTGGCCCACCGCACTGGGACCCCCTCCAACACCAACCAACCACGCACGCAACCTGGGCTTCGTCCTCGACTCCGCCCTCACCATGTCTAAACAGGTCAACGCAGTCTCCTCCTCCTGCTACAACACCCTACGCATGCTCCGTAGAATCTACAAATGGATCCTTACGGACACCAGAAAAACGGTGACCCAGGCCCTCGTCAGCAGTAGACTAGACTACGGCAACGCACTCTACACAGGCATCCCAGCAAAAGACATCCGACGCCTCCAACGCATCCAAAACGCCTCCGCCCGACTGGTCCTCGACGTACCCCGCCGATGCCACATCTCCCACCACCTGGAGGACCTCCACTGGCTCCCCGTGGACAAGAGGATCACCTTCAAGCTCCTCACCCACGCTCACAAGGCACTCCACAACACCGGACCAGCCTACCTGAACAACAGACTCAACTTCTACGTACCCTCCCGCCAACTCCGCTCCGCCAACCTCGCCCTCGCCATCGTTCCCCGCTTTCAACGCAAGACCTCCGGTGGCAGATCCTTCTCCTACCTCGCCGCCAAGACCTGGAACACCCTCCCGACCACCCTGCGACAGACCCAGGACCTCCTCACCTTCAGGATACTCCTCAAGACCTGGCTCTTCGACCAGTAGCAGCAGCCGCCCCCCCCCCCCTCCTTCAGCGCCTTGAAACCCTAACGGGTACGTAGTGCGCTCTATAAATATTATGATTGATTGATTGATTGAAAACAGGGACATTTAGTTAGTAAATTGACCTTTTTCCCAAAAACCAGGACATTTATTAAAAATTATGAGAAGCGTGGGGACACCGGGACAGTCCTCTAAAAACCGGGACTATCCGGGGAAATCCGAGACGTCTGGTCACCCTAGTACCGATGTTGATATGATGGTGTTGCACAGACCGGTAATCTATCCTCGTCGCCAGTAAAGGGTAAAGAGCACGGTAAAATGTATTCTTTATCTCTCCCTGTATATAACCGACCTTCTTCCCGTCAAGCAGACCCTTGTCTAAGGAAGCTAGATAGCACATAAACATATATTTAACGCATAATAAACAATGAATCAATATTTTCCATCTGTGACATTTACAGAACAGGGGTTGTGTTTAACTATGAAATGGAGTTTAGTGCCATCAAGCGGCCAATCTCTAAACTGTAGGTCAAGGAGAAAATATTTTATTTTGATTTGTTTTTCCAACATATGCTCTGACTTTCTAGATGGAAATCATACAGAAAGTTCATTGCTGGCGAACCTCAAATTTGCTCTCAAAATGCCACAGACGAAATTTGAAATTTTCTCTCATAGCGTTACTTTAACTTATGGACCAAATTTCCATGATTTCAGAAGTTTCAAAAACAATTCCAAATGTTTCCCTGCAATCTACACCAACGTTAAAGTACATTAAAAAAAAAAATCATTTAAATATATATTATCAAAAACATCTAAGAGTTACTCAAAAGCATACATTTGCATAAGACGAATACAAAAACATATTTAAATCTTACAAGGATAGTCACGTGCATCACTTTTACGTGTGCAGAACTGCCACAAAGTGCACGTTCCTATATGCGGACATGTGCAGATTTGAACATGGAACTCCGTTTTCAGTTCGGCCAGGGTAACATATGAGGACAGACTTTTTATCTTACATCCATTGAACAACAGGATGTTTGCTACCCAGTTCGCACCTGGAAGCGCGCATCTCTGCTCTTTACGGAACATGTGCACGCATTTCCAAGTGCGGAAACTACCTACAAGGAGTACACAAATACCAGCAAAACTATGAGTTTTTGGGAGTTCGACTTTGTTTTCAGGTAGAACATACAGAAGCAGAGGCGAGCCTGCATTAACCACAAAGAAACAGTTGTCGAAAATCCCCTTTCATGATCTCATTCATAAATCCCATTAACAGGAGTGTAGCCCACCAATTCTGAGCCTGAGATTTAGGGGTGGTAGACTTTCCTCACAAATGGTTATTTTTGCATATTTAAAAAAAGGCTTATAATATCTGCCTAAACGGATAATATCGTAGATTTTTCAAAATGTGCAATTTTGTGTGACAAATTGATGTGAGTACTAATGATTTTAATAATGGATTCTCGTCGCAGCCACAAGACTTTCCTGATCCTCCCTAGACTCTGATTTTGCAGAGGGACTTTTTCCTGCTATTAGAGATGCTGTTGTTATGATCCTGACATATTCTCTTAGCCTTTAGGGACCTTCACTCTTTATTGAGTCCCAAAGCTTTCTGATGATTTCGCTGTATTTTTGGACCTATTCTGAATACTGAGTACATATTTGCTGAATGTCTTAATGGCATTTAACCATTATTCTGTACCACTTGATTAAAAAAGATTCTGTAAAAAAATCCTTTAACTTTTCCTTAGACTGGAACCCAGATATTGAGTTATTCCGATTGCTATTTAAATGGTAATCTGGTTTTCTTGAGGGACTTGTGGTGAGGAAGGTGGTGTGTCTTCTCCCTTTAGATCAAGAGTGCCGGGGCAGAACTTCTGGGGTATGTACTGAGTATTCTTAAAGTGAGGGGTATCAGAATATTGGGATTCTGCTCCCACAATATTTATAGTGCACCTTTTTAATCCTACCTGTTATGATTTACCCGGACTTAGTGCAACTATAGCATGCCTCGGGTATACCCTAATTCCAAAGTACATTTTCTAGGCTGCAATTGTCATGAGCCAATTTGCATTCAGTATATTCTGGCCAACATTAAAAAGTAGCAACTAAAACCATTTTAGACACTTGACCTTTCTCCAAAAATGCATTTTCTGTCATTCACTACCTCCTTACTTCATCTACTGTCCATTAACTCTTTCACGTGTCACTTACTCATACTCACTGACATATGTCCTCATTTATCATCACTCACTCATATATACATGATGCTTTTCATTGTTCAATTAATTGCTCAGGTTATCAATCCCTCACTTACTTACTCACACACTGTAGGATTTGTAGTGGGTACCTATGGTACTTACGCCTTATACCAGGTCCAGTTATCCCCTATTAGTGAAATGTAGGCAGTGTCTAGAAGCCAGGTTCTCTAGAAGTAGATGTAGCTGAGCAGCCAAGGCTTATCTAGGAGACATGCAAAGCTCATTCAGTACCACTGTAGTCACAGAGTACTCACACACATGAAAGAAAATGCTCAGTGTTACAATAATAAGGGTACTTTATTTTAGTGACACAAATGCCAAAAATACCATAGAGACTATACTTCCTTAGGAGGTAAGTAATACACAAATTATATACACTGGTATGCAAAAACAGGTGTAAAACAGTAAGAAAACTGTGCAAATAGTGAAAATCACAATAGTTAGAAATGGGCCTATGGGGAACACAAACCATATACTAAGAAAGTGAAATGTGAATGTCGGTTTCCCACCTAGGCAAGTGTAGTGTGTAGAGGGACGCTGGCAGTATTAGAAAACACCAAAGGTAAGTAACAGAACACACCTTAGAGCCCAGGAAAGCAGGAGTAAATCACAGTAACTTTCCTAGAACACACAAGACACAAGATAGAAGATAATGAAAGAATCAGAAGAGACTGCAAGACACCCACAGTGGATTAATGGACCTGAAGACCTGTGGAAGAAGGGGACCAAGTCCAAGAAGCACAGAAGAGTCCAGGGAGAACAGAAGCCCCTGCTAACCCGGATGAAGGTGCAAAAGAGGAACCACCAGTGAGAAACAACAGTCAGTACTGCACCCAAGAAGACGGATGCAGGTTCCTGGTTGGTGCAGATGATGTCCCACGCCGGATTGAAGATTGCAGTCTGGTTTGCATTGCTGGATTCCACCAACAATCCTTGCCACACACAAAGCTCGCGGTTAGTGGAAAATGGTGCTGCCCGGGACCAGGAGGGACCTGGTGGACTCCACCTAGGAGGGGGAGCCAGAGGAAACTCTCAGCAACTCAGAGAGCCCTCAGAAGACCAGGCAGCATGCACATGAGTCCCACAGCATGGGGACAGAGGAGGTACAAAAGGAGGCCCAGGCAGCACTACGACAAAGGCTCCCACGCCGCCGGAGAACCACTCAGGAAGATGTGCGTCACAGGATAGGGTGCTTGGGGCCCAAGCTGTACTGTGCTTGAAGAACTTTATGGAAGGATGCCAACAAGCCTTGGCAACTCCAAAATACACAGTGTATGGGGGTACTGTCTTGTGTGGGCAGGCAAGCTCTTACATCCACTAAAGTTGGACAGTAGGACGTCAGGACTGTCGGCACAACTTCAGTCCTCCACCCTTGATGCTGGATCCATGCAACTCATCAGGAGAGGGGACCCACGCCACTGGTTGTCGTTGTAGAGAGATGCCTGCTGAAGCAGGGGAGTGAGAGACTCATTCACTCCAAGGCAGATTCCTTCGCTCTTCTGGTGCAGGCTGAAGACAGGCTGTCTTCTGAGGATGCACTACCGAGAAACAGTTGCAGTTGCAGTTGCTGGCAGAAGCTGAAGATACACTGTTGCAGAAGACGTCTTTGCTTCTTTTTGCAGTTTGTAGAGTTCCTGGAGGGTCCAGATGCAGTTTCTTTGGTGAGAAGGTGAAGTAAAGGATGCAGAGGATTCCTGCTGGAGTCTTGCAATTCGAATCTGAGGATCCACCCAAGAGAGAGACCCTAAATAGCCCTGAAAGGGGGATTGGTCAGCTAAACAGGTAAGCACCTATCAGGGGAGGGCTCTGACAGGGTTGGAGGGCCACCTATAGGGGAACTTATAAGTGACCTGGTGCAGTGTAATTGGCAGTGAAAGGGTGCATGCACCTTTTCACACAGGCTGCAATGGCAGTCCTGTAGAAGCCTTTGCGTGGGCTCCCTATGGGTGGCAAATAATATGCTGCAGCCCATAGGGATCCCCTAGGGCCTCAATGCCCTGGGTACCTAAGTACCATATACTAGGGACTAATAAGGGGGCACCAGTATGCCAATTGTGGGTGAAATACTGGGTTACCAGTATGCAATAACAAAATGAAGAGGAGAGAGCATAACTACTGGGGTCCTGATTAGCAGGATCCCAGTAGACACAGTCAAACACACTGACAAACAGGCCAAAAGTGGGGGTAATCAAGCTAGAAAGAGGCTACTTTCTTACACACACTCATTCGTTTAAGAGGCTCCTCACTCCTTCTCATTATTCTCCCATTCATGCACTCCTCTGCTCATTCACTCATTCAATTACTCATCTGTTCATGTTCACTCACCCGTGTATGCAGTCACTCACTCCCTACTAATCCGCTTTATACTCACATTATTTTCACTTGCTCATTCATACTAACATACTCAGACTTGAGTTAGTATCAACTTTCTCTCTTGTACCCATGATTCACTTGCTCCCTTCTAACTTTTCCTCATCTAATTCACTACTCACCTACTGCTAACTCACTCACATATTTGCTTACCCAAACACTCACTGACCACCATTTTGAGAAAAGAAACCACAATAACCCATCATATAGGGGGTCATTATGACCGTGGCGGAAGGCGGAGAACCGGCGGTAAGACTGCCAACAGGCTGGCGGTCTTACTTTGTGGAATTATGACCATGGCGGTGTCATCCGCCCGCCAGGGCGGAGACGACCGCCGGGCTAGAGACCTGTGGTATTTGGACCCGGCTTACCACCGTGGATTTCCAGCGGTTTGAACCGCCATGAAATCCATGGCGGTAAGCACTATCAGTGCCAGGGAATTCCTTCCCTGGCACTGATAGGGGTCTCAACTCCACCCCCCCACCCCCACCCTGACTCCATCCCCTAACCACCCACCACCCCTGCCACCCCCCAAAGGTGGCAGGGCCCCCCTCCCCACCCCGACCCCCAACATCACTTCACCCATACCCACACAACACGCACGCAGGCACCACCTACATACTTACACGCACACACACCGACATACACACACACAGTCATACACGCACACCCACATTCAAACATACACGCACACATCCATACAGACATACCCACAGACATACACGCACTCATTGCCATACACACAACACCCCCGCAGGCATACACGCACTCACGCACGCCCTCTACATACACACACGCACACCCCCATGCACCCACACAACACACAACACCCCCCCCACCACCCCCCTCCCCTCACGGACGATCGACTTACCTGGTCCGACGATCCTCTGGGAGGGGACGGGAGCTCCGCCGACACCACACTGCCAACAGAACACCGCCACGGCGAATCACAGTACGTGATTCGCTTGGCGGTGTTCTGTTGGCGTGGCGGTGAAGGTGGAGCAACCTCCACTTCCCCGCCTCCCGCCAGTATGGCTGTTGGCGGCTCTCCGTCCGTAAAAGGACGGAGAGCTGCCAACGGTCATAATAGGCAGCGCGGCTGGCGGTCTACTGCACGGCGGTCCCTCGGCGGTGTTTAAAAAAGACCGCCGAGGTGAAAATGACCCCCATAGTGTATTACGTTTAACCATTGAAGCTTGATTGTTTTTCTGCGTGGTCTCCCTAAATTTCGTACCTTTTGATGGGCTGACGTTTGATGGTACTGGGACTTTGGAGACATGAAACTGCCTTCAGACTCCAGTTGCATGTGACTGCTTTTAAATACTGACAGTGGAGAAGTGTGGCTCAATGGTTAGAGCGGCAGACCCTGATGCAGAAATCTGGCCCGGGTCCAGGGTTCAATTCCTGCCTCGGCAGGTCTTGGGCTCAATTTCCTCGGACCTGATAATTCTCGCATCGGTGCCTAATCTAATTCATGGGTCCCACTCTGTAACTCTGGGCAATAGCTTACTTAATCTCCACAACGGCCCCAACAGTGCTGGGATGCCTGGCTTCACCTTGGAGGTTGCCCAGGAGTGGGCACCTCACAGGGAAAAGCCAGGAGGGGTTCCACAGCGGTATGCGTACAGTGCCTTGAGACCCTAACGGGTGAGTAGTGTGCTATACAAGTACGAAGTTTACAGTAAAATGTATTATGACCCACTGGCTATTTAACTTTTCAGAAAGCCATGGTGAGTCAGCAACCAACCAGTAGTGTGGAAGTTAATATCATATATGGACTGCAGTGTATATTTACACAGCACAAACATACCGAAAAGGTATGGTTCCAGGGAACACCATTGTGTCATGACATGCTGATGTTTTAAAACCACTTTAATTCCAAAGAAAATTGTTCTGTCTTGTAGAAAGACACATTTAAACCTTAGCTAAGTCCCCTGTAAGTACTGCCTGATAACCCCAGGATTGAGTGCTGAAAGTATAAAAGCAGGACACACTATATAATTGAGAAAAGCATGTATTCACAGTGAAACATTGCCAAAAGCTGTTTGCCATTAAGTAGGAAACGTCACACTTTCACCTGAACAGGCTTATTTGTGAATAAAAGTCTATTTTCAAAATTGAGGCTGGGAAGATAGTAGAAACTTGATTGAAAATAATTTTTCACATTTATTCAAAAGTTCAATTCAATAGCAAAAATAGATTTTTGATATCTGTAATGGGAAACCAACTTCTAAAAAAATATGCATTTTATTGCCTAAAAGCCATACAGAACTAAATCAGTTCTGCTGGATGCATTCCAATTAGGTGTGAATTGTTGGCCTGCTACAGTACAATAAAATCACATCTAAAATCAAGAAGACTGCTGTACTGCAAACACTGACCACTTAGGAGGGATGACCCATGTGGGAGGGACAGAAGCTCATAGCATCACAACGGATTATGGCAACAGTCTTCCAGAAGCCATTTATCCAATGAGTCCCTTAGACATTAGCATTTGCCTACAACATGAGGAGAAGGTGTTCCCAAAAGAGGAAGAGGGGATGTTTTTCCATTTTCATAGGCATTGATCTGGACTGGGACTCAGAGCTCCTGAGTGAAGAGACTGAGTTGTGCAATTTGAATTAGGAACTAGGAGAAGATTTTCAGTGCTGAGAAAGAGGGTTGTGTTTTATTTTGGGGGATTCTGCCAGGATTGGGCCTATGGAACTACACAGACACTGGCTAGTCCACCGGATAAAAAGGTTGCCCACACCACCAACAATTCAGACCCTTCCTTGGCCTGCAAGAAAAATAACAAGAAAGAACAATTGCTGTTTGATCAGCTGGAGAAACAAGCCTGAAGCACGCCTCCTCTCCACCTTCACCCAAAGAATGGACCAGTTTTCCAGTTGGCTGGCCTCTTGTCCTACGCCCCAGGGACCTAGCGACACAGTTGAGAATGGACTGCACTGGACAGTGAGGAAACCCTGACTGGAGAGAGACATTGCCCTAGGTGCATGTCTGGAAATATGTGAACTGTAGGAAGACCAGGAGTGACTTTTCCAGCATGTTGAAGAAAGTGGGACTCTTGGTTGTTATTGAAGGAAGCGGGAATAGCGAGGCCTGTCTTACACTTGGAGCTGTGACTGAGTGTTCTCCAAAAGAGCATCAGAAAGACTGAAATCATTGGTGTGTTATGGAGTGAACAGTTGCTGACTCTGGTCCTCTCTTCTAAGTGTCTGTCAGAGAGAACCGCTTGCTGGTAGTTCTTTCGTGGTTTTCTCCTTTTTGATGTAAGATTAGAATCTGGTGAATGTTTTTGGGTAATGCATATAGGCTTAAATTGACTTTTACAACCCCAATGTTCCAATGACTTTTTAGACATTTTTTCTGTAAACTTTGAAACTATATCTCTGGTCCCCTTAATCAATGTTTTTTTCATTTTTGTGACATTTTGACGGTTGAATCTAGTTTTATTCGTCCAAACTGGTTTGGAGATATTTTTGTGTTGTGTTCTTAGCTTTAATGTTACTTTGTACTGCTTAACACACATTTTTCCAAATAATTGCCGGCTGCATGTGCCACTGCTACTTAAGACAAACATATACACTAAACCGTATTGTGAACTAAGCAGATTACATTTCAGTCAGTTGGTGCTGGCACCCCCTTCCAACCTAATAACCTGATTTCATTGGGATAAAAGGGTGATTTGGTAGCGTATTCTCATCTTGTTCCACAATAAAACTCTAATTGCATATTAGGAGACTTTCTCTTTTTCTTTCTCTCTCTTTCTCCTTCTCCCTGTTTTCTCTCTCTATCTCAAAAGTTAAGTTGTTAAGCTGTTTGCAAGGCTGAAGTAGAGCCAGTTGGATGCAAAGTCATTGAGACACAGGGCCATATTTACAAGTGCATTGCGCTGACAGTGCATCACTTTTTTGACACACTGACGTGCAGGCCCATATCTACAAGGCCATGTAAAGCAAAGCGTGGCTTTACGTGGCCTTGTACATATTGAGTAAGGCAATGCAATGCAAGTCGTTGCATAACATTACTCTGCGTCAAAGAGGCGTTCCCCGGGTGTTGCAGTGGTTGTTCCCACACCACACCCATGGATCTTGACGCATTCCAAGATTTATAAGGATTGGTAAAGCTGGGAATGCTTCAAAAGCCTACGCCTCCCAGGGGATGTGTAAGGGAGCTGCAAGAAGGAGAAATACCCTTCTTTCTAATAATTTTTCCTTTTTCCATGTGTGCTGCATTCTGCATCATGGTGCAAGGGTGCCTGCATTGGTGCATGGCAGCGTGAACGGAGGCTTGCGGTGCTGCCCTGCATCAAAAGATTGTAAATATGCCCCACCGTCTTAAGGCAATGCCAGTAGGGCTAGGATAGAGTCAGATGCATGTCAGATGGGCAGTCAGGCCGCATGCAAGTATTGTGCCTAGGACAGAGACAGTCTCATATCAGGCTAACAAAGCTGGAAAAGAACCAGTTATATATCAGGTCTGTGAGGCTGGAGCAGAAACAGTCACAATACAGGTTAGAACACTAGGCTATAGCCAATCAAACGCCACGTCTGTGAGGCAAAAGCAGAGTCAGTTAAATGGCAGTGGCCAGCGGGCCTGCGGAAGAGTGGATCGCATGCTTGGTTGGGTTGGTCTGGCACAGTTCCATATCACCTACCAGGTCAGTCGAGCTGTGGCAGGACAAGTCCATGCCAAGCCTCGTGGGCCACTACCTACCCTGGTGCCTTTGGGGTCAATATGGTCAGAAAGAATCATAGGCGAGAAGAGCTATGGCATAGTCAGTCAATTTGCCGGCCAGTACAACTGGAGCAGATATAGTTGCATGACAGACCAGTAGGGCTGGTGTAAAAGCAGTTCAATGTCAGGTGGATGAGGTCAAGCCGGAACCTGTTGCTCTGCAGGCTCAACCTTACCCTGGAGCAACTTACAGCTAAATGCTAACCCAAAGAAATGCAAATCTGTACCCTGGTTCTTCAATACTCCGTGCCCAAACACTATGGGCCTGATTATGATTTTGTCAGAGGGGATTGCTCTGTCCCAAATGTGTCGATATCCCGCCCGCCGAATTACAAGTCCATTATATCCTATGGAACTCGTAATATGGCGGGGGGGATATCCGTCACATTTGGGACAGAGCAATCCCCTCTGCCGAAGTCGTAATCAGGCCCTATATTAGGCTAGATGTTCTGAGCACCACTGTGAAATTCACTGGGTCCTAATCCGCTAAAGACTCTTACAGCCAAGTAAGGTTTGGCTTCTACAGAATTTCATATCAGGCAGGTATGATATGGATCCAACTGATTGGACATGGCCTGCTCGGTCAGGTTTGCAACTAAGGGCCTCATTTTGAGTTTGGCCGGCGGGGGAGGTCGTCGCCAAACTCTTTCGGACACAAAACTGCCACTCCGTTTTCTGCCTGCCGGCCCAAATATGAATTTTCTCCCGCTGGCCCAGCAGAATACTCACCACAACATTGATGCCGGCTCGTAATCGAGCAGGCGGCAATGTTGTGGTGCATCGGGTGCAGCATCACCAGGCGCGCTTTTCTCTGCGCTTTTCAGGGGACTGCCATGCAAAGGATGGCAGAAATGAGGGTCGTAATCTGGATCCAGCACTTCTCTGGTGGATTGAGACCCCTGGCGGTGCCGGCGGAGGGACCATTGCGGCTCCACCACGGTCATAATATGGCGTTCAGACCGCCATTGTTAGAGGCGGTTCAAATGCCACCGTGAGTCTGGCGGTCCATTGACTATCAGACTCCTAATGAGGACCAAAGTGAATATGTCTACACCGCTGTAAGATCACACGAGTGGTAATTGGGCGCTATAGAAATTAAAATTAGCAGTAACAATGTGGCTTACTTTCAACCATAGGTGTGATCTGACATGCTTTTGTCTCTATCCCAGTCTGTCATCCTGGCCTGGACTGGCTCAGTACCAGCCCCACCGACATGCCATTTCACTTTGCACCTGTACAACTAGACTGGGCTGTCACATGACTCTCTCTGCAGAGTCCCACAGTCAAGGCATCTCTTACCTTGACCAAGTTGTCTGCTATGCCACTGACTGCCTACCCCAGAACATGTGCCGTGAGACACAGACAAAAAGGTAAATGAGTGCATGATTATGGAAGTTTGTATTATGGGCCACTGAAGGCCCTAATAGAATCATTTTGGGTGGAACCTTTTTTTAAGCAATACTGCCCTCAGTCTGAGAGTTAATGGCTCGTCATTACCTACCTTGTCTAAAGAAAGACAATGATGTGTTAGAGCAATTAATACCTACTAATGCTAAGCTCATCAGCTGCTGTCACCTCACTTAATCCCTCCGAAATGTAGACAAGCAGGCAGATTGTCTCAGCATGCCTTAGGTTCCTGCTTTGCAGTCTCCCTCAATTCAAGGTGTTTTAGAACACAAGCAAACATACTGAGTAAATGCCAACATGCTAGGCCGTTTGATGTGAGCCAGGGTCAGCATGTCATGCAGTACCCATGATTATGTCTGATCCTCTGATGCTTTGCCTAGTACATGAGCTATATCCAGGGTGTAGGAAGCTGGCTCTGTATATATTATATCAAAAAAAGATATAGGGGGTCATTACGACCCTGGCGGTCGGAGACCGCCAGGGGTAATGTAGCGTCCGTACCGCCAACAGGCTGGTGGTACGGAGGCCCTTATTACGACCGCGGCGGTAGCGCCGCGGTTGCACCGCCGGGGCCGGCGGTTTCCCGCCGTTTTAGCCCCAGCGGTGATAATCCGCCAGGGCAGCGCTGCAAGCAGCGCTGCCCTGGGGATTATGACATCCCTACCGCCAGCCTGTTTCTGGCGGTTTGCACTGCCAGGAAGAGGCTGGCGGTAAGGGGTGTCCTGGGGCCCCTGGGGGCCCCTGTACTTCCCATGCCACTGGCATGGGCAGTGCAGGGGCCCCCTAACAGGGCCCCGGCCAGCTTTTCACTGTCTGCATAGCGCAGATGCACTTCGGGGGTTTGCCTGGTTGAGTTATGATGAGGAGTTCAGAGCCCGAGTGAGTATCAACCCGGAGAAGCCGTGGGGGGATGTAGACCCAGAGTTATGGATGCAATGGATGGCGTTGTCGCAGTCCACGGCATCTACCCACATGGCCAGCGGTTTGCCGGTGGTTTATAAGCCGGGAGGGGCGGGCGTGGGACAGAGAACAACTGCTAACACAACGGGAGCTTGCTGGAACTTTAACAAAGGGTTCTGTTCCAGACATCCCTGCAAATTTAAACACGATTGCTCCAAATGCGGGGGCTGTCACCGGGTCACGCAATGTTTTTCGCTTTACAGTCCAGCCGAACAATGGAGAGCAACGAAAGGCAGAGGGACTCAGGGGGCTCCTGCTCCAAAGGGGGCCTACGCCAGTTAGGCTAGACTTCATTCTACCATGGCTGCCCAAATACCCGGATAGGGCAGCAGCGATTAAGTTAGCGGAGGGTTTTCAAGAGGGTTTCAGAGTCAGCTACCAAGGTCCACGGGGAAGGCGCTGGGCAGACAATTTGCGGTCTGCAAAAGAACTACCACAGGTGGTGAAAAAAAAACCTGGATAAGGAATTGTCCTTGGGCAGAATTGCGGGCCCATTTTATGAGTGGCCGAGCCAAAATTTGATGATATCCCCACTGGGAGTCTTGCCGAAGAAGGCCCCGGGTGAGTTTAGGCTGATACATCACCTGTCATGGCCGGAGGGCACATCTGTCAGCGATTTCATTGCGGCAGAGGACACCAGGGTAGTTTATGCATCAGTGGATGATGCTATAAAATTGGTCAGGTTGTGTGGTTACGTGGCAGAACTGACAAAATGCGATATACAATCAGCCTTCAGACTGTTGCCAATACACCCTGGGATTTTGATTTGCTGGGGATGCAGTTTGAAGGGGCAATCTATGTGGACAGGGTCCTGCCCCTGGGTTGCGCGATTTCATGCGCTCTGTTCGAGGCTTTTAGCACTTTCATGCAGTGGGTTTTTGTCAAGATCAATGGGCATTACGCGGTGACCCATTATTTGGATGATTTCCTGTTTGTAGGGAATAAGGAGTCCGGGGTTTGCGCAAAGGCTTTAGCAACCTTTCAGGACATGGCACACCAGATGGGGGTCCCGCTGGCACTCGAAAAGACTGAAGGCCCGCGTCGGTTCTCACCTTTCTGGGCATTGAGTTGGATAGCCAGATTGCCGGAACAAAAAGTAAAAGACATGCTGGAATTTCTGGGAACAGTGAAGGAGGCACGGAAAATTGATTTGAGAACAGCTCAGAAGCTGTTGGGGTACCTGAACTTTGCATGTAGGGCAGTCAGAGGGGGAGGACTTTTTGTAGGAGGTTGGGGTTGGCTATGTCAGGAGCGGTGTCGCCACATCACAGAATAAGAGTTTCAATGGGCCTTAGAGAAGACGTTATGGTGTGGGAAACATTCCTGAGACATTTCAATGGGGTATCCATGTTTTTCTGTGAGGAAGAGACAGTATGGCAGGTACAGATATTTTCAGATGCAGCAGGAGGTAATGGTTTTGGGATCTTTTGGGACGGCAGGTGGTGCGCAGAGGCGTGGCCAGCATCTTGGTTACAACAAGGGAGGAGTATTGCCTTTCTAGAATTTTTTCCCCTTCTGGTAGCCATGGCAGTATGGGGGCAGGAGTTAGTGAATAGGACAGTTTTGTTCAGAATCGACAATATGACTGTCGTTGAGCTGGTTAATAGACAGAAGGCAAGGGACCTGAGGGTTTTGCGCTTGTTGAACCCTTTTATGCTGCAGTGTTTGTCTTTGAATGTGATCTTTAAAGCTGTACATATACCAGGAGTTTTCAATGAGATTGCGGATTCCCTGTCTCATTCACAGTGGCAGCGTTTTCGCAACCTGGCGCCAGGAGCAGAACAGTCCAAGACAGCGGTCCCGGCAGACATTTGGAAATGGGGGGCATGATGATCACGGGGCTGGTGGAGATGTCTTTAGCGGATTCCACTCTGCGAAGTTACCGGCTGGCCTGGTTGGATTTTCAATCCTTTGAGCGGTTTGCAGGAAACTTTTGGGAACAGAGGGAAAAGCAGCTAGAGCATCGTGCTTTGCGCTTCGTGCTGTTCATGATACGGAGAGGTTTATCAGCGGCAACTATCGGGGGAAAACTGGCAGGTGTATCATTTTACGGAAAATTGTTTTTTTATCACGACCCGGCTAGGAATGATTTGTTGGTAAGGATGTTAAAGGGTTGGGGTAGGATTAGAGCAGCAGAGGGTAGGTAGGCCAGAGAACCCATCGACTTTGATTTGTTATTAGAATTGTTGCATGTACTGCCGGTGTGTTGCGCAGACGGATACGAGCTAGCACTGTTCCGGTTATGTATGGTATGGATGTTTTTTGGAGCATTTCGTGTGTCGGAGTTGTTGGGCGTTGGGGCAGCAGTTGGTATACGCTATATGGAGGTGTGCGTACATGGTGATCGATTGGGCATCTGGCTTAGACGATCAAAAACTGACCAGCTAGGCAGGGGAAAGTGGGTATGGTTAGATAAAGGTGGCAATGTGTTGGCTTGCCCGGTAACGGAATGGAGGAATTTTCAAGCTGCATGTAGAGCAAGCAGGGACGCCGTTTTTTTTTTTGCACAGGTCAGGGTCTAAGCTCACCAGTTTTCAGCTTTTACGCGTGCTGAGGTTGGCGCTGGGACGGATGGGCCGCCGGGCCATGGATTTTGGCACACATTCGTTCAGAATTGGGGCAGCTACGGCCGCGGCGCATTTGGGATGGGATTGGGCGAAGATCAGGGCGATAGGCCGCTGGAAATCAAGGTGTTGTGAACGATATGTGAGGCCCTTAGAGGCGAGGAATGACAGCCGAAGAGTTTTGAAAGGGGGGTGTGGGGGGTTTACATGATAAATACACATGTTACAGTTATTTTTCCATTGCAGGAGATACGTTTGCCCAGTCACAGGGCAAGATGGTGACATGGCTGGTAGGCCATTCCTTTATCCACTGGGCAGCGAAGTTCGCAGAGAGACAGATATATGGTCGGGCCCTGGGACTGTCCAGCAGGCAGCACGAGGTGTTATGGTGGGGAAAGAGCGGCATGCGGTGGGGTAACCTACTTCCTTTCATCACATCTAACTTATTGAACTGGGGATGTCCGGATTTGTTGATCATCCACTTGGGGGAGAATGATCTGGTGAAATTGTCGGGACTCATGCTCCTGTAACACATGCAGAGAGACTTGGAGATTATCAAACAAAAACTGCATGGTACATGTTTGGTGTGGACAGAATTCGTTCCCCGTAGAGTGTGGAGAGGGGCAGTCAAATATGGAGCCATGGAACGGGCTCGCAGGAAGCTTAACAGAGCAATGAGGGTTTTTTGCTGGGCACAGGGGATAAAAATACTGAAACATGAGGACATCACAGAACAGGATGTAGCATTGTTCAGGGACGATGGAGTTCACCTGTCCACGCTAGGGAATGCATACAATCTGACGGATCTGAGACTGCTGGTTGAAGGAGTTGTGGGGAGAGAACTTGTGGATTACGAGCAAGAAATGAGAAGTCATGGTTGCAGTAGCGTGGTCCTGGGGGGGGGCAGCAAAACGCCAAATGGGTTTGTGCTGGTTGGCAGTAGATGGGGAGGGTGGTGAGTCAGATGTGGGCTTGGCCACCCTTCCAGGGAATAAACAAGCAGGTGAAGGCTCTGAGTGGGGGTACGCACGAACCAAATGGGGCATGAAAGGAAAACGGGAGTGCGCAGGGGAATGGAAACGAAATAAGGGTTTGAAGGGGAAGGATGAGCAAGGAGATGTTAAAGGGAGGGCGTTATTAAAGTTACGGTTTACGTTTAAAAGTTAAGGTTATGTTGCTTATGCAATCCTGTCCTAATAAATGACCTTTTACACTAAAACAGCTGTCACTGAATTATTTCCCGATGGAGGAGCCCGCGGGAAGCAGGAGCAACGCTCTAGTCTTCCCGCGGGCCATTTCGGGAAGGAAGTGATGGCGCGGGACAAGGATTGGGGGAAAGGTAAGTGGGGGTGGGTTTAAGGGGTGGGAATAAAAGGGGTTGGGGTGGAGGGACCGGCCACTTTCCGCGCTGCCCATCGCGTGGTTAGTTTGGCCTCCCACCCACCCAGCAATTAGAAGAGAGATTGAAAGGATGGAAGTTAGAGTCGAATAGCAAAAAGGGGGGAGGGTAATTGTCAGTTAGGACAGGTTGCAGGAGTGAGCGAGCAGTAGATGGGGGAGGGTGGTGAGTCAGATGCGGGCTTGGCCACCCTTCCAGGGAATAAACAAGCAGGTGAAGGCTCTGAGTGGGGGTACGCACAAACCAAATGGGGCATGAAAGGAAAAGGGGAGTGCGTAGGGGAATGGAAACGAAATAAGGGTTTGAAGGGGAAGGATGAGCGAGGAGATGTTAAAGGGAGGGCATTATTAAAGTTACGGTTTACGTTTAAAAGTTAAGGTTATGTTGCTTATGCAATCCTGTCCTAATAAATGACCTTTTACAATAAAACAGCTGTCACAGAATTATTTCCCGAGGGCGCTTTACTGAGACAAATGTAGGTGACCTCAAGCAAGAAGAAACCATCCTGGCAGCGTCTTCCAGCCTAATCTGACTGCAGTGGCGTAATAAAGGCCCCAGCAGCCCCTGCGGTCCATGGGGCCCCCCTCAGCACAGTTCACTTTGCCCGGACGGTAGGCCCCTGCCTGGGTCCAGATTATAGGGGCCCCTCAGGCGGGGTGGGGAGGGTCAATTTTCTTTACACCACTGGCTGACTATACAGTTGAGCCTTGCCAAGTCCAACCACACTATTAACCCCCAATAACTAGGAATCCCAGTCCCAAATATTTCAAACCCCTCTTTTGTGCCACCCCCCACACCTATAACTCGACCCCTCTGCCTTCCAGTTTCTTTACCAACTCTAGTATAGCAGAGCTTCCAGTTAAGGAAACCTAGTAAAGGTGGATGGAGGCAGATACATTTGGATCCTGCACTGATAAAGCAACAAAAAGTCAACTTCCCATAAAAACCAACTGAACCTAGACTAGCCTTGGGCCATCCTATCCCCACTTACCATTGTATACAGACTGCTGCACCCACCTGAAACAGTAGAGGGGAAGCTCCCTAACTCTGCCTCTTTTGGTACCCATTGGGCGAGACGGCACAGCACGACACTCTCTTTATAAAAACAGGGCTACTTTTAAGAGTCTGGTTTGCATTACATCAGACAACATAAAAAACACCACCTTCAGAAGAATTGAAAATCATAGCAACCCCACCCACACTGTAATCTCCCAATAACTTCAGATCTCAGTCATAACTATTTCTCCCTCTTTTCCCCTACCTGGTCCTCGAACATTGTCCTTCCATTTCCTTTGCCTTAACCTGCCTTCCAGCGTCCTCCAAGGTAATCTACCCCCTCAAGAACTACTTACATCAGCTAGCTGTCCCTTTTAATTTATTCCAGCAACAATTTATACATTTACCATAGCATTATAACCTACTGCCGAGGACTATACCGTTTGTAAAAGGCCCTAAATCTGAGTTGTAGGCCAGAACCGTAGTGCACTATGCAACTACCTTCAGTCCAAAATTCTAACTTGTGGCTTGACTACATAGCCCATAATACATAATGGGGCAGACTGAGGCAATGTATACAACCCTGGGTCGGACCATAACACGAACCAATGTGTCAAAATGAAAGGAGAGAATAGAGAACAGTAGATATGGAGCAAGGGGGAACAGATGATATACACAGTGAAAGCATCCATTCACAAGTTCTGTCTCTAAACACACCTACCAACGTTCATATAAATCCACAGATATACTTAATTCCTTGGAAGTGTTAAAAAACGTGGCATAGTGCTGAGTTGATCGCGGACAAAGGCACCAGTGCCTTACCAAAGAGTCCTGGATATGACACATTTCATACAAAGCTACATTCCCACAAAACAGAACACATCAAACCTATTCCAGGATAGGAACAGGTGTTGTTTGGATCCCAATGGGGTGATCATTATTAAGTCTCAATATTGCCTCTCTACTTCGAATCGTGTTGCACAGGTCCATGGCCCTTGCATTTCTGAATAAAATGCATATTAAAAACTGTTAAAAATATTTACAATCTCCTCTGAAGGCTTAGCAAGCAAACAGTTTCAGTACATAACTGTACACCTGAACCCAAATGAACCACAAGTTCCTCATCAGAATTGAAACCTTTGTACCCAATTCTGTCATATGTCTGGATTATAACTTTCATAAATTCACGTAAATTCAATATTTTGTCCACCCTCCTGGTGTTAGGTGTGATGTTGTCTAATGCAAACACTGTACTAAGTCACCGTTGACACTGTTTACCCCATTGTAATGTCTTGCCACTGCATACTGTCCATCATGATTAGTGATGGCCTGCATGTGTTGTAAAATCCATTTTTTAACAGGATGAATAGAGCTGCCAAAATACAGTTGATTGGAGGGGCATCTTAGTGCATAAATGGCAAAGTTGGTGTTGCAAGTCAAGAATGTGTTTATTTTTCAGGGATATGTGCCCTGGGGTCTCTTGTAGGTCTTTATATTAATAGTATGCTTACAAGCTTTGCACTTCCCTCATTTGTGTAAGTCTGTTATTTTCTCAGGTAGTGGTCGTTCTATGCCTTCTTTAATAGCTTTGTTGCTCAAAGTGCCCTTCAGGGATTTAATATGTATAAATGTGATGTTGGGGTATTCACCGATCAGCATCGCCACTGTCTTCTCTGAATGTAAGATTGGCCAGTGTTTTTTCAATATTGCCCTGATTTTGCTCACTGTTTCATTTTATGTGGAAATGAATTGAATTAATTGTTCAGGTTTATTGTCCGTAGAAGTGGTGGTGAAAGGGTTGAGTAGATCCTGTGTGTGTACAGTCTTGATACGTCTTACAACTGCGTGTAGAGTTTTGTGTGACTACCCTCTCTCTTTGACATTGGCCAGCTTAACTTGCTTTTCTTTCTCAGATGCATGCTCTGTACTATAAATATGCTTAGCACATAAAAGTTCCCCATAAAGGATATTGTGTATAAGGGCAGGCGGATGACTGCTTTGGACATGTAATAGTGAGTTATCTGTTGTACATTTTCTAAAGAGAGAGGTGCATAGTTCCCTCCCTGTGACTCTGATCTGGAGATCCAGAAAATCTATCATGTCTGTGCTGAAGTTATATTTGAGATGTAAGTTGGGATTGTTGTCATTCAGCTCCTCAACAAAAGTTCAGACCAGATTTTGTATTCTCCTACAGATAACAAATAATTTGTCTATATACCAAATTCACAGTAGCACATGGTTGTTGTTTAGGTCCAGGGTACTCATGATCTCTTCCTCTCACCAGTCCATGAACAAGTTTGCATAGCTGGGGGCAAAACAGGTCCCCATTTCTGTGTAATGTGTGCCATTGAATATGAAGAAATTGGTGATTATGCAGTAGGCAATCATTTCTATATGTAGCAAGTAGGCCAATGACCTGACCCTCAAAAAACTTCTGCATACAGCTATGCCTAGGTCGTGTTTGATGCTGGCATATAAACTGGAGTATATAATCCCTTTCACAGGTGATGCCCTTAATAATGCCAAAAAAGTCCCCAGTGTTCTTAATATATGAGAGAAGGGCAGTGGTGGGAAAAACCATCTCTGCGTGGTTTTCCTCAATATTTTTGCTTTCACTACCTTACATTTGCTGAAATCGTTTTTGTTGGCTTCAGGACTCTGCACATTTTACTCCTGCTAACCAATGGTAAAATACTTGTGTCTGAAGAAGGAAGACTCAACCTGCTTGCCTTGAAACCAGGACCTCAGAACTGAATCCAAAGGTCAGTTTGCTGACACCCTATTTGAGCTACAAAGACACAACAAGCTTCCAGAAGCCTCTCCTGCTTTCCATCTGACTGGACCCAACTAGACCTGACCTGACCTGTTGCCTTCTGCTGGCATCTATGGGAGTGAGTCCTGACCTCTTACAGTGTGCTCTCAAAGTACTAGAACCTTAGCTGGGGCCAGAGTCTACTTCTTATAGGAAAGTGAGTATTCTGTGTTGGGGGGGGGAGGTGAGTCCTCACCGTGTAATACTCTCACAATACCCCAAGATGGTCATTGAATTCACTCTAGTAAATCCCTGGCTCAGTCCTGGTAGTATGGCAAAGAGCAGTCAGGCTTTACTTAGAGGAACTTGTGTTAGGTATTTTAGAGTACCAACATGGACAATGAGCAGTTGACACTACTCAAAAGAAATTTGACACCAATTCATAAAAATTTAGCTTATTTGTCTCTTAATTTAGACTTTGAAACAAACAGAACTGCATAAATATATCCGTAGTTATAGATTTTTAAAACAACATTAAATCACAGCAAAAATGACATTTAAATGTTGAATTGAAGTCAATGGGGAAAAAAGACCAATTAGAGGTTGAGTTATGTGGACCCCTTGCAGGATTAAGGTTGTGAGGGTCCTAGGACTGGGCCTCGACAGTCAGTTCAGTTTTGCCTGGCCTGTGGCGTCTGGGTGCAGAGTTGTCCCTGCGGTCCGTGGTGCTGAGCGGACTCGTGCTGGTGCTGATTGTACTGCTTACACAATGATGCAGGGAAGAGGATACAAAAACTCAAATGGGACAGGGCTCGGCAATGTGGAAAGCAGGCTGCACAGTGTGCCCTGGAGTTGCAGCATCAAGTGTGTGGGTCAGTTACCGGACTGGCAACCAGCAAGCCTTGGCAGCCGTAAAGGTGACAAAAAGCTTGGGAACTTCAAGGGGTCCGGGAGAGGTACGTAGCAGCCTGAAATATTGGGGTAGGCGATACTACAGCTCCCAGAAGGCATTGGACCACCTGGATCTGGGCATGTCCATGGAGAGCCCATTAGCCGGTGAATCTTCAGATCCTGCAAGCATTTTGACCTGCAATTTGCAGGGGACTAGTGCCACTAGTCCAAGAAAGGGTAAAGTGGTTCTGAACCAAACAACAACCCAGATTTTGCCCCACCAGAGGGAGAAGGAATTTCAGGTTTTGAGTAGCACATGTAACCATCACTATAAATATCTTTAGTTGTCCATGTTTCCTGCAACAGCAAAATAGCAAAGTTAACAGTAAAGCCCTGCCAGAAAGCACCACACTGTTTAGAAGAGACACAATGTGCAAATTAACCACCTTGATAATAGTTCTGCTTGACTCAACTAGCCTCTCTACTCATAGCATGAGACTGGAGGGGGCACGGGGGAGGGGGTCATCTAATCATTAAGTCAGTCAACACCTTATGGGTCTGAAAGAGGCGTAGACCAATTGCTGGCACTATGTCAGCATAAAGATTATCCATGGGTCAAAAGTTGCACGTTGAGGCATTGCGGGGTTTAGGTGCCTATGAAAGAACGCAAGTGGCAAGGTCTTAATTTGCTGTGAAGACAACTAAACAACTAAAATAGAAGGTGTGTCTTTTGCAAGAGAAGGGTATCTACATTTTATGATCACACAATACCCTGTGAAAGATTTACCCAAAGGGCCTAATCGAGGGAACCCTTCACACCTTCAGAACATTCTTGGTATTTCTTAACCTAAACTTTGAGTTCTTCACAAGCCAGTGAGCATATCTATGATAGAAAATGTATTCATGTTGTGACTTATGGGGCTAGCATTTGGGGGTACTGGGACTCAAGTAGAATCCAGGCAGAGGAAATTGGGTCCTACATTGTCGCTTGGAAGAGCCCCCACCAGCCCTAGTTTTGCCAGATGTGAGGAACTAGGAGGAGGCTAGGTTGAAGACCTTATAGGCATAGCTCTCCTGTTATTGTGGTGCTCCATATGGGGAAATCAACACACTAATTTGACACAATTTCTAATCCTTGATTGCTTAGCGTGCGACAGTGGTCAGAAGATACCATGGTTATCGTATTTCAGGAATGATCTAGACCGACTAGGGGCTTCATTTGTTTACTAATGATATTGGAATACAGAGTAAGGATAAACTATAGCTAAAACAATCTTTCTCCTGAGAAAGGGCAAGGGCGAGACTGGTGGACGAATTAAGAACAGTCTGTAAGAACTTACATTTTAAAACTTGCATAGACCTGGAAGTGTACCCGGACTTGTTATTTAATTCCTGGGAGCGCTCACTGCTTACCAGATTCAGATTTGGTGCAATTAGAAGGACCTTGAGTATCCCTTTGCAACCATTTGATCCTAAATCGATCTGTGACATGTATGTTTTATTTTGTTTCCTCTAAGCATCTTATATTTCCGATTTTAAAGCACACTGTTATAAGGAATTGTAACCCGGCCTTAATATTTTTTTGCAAAAACTGCAGTCCTTGGAAGTCTGCAATTTATTTTTGGATGTCTGTGCAAATGTTTACACCTTTTTTAAAATCTGCCATTTGTCATCGTAAGTCTCTGCTGTTTTAACCTAGATTTCAATGTATTAATTTTAGTTTATGACACAGTATTTATTGTCTTTATCTATCACACATGCTTTTAATGCTATGGACGTTTGTGTACATTATCTCTTTATATTGTTGTTCTATGATTATTTATTAATAATTGAATAAAGACTGATTGGTTGATTTACTTTAGGGCCATAGTTGACATTCCACACAATTAGCAGAGACCTCCACTGTTAGGGCAGAGATTTTTGCATGGTAAAGTATAGGGAAAAATTGAAAACTTTATTAAACTTAAACAAAAATAGATAAACTATTTTTAAGTTGAATATTAATAGAATATCATTGTTAATTCATTTTTATATTTATCTTTAAATGTAGAATAATACAATGTAAGGTTCAGAACGTAAATGTAAACTGATGATTAAATTATTTTGAATGTATTAAATTAAAAATAAAATAATTTTTCTAAGTTCAGTTAAAAAAAATCCCACCTAAAATAAAAAATATATACTTTTTTATCATGCAGCTTAAATTATTAAACATGATGCACAGAATTACCAGTGATTTGGCATTACTAAATATTAACATTACATTAATTTTTACATTTAATAAACTTTAATCATTTTTTAAAATACATTTGAAGTTATATTTTTTGTTTAGAATTTGTTTAATTAAACAAAATGTTATTATGTTTTTAAACAGTTCAAATAATGCAGTTTATTTTTAAACATAGTTAATATGGGGTTTTATTTTAAGTCCTTATCTACGTTATTTTCTACGGGAGGGTGCTGCATTACCTGTGAGCGGCCATAGGTGGTGCTGGATCTACTCCCGCTCTGAGAAGGAGTAAATTCACAAATGTTTTGGGCCCTTTTTGGCTGTAGTATCTATAAAGCTACAGTTTGTGAATAGTAAGAGCCTTATTTGTTTCTGGGTGGGCACATGTACCTCTCTACACCCCTCCCTAACACTCCCTTTACCCCTTCTCACTCCTTCCTTAGCCCCTCTCCGTTAGTAGTAATTATTCCCCATTTTGCAGCCACTCCCTTTTGTCCCTTTCACATTTACTACTAAAACATATACTTACGTTTGAGGAGCTCTCCGCAGGTGCGGCCAAGATCTTGGCACAAAGAGAAAATAGGAGAGGCAGAGGTGCAGACCTCCACATGCAGGTATGTGAATTGTATTTTGCAGTATGTTAATATTACTACTTGTAGTACTAAAAAGATACTGCAAAATGCAGTTTGTGAATAAGCCCCCAATGACACCCCTGCACCTGCTGGGGCCTTCAGTCTGTGTTATTTTTTCCATTTCCTGTTTGTAAATGAAGTAATTTCATGAACACTACTGCACAACAAATCGTGCGCCATAAAGTGGCTGGAGACAGCTCATATATTAACTGGAGGTGAACAATATCATAGGATCATATCCTGGTACTACCACTGTGTCTCCTGATAACATTAAAGACATTTCTTAATTGTACAAAGAGAAAAATACGACAATCGGTCAAGGTAGCTTTGAGAAGTCACCAATACACAAGGAGTATTCAAGGGTAAGGACATTCCGTATCTGTGGCATAGATTTTTCTGCAGAGAAGAGATATTTCTTTATTTTCACTGATTTCTTTGTATCCTGCAGATTGGACATTTTGCAAATCATCCACAAATGTTTGGAGTTAGCTACCAATTTTTCATCTCTACCTGAATTTCAAAAAAGAAAACATAAAGGAGCATCCGAAAGGACAAAGGAATGACCAGGGCAAGGAGACTGAACTGTAGGTGCATGCATCAGCATACACTAGCAGCACTGCAGAGCTGCTCATGAAGCATACAAATAATGGATTCAGTTACTTAGGGGGTCATTAGGAGTTTGGCGGACGGAAACACCTGTCGGCCAAACTCCAGACGGAGAGACCGCCGCGGTGCTGGCGGTCTCCCCACCAGCCCCATTACAACTTTCCCACTGGGCTGACCAGCGGAAACTAAGGGTTCCGCCGGTCAGCCCCATAAACAAAAGTGGGGCAGCATTGATCCCGGCTCATAATTGAGCCGGCGACAATGCTGCTGCACTCAGGGTGCCACAGGCATGGGGAGTGCAGGGGACCCCCTGTGGCCCCCTGCATTTGTTCTCTGCCAGCTTTTTCATGGTGGTGAAACCGCTATGAAAAGTCTGGCAGAGAACAAGGTTGTAATTAGCAGGGTGAAGCTGAGTTCAGTGCCGCCCTGGCAGATTCCAATCAGGACCGCAGTCAGCCCGTCGGGATCTTGGATCTTGGCGGGGGTGGCGGTAGGTTGGCAGGTCTGCCCACCAACCTCGTAATGTGGCAGTCGGACTGCCAAAGCCATGGTGATACGACTGCGAGTCTGGCCCCTTAGCAATTATAAAACAGTTCAGCGGTTCAGGTCGGACTACAGATGTCCAGGCATCAGGACACCAAAGGGAGATGTGGAAGGGAGAAAGGGTCACTGAGAAATAGATTCACAAATTGCAGATGAAGAAAGATATGTGTCAGGGTAAGAGAGACCCTGCAGTTGTTAAGTAGCATGATTTCCAAACATTCAGGAGTGTTGTATTGTACTGGTATTTGCACAATGCTTCCCATACCTCTTGTGAGCCAAATGCTCTAAATAGCACAGTTAGTGTAGTTAGATGTACCTTTTTCATGATTTTTGTTGTTGGTCGCAGAAATAAAAATGATCACTTATTGTTTACGTAATTTTACATATTTTTTGTGGTCTCATTACTAACAGCTTAAGCTCTTTGTCGCAGACAGCACTGTGCACAACACTCGACAGAGTCAGCATTTGCTGACGATTAGTTACCTGCTATTTATTGGTGGATTTCTTCCTTATTATTTGTTTGTTCCTCCCTTGGAGCATGACTTTTTAGACTCTGGTTTTGATTGGCTATGGTGTGTAACCTTCCACAACTGATGTCATAAAACTATTTACCACTCCATGGGAGTGCTTGTCCGGCTCATTCTTTCTTTGTCTATGTTTCACTCTCTTCCCACACCGCTTCTCTTTCCCCCTCTCTCCGCTACCCCTTCACCCAGCTCTGTTTATTTTAAATTGTGATTCCTCTCCCCACCTTCTCCCCGCATGGCGCTAAACAGTTGGCAGCCATGTTGGTTTTGCCAGTATGAAGAGAGAGTAACGAGGTATGTTCCCTGGGAATTGTGGGATTGTGGCAGAGGCCACTCCGGGGGTGGGGGGAAAGATGATGTGCTAAGTTTATGGCAGGGGTAAGGCCAGGATGGGTTATCAGGGGACTTCTAGATGTTGACTCCTTCATGCAGGTCAGAGGAAGCTTTTTGGGAGTAGGTCAGGGCTAAAGAAAGTTTTTTCTCTTGGGCTCAGGCTGAGTCAGCGAGTCGGAAGCTGCAGGTGAGGTGACCGATGGTGATAGGTAGTATTAGAGTAAGGGATCCTTTGGTGGTATAGTGATAAATGGGGCAGTGCAGATAACTATTTGGCTAGATGAAACTTTAATGGTATTGCAGGCCAAGAGCAGGCAGGATTTAGTTAAGTCTGGGGTTTTGCAATAGGCCTGGCTTGGACTAAAATGACTCAGCAGGGAGGCTCTGCAGGCGGGTGGCTGCAGCGGTGATGGATTATTCACCGCCATGGGGTAGGTCAGAGAAAAGAGGCAGTGTGAGGGGTGATAAGGAGCAGAGGCAGGGGAAAGGCAGTTCTCATCACAGGGAGTGTTAGGGAGGTTGTGGACATCTGCCTTCTTGATCTATGGTAGTGTGTACTGCAAACACCATCTGGATTTATATGTTACATTGTTCAAGTGCATATACGTGGTGTTGTGAGCCCAACCAGACTACAGGGAGGTGTCTTGGCTATGATTCAGAGCTAGGTTAGCACTGAACCTGTAAAAACTGTGGGGTGAGGTAAACAATGAATTATGGTTACAGTGGGTGGCTTCGATGAGGCTGGTCCTGTCAGTTCTAAGAGGAGTACCAATTCCATGTAGGTCCTTCCAAGGCATCCCACTTAGTGTTGGTAGAAAGTGTTGGGGGAGGATCCTTGCTGCAGATTGGAACATGATGGGCATTTAACAGGTGCAGATGTACATGTCAGAAAAGCCAATTTAAGCATGGCTGTTCAAATGTTGTGGGAAGAATCCAATGATTCAGTGCCTTGGACGGAACCCATTATGACCCAGAGGGCAATAAGGTACGAGTAACGCATGCAACCTGTTGTGGGAAAGTGGGCCTACACCAATAGATGCTGCTAAGTGAGCTTATTGGTTGCCTTTTTATCCTGGTAGGGAAGTGGCTAAGGCACTTGAGTGAGGTTTTATAGTGGTTTGAAGTTGCTTTATGAAGTTCTTACGGAGCCACGGTGCGTGGAGAACTTCATAGTGGTCAAGGACCATAAGTTGGTTATGAGGGAGAAATTGGATAAGCAAGTGCAGGCCGGGGGGGGGGGGCTGTAAGCCCTTTTGATTTTTAGTTGTTAAGGGACTTGACGGTTTCCCACCTTGGAGTAGTTTCTAGGAAGCATAAATGATATTTATACATTATGCGCCATTTATGGTGGCCTGAAGGATTGTCCTTTCATGATTTCATTGCTCTTGAGGATACATCTATGTAAACTTCAACTGTGAACGACGTGATTGTTCTAAGACAATGTGATATTAGTGCTGAGGTGGCAAAAACCGATGGAAAGTCAGCATTTTGATTGTTGCCAGTCCACCCGGAAGATTCCCCTTTTTACGCATGCAGTTTGCATATTTTTCTGGATAAACAGTTGCCAATGGCGTGATGTTTAACGGAGCCTGTTGGACACAAAAGTTACAAGCTGGGTACATTGCTGATGCTTTGTTTGATTTGTACTGGTGGAGGTTTTCTGGTTTTGCACTGGGAGGGACAGCAGAGAAAACCGAGACCAGGGACGCTCAGAGTCCTGCATGTTGGTTGAACATTCTATTGCTGTTCTACAAATAAAGCCTTTTGGCAAGCATGGAAAGAGTTTTTGGAAAGTGGGGCACAAAGGAGGTACAGTGGGGACCGGGGTGAAGCAGGGAGAAGATGTGGTGTGCTTTATTATGTCACAGATTGAAAAAGACTTTTTCAGTGCTGACAACATCAGGTAAGTAGTCTGGGTTAATGGTTTATAGGAAGTTTTCCTGGGGCTCTGAGCCTTCTGCGTGGAACTTGGGCATTGGCTATTGGCAGGATGGGCCAGGTAGAAAGCAAGTATGGTCAATAAGCACGGATCTCTACTGTGCCCTATTATGAGGAGACTGGTTTGTGGTTTACAAGAGATTTGTTTCTCGAGTTGGTGGAGTACATTTTTTGCATTATTAATTATGTGGTTGTTTTTGGAGCTTCCTGAAGCACAGAGTTACAGGGTGGACGAGGTAAGATGGGCTTGTCAAGAGTTGACAATGATGAATGCCAGAACAGGGGTCAGAATTAGGAGTGGGTGGAATGTTCATTCTGCTTGGGTGGAATGTTCATTCTGCTTGCGTAATTCTGCCAATCGCAGTATGGCAGAATGTTTTTCCCTCAATGCACTAGAAGTGGTAGCTGGCAAGCACTAGAGAGATCTGGCATCCTCTTGCTCGATTTTCTAATGTGGGAGGTCAGAAGGTTGCTTCTCGAGTAGATTTGCTGCTGCTTGAGTAGATTTTATACTCAATTAGCAGCAAAATCAACGTCAATGGTTGTGTGCTCTTGCACACCCCATGGTGCTGTTCGTGTTGATTTTTCAGCGCTGCTCATGCTACTGGCACAAAATTGCAGAGCAAGCAGGGCAACATGCGTATTTTCTGCCCACTGGCAGAACTCTGCAGAATCTTGCAAAGTTTTTCTGTATCTATGTGGTATACCATATAGTGATACTGTGTGTGTTCTGCCCACTGTAGTCACAATATGGCCACAGAAATAAAAAATGGATCAGGTAGGTAGGGTCAACGAGGTTGTCCGTTATAGCAGTAGTCAGGTGGTGTGGTGGCCGGTAAGAGGATAGCATATGTTTGTGGCTTTGAGGGGTATTGTTTTGAGGGAGGTTTTTCTGCTTTAAGATAGGGAGAAACTGAATCAATTTCAAGTTGTGTGCACGGTGTTAAGCTATGGATTTTGGCGACGGATCATGGTGCGCACTCTTTTATGATATGGGCTGCTACTTAACCTACTAGGCTGAATTTTGATGAAGAGCCAGATTTATCAATATTCCACGCAGCATAATGCAGCAAGACAACTTGCTGCGCTGTGTGAAATGGATAGGGCAGGAATATGCCAGAATTACCCATATATGGCACATTCCTGCCTTTTCCTGCTCTTGCACACAGTCTGCTGCCTTTTGCCAATGCAGGCACCCGTGCGCCAAGGTGCAAGAGTGCCAGCGCTGCATGTAGGATTGTTTTTGATCAGGAGGGAACACCTTCCTGCGCAAAAACAATTCTTAGAGGCTTTTTCCTTGTTCTAAGGGTCCTGCAGGATGCAGCCCACTTAGAGGAAACAAAGAGGAGAAATAAAGATATTTCTCCTCGTTGCACCCCTGGGAAGGTATTGCATTTTGAAGCATTCCCAGGTTTACCAGTCTTGGTAAATCTAAGCATGCACCAAAGTCCAATGGTGGATGCATGGGAACACCGAAACTCCACCCATGAGACTCCTTCCCAGGGCAGAGTAAAGCAAGGAAGCGACTTGTTCTGCCTTGAGTTACTCCAGATTTAGCAAGCAATGCAGGACCACACAAGGTGGCCTTGCAGTCCTTGGTAAATATAATGTAAGTATTGCATTGACCTTGTGTCACCGCTCCTGCCACAGGGGCAACACAATTCAGTGGTAAATCTGGCCCGAGTGTGCAGGTTGTTGGGGGTGATTGTTTTGCATGGTGTGTCAGGTTGCATAAAGTTTAGGCCTATTTTTGTCAGGATGCATTGTTTTATTATAATAATTTGTTTATTGGTACAGGTTGTGTGGCAATCCCAAGTTGCAATACAACGACGGCGTTGGATGGCTGGGCACTCACTAGTACATTGTGTGGGCAAGCAGTCTAAAAAAAAGACCATTTGGAGGGCAGCTCAGGATGCTGTGCATGAGGAAGACCTGTTTAGGCAGGATAGAGTGCACTTGTCTTTTTTGGGGGACGATTATAGTCTGAGCTTTGCATGACAATAGCACAGTTATTAGGTGAGGATAGATGCAGTTGCCAAGTTGGGCGTTTGGAAAATGATCTGTTACAAAGGAAGGGGGGGACAGGAAATTGAGACCTCATGGTTGGAGGGGTGAAGGACATGGGGCTGAGAGGATAGAATCCATTTGTTGGGGTTATTCTAGAGGCAGATGACCCCAGATTGAGTGAATGGGATACCCATGGGATGGAGATGTTTGGAGCATGAAAGGGAGACAAATGATGCTGTATGAGTCTAAAGGAAGCGGTATGTAGCTGGGGGGGACTTTAAATGGTGGGGTTTGTTATCTTTATTATATGTTAGGCGAGGCAATGTTTGGTCTGTAAGGCTGAGACCAGAGGGTTTGTATAAAGCTACATTGCAGAACTATTGTATTAAGATGGCCTTTACAACTTGCATGGATGTCCAAGAGTTTTTGGTTGCGCCATCCTGCCCAAATAATCTTTCTGAGTTCAGGGCTGCATTGCCTTGTGTTAGGATTTTTGTTGTTCTCGGTTCAGAATCAGTTTTCATGACTGTTTTTAAGGCAGAGGGATTCATCGAGTTGCTCAGAATCACAGACTGTCGAGCTGAGGCTGGGATTCTGGCCCAGCTTCCCAGGTGCCACAGTTAGCAACTGTTGCAATAGAACACACCTTCTCTACATATGATGCTGGGTTGGGCCACTGCTAACTGTAGTCATCCGATTAACATTTTTTAAATTGACTCAAAAGACGTTGGGTGTTTGCATCAGTCAAAACAATTTCCAGTCAACAGTGTAACACATACGCCTACACAATGAGGAACAGGAATCAGAAATAAAGTTAAGAATTTTTTCACAAGTTAATAGTAAAGTTAATGTAAATCACTCTCAAAAACGTGCTGTATATATCACAACATGATAACCAAATCTTTTGAAGACATTTAGGTGCATCAGCATAAGGAATACAAGAATTTCAGTTACTGCAATACAGAAAGTTATCAATAATATTTGGTCTTTAGAGAACAGTCTTCGTTTCTTTCTCCTAAACATTGAGTAATATCTAAGGTCATCTAGCTCGGGACCTAAATTAGTCAGACTCCAAGTCTGGGGGAAAAGATCTCAAAATGTCAGAAAAGTGCTAGAAAAAGGAAAACATATGCTCATGTATATAGGGAAGTTGGCAGAATTCCAGAAGCTCAGTCAAGAGTCTTCTGAGAATCAAGAAATAAGTGTTAGCCTAAGCAACACTTGCCAAAAGGGACAGAATGAAGGGGAAAATATATAGGTTTGTACATCTCAAAGTCCAAAAGAGAATCTGCCTAACAACCTATGTGAGCGCTAATTATATCACACAAATCCTTCTAAGCAACACCCCTTGTTCACACCATCAGGGGCTCCATTTTCTTTTCCATTCTCACGTTGTAAGCTGCAACATCTATGGTTTCTCCCAGAGCAGTCCTGAGAACAATTTGTCCTTAAGCACCTGCAACAATGCTGAACAGACTGTCAGCTCACACTCTGTTCCTCTATATTCTTACATCAAGTTTTTTCTCAAGCACTGTCTGGCTAAGACTGTTACATCTATTCCCAAGCTAACATTTCATGTGAACATTCCAGCAAAGAAAAAGACAAACAAGCAGAAATGGAAAACAGCATTTCATGTCAAGAGAAATTCAGGCCTAGTTAGGTCAATTTTAAACATGTAATTCAATAGTGTACATTTAAAGTGTGTGTCAACTGTGCACATGGAACAAAAACTAAATGAGAATGTCAGTACATAATTTCGAATACATTTTGTTAAATATTTTAGTAAATGCAAAGCAATTCGAAATATATGAATATGAATACAAATGCAACTGAGAAAAACATAAATTAAAATACGAAAACATTAGTGCACACGTTTACATTAATTCTTCTAGTTTCTGGTGTTAATACATTTCAATAGTATGGAGATGTTTTATTCCATCTCTAAATTAGTATATTCCATTTAATAAGGTTAAGGCACAGAGTACATATAAATCTCTAGTTCTACAATAAATGCATTTCAATATTCATTTCAAGTGCAACACTTCACATTAATAACGTTAGGACTCAGAGTATGTAGTGCTAAGAGCACATATATACTGCACATTTGTGCCGCGTAGGGGTGGACTCAAGTTTATGCTTCCCTAAGTCTTTATTAAGAAATGAAGAGAGTTAAGATCTTAGGCTAAGCCAGTCATAGCTATCTTTCATCGCTTTCGTTAGTGTTTGTTGATTTTTACCACAGTTGTACAGGATGGGTAAAGCACTGGTTGCCTGGAGTAGTTGTCTTCTTGGTGGCATCAGTGTTTTTTGCTACTAGCTCGATCAAAATCCCGTCTTCCCAGGTGCGTTTTTACTACTGCTCCATTTTTTCCTTAATATTGCTTTCACAAAAGGCTGTTATTAGATGAGTAATAATTTTATTTGCAAAATGGAAACAATTTTGCTTGTATATTTACTGATATATTGTTAGTCACCTATGCCAAGTGGGGTGGGTTGCATCAGTGTGTCCCCTTGAGCATCAACATAAGCATTAAAACAGAAAGCAGACATCCATGGTCAGACTGAGAGCCCAAAGCAGCCATGGCAAATTTTAGGGGAAAAAAAGTATAGTAAATGATGACCCTACACTGCACCCGGATACCACAGTCTTTGTTGGTGTCCTTCAAGGATCTCCTTGCTATCACTCTCCAGCAGTGCCCTTTAGCTTTCCACAGTCCCTATCTCACATGTATTTAGCTTGTTTCATAGCGCCTCTCATACCAACGTAGGGTGTCACAGCACTTTACATCACACACAAATACAGAGGCAGGGAATCAAACGTGTCTTAATCAGTTTACCAAACATGTTACATAAGACAAAGTGCACTACAAGCTGTAGGATTCAAGTCATCCATACTGTTAGCATTTTTAAGAGTGCTTAGTCTTGAGAAACACAAACTCAAGATTCAAAATGTAACACAGTGATTATGGTTGAATTTACTAAACAGGAATGTATTTCTACTCAAACAAACCAATTTTAGCAACATTCAGATATGGGAAGACTTGGAAAAAACACATACCTTTCAAACCTGAACCATGCAGTTTTCATGCAGCTCTTTGGTGGCAGTTCAAAACGTTCCATGTTAAATCACGATTGTATGTTATTAAATGCAAGTAACAAAAGGATCTCCATGACAAAAGCAACAACCCACTGAGCAATGCACATAAAATACAGTTCTGTGATCTGCATGGTACACGTTCTTTTTAGCAGGCAGATTAACCCTTCCCGCTACTTTAGGTATGTCAAAACTGCCAATAGACAAAATTCAGATCTCTCTCCAGGAAGAAGATTAATCAGCAGAGATATCAGTCTTGACAGATTGTTGTCTGAAAACTGCTGCATATACAAGGAACTCTGCAGCGGGTACTGTAAACCCATAAGATATTGCAGCCAGACAACAGTTACCACTAGCAGCTGATGCTGTCCTCAGTTGTTGCCAGATTGTAGTGCTGGTGGTGGCCGCCCCAGGCTTGTGAAGGAAGGATGAGAGCGCGGAGACCGAGCAAATCAGCAGGACAAATAATTAAGCCAGCTGCCGGGGCCATCAGACACTTACCAAGAGGTCTGCTGATTCTAGCTGGGCCTGGGCTTAGCTGCTGGCATGAGCCTGGGTGGCCGAGCGCAGAGAAACAGCACCATGAGGTTCTTGCCATAGGATGTGTGACTGTGACGAGGTGAGGTAGGAAGGATGAGACTGAGGGTGGAGAACGGGGGCAGGATAACATCATTATAGCACGGCCATCATTGGTAGCGCTTTTGCACACTACTTCAGATTGATGGCCATATGGTGGCCACAGGTTTCATTTTTGTTTCTCTTTAAAAAAATGTTGAGTCAACGTAAGTGCAGGCTGGAAACGAGAGTGTGAATAGAGTGATTATGCTGGCCTGGCCTGCTGATTTTGTTACTGAGGGTCGATATTGTAGCTCTGCTGCAAAACTGCCCCCCCAGTAACAAAAAAACTGTCTCCCCCAACCCCGCAGCCCGGCCTTTCAGACATCAGTATGCATGTATGGGCACATGATTCAATCATTCTTTGAATCTTTGCCACCTGCATTAACATAGCAATCTGGCAAAGCCAGGGCTTCTTCAGGGAGACTGTAGCAAAGTTCATTCCAAACTGGATGACCAAATGGGCTTTGTTCTATGAACATCTCCCAAATTTGTTATGTGTAGGAACATTAGCCCATGTATTTTTCCACTCGCCCTCACCCCTCAGTTACTGTATTGCTGCTTCCCCACCTGGCCATCGTCTGTTGCTGTTCTTGCTTTCCCACCATCCTCCTTTGTCTGTGTGCTTCCCCATCCCTGCCTGGCCACCCTACGTTGTCTGTGTACTTCCTCATCTCCAACCCTCTGTTGTCCGTGTGCTTCCCCATTGTTGTCTCTTGTTTGTCGTTCTCTCCCCAGCCCCATCCTGCTCTTCTGCCATACTCCCTCTGTGTTGCCTCGCCCCATCCGCTTACCACCCCAACCCACTCCACCATTTGTTTTTTTCTTTTTAAATTAAGCACATTGGCGCTATAGCAAAAAAGTGGATTAGGGCTATATCAAAAAGGAGCCTTTTACACAACTTTTTATTTAGTTAACCACCTCAGGTTGGGTATGAAACCTTCAGTTTCTGAGTGGTCACTCTGGATTTTTCGCCTTTTGCTGGACCCTACATTTTTGCTGGCTGTAGAAATCTGTGCAGTGTAGCCCTGGTATGGAATAGTAAAGGGCATGTGCTCCTTTCAAAAATGATAAAATAGGATTATCCTAATTGGCCTATAAGTTTCTAGTATATGGTGCCAACGTGTACCCAGGGACTGTAAATTAAATGTCACAATTGATTCAACTAATGGGGTGTATTATTGAGGAAATCAGGCGCTCTGGATTCAAGTCAGCCTTTGTATATTGCTAAACGGGGCACCCTCATAAGGGAAACACCCAACCCTTAAAGGTTTAAGAAAACCCTACAAATGAGAAAAACAATATGAGGCCCCCCACACTTTAACACTTATAAATTGGTATGTGTGTAAAGTAGATTAAATATCAGTTCATTCCACATCAGACAAAATTCCAAAAACGTCCGGCACAATCCAGAGATTTATTGAATTGAGGCCCATATTTATACTTTTTGACGCTAAACTGCGCTAACGCAGTTTAGCGTCAAAAAGTTTTGCGCCGTCTAACGCCATTCTGAAGCGCCATGCGGGCGCCGTATTTATGGAATGGCGTTAGACGGCGCAATCAGACCGGCGCTGCCTGGTTTGCGTGGAAAAAAAACACGTAGACCAGACAGCGCCGGCGTAGGGGGAAAATGGCGCATGGGCGTCTTAAAATGGGGCAAGTCAGGTTACGTCGAAAAAATCGTCTTAACCCGACTTGCGCCATTTTTTAACGACGCCCATCCCCCATCAACATGACTCCTATCATTGGAAAGATAGGAGTCATGCCCCCTTGCCCAATGGCCATGCCCAGGGGACTTGTGTCCCCTGGGCATGGTCATTGGGCATAGTGGCATGTAGGGGGGCACAAATAAGGCCCCCCTATGCCACCAAAATAAAATATAAAAAATAGAAAATAAAACTTACCTGAACTTACCTGTATGTCCCTGGGGTGGGTCCCTCCATCCTTGGGGGTCCTCCTGGGGTGGGCAAGGGTGGCAGGGGGGGTCCCTGGGGGCATGGGAGGGCACCTGTGGGCTCATTTTGAGCCCACAGGCCCCTTAACGCCTGCCCTGAGCAGGCGTTAAAAAGTGGCGCAAATGCGCCGTTTTTAGCCACGCCAACTCCCGGGCGTCTCTTTTGCCCGGGAGTATAAATACCACGTAAAGGCCTGGGAGTCATTTTTTAGACGGGAACGCCTCCCTTGCATATCATTAACGCAAGGAAGGGGTTCACGCTAAAAAATGACGCACATTCCGGGAACTTTGGCGCTATTCGCCTCTAACGCCATAGTATAAATATGGCGTTAGTTGGCGTTAGTTTTGCGTCGAAATTGCGTCAAAAAAAACGACGCAATTTCGGAGTATAAATATGGCCCTGAATCTTCGCATCAAGCAGCCATTGATCCAAAGAAAATTGCAATTCCAGCCAACACGTGTTTCGTCTCGGGAAATTTTGCATCCCAAACGACTTCTTCAGGGCTAGAAATTGTAAGCACATTATATGAGTTAAACCAAAATGCTCTCTGGATTGTACCAGACATTTTTGGAATTTTGTCTGATGTGGAATGAACAGATATTTAATCTACTTTACACACATACCAATTTATAAGTGTTAAAGTGTGGGGGGGCCTCATATTGTTTTTCTAAATGTCACAATTGGACTACAGCATCCATTGTACAATCCACTATAGTGACAGTGTAAACATGAAGGCAGGCTTTCCACTTTAGCTGGCTATGCAGTTTTAGACTGCAAATTCAACTTTGTGACAGGCCTAAAGCGTCCTTTTAAATATTTATAAGGTATTACTAAGTAGGAATTATTGCCCATAAGGCGGGGTGCATAGTATTTAAAAGTAGGACATATAAAGGTTTAATGTTAAGCATGTCCTTACAGTGAAAAAGCCCCAAAAAGACTATTTTTAAAGTAGAAAAACTAACTGGTATTACATTTAATAATGCTGATTGTGGCTAGGAAAACAGTTAGTAACATATTTTAAAGGCTTTTGTTGAATAATTCTTCGAAATTCAATTTAATGGTAAAATGTCCTCTTAGAAAGTTACCCTTCCCTGTCCAAAGCCTCTGGAGACCCATTTGCATTTCTTCTCCCATGGCTACCAGCTAGTAATTAGCATTTGAATAGGTGTAAATTGTTGTGAAATTCCTCCCAGGATCAAACGATAGCCTCAGTGTGGTAAATAATTTAAAATACCTCTGAATTTTCCTTGTAAGTTAAATAAATAATAAAAAAAGGAAAGAGACGGGGTCCGAGACGTAGAGAATAATCAGGATTTATTCAATAACTCGAGTTAAGGGAGAGCTCCTTCACCAAGCGGGTTAGGGAGTAGTCTGTCTTACTTCGCGCAGCATAGAGCTTTTATATATTTTTCTACTACATGCAAACAAATGGCAGAGGTTCAATCATTTTCCACTAGTTAGGTATAAAAACATTTGTATGCCTCAGGGGAGAGGAGTGGGAGATTGCTTACAAACAAAAATGTGCAAACAGCTGAAGCGTATAATAGTGTGTAGTAAATGGCAGGTATGACCTTGTTCCAATTGCAGGTTATTCCGTGGAAATTAGTTTTTCTCAAAATTGGCTTAACCGCAGGTATGTGGCCGGTCTGGTATTCGGCCTTAGGCATATTGCACGATGGAGCTGCTTTCAAGCTGCATCTTTTTCTGCCTATTTCCTCTGCGATGGGGTGTTTAAAACACTCACAAAATGGATGCCATATTCAATATGGTTGTCCTGATATCAAATGAACAGTGGTTGCACGAAGGGTGAGAAACTATTTTTCCACATCACCTGAAAGGGTGGAGATAACCACTCAGAACCTGACAGAGGGCCTAAATTAGAGTTTGGCTGACAAGTTACTGTCTCCCAAAATCTGATTGCTACTCTATCTTATTACAGGTGCATTATATGCAAAGGCACTTGTAATAAAGCAGGCAGGATGCCTGTCAATTTGTGACTGAATATCCTTCCATTTATCTCTAAATCAGGCCCAGAATATGCAGGTGGGGCTGTGAGCATCCTTTTTTACATGAAAGTGTCAAATTCCGCTTGAACGTTACATTCTGCTTGACAGGTCTGCTGGGCTTTTTCATATGACGCCTGGGGCTCGCTTCAAAGAGTCTTCCATGTCGCAGGCAAATGTTAGCTGACACTTGGGCAGGGCCATTCTCTTATCCCCACAGTCAGTCTGGCTCCAATCACAATGGGCCTGTTTTTGACATTACTGTGGTAAAGCCTATTTTACAATTCCGCTAGGGTTTACATGTTACTCTTGGGGTACACTTCAAAGGAGGGAAGCAGAATGCCAAATCCAGTCTTGTTTATCTACTGTGTGGTCTACTCATAATTCAGCTTTTCTGTCTGTGGCGTTCTTGTGGGTACAGGACCTGCCTCAAAGTTGATTTTAGTGTTAGGTATTGGACAATACTAACATTACCATAGTACACTCTCCACATATACCCATAGCACCTAGAGCCCAAGTTAGTTTGGTCGAAATCTGTCACCATCTTGAAAATACCATGGAGGGTATGGTTAGCCAGAGGATTGGTTAGTGCTTCCTTAGGGGTCATCCCACCGGTTAGCTCTTGCCAGGCATAAATGTGACATCTCCAGGCACCCACTTCAGAACACTGGTGGACCTTTGGAAGATCAGAACAGGACTTCCCCTGCTGTCTGATACTTCAGAAGAGTTTAAAAGACTGGACCTCCGGCCCCTCTTTTATTCAAGACAAAGATGTGGACTCCAAGTGCTATAAGGATGCCCTCCTGTTAAAGCTACAGGGACACAACAAGCTACAAGAGGCCTTTTCATGCAAGTGCTCAGCTGACCAGTGGCAACTGGACCTGGACTAGACTCTCCTGTTGGCTTCAACCTGCTATGCTCTATGCCTCTATATGCTGCTCCGAGGTCCCGAGTGGCTTTAGAAGTGTACTCATGTGGTAGATTGGGAACTAAAGGACCAAAGTCACATGGTAACTTCTTTGGCCAGGAAGACCTGGTTACTGTCCATCCCAAGCTCCATCATGGTTAGTATCACATTGCACCTAGGTCCTGGGGTACCACTAGTACTGATTCTAATTCACACATTGTGTTCTTGGCACTATTTCTACTTAAAACTTTATAAAATCATATCACTGCTTCCCCTTTTTGGATTTTTACATTTTAGTGTCATTTTATTTATTAAATTGTACTTTACTTCCTACCTAATTTTGTGATTTTATAGTTTTACTTTTTAACTTTATTACTTTTCTAGTACTGCGTAAATACTTCACATATTGCTATATAAGTTAAACCTGTCTGCTTTGTGCCCTAACTACCTCGGATTGAGCTAAAGTTAATTTAGTAACTTTAGTAATTTGCGCAAACGAGGATTGTGATTATGACTTGAGATAGCTACATACTCCCCTCAACTAATATTCCAATGACAGAACCCTTTTTGGAGGGCCATGCAGGGGCTACTGGTCCCAACTGTGGATGTTGAGGTCTTTTACTCTTGTTGTTCTGTGGCTCAGGCCCATATGGTTTCTGAGTAACTGGGCCATGTACCCCTTGTGGTCTGAACAATCCTTTAGGGTGGAGGTGTAGATGCAAATCATTGAAAATGGGCTCTAGTGTTTTAATGCCAAATCTTTGTCCCACTCCCTTCTGATGTTAACAATAGTGGTTATTCTCCATTCATTGCTGGCAACATCGAGGGAATGCCCTACTAGCAGTCCATGTCTCAAGAGTCGATCCTGACTCTTAGCTTCAAGTCACAAGTGTTGTAGTGCTGCAGCGCTGTTAGCAGCGAGTTCCCCCAGGGCCAATGGGCCCAAAACAAGACTTAACCACTATGGTAGGAGTAAAGCGTGCAGAGTCCTGGAGTGCCCCCTGTCTGCAGGCATTTACAATGGTTCAGGTCCTGATCAGATCAAGTGAGTCAGCTACATGCAGGCTCAGTTATTGCACCCAGCAGGCACATGCTCTCTCTCCTTTATGGTCGCTCTCCGGAAGCGATCAGAGGTTTCACGCACTCCTCCTGAGGGGTACGTGTCTCCACGCTCCTGATGGGGTGTGATTCTAACTCTCTGATCCTGAACTTGGGTGACAACGCTACTACAACGGGTCACCACTGCTGACAGTCTACGGTCTCTGGCCCGCTCAACACAGCACAAGTATTCCTGGCAGCCCCTCCTGGCCTACAGGATTGCGACTCAGCTGCCACACAAAGATTTGGCCCTTACTGCACAGCAGTCTTAATCATGGCAGTCCCTCCTGGCATACATGGTTGCCGCAATGCTACCACGCTGGCTTCAGACCTTACCCCTAGGAAGTCTTTATCATGGGGGCCCCTCCTGGCATATGGGGTCACTGCAACATTACAGTACAAGGCTTCAGCCCATACCGCATAGCAGTCTTTTTCATGGCTATCTTCACTATGTCCTGCTCCGGGCATACAGTCCTGTACACGGCAATGACCCTATCGGTGGAGCAGTCATTTCCTCACACCTCGTGAAGGAAGTCCACTCAAGAGTGCTCCCCAGTGGACCTTGCTCCCTCCAATGCTCTCCTCTTCCTCTCTGGGAATACTGGTCTTCGCAAGCAGGCAGGTGCTGGTGCTCCAGGCTCCAGGGCAGGTGGTCTTGGATTCTCTGGATGATGTCCCCTCACCCAGCAGGGAGACTAGCAGGCCTTGGCCCCAGTCCCGGTCACCGGCAAAAGTCTAGCAGAGCTTCCCTTCCTCACACAGCACATCTGGCTGCTTGGCAGATGACAATTTTTGGGGTCCCAACCTCCCCTTTTTATAGTTCATTTCCAGGTGCCAAATGTGCTTTAAGGCCTGAGTCTTTGAAGTCATACATTGGGGTTCTGCTTCTTTTCAAGTATCTACTTTTCTGTTCCCTTTTCCACTTGAAATGCAGTCTGTTACAGCAGGAGTGTCCCCGAAGCTGACAGTCCAACAAAACAGGCCATGGGAGGTACCATGTCAGCACAGTTATAAGTTTCTCAAAAGGTTAGCGCAGGGCTCCCAGCCTACTCTTTAGGATTCCATTAAGAACCCTATCTCCTTCCTGAGATGTGCCCAGTCACTTTCCTTATAACCACTCACTGATCAAAGAGCATCCTTTGACGTATACAGCAGTGGCCTGGTCCTTCCCTCCCCAGTGTGTGTCCCACTCAGCTTACAGGAATGCAGCAATCCACAAATCTGTCTGGGGGAATCTCTCTACCGCCTCGCAGTGTTTCACCATGCAGACTGGGTCTCCCAAAATGAATCCAAGGCCATCCATGTATTGTACCACCAACAGACACACATACACTTAGTTCATGCATACAGCATACACGCACTGCACAGTACTGTATTATCCATGCATCGTACCACTCACAGGCGGCACAGATTACATCCAGCATATACATTTAGCATGCACCTGCTGCTCATCACTGAGTCCTTTATGTCCTGTACCATTCACAGGCACACTTGCATTTAACATGCACACACTACATCCTTCATGTATTGCACCACTCACAGGTAAACATGCAACCAACACATGCACTTATCCTGCACAAACTGCACAGCACTACATCCTCAGGGACTGCACCACTCAGAGGCACATCCACCTACAGCACATGCGTATTCCATGCACGTAATACTCAGTACTGTATTATTCCTGTATGTGTTGGGCACTCAGGAAGTGGGTGCACATCCATTGCCATAAAGACTTTTCTGTACCAACCCCCAATTTCTTACAGATTGGCAAATTTAAAGAAACAAAAATACCTGCCTCATTTTGTAGGCATGCACCTCCAAAATGGCAGGACGGCCGCGTTATAGCACCTTCTTTAACACTACTTTCATCCATGGTGCACAGCAGCACTGCTACTGCACAACATGGTTTAAATCATGGCCAAAGCCAATAGGCTTCATAGATGAAACCTATTGGCTTTGCCAATGCTTGTTATAGTTGGTATCAAGCTATTTTCTGGGACATCCTATTCGAGGAAACCCCAAGGGATTTCAGGAGGAGACATAACTTCAAAGATGCAAGGGTGTGTGATCCATTGTTATTCTATCCTGATATCAGCAGCCCCTCTCTGCAGCTGCAGTATCCAAGGCTCACTTATGCATGTCTTACTGACTTTCTACACCATGGTTACATCCTCCATCCTTGTCTTGAACTTTGATGTTTTTTTCCTTTTGTGTTATTTACACCAATCGTGATACCATTTTACAGTAAAATGGAAATGAAAGAACAATGTTTGTGTGTTTACAGGAGTGCTCAGCAAGGATGCCTCTGATGTGCAACAACGTCTGACCTCTTTGAAGCCTTGATGATTTCTGAATTGTTCCCATTTATTTTCACTTGTCACTGAGAAGGGATTTGAGACATCAATATAAGTTGTGGGGAAGACCACCTTTGTTTATTAATTATTAATCGTGAGTGGAATGCTTATAGTGTTGCTTGAGGTATAAAAGAACTGTCACATGTATTACACCATTGTAATATTTAAAGGCCAGTGGGCACATCTGAACGTATTTTCATCAGAATAATTGAGTAGCATTGAGTGTTAAGCACACGTCCTCTTAATGAACTATAGCACAGGTAGCCCAGATTTAAGAAGGCATAGCACCACATTAGCATCATTTTTTTATGCTAATGTGGCGTTAGGCTTCCAAAATCGTCACGCCATATTTAGAAAGTGGTACAATGCATTCATTGTGCCACTTTACAACCCCTTGCTCCACATTATGCCAATGAGTGGAGGCATCTGTCCCTTCCTAGTAACAAAACGGGATGGAGTCAGTGAGACTGCTTATAACACCCCACTTTGTGACAAGTGTCTATGACAGACACTTGGCCCTGGGAACATCAGAGTTTAAAACCAAAGCACCCAGGTCAAGGCTATCCGAAACACTCCCCTTTTTCATGATGGGCAGGACAACCAAGCTCTTTGTCTGGCTGAAGAGGGCAACCCTACCGTACTGTGACATCTTCAACCCAGCAAAGTTCAGCTCAGGTACCCGTAATTTCGCCCAAGTACAGCACCTGGCTGCCTTACCTGAACATGAAAAGTGTCTGCCAGGTTGATCTTTGCTCAACCTGACAGACCTTCTTCTTGCCTGGAAAAAGGTGGAGGGCATGGCCCTTTCTTCTCCCTGTGGGACGGGTCGCCAATGTTATGTTCCTTAAGGCACAGTGAGTAGTAAGATTAAAGGGGGCAAAGTTCTGAGCTAATATGGTTTGAGTTACAAAGACGAGTCAATGTTTTAATAGCCTCTCTATTATTGTGCCATAAGAATATGGTACAACAAATGGCATTTCAACACAAGTACGGCACATGCTTGTTAAAAATTGGGTTGGTTGACTGGGTGGAAATCTTAGTCTAGCAGAAACCACAATCCAGGTTAAGTGTCAGGCAGACCCTAAATTAAGCTGTGCTTACCCTCTGGTAGCTTGGCACATCGTAGTCGGGCTTAACTTAGAGGGAGTGTGTAAATTATTTGTGCAACACTTCAAACAGTAAAACAATAAAAACACCACACAAAATGAATCCAGCCCAGTTAAGAAAACTAGAGCCGATTTAAATAAATAAAATAAGACCAACATGACAAAAATCCAACAAGTAGAACTGGAGTTATGAATTTTTAAAGATCAAACTGTAAAATAGCTGTTTGAAGCAAGAGCTGCCAACCGGGCATATCTGGTCGCTTCGGACCAGGACAAAGTCAAAAGTTCAGGCCGACCGCAATGGAATGTGGGCCGGCTACAAGGACCTAGTTGGGCCCACTGAACCAAAATATCTTAATTCCTGGTAGCAGAGTGTTGCGGTGGTTTCGAATCACACAATAGAGCCGATTCGTCAGTTCTGCTCCACAAAGCAGTTGTGACGTGTCAATTCTGAGATGGAGCGAAGCTGTGGTGCAAGTTTCCAGTGCATCGACGTCGAAGATCCAGGTGCCGGGGCTTGCAATGTGAAGACCTGCGTCAAGAATGTGTTGTGCAGTAGAGGCGATGAGTTGGTTCCAATGAGGTCAGAAGCTGCAACGTAGAATTTCAACTCTGTTGTCGAGGCTGCCATTGACGGGGATGCAAGGACCTTGTGCCGAGAAAAACGCCGCAGTGCCTGTTCCGCAGAAGATGTGCTAATTCCGAGATGTGAGGGTAAAGCAGTGATGCAAGTCTGGTTGTGTTGGTTCCGACCCACACAGAAGTGGTGCTGCCTCAGTTCTGTCCCTTTCAATAGCGGTGACACATAGATTCTGCTCCCACAGCAGAAGATGCATCAGTTTTGCTCGGGCAAACACCTTAGGCCCACTTCAAAGGGTCCAGAACTGGGGTGGCACCACTTAGCAGGGCAGACTCACAGATGGCATAGTCCAAGTGCAGGAGCAGGGTGGTTGGAAGACTTTTATGTTCCTGAGACTTCGGATTAGGAGAATAGCCAGCTAGCCCTTGGAGTCACTCTGGGTTCAAGTGATGCAGGTTCAGTCCTTTTCACCCAGGTAAGGAAGCAGCAGGCAGCAGGGTAGCACAGTATGGCAGTCCTTCAGCAACACCGCAGTCCTTCTTCCTGGCAGAGTAGTCACATGTACAGAGGTGTACTGAAGTGGTGGTGTCAGAGGTCTTTTACGTATACCCAGTTGGGCCTTTGTAGTGGAGGAGATTTCAAAGTCAGGTCTTTGAAGTGCACTGAGGTCCTGTTCTTCCTGCTCTTCCAGACTCTCTACAGGGCGGTATGCAGCCCTTTGTGTAGGGAAAATGATACAACCTATTCAGGTGTAAGTCAGACTGGGCCCTGTTCTTCCCACCCATCCTGCCCATTAAGGCCCATCAAGTCACACCTAGGCTCCAATTGTGTGTGGATGTCTAGGGAAAATACACAGAGCCCAGCTGTCACCCACCCTAGACAAGTTATCACAGACAGACAGGAGGAACAAAATGGCTAAAGTAAGAAAACGACAACTTTCAAAAAGTGGCCTTTTCAGAATTACAATTTAAAATCCGACTTCACCATAAATTGCGATTTTAATGTGTGATTCCAGAGACACCAAACGGGAAACCTTCATCTCTTCCAGATTGTGAATTACATTTATAAGTTGTAATAAGGTAATTCCAATGTTATCCTATGGGAGAGATAGGGCTTGCAGTAGTGGAAAACAAATGTAAAAGTTTTTCACTACCAGGACATGTAAAACTTAAACGTACATGTCCTGCTTATTAAATACATTGCATCATGCCCTCTGGACTGCCCAAGGCCTATCCTAGGGTTTCCTTTTATGTAATAAAACAAGGTCTAGGCCTGGCAAAAGGGTTACGTTGTCAGGTCGATATGGCATTGTAAAAACTACACATGCAGGCTCTGGCTTGGAAGGCCAGAGACATGGTTAGAGGCAGGGGGGGCAGGTGCAATTTGAAACTGATGAGACGAAAGCAGAATAAATCAATCAACCAGAGTGAGTGAAGCTAGTGAGCCTGATGTTAGAAAGAGTGGTTTGGGGGGTTCTGCCCCTGAGAAATGTTTTAAAAAGTGGATATTTTGGTACAATTTGCAGCACTACTTCTGTGATAAATGGACTAGAAATACAGTTCTTATAGGAATACATAAAGGAAAACTCATAAAATATTTCAAAATATTTCTGGGTTGCCAAGCACGTCTGACTTCCGGAGGGGGCTGGGGTACTAGGCAAGGCTGCTTTGGCTCTACCCATAACATAGGTTCATAAATGTCCACAAAGAAACTCACGTGTAATTTTGTTCCTACCAGGAAGGCAGACTGGCCACTTCCTTTTCTGCATCAGATAAAGCGTGCCCTTTCCCACCCATCCAGCGCAGGGACTACCAATCGGCATGGGTGCCTTCTGGTTGCCTAGCAACCACAACGAGCTGAGCGTGCCCTCTCCAGGTTCCCCGAGGCTGAGGATTCGAAAGACTACATCTACTGCTGCTGAGACCCAGCCCTGCCTGCCTCTGCATGCTGTGCCTCTTACGAACTCGGTCCCCATGTGTGAGGCCCGCCAGTACGGGGCCATAGACCTGCGTGTGCTCCTGAGGCCATACCGGAGCCCAACTCGTCTTTCGGCCTTGTGGACCCTGTGTGCAAGGCCGCCGACAGCTGGAGCAGCGACTTCAAGCCCAGGGTACTGTTGCGAAGGCCCGCGCAGCCCGACTTCAACTCCCACTGCATCAAAGACACTTGACGGGAGAAAGTACTCTGCCACATTCCGGTCTCCTCCTTTCCATAGCAGAGGCGGCTGGTTCACTCATTTGAGGATTACTGTAACTCCCTTAAAGGGAGTGCCCGCATCTTTATTGAGCACTGTGATTCCTCATGAGAATGCGCTGTTAACTTTACAACTGGTATAACTTTTGATATACTGATTGGATTTTTTTCATTTTGGTCTGGTTTGGTCTGGCTTCCTTTTGTTCCAGTATTCTGACTGGGAGCTATTTGGAGCCTTACACCTAGATGCAAATGCAATGGAGGCGAAAGAAATGCGCACAGCTTGTTGCCCCTTCACAGTACTTAAAAGAGGCAGCTTTTCACTTTGTGCAGTCTCTGTATATAAGAGATATGGATGCACTATAATAATGTCTGGTGTACTGCTTTTATACATTATTTCTACAACTAACAATTTAAATATCATTATTTTGTATTTTTTTTTTTTATAGTGCTACTCCTTCATATGAAGGGCGTTGAAGTGCTTTAGATCACATGCACATATTTTATATTGTCAATAAATCATGAGTGTGTAAATCAATGTACAGGATATTTTACATAAGTTAGTGAGGGTTACAAGGTGTAAGAGTCACATGTCGTTTATAGCTCACTGAGCTATTTTAGGAGGATTACAAGATAGGAACTGTAAATAACAAAAGGATTTCTGTGTTACAAGCAGAAACCCACTTATCTAACTACATAAAATAAAAATCTGTCATCTACATATTACATGCTCTGCTTTGCAGGAGACATATTAACCCTCTGTGCTACTCTTTGATTCAAAACTGGGACTAGATAAAACAGAGACCTCTCAAGCACATGAGCTAACCCTAGAGTTCACTGAGATATTCTGGGCACACAAAGATCTCTACGATAGGTGCCTTAACCCCATCAAATATAAATGCAGGCTTTGCAAACAATTGAGCAGAATAGAATTAATGCCAAGTTTCTCCTTGTTGCAATTTATTTATGGCAGAGCTCAAATGTACTCATGATAGACCTGCTAAACATATGTGTGGCAATGCAATATGTAATATGCTTAAATAATTAAAGAGTACAATATTTAATATTTTACACTTAACTTATCAGGCATCTTCTGTCCCAGTCAGTTCTGCTGGCTGAGTCCAGGCCGGTGTGGGTCTGCAGCCTTAGTGGCGTCGTCCCAGTCCATGCAGCATGTGACTCGACCTCACAGGGTCATGAGTTGAGCCTCATGACTCTGTGACATCAGGTCAAATACAATTGAAAACATTTTAATTTAATAAAATGCAGCATTATTACAGTAATCACAGCACAGTACAAAGTGTGGTGATTACTGTAATAACGTTGCAGGCAGTATTAAAATAAAACCCTACCTTTCCCAACTCGTCACAGAGATGGGGTGGGTCAGCTATGCCTGATGACCCCGCCGCATCTAGTGATGACCTGTGAAAGGGCGGAATTGTCATGCAGCAGTTTACAGCCTTGGGAGGTACAGGGCTTAATCTGTACCCGCCCCAAGCTGCTCGGAAAATGACGCTGCCTGGCATCATTTGTGGGCGGTCTAAAATGCCCCCAAACAGTGACTGCAGGGCTGGCACCATGTCCGTCCTGTTTATTAAAATATCGCATGTGTCACAAAAGAACCCTGCCTGACTGCCTGGCTTCCCTGTCGGACATAACGCCTGTGTCTCTTTACGGAGCGTCATCTCAGACAGGAGGACGTAGGCAGCAGCAGGAGTTGCAGGATGGCTTCTGCATTTCTTTTAAAATGCTAAGTAACATTGCTACTGGTGTTACTTAGCATTTTAAAATAAATGCGGTCTGCGGATGCCAGCAGTAGGTTGGAGCAGGGCCCAGACCCCGCACCCATTCAAGGAAACCGTCGCTGGTTAGAGGGCTACTTATGTGGGTGGCACAATCAGTACTGCAGGCCCAGCATTTAATGTACTGGCCCTGGGCACATATAGTGCACTTTACTAGGGACTTATAGGTAAATTAAATATGCTATTTGGTATTAGCAAATGTTACCATGTTGTAAAGAGAGAGCAGAAGCACTTTAGCACTGGATAGCAGTAGTGAAGTGCACAGAATCCAAGAGCCAAAAAATACGAGGTCAGGAAAAATAGGAGGGGGAAGGCAAAAGGTGTGGGGTGACCCTGCAGAAAGGGCCATTTTGCAACAGAGCTGATTCATACAGGTGAGACAGAAATGCAGAAGCCAAGTAAAGTACTGTGGCAGTGACCAGTGGGTCGCAAAGAGTAGTCACAGCCAGGTCCTAGTGAGATCGAATGCTAATTTGAAATATAATTACAGACGTGTGCATGCATTACAACATCCTACAAACCCTTTTGTAATCTCTAGCCCTCCAATTACAAAAGTCAGGAGATTCTAATGGAAAGTGCTGGTACAGTATGGCAATCAAAGCAAATACAATGTCACACATAATCTCAATAAAACTGCCCTCTGTTTACAAGAAACATACCAGCGACCCTCCTGAGATCAACATTCTCACTGGAGACAGCGTCCAAATTTTAAACCAGCATTTTTGGGTTAGGGTCCGACCCTCCCCCCACCTAGGAAGAGTCACTGCCTGTGGGCATTACTGATGTGCTATGGAAGCAGCAAAGGCTGGGACACAGATGACATGCTTAAAAGTGTTTCTTTTATTTTCAGACAGACAGGGGAGACATATGCAGATCTGGTACTATGCCCTCACCTTCAGAGCTTAATTTGTAAATAAAAAGGTGCCGGTGCCCAGAGCCCTCCTCTCAAACACGCGGCTGCTGCAATTAAAAGTGCGAGCACAGAATACTGGGGCGGCGTAATCCTAAAGCCACCTCTGGCCTTTTCCGTCCATTTACAGCCACTCCCTGCCCCTTCAGCTCACCCTGTCAGCTTCCTGCTTTTCCCCTTTCTGACGCTTTTTCGGTTTTCTCTCCCTCCGTCTTTCCCACGTGTCTTTTGCTCGCAGTAAATGCTTGAGACAGAAAACTAAGCGCCGGCTTTCGGGAATAAGTGCCGGTGCTCAGCACCGGAAACAACAAGCACAAATTAAGCACTGCGTCACCTTCCTCTTCATGCCATGCTCATCTTCATTTCTTGTCTCTCAACGTCAGGATAACCTGTGTAGGATTAAGCACGAGGGAGCTGGGGGGCTCCACTTGACACTGGTGGGTTTATTAGATGGTCTGCATAAAGGCGGGGTCACCTACCACTTTCTCTGTTCTTGTTGTATTTTGAATGTGGGCGAGAGTGTCGAGGTTGAGGTGCATACGTTTTTTTTTTATTCTGTAGAGTATGTTGTTGACATAAATTATTGTATAATAACATATTATTTTATTTAAGACATCTAGCAGCTCTTAGGTTTCTATGGTGTGGCAGTTCCTCTATCGGAACCTTGTGCTAGCTATCTATCTTATCTATCTATCTATCTATCTATCTATCTATCTATCTATCTATCTATCTATCTATCTATCTATCTATCTATCTATCGCTCCATATCAAGTGCATTGCAAACAATACCTTAACATAAACAAAAGCGGCTTTTACATCTCACCCCTATAGAATCCTTAATGCTTTTCTTGCAACATAAGCACCCCCATTCAAAAATGCAAAAGTGCTAATTAGAAGTTCTTTTCATACCAACATTAACTACAACTGCAATGTTTCAGCCTCTATAACAAACAGTACAGAATCACTTAACACGTTTATTCATGGCAGGGTAAAACTCGCGTTTCCATTCATCCCCATCTAGAACGATTGGCTTCGACAGTGCTTGTTTTCTTTGCCAGAGAAAAGCTTTGAAATGCGGCATCACTACAAACAACTCGAGTTACCATTAATATGCATAGTGCTCTGCTGCCACCTTGTGGTGCAATCTGAAATGTGAATAGTACATTAATGTTTTGTTCTTGATTTGCCCTCATTACGCGGGGTTTGGTAATACTCCTGGGGCCAGATGTATCAAAGGGTTACCCATTCTGTGTCAATGGGAAAATACTTTGGTACGTATGGCCCCTGGTAACGTCAGCTCTCCAAAGTTCTAAATACCGGGGAGATGGGGGGGGGGGGGGGGTCAGATTTAAGAGCCCCTAGCGCTTCCTTTCGCCACATTTTTTTTACATTAATGTGGCCCAAATAGGGCAAAATCGCCGTGCCAAATTTACAATGTGGCCACTTTGTAACTCTTTGCGCTACATCATGCCTGCGCCAGGCATAATGTATGCAGGGAGGTAATTACCCTGTCAGGGGAGGCGAAAAAATGGCGTAAAGAAATCAAAGAGATTTTTTTCAGCACTTTTGACGCCTGCGCACAGCAGGCGTTAAAAGGAGGCACGCCATTCTTTACTATTGGCCTCAATGGGCTTTGCAGGGTTAGCGTCATCATTTTTTACGCTAATCCTACAAAACTCCAAACTAGTATAAAAAATTATGATGCTGGTTCCCTAACTACTGCCATGGTGCGCCGCATCTTAGATACGGTGCATGCATGGTGGCGTTAGGGTAGCGCTAAGGGGCGCTTGAAAAGTGGCGCTGTACTGGGTGCAGCTCCACTTTACTTGAATCAGGCCCGAGCGTATACTGTATTTACCAGCAGATTACCAATGGGATCCCTGGGAAAATCGTTATGGGAAACCGTTGTCTTTCGGAAAATAGTTGCATATTTACAAGCCCCTTACGCCTCTTTGCGCCATATTAGGGAATTTTGTCAATTTTTTTTCAATTTTTTTTAATTGATTTTCAACAATACAAGTTAGCAAGCAAGTGTCAATACTGCCGTATACGCCACAGCCCCTCGCCTATGGAGGGACATATATAGTTATACATCGTCTGAAAGATAATAAATCATAATCACATAACTTCAACAGTGTCACATGACAGTGCTATGAGCAGTTATGTGTAGGGTGCCTAGTGTATCCTTGTTGCAACCAGTGGCCCCAAACTCTTGTTGTCTTAGGCAATCCTATACTATGGCTGTCAGGCATTACTTGCTATAAAGCCATGTATAACATACATGGGAAAGGAAAGTGAAACTCGGTGGGGTATTTACTGTACAACGTGTCTGGCGTGATGTACTGCAAGGATAAAGGATATCCGTGCCAACATGTCCGACGGGGACCCTCGGTCCAGAAGAGGATCTACCTGAGTCGAGTGGTGGGAAGTGAATGATAAGGGATCAGTGCACCCGGACATATGTCTAAAGTATACAGGGGGCATTCCATCATCCCCATCCCCACCTAGTCGCGACCATGGAAGCATGGAAAACATGGGATACTGGAGGGGGAGGAATGATATGGTGTTCTGAATGACGCGAAGGCGCTGTTAGATACTAGATTGTTGGGTTGTAAGCGGCCTTACAGCTGTCCGGGGTGAACCATGAGGACTTGCTTCCTCACTCTCCCAGGGGGACACTTTGTCTACCAGTTTCACCAAATAGGTGTCCCAGAGCGCCGCCACCCCTCCTCCACCCCACAAGCTGTGGTCCTGCTCCAATGCTTCAGCCTCCGCCGTGGCCCAGCGAGATGCTACATGTAGCCAGCTCTCTATTGCGGGGGGTTGGGCGCCTTCCAATACATTGCAATGAGCCGTTTGAACAATATGAGCGCAAGGTCTACAAATTTTAGCTAATGTTTGGTCTGTTTGTTTCTCTTGGTGATCCCTAGCAGACAAAGGAGTGGGTCTAAGGTGAGTGGTACATCTATAATTTCCGACACATGTTGTAGTATTCAAGGCCATACGGTGGGTATCACCGGGCATTCCCATGTCATGTGCAAAACGGTAGCATCCTCAAGGCCGCATCTTGGGCACAGGGAGGAAGCTCCCGGGAACAGTTAATGTAGGTGATGAGGGGTTAAGTAGGTTTGATGGACATAATTAAACTGTGAGTATTTCAGTCTAGTGTTCCGCGAGACATATATCACTCGCTCCAGCGCCACTTCCCACTGTTTATTTGTCAGGCGGTTCCTAGGAAGTCGTCCCATTTGGCTTTGCTGCGAGGATGTGGCGTTCGCTGTGTCCCTCGCATCGCTGTGTATAAGTTGGAGACCGCCCTACCCCCTGAGCCATGTGTTAGTATACAGTGTAACCCTTGATGTAGTGGGGGTTCTAAGAGGCCCAACTGCCAGATCTCCGAAATCACTGCTTTTATGGCTGCATAGGCAAGGAACTGCCCCGAGTTCAGTCCATATACCTCGCTCAGGTTCGAGAGGGAACGCATCTGACCCTCTTTGCAAAGATCGCCCAGATGGGTAAGTCCATCCTCCCTCCATATGTTGAAGTTATGTTTCTGACTAAGGTCTCGCAGCTGGGGTATATCCCACAGTGAAAGTCGAGGCGAGTATGGCAGCAAGCTCCGCCGTGGATGAATATATCAAATCTAGACCAGCTTTGCCGTTCGCTGTAGCAGACCCGGATCCGCGTGGAGCGAGTCCAAGTGGAGGAGCCACCCCAGTACCCCCGTCACCCCCACTGTGGTCCAAACTATACCCCCTCTATTGTATGGTCTCCAGCCAACCAGAGTATCGGCCACTGCAACTGGGCTGCAGCGTAGTATCACTCTATATCTGGCATCACCATGCCACCCTCCATCAGAGGATACTGGAGTGCATCTAGAGATACCCTCTTGCGTCCATGCAGCCAGGGGCTATATGGCCAAAGCAAAAAGCACCAGGGAAAGAGAGCAACCCTGTCGTGTTCCTCTCTGAATAGAAAATGAGTGGGATACCTGGCTGCCGGTGCAAACTTGCACCTATGGAGCAGTGTACCCATCATAGAAAACTAGGGCCAAATCCAAATCGTTCCAGGACCTGCATCAGGTTAGCCCAACTAAGTGTATCGAATGCCTTTTCGAAATCCAAGGAGACGGTCACTGGGTGGTCCATCCGCCTGGAAACTGCATCTATGATGTGACATAGCTGTTTGGTATTATGATATGTGGCTCTGCGTGGCACAAATCCGCATTGGTCGGGATGTATTAATTGAGAGAGCACCCGCAGCAGTCTATTTGCTAGGGTTTTGCTTAAGATCTTATAATCAATGTTCAGCATTGAAAAAGGATGATACATGCTCACCTCAAGTGGATCCCTACCGGCTTAGGTAACCCTACTATGAGTGCTTTGCACAGCGAAGGTGGTAGTTACCCTTGCTGATAAGAGGCCTTATACACATCTAGCAGCCGAGGCATGAGAGTATCCCTAAAGGTAGCATAGTATTCAACTGGGAATCCATCCAATCCAGGAGTCTTCTCCCTGGCCATCTGTTGATTTGCCAGGTTTATTTCGTCTAATTGTAACAGTTGTTCTAAGTCATGCATCTGTAGCTGTGTTAATTTGGGTAAGGTTAGTTTTTGTATGAATGACTGGATGCGGGAAATGGGAGGGACAATCGGTGCAGAGTACAGTTTCTCATAGTACAAAGTAAAGGTGTTATTGATTGCTTCCTGGGTGTTCACCACCTGACCCTCGCTATCGCGAATCGACCACACAACAGTCTTGATGGCTTCCGAGCATAGTTTGTCTCCATCTTTGTGCTGTTGGGTCAGGTGTGCTTGATAGTCACAAATACACAGAAAGAGAGCAAGGGAAGCAAGGCTAACCCACACCGCCTCCCAAAAGAAACTAAGTAATCACAAAAGGTGTGGGATAGTAGGAACAGGGGGAAAGACTGGGTTAGTCTTTAACCAGTTCCTGGTTGCATTAGGTTGCTTGATAGGGGGTGCTGTGTTGCCCTACAGGAGTAGCAGGGGATTTTCCTTTACGGACTAGGTGGTCTCACACACATAATAGTGTCTTGCTTCATCATATGACCACCTAGCCCCACCTAAGTAAGATGATACTACTCAGACGGACTCGACCTCTGGTTAAAAGAACCAGAGGGAGTGCTGAAATTGAATTGTCTGGATAGTTACAGTGATCCAGAGGGGGTGAATAATAAAATTACCTAACATGTCACCGGTGGCTCTTGTTAGTTTTAATGGTGGTGCATGTTGGTAAGACTAAAACTAAGGGGGAAGGCTCGTTAGAGGATAATGTCTCTTGGAGTCTAAAAGGGGTTGAACATGACCAACATGTTTCTGCCCTCACTAAGTGCTGGTGGGTCAGGGGCATTCGTCAGGGTCGGAGCATCTGTAATGAGTACGGTGCTCAAAGTGAAAGTGTGTGTCCTACCTGAACAGGTAGTTCACGGTGGGGTAGGCCCCGGAGCTGGGGGCGTATTGCCTCTGGTTTGGCTAGAACCGGGGGGGGGGGGGTTTCCCTTGTAGTCACACTCACGCCAAAGGGAATACCATGGGGGGTACCTACGTGCCGGAGCCAGGCCGCTCTGGTGCTTGATAGTCTGCATTGCTGAGGCACTGTAGCTCTTTCCGATATTGACGCCATTGGGCTATCAGTAGTGGGCGTGTGGGGGGGGTTGTGTATTGCTTCCTTCTCAAGCTTATGAATTTTATTTTCAATGTCCAATATACTGCGTGCAAGAGAAGATTCCACCCCCCAGGAGGTGGCCATGCAGTGGCCTCGCATAACTACTTTCATTGCATCCCATTCCACCGTTAGGTCACCTACAGAGCCTGAATTTTCCTTAAAATACCCAGAGACTTCAGCACCGACTCTCTATATGCTGCATCATGTAAAGCTCCCGCTCGCAGCTTCCACAGCGGGATGGGCGGGTTAGATTTGCCTCACTGAAAGGTAATTTTAAGGGGATTATGATCGGATAGAGTTCTGCCTAAATATTCAGAACCACGAATACAAGGCCAGAAGAGTGAGTCAAAGAAGACATAGGCCCTCATTATGACATTGGCGGGCGGTGGAGGACGCCCACCACTGCCCATACCGCCATCAGGCAGCCTGTGTGGCTGAACCCCCGCCGGCCCTATTATGGTTTCTCTACTGGGCCCGCGGGTAGAAACAATGTTTCCACCCGCCGGTCAAGCAGGGAACAGGGCCTTAACATTGCAGCTGGCTCCTAATGGAGCTGGCTGCAATGTGGGGTTGCAGCGGGTGCAGCTGCACCCGTCGCGGATTCGGAATGCGTGATGGGGCTGTGCATGGAGGCCCCCCAAGTTCCCTATTCCGCCAGCCTTTCTATGGCAGTGTTTACCACCATGGACAGGCTGGCGGATGGGGTCTCGTAATCCCCAAGGCAGCACTGCTTGCAGCCCTGCCCTGGCAGATCACAACCACCGAGACCGCAAGGCTGCAGGCTGGCGGCAGCCTGGCGGTGTTGGCGGTTGGACCATGGCGGCTCCCCCACGGTCATAATGTGACGATCGGACCACCACAACTGCGGCTGTCCAACCGCCACTGCAATCTAGTGACCACCAGGGCAATAATGACCCCCATAGTCTAGTCTTGTGTGTACTTGGTGTCCTGGTGCGTAGTAAGAATATTCCCTATCCTCCAGGTGATTCAGCGACCAAACATTATACAAGCGCATAGATTGAGACCAGTGTTGAAAGTATTTAGTGGCTTGTAAGCCAGAGGTGTTCGGAAGGGGAGGGAACGAGCGATCTAGTATGGTATCCTGTATACAGTTGAAGTCTCCCTCCCAGATTCCGGGAGCTTCAGGATCTTGTAGCAAGGACCGGGACAGCTCGTTTAGGAAAGCCTCTTGACTAGTGTTGGGGCCATATATCAATGCCAGCATACTAGGGTGTCCATTTAACTGGCTCTCTAGCCCCTCCCAGTCCATGTGAACCCTGGTTTTAACAAAGGGTACTTCCGGGGCTAGCCATATAAGAGTGCCTCTAGCATAAGCAAAGTATCCGGTACCATAAACGTGGGCCTTCCAGCGGCGTTCACGCTTAATCAGTTCCCCATGTGTCAAGTATGTCTCCTGGAGACATGTCAAGTGTATTCATCATCGTCTAAGGTAGGTATAAACCCTGTAATGTTTGATAGGAGTGCCCATACCCCGGATGTTCCAGGCTAGTGTAGTGTAGTCGGCTGCCATAATATCAAAGTGTGCTGCTCATCCCTACTCCCTTCCTTCCCTCAAAACCCCGTCACTTCCATATATTATGCATTTTCCCTGTCTACCGGGCATGTTAAAAACAGTAAGAACATGAGTAACAACTCCCCGATCCCAGCACTGAACCTCAACGAGTACCATGCCAAAACTCCCCAAACTATCTAACATTGTGTTAAGTGCTATAATATGCACATGTCCATTCGGGTAAGGCAGTAAGCCTCACTTCTCTCTCTCTCCCTTGGGGGGGGTGAAGGTTGGTCTATTTGAGAAGGAGGTCCGTGCTACAGGCCCCAGGGAAACAAAATTGAGATGAAACCGGGACCCTGAGGAAGCAATGCGCTAAGAGAGGGCAGGCTAGTTACAATACAGGTGTTTCTCACCCAGACAAGTTCAGAAAGTGTGTCAGGGCGATAAGGTTGTGCCTGTTATCAGAGATCATCCACTGTGTGCGGAGTTAATGCTGGACGCTCCTCGTGAGTTCTGGGAGGGTGTCGGAGTCCCTGTGTGTGAGGGTTACTGGATAGTTGCAAAGCTTCCATTATTGCTCCCTTTCGTTCCCTGGCCGCTTGAGCACAGGACGGCCTCACTTTACCTGGTTTCCATCTGCACTGGTTATCTTGAGGGGTCAGCCAAGTTGCCTCATCCCGAGACTCCTGTGGGGAGTGCATCAGTCCCTTGCATGTAACCAGGTCCACACATCTTCTGGGGTGATTAACATTCACATCACCTCGCAATCAATCACCCCTAGTTTTGCTGGAGACAAAAGTGCATATTTGAAATTCAGTTCTTTCAGGCGTTGCTTCACTTCAACATATGAGCTACGCTGTCTCCGCACCTCAGAGGTGAAGTCCGGATAAGCTGTAATCTCGGCATTGTCATGGCCCCATGGGCCTTTTAAGTGGGAGTGTTGAAGAATCAGACCTCAGTCTCTAAAATTGAGGAGGCGGGCCTCTATAGGTCGGGGAGGCGCACCCGGGCAGGGGGTCTGCCGGGTAACCTGTGGCATGAGGCATCCCCTCCACCGAGAAAAACTTTCAGGTGTTCCCTCCCAGCATGTTATCAATCAACCACTTTTCCATAAATAATTCCTTGCCGGGGCCCTCCACTCGTTCAGGGAATCCCAACAGTCTAATGTTGTTTTGGTGCGAGCGCCCCTCCGCTTCCTCTGCCTGCCTGTGTAGGGCAACCACCTCCAGCCACACCTGCGTCATCTGGGCCTGCAGTTCCTGAACTGTAGGGCGTCGAGTGAGGATTACACCCCTCCACCCGCTCTGTCAGTTTACGGTGATCCACCCTGAGTAGGTTAACCTCCACAGATATTGTGTAGATTCTGGATTCCAGAGACATTTTCGTTTCCAGGATAGCCTGGAGGACCTTGTCAAACTGAGCGGAGTGCGACTGAAGCGTTTTTTCCAGTTGAGGGAGGATGTCCATCGCGGTGTCGCCCTGCAGGGGCTAACCTGGGTCATGCACTTGATTCTTGGGTCCTTTAGCCTTGTCCATCACTGCAGCGCAAATGAGGAGGAGTAGCGCTGCCAGTTAGGAGAGCCGGCGCCCCGTCCCAAGGATCACCCTTCAATGCAAGGGTGCAACTCAGTGTCACAGAGCTAAATTTGTATACTCCCCCGTGAGGTGGCTGGGAGCATACAGACTTCTACCTGGTAGAGGCCTCGCTCCGCTGGTCCAAGGAGGAAGTGTCTCAACAATGTCCCGTCCAGGCTTGGGTAACTCAATTGCAATCTCAGAGCCCTCACAGGCAATTGCCCCACTAGCACCAGGCTGCCGTCAGCACAGCTCCATCGCGGGTGTCAGGCCCCCCTCTAGCTTGCCAATCAGCTTGTCGTGAGCACACCTTCCATCCAATCAGGCAGGTGCTTTCCTCTTTTCCTCCTCTAGTGCCAATAGTTTGTGGCGTTCCTCCTCCGGAGCAGCACAGCAGTCACGGGATGCAGTCGGAGTCTCCCCACGGCCGCGTGTCATCCTGGGGCCTCCGCAGGTCGGCCTCTCACCAGCTCACCATCTCCCAGCCGCACTGCAGGCGAGCAGATCCTCGTCGATGGGCGCAGGAGGAGACAGTCGGTCACTGCGCACTGCGCCTCTTCCTCGGCGGCCTCCTCACTCCTCCGCACGGGCCCGGGTCATCTCGCCATGTGCTGATAACACCGCCAGCCGCTCCGCCTCTAGGCCTGGATAGTTGCAAAGCTTCCATTATTGCTCCCTCGTTTACTGGGGTGCCATGGTCCCAAGTGTAGCCACGGCGTCACAATCCACAGATCTGGGTGCCCGGGTCCGTACGACAGGATGCAGCTCGCTCTGGTCCATTCTTGGAGCGATGTAAGGATGATATCACTGGGGCCCTTGCGGTGCTCCGGCTTAGGCGACTATGTCGGTTGCCATCTTGACTCCGCCCTCAGGGAAATTTTTTATGATGCTGATGTGGCGTTAAGGAGGCATTTTCCTCGCGCCATATTTACAAAGTGGTGCAATGCATGCACTGCGCCACTTTGAAAACTCTTGCCCCAGATTATGCCTCCACCATGCATAATGTATTCAAGGGGGGCATTCTCCCATTAGGAGGCCTGTAAAAATGGCACAGTGACATTTACAAGCTGTCACTGCACCATTTCTAGAGTCATTTTTAACACTTGCTTAAGGCAGGCATTAAAATGATACCCCCATTGTTTTCCATGGGCCTCCCTTTACTTTGCAGGATTAGCGCCATCATTTTTGGCGCTAATACTGCAAAGTGGCACAATAGCATAAAAATCTTTGACGCTATTGTCCTAATGTGCGCCATGGTGCGCCGTATTGTAAGTATGGTGCTCACATGGTGTCCTTAGGGGAGCGCAGTGGGGCCCAAGAAAAGTAAATATGGGGCATAGTGTGGCACTGGTACCGTTGGTCTGAAATCTTTACTGTTGCCAAAAAAGTTTTTCATGGGTGTACAAGAGCTAAAAGTAGGGGCTCAAGAGATAATGCTTTTAAAACAATCCTGACGTGTCGTGTGCACTAAATATACAGGGATGATGAGGAAATGATGTGGATATTTTAGATTAACTATTCGACCTCATCGTACAGTTTGCATTTATTAATTGAGAATTGGGAACCAGTTAATACTTGCATTCAGAGTATGAGTGCTTATGGAAGGTATCAGGAGAATTACTGGAATTTTAGTCGCACACATTGAAGAGTTACCAATTTACAAGATGGTTTGGTAACTTTTCTCAATACAGAAGATGCCCCTTACTGATCCTTTCCCCTATTTGAAGTGGGACACAAGTTCATCTGGAAAAAGCAGTGCTGCAGGGGACTACTGCCAACTCTCAGTGAACCTTTTTAAAAAATGATGTAAAAAATCAGCCCTGTTCCCATTACGTAAATCGAGATCCTCTTTATAAAAATAAAAAACTTTTAATTTTTCAAATGTAATCACATGAATGGCGGCCTACTGGGTCTTGCAGGACTCAATACCTGCGACTGTGTGCACCTGGGGTGAATCGCAATTTGTGACCAACCTAATTAATATCATTTAGGTAGGTCAGACTGTGGCCCACTCCAATTCATATTTTGTGAATCAACCAATTGCTACATTTAGATCAAATACCCCTCACAATGTCTGCAAAGTCAGGAAGAACTCCATTGAGTAGGTCTGTAGGACCTTTAGAAGAAAGTCACACCAAGATATTTTGCTGCACACGTGGACGTAACTTAAAGTAGGACGTAAATTATCGGTAATTCTCTCCTGGTCCGTCACAAGAAGAAAAAGATACAAAGGGACATACTTACACGACCCCGTGTGCACATAGTACAGACCCATGTCTACAAGGACGTGAACAGCCACTTTGTGTGGCTTTTCATGGCCTTATAGGTATCGTGTAAGGCAACACAGCACAACTTGCTTTGTTGCCTTGCACTGCATCAGGGAGGCGAACCATGGATGTTGTGGTAGATGTTCCCACGCAACACCCATGGGTGTTGACGCATTCCCAGATTTACAAGAATCTGTAAACCTGGGAATGTGTCAAAACTGTACGCCTTCCCAGGGCAGACGCAACAAGGAGAAATATCATTATATCTCCTCTTTGTTTCCTCTTTATTTGTGTGCTGCAGTCTGCAGCACACATAGAAAGACAAAAATACCTCCCAAGGTGCCCCTTTCTACACAAAAACAATCCTGCTGACAACTCAGACGCCCTTGCACCATGGTGCAAGGGTGCCTGCATTGGCGATAGGCAGCAATTTGTGCACTAGTGCAGGGGGAAAGGAAACAAATGCACCATATCTTGTAAATATGGGGGCATATTTACAAAATATTGGTGCAGGGTGGCACCGCAAGGCTTCTTGTGGCGCTGCCCTGCATCAAAAGAAAAGGGCAGGAATGTGCCATATCTATGAGATAAGGGGCATTCCGCTCTCTTTACTGTGCTGGTGGACGATTGGCTGCTTTGCACCAATGCAGGCACCCTTGCACCACGGTGCAAGAGGTCTGCACTGTAGGAATGATTGTTTTTGTGCAGGAATGGACATGACAAACAATCATTAGAGGCGTTTTTGCAGCACACATAGGAAGAGTCAAAAACGTCGAGAAATAAAGTTATTTTTCTTTGTTACGCCTCTCCTGGGTAGGCGTACATTTTTGATGCATTCCAGGTTTACAGATTCTTCTAAATCTGGGATTGTGTCAAAACCCATGATAGTTGCTTGGGAAAACCCACTGCAACTCCCATGGACCGCCTCCTTGACGGAGAGTAAGGCAACGCAGCGCTTTATGCCATGCAAAGCCACGCAACGTGGCTTTGTGTCACCGCATAGATATGACTGAGAGGCCTGCGCCACCAGAGCGTCTTAAAAAGTGACGGCCGGACGGCGCCGGCCTCTTGTAAATGAGGCCCTTGGTATCTTTTTCTCAAGATCTTACAGACCTACTTAAAAGGATTCTTTCTGCCTTCGCATAAGTTGGGAGGGGTTATTTGACCCTTACTTACATATGCATTCCTCTGTATTTCATCTTCTTTTCACTGGCAAATATTTGCTATCAGATCCCAGAATTAAGACCTTCTTTTTCGGGGGCCACGCGCCCTCTTGTGGTGCGACAAAGGATGGAACAGGTGGCCCTTGAATTAAGGACTCAATCATTAATTTCAACCTTTGAAAATAAGCTTTCTTATTTTATATGGAGTAAAATGTTTAATTTTTTTCTCCTTTGGCATTTCTGATGTACCTAGCGCCAAGAACATCTTGCGAATGCTGCGCTTTATAAATAATGTAAATAAATACAATAAATAAAGATGAAATAAAGGTGAGCCCCTTCGCTTAGCCAATGATTGCCTTATACACGAATAATGCATGCAGATGGACAGCTGCTGAGCTGTAACCATACATTTATATAAAATGTTATATTAAAAAAAAGAAAAGTCATCAACTTTGCTTGAGGGAGGAGTAGTGCCAGCACCAGCCCTGTCTCCAGCAAAGACCTACCTCGATTCAGCCCTGCTGATTGGTTCACTGTGGCTTAAAGTTGCCAAGACAGCCCATCCCTGATAGTCTCTGACATAATAATGGACCATCTTTGATGTATAGTGGACACTGGCGACATTCTGAATATCCCAGCATTACAGTGGACCATGTTTAATGTATATGCCTGCCTTAAGTATAACCAAGGATTTAGTGATGATGATGGCTTTTCAGACACCAGAAGACACCCACTACTATTTTATTATTTCATGACGTGTATAGCAGGTCCCAAGCCCAGCTTTCCCCATCGGGCTGCATCGCTCTTGCTCCTGTCTGCTACTTGCAGTTCCCTAGTTTTCACTGCTTTCTCCTTGCTTTTTTCTCGTTTTTTGTGCAGCCTTTCCACACAAATCTGGACCATTACATCACTTCCGGAATTCCAAAGGGCCCTCAAGACCTGGCTGTTCACTTGAGCCTCCAGGACATGCAAGAATCCAGATATCATGTCGGGTGATTAGCAGCACTTTACAAATCCTGATTGAATGATTGAGTGTATAGAGTCGTTTTATCATCTGCATTGATAAAGCCTTTTATGAAATATCGCCAGTGCGGACCATGTCGCACGGCTGTAGCCTGGCTCCTGCATGATCTTGTACAGTTTATGTAATTGAGCAGTACCATTGCTCTATAATCCTAAATGATATCGAGCTTTGGTCCCTGTGGCCTGTGATTGTGACATTAGTATAATATTTGAGTTTTACATCCAGGCATTTTCCAAGTAGATTCTCTGTCATAACAGAGACAGGATGGAGAACTGAAGGGAAGAACGGAATGATTTTATAAACACTTTGAAAAAATTACAAGCCATGTGAAACTGCATTAAGAGATGTTATTAACTGCCTGGAAAATATATAGGCCCTTATTATGTCCCTGGCGGTCTAATGTGGTGGTAGTACCGTCACATTATGAGATTGGCGGGTTGGCTGCAGCCAACCTGCCAATTTACCATTCATATCACCATGGTGGTATGAGCCGCCAGGCCGGGGATGTGTATCTGAATGTCAGGGTAGGGGGTTAGTATGTGCATCGGGCGAGGGGGGGGGGGGCGATTTTGGATGGCTGGAGGATGGGGGGTCAGGTGAGTGCTGGGGGGTGAGGGAACCACCTACTGGTGACAGGGAAGGAATTCCCTGTCACCTGTAGGGCCTACCGCTATGATTTCCGTGTCGTTGCCAATGCCATGGAAAACATGGCAGTAGGCTGGCTCAGAATGCCAGAGGCGGTACTCTGTCGCCCGCCGGGCTGGGGATTCACATCCCCGGCCCGGTGGCTCATACGGCCATGGTGGTATGAATGGTAAACTGGCGGGTTGGCTGTAGCCAACCCACCAATCTCATAATGTGGCGGTGTGTACCGCCACATTAGCCCCGGGGGTCAAAGACCGCCAGGGACATAATGAGGGCCTTTGTTTGAGAGTTACCAGTGCTCCCCTCTACCACTACCTACACCCCAACTCAGGAGTTGGCACATTTTCAATGTTTCGCAACCGAATAACTGTCACAAAACATTGAAATATCTCATACTGATTTGCAGTTAGAAAGGAAGACCTACAACACGCCCCTTACAAACTGTGAAACAGTATCCATTTGCAATTCCATTTTAAGAATCATCAGTAAATGTTTATTGACCAGCTCATCATATGTTGTTCTCATTCCAAAACAAACTTTAAAACTGCTAAATACCTCTCAATGACCTAAATTCATAGCTACAAAATGCTATTCAAAAACCTACATGCAGAGGTTTCGCCTCCAGCTCTCCTATCTTTTTCTGTGCAGAGATCTCCGCCCGACCGTGGAGTCTCCATACTCATAAGTATATGTTGTAGTAGTAAATGTGGAATGAACAGAGGGGAGAGGCTGGTAAATGGGGAGTACTTACTGGAAAATGGGAGGCGTTAAGAGAGGAGGAAGGTGGGGCCTATGGAGGATTGTGCACCCATTCACAAAAGAGTAAGCCCATTACTAGTCACAAACCCCATTTCCATAGTTACTAGAGCCAAAAGGGACCCAAAACAGTTGTAACTGAATTCCAGCTCAGAGCTGGAATAAGTGCAGCACCGCCTTTGGCCAACCACTGGTACTACAACACCCTGAAAGTATAAAATAATGGCGCTAAGGACTTTATATATCAAATGAAATAATGTTAAAACAATTTCAATTATTTATCTAGTTAAATATCTAAATACATTTAATTTAATGTTAAAAGAAATTATCTCAATTCTTTTTTTTTTATTTTAACATATTTTAATAACCTCCTTAAATTAAAAAAGTAATGTATCTGAAATTTTTATTAGAATATAGTTAGATTACTTGTTATTAATTCTATACAACACTTTTTATAATTTTTAGTAGATAACCAAAAAAAATTTCTTTTTTTACTTTAGGTTGGATTTTTTTTTTTATAATTTAAACTTCAAAAACATAATTTAATATAAATTAAATATAACCAAAATATATACACTTTAAATTTAAATAAGTTGTTAATGCTGGGACATTTTTTATATGGCTGTGCAATTAAAATTAACATATGCACTTAATTACCAATAATATTTCACTTTTTTAAAAAGTTTACAAAACTTTAACAGTTTCCTTTATACTTTACCTTACTGAGCTCTCCACCTTGGTAACATAAAGGTCCTTATTACGAGTCTGGCAGACGAGAAAGACCATCCACCAAACTCCTGACTGGGTGGCCACCCCTTACGCGGCGACCTTCCCACCGGAGTAATTAAGAGTGTTGTGCTAGGTCGGTGGGCGGAAACCTGAGTTTCTGCCCGCTGGCCTAGCGGGAAACAGGCTACAGCATTTGCTCCGGCTTGAAATTGAGCCGGCGGCAATGCTGTAGCCCTATGCACCCATTCTCCACCAGCCTTTACATGGCAGTGCCATAGCCATGCACTGGCGGAGAAGGGGGTCGTAATCCCCAGTGCAGCGCTGCTTGCAACACTGCCCTATCAGATTAGGACTGGCACCATCCTCCAGACGGCTGGGATCTGAGATCCTGGCGGAGCTGACCGTTCCATGGCGATCCAACTGTCAGGGTTATAATGTGGCAGTCAGACCGCCACATTGGCGGAGGTCCAGACTGCACCCGCGAGTGTGGCAGTCTATAGACCGCCACTTTCGTAATCAGGGCCAAAATGTTTGTATGTGCTTATTATGTATTGAACATTACAAAAAAGTTATGTATCGAATTAATTTAATTTCCTTTAATTTTTTCAGGAAAATAAAGTTACATTTAATTTGACATTAAAAGAGTTTCTGAAAATGTTATCATTACATAATATTTATTCTTTAGAATGTATACAATTTTCTTAATATTCAGTTTAATTTATATGTATTTTAAAAATTCAAAATAAATCATTTTAATTTAACATTATTTTCTACAGGGTTCTTTTTCAAGTCACTGTCTCCGTTATTTTTTATAGGACGATGTTGCATATCAGTGGTTTGCCATGTGTGGTGCAAGACTTACTACCACTTATTTGTGGCCGTAGCAACTTTACACTAGTAAATTTCCTTCATCCCCCAATCCAGAGAGGGAAGATATACAAGTCTACACTTTGGACTTTTGACACTCATAAATATTGATCAGCCAAAAGTAGTAAAATTACTCGTGTAAGAGCAAACTTACACAGCAGATTTACACACATGCATGTTAACCTTTGTGAATCCGCCCACTAATCGTGAATATCCCAAATTAGTAAGAGTAGACTTACATGTGTATATTTACTCACATGTAAGTTTACCTTCGTGAATAGGCCCCATAGTTTGTTTGAATTTTCCATAGCTATTGCAAATTGTATAAAAAATGAAATATTTTCAGCAATTAAAACTCACTTTCTCACAGATGTAGTAGGAGCACTGGTTGTACCTTATTGATGGTGAAAACGACTGAAATCTCTGTATTAGAAAATCTATCACCTCTAGAGTTGTGATTTTTCATGCACTTAATCAAGTGTGAGATGTATAAAAACACGTAACTGAAGAAAACATCAGCAAAATGTGTCTTTGCTTGGGAGAAACTCTCTAAAATAAAAGACAACGTTTAGCCATGTAACTATCTGCAAATATAGTGATATATTTTCTAAGAAAATGTCCATAAAAATTGATTTGGTCACAACATTCGCCTACAGATCAAGTTTCTCAAGTTAGTACTTTTTTCCAAATCTTAGCACAACATTTGCTCCATGTCTATGATGTTGCGTTTATTTTTCTCGCTGAACAATTAGGGTTAATGTGTAAATTAAGAATGCAAAAAGGAAGAAATAAATTTATAAAGAATCTAGAACGTGAACCTGTTTAGAAAAAATACATTTTATTTTGCATTGACGAGTATGAGGAACCTGGTAAGAAAACACCAAAAGGAATACAATTCGTGAAACAGCTGTAAATATTATCAAAAGACACCCCCCTTAATTAAAGCTTATACCAAACCCAAACCCATACCCTATCTATACGCCTCCCACTAATCCAAAGCTAGCTCTGAAGTTTATCATAATGCTAATCAGAGTTTTAACCTCAAACATAATGCTGACCTTTACCACAATCCGAACACCAGCCCTTACCTCAAACACAAGATTGACCTTTACCACGATACTGCCACTAGCCCCTACCTCAAACATAATACTTAGGCCCAGATTTGTGGTGGTCTAGCGCCATTCCAAAGCATCATTTTTATGACGCTAATGTGGCGCTGGATGGGTAAAAAAGGCCACGCCATATTTTCATAAATCTGGGCCTTAACCTTAACCACAATCCAAACATTAACCCTTACGCTAGCAACAGAATTGACCTTAAACCTAACTCTGTTCCTCACTTTATTGTCCACGCTAACACTAATCCTAAATTTTAACACAACACCAAACCAATCATAAACCTATCCTTAAAATCAACTTTAAGGCCCTGATTATGATTACTCTGGAGGGGTTAGAGGTATTCATTGGACAAGGTAAATACTTATAATGTGGGGTGGGTTACCAGGTCTGGTAAATACCTTCTATTCTGAGTTTCACCAAGAGAAATCAGGTACCATATATTGAATTGATGCTTTTCTGTATGTGTGGACATTTACCAAGCCTTTGTCCCGGATATTGTGGCAGGTTCGTCCTGCCGAATGTACCTGGAGAAAAATGCAAGTGGTAACGACCGGAGTCCATGCACATTCGAATTTATCAGAGTATTCATTATGGGGCCTAACCCTCCAATTTTTATATTATTAATAATAAATAAATGTTTTGACTGCTTGCTGGATTTCCTTCATTCAAATTAAAAATTATTTAACTTTTCAACACTTTATTTAAATCGCCATGGGTTCTTTCTTGGCACAATTTTCATTCTCACACAATACCACTGACACCGTGACAAAGCCTTTCTTGCAAATCTGTACACTGTTCTTTTAGCTCATTAAAAAGGGTGAGTTGATGGCAGAATTTTCTTGCTTCTGTAGACAGCATTACTCTCTCTTCTGTTTCACTGGAAACTCCTGGCATACTGCTGTGTCTCCGAATACTGATTCAATTGGCATCCCCAGGCTGCAAAATACAAAGAATAATCATTATATAAAGTTCCAAGCGTAGGAGAGTATTCATAAAGTTAGATTCACATGCAAGTAAATCTACGTGTGTAAATGTACTCTTACACGTATTAAATTTACCACTTTTGACTATACACTGTTTACAAATTTACTACAAAGTGTAGATTTACAGGTCTCCATCTCTTGGAATAGGGGGTTGAGCTAAATTTATGAGTGTGGTTACAACTAGTACATTTTCACATGTAAATGGAGGTTTCTACCTTCGGTGCGAAAAGCTCCCTATGGTAAAGTGAAGAGAAAATTTTACAAAAGTTATTTAAAAAATGCATTAAAATATTTTTATGATAACTTTCAATGTAAATTAGTTTTATATATTCATGGTAATTGTACACTGAAAAAAAAAATGCTGCACCACTATTAATTTAGGGTCAGATTATGAGTTTGGTGGTCTGAACCTACGGACCGCCGTTGCGGCGGTCGGGAGAAAGGTGCCAAGTTGGCACCGTACTGACCACCATATTACGACACGACTGCCGGACTGGTGGTGTGTTGGCGGCGGTGGCGCTGCAGCAGCATGCTTCGGCTCATAAAGTAAGCCTGAAGCACACGCAGCCTCAGTGCAGCGTCAGATGCACCTCGGGCGCAATGCTGCTATGCGCAATATTGTGCATGACAAACCAGTGTGCACCGACCAACAGTGCACGCATAGAGGCGCACAACGTGTGCCCCCAGCCACAATGCCCAATGGGCAAAGTTGCCCTTCCATGCCTTTCTGCCGAGCTTTTCATGGCAGGATCCCCAACATGAAAAGCTTGGCGGAAAGGCAGGTCATGATATGCACGGTGATGCCGACATTGGCACTGCCGCGATTGATCACAGTTTTCCCCACCGGCACCGGATCCTGGTGGTTGCGACGGTCTTGTGGCAGTCCGACTGCCCTCTTTGCAATCTGGTGGTCGGCCGCCGTACTCTTAATCACACCTTCATTTTTTAATTAAAGATTGAATTAATTTAAATATATTAACTTCAACCAAAATTAGCAGATAGGTTCAATAAGAATCCCGACTATAGTAGTAACATGTTTATATTTTTATTAGTAATTAAAAGTTACTAAAAGTTATGTATAGAATTATTTTAAATAAATTATCTTTTAAACATAGATACATTTATTTGTAAACTAAAAAAAGGCTAGTGGAATATTTCATAATAAAATATATTTTTTTATTTTTATTTAGATATAATATTTTTAAAATTAAATGTATACGTACATTATTTTATATGAGATTGTTCCTAGGAATTCAAAATGAGACTCCTGACTGGTGTAAATACTTTTAGGATTGCAGATTTCTCCACCATGGGTGCAGAGAAATCCACACTTCTTCATCCTTCTCAAGATGGGACAGTGGCGTTGCAAGGTGTGGTTTGCCTTAGAAGTTAGGAAACTCCCACAAACATGTACATGTATAGGCAGTCCCAAAGTTCTATCCAACCGCTTCCATCTTGGAAAATTTAAGAGATTTAGGGCCACATGTACGAAGATCCAGTTTTGCGACTTGCAAATTGCGAGTCACAAAACCGGATGTACAACAGTGTCAATGACACTGTCTGCGATTCGCAATGGGGTCGCAAATTACCTACCTCATGAATATTCATGAGGTAGGTCGCAATTTGCGACCCCATTGGGAATGGCGGCACTCACCGGGATGGTGGCCTGCTGGTGTCAGCACACCACCATGTCTGTGACTGCTTTTAAATAAAGCAGTATTTTTTTTTAAATGCAGCCCGTTTTCCTTAAAGGAAAACGGAATGCTTTTCCGAAAAAAAAAGAAAAGTTTTCTTTTCATTTTTTCAGGGCAGGCATTGGTCCGTGGGACCACTGCCTGCTCTGAAAAAATGTTTTCTAATGCATTCACAAAGGGATAGGGGTCACATGGGGACCTCTTCCCGTTTGCGAATGGGTTAGCACCAATTTGAAATTGATGCTAACTGTGATTGTTTTGCAACCGCATTCACGGTCACAAAACGCTCTAGTCTCTCCGTGGGTTCTTTTGGGAGAGGGCAGTGACGACGCGGGACAGGATAGGCAGAAGGTAAGTGGGGGTGGGTTTTAGGGGTGGGAAATAAAAAGGGATGTTGGGGGAGGGACCGGCCTCTTTTCCACACCGCTCATCGCGCGGTTAGGTTTTGAGGCCGGTCCCTGGGAAAAGGGATTTTGTTTTCATCGGTGCAGGCAAGTCGGGGGTTGTTATAGGGGGCTTTGCCGTGTAGGCAGGTTTTAACATTGGGAACTGCGGCCGGGCGTTGGTTCCGACGCCGACGACCGGGTTCCTGTTATTACTGTTGCGGGACACACGAGGAGCGGCCGCGTCGGCACCATGGCAACCAGCCATGACGCTGAGGCGGTAAAGGCCGTGCTTCGCGTGTTAGGCGAAGCTGGCCGAGCTGACCTCCTCAGGCCTGGGGTTTTGGACCAGGCCTGGGTCGGAATGGTGCGACCTACGCGCAGCGCATCAGGTCGGGTAGCGGCAGTTGTGGCTGGAAAGGAAAAGGCTAAAAAGCCCAAAAAACGGCGGTGGGGCGGGCACGAGGTGCGGCCTCCCCCATCAGCCAAATGGAGGAAGGGGAGGGCACCATCAATGATGCTGAACAATTTGAGGAGGGGGGGCGGGAGATCAACAGGGGGGGGCAGTGAGGGAACACAAGAACAGCCAGTGGGGGAAGGAGCCGCACTGTTGGACCAGGGGGCCCAGGAGCTGCCGGGGCCCAGTGTGGAGGTGGCCCCCATGGACCTGTCCCTTCCCAGAGATGGGGCCAACATGGTAGGAACCCCTGTGCCACAAGTTAAAAAGAAGGGAAAGGGTTCCAAACAGGGTGGTGGCCCGGTTAAAGCCAAGGCAGGCACTGGGCATTCCAAGGAGGCTGGGGGGGGGTGGAGCTGTAGCGCCCTCAGCTGTTTTGGAATATGGTGGGCCCAGGCAAGGCAGGTTGGACATGAGCGAGGCATGGGATTTGGAGTCTAGGATAAGGGAACAGCGCCGCATAGTGGCAGAAAAGGAGGACAGGTGGGCCCAATTGTGCATGGACCAGTAGGTAGTTGGGACAAGTGGCAGGCAGTTGAAGAGACCAGCAGAGAGTGCAGGGAGCACAGGGCCCACGCCACAGGCACCAGGCAAGGGCAGTTGGGTTTGGGTACCGCAGGTGGAGAGTGGGAAGGGCCAGGAGGCTGGTGCGGCCGGAGGTTTAGGCAGCGCAATGGGTGCCAGTGGCGCACACGGCCACGATTGGTGCGGAATGTCAATGCCAATGTCTGAGATTGGCAGAAAGAAGGTGATGCCAACGGGGCGCAACACGGCCTCTGCATGTTGGTCTGAAGTACTAGAGGGGCCTTTGGCGGCCTTCTCTACACCGCAGGATCGGGGGCAGCGCAGAGATGGTGTGCGCCATGAGGGACAGGAGGAAGTTTTGTCGAATTACATGGTGATGAGTGGTGGTGTTGGCAGCAGGTTGGAGATGGGTGAAGAGGATGTGTTGGAACTCGATTATGATGAAGACTTGGATGAATGGGAAGACGGGGAGATTCGGGAGGCAGAGGTGAGCAGCGTGAGAGGGAGGGGGAGAGGACGCAGGAGTGGCGCAACCCCTCTTTCCGTTTCTATTTTGCAGGATCGGGTGATTGGTGGTGAACAACAAGAAGGGCGGCAGGGGCTGGCATGTGGTCGAGGGGCCCGGAAGGTTTTGCGGTCTTTGGGGGCACAAGGAAGAGGTAAGGAGCAATGGTGGTTGGTTTGGGGGGATGGCGTGGGCTTCGGCGGAGCCCCTGCACGTAAGTCCATAGGGGTGGGTGATTTTTCAATTCTTGACACACCAACAGACAAAGGCTCTCAGGGTGGGGAGAGTGGGAGGGACCAACAGGCAAATACCACAGCCGGGGGAGAAGGGGGGTCCAAGGTAACAGGTGAGGCTGCAGGGTCAGACGACAAAGAGGGTGGTGGACACAAGAGCCGGCTTCCATATATGGGTTTGGCTATGCCTTTGGGTTCACATGTTGCGGACAAAACGAAGGCGAGAATATGGAAGCATGAGTACCTGGATGTGTTTAAGCTCTTACACAGGGATATCCAAGCCAAGGAGGGCTCTAAAGAAGGGGAGTGGGAGCTAGCACGGAGACCGAAGGTTCCAATTACAATGGATAATTGGACCTCAGCATTTTTTATTTTCGCAAGTATATACTGCGAGAAGTTCCCGGAAAGGGCCATAGCACTTTTCAAATATATGGATATCATAGGGAAAGCGCAGATGCACTTCGGTGGCTTTGTCTGGTTGAGCTATGATGAGGAGTTCAGGGCTCGGGTGAGTGTCAATCCTGATAAGCCATGGGGGGAGGTAGACCCAGAGTTATGGATGCAGTGGATGGTGTCGTCGCAGTCCACTGCGTCTACGCATACCGCCAGCGGCCTGCCTGTGGTTTATAAGCCGTTTCAGGCTCGTCCCGCCTAAGAAGGGGTGGGCGTGGGTCAGCGAACCCCAACACCTACGACAGGAGCTTGCTGGAACTTTAACAAAGGTTTCTGTTCCAGACAACCATGCAAATTTAAACATGATTGCTCCAAACGCGGGGACCGTCACCCGGTTACACAATGTTTTTCGCTCTCCAGCCCAGCAGAGCAATGGAGAGCGTCCAAAGGCAGAGGAATGCAGGGCAATCCTGTACCAAAGGGCTCCTACTCCAATTAATTTGGATTTTCTCCTGCCCTGGCTCCATACATATCCTGACAGGGCCACGGCTGTTAAACTAGCAAGGGGTTTCAAGGAGGGTTTTCGGGTCAGCTATCAGGGTCCGCGTATGAGGCGGTGGGCAGACAACTTGCGGTCTGCCAAAGAATTGCCACATGTTGTGAGAAGTAAATTGGATAAAGAGGTGTCATTGGGCAGAATTGCAGGGCCTTTTTATGACTGGCCGAGTAAAACTCTTATGATCTCCCCTTTAGGAGTAATGCCAAAGAAGGCACCAGGTGAATTTCGGCTGATCCACCACTTGCCATGGCCGGAGGGCACATCTGTCAATGATTTCATTGCATCAGAGGACACCAGTGTAGTTTATGCATCGGTGGATGATGCCATAAAATTGGTCAGAGGGTGTGGCAACAGGGCGGAGTTGGCAAAGTGTGACATCCAATCAGCGTTCAGGCTACTGCCCATACATCCAGAAGACTTTGACTTGCTGGGGATGCAGTTTGATGGGGCCATTCATGTGGACCGGGTCCTCCCGACGGGTTGTGCTATATCTTGCGCCCTGTTTGAGGCATTTAGTACTTTCCTGCAATGGGTTTTTGTCAAAGTGAGTGGGCATTGTGCGGTGACCCATTATTTGGATGATTTTCTGTTCGTAGGGACAGTTGTTTCTGGGGCTTGCGGGAAGGCTTTGTTGGCCTTTCAGGAATTGTCTCGACAAATGGGGGTGCCTTTGGCTCTGGAAAAGACCGTAGGACCACAGTCAGTCCTCACATTCTTGGGCATCGAGCTAGATTCCATTACCTTGATAGCCAGACTACAGCGCAAAAAATCTAAGAAATGCTTGAATTTCTGGGTACTGCGAGGGACTCACGTAAAATCGAGCTGCGCACTGCACAGAAGCTGCTAGGTTACCTCAACTTCGCTTGCAGGGTAGTCAGGGGCGGCAGGACTTTCTGTAGGAGGCTGGGTCTGGCTTTGTCTGGAGCAGTACTGCCACACCACAGAATACGAGTGTCAGTGGGTTTGAGAGAGGATGTGATGGTGTGGGAAACCTTTTTGATGCATTTTAATGGGGTATCCATGTTTTTCTGTGAGGAAGAGACAGTGTGGCAGGTGAAAATATTTTCAGATGCGGCCAGAGCCACGGGTTTTGGGATTTTTGGGATGGCAGGTGGTGTGCCGAAAAATGGCCTGCATAATGGATGCAACAAGGGAGGAGTATTGCGTTTTTGGAATTTTTTCCCCTCCTGGTGGCAATGGCAGTATGGGGACAGGAGCTAGCTAACAGAACAGTGCTTTTTAGGGTTGATAACATGACAGTTGTAGAACTAGTCAACAGACAGAGGGCAAGGGACCTTAGGGTTTTGCGCTTGTTGAGCCAGTTCATGCTGCAGTGTTTGTCTTTGAATGTAGTTTTTAAAGCTGCTCACATACCAGGGGTATACAATGAGATTGCAGATTCCCTGTCTCGTTCACAGTGGCAGCGTTTTTGCAACTTGGCACCAGGAGCAGAGTGGAACAAGACAGCGGTCCCGGCAGACATTTGGGAGTGGGGGGCATGATAATCTCAGGGCTGGTGGAGATGTCCTTAGCGGAATCCATTCGGTGGAGTTACCGGCTGGCATGATTGGATTTTCAATCATTTGAGTTGTTTTCAGGAAATTTTTGGTTGCAGAATGGTAAACAGTTGGAGCTGAGTGCATTGAGTTTTGTGCTGTTCATGATACAGAAAGGTTTGTCACCGGCGACCATTGGCGGTAAACTGAAGGGCGTTTCCTTTTACGGGAAATTGTTTTTTTGTCAGGATCCAGCTAGAGATGACCTGTTGGGGAAAATGTTAAAAGGCTGGGGCAGGGCCAGATCAGTTGAAGGTAGGGCGGCCAGAGAACCTATTGGTTTTGACCTGTTGCTGGAGTTGTTGCATGTGCTGCTAGTGTGTTGTGCAGACGACTATGAGTTGGCGCTGTTTCGCTTATGTATGGTGTGGATGTTCTTTGGTGCTTTCCGTGTGTCGGAATTATTGGGGGTCAGGAGAGAAGTAGGAGTGCGGATGAAGGAGGTTTGCTTGGATGGTGATCGGTTGGGGATTTGGCTTAGACGATCTAAGACTGACCAGCTAGGGAAGGGTAAATGGGTGTGGTTGGAGAAAGGGGGCAATGTTTTGGCTTGTCCAGTACTGGTGTGGATGAGCTTTCGAGGTATGAGGGGTTCTCCTAGAGAGGCAGGGGTGTTTGTACACAAGTCTGGGTCCAAATTTACAAGTTTTCAGTTTCTACACGTTTTGAGGATGGCTTTGGGGCGGACAGGCCATAGAGCTATGGATTTTGGCACACACTCGTTCCGAATCAGGGCAGATACTGCCGCTACACATTTGGTTTGGGACTGGGCTAAGATCAGGGCGATAGGCCGTTGTAAGTCGAGGTGCTGTAAGCATTATGTGAGGTCCTGAGGCTTTGATTAGGAACATCAGCGTGGTTTTTGGAAGGGGGGGGGTCCACTTTTGAAAACATGCTTTACAGATCTTTTTCCTTTACAGGAGATGTGTCCGGTCCATCGAATGGCAAGGTGGTTACATGGCTTGTAGGCCATTCCTTTATCCATTGGGCAGCAAAATGTGCAGAAAAACAAATTTACGGTCGGGCCTTGGGACTTCCCAGTAACCAACATGAAGTTTTGTTGTGGAGAAAAAGCGGCATGAGGTGGGGTAACCTGCTTCCTTTCATTACATCTAGCTTGCCAAACTGGGGTTGTCCTGATTTGTGAATTATTCACTTGGGCGAAAATGATCTGGTTTAACTGTCAGGACTCACACTACTGCAACACATGCAGAGAGACTTGGAACTCATCAAGCAGAGGTTGCATGGCACCTGTTTGGTATGGACAGAGTTTGTACCTCGTCGAGTGTGGAGAGGGGCAGTCAAGTTGGAGCCATGGAGGTTTTTTGCTGGGCACAGGGGATAAAAATCTTGAAACACGAGGACATAACAGAGCAGGATGAGGCACTCTTCAGGGACGATGGGGTACATTTGTCAACATTAGGGAACGCCTATTATTTGAAGGATTTGAGGTTGTTGGTGGGGGATCTGTGGGGTGAAAGCATGTGGGTCAGAGAGCGGGAGTAAGGCAGTTACGTTGCAGTAGTGTGTTTTTTGGGGTGGGGCAGCAAAACGCCAAATGGGTTTGTGCTGGTTGGCAGTAGATGGGCGAGGGTGGTGAGTCAGATACGGGCTTGGCCACCCTTCCAGGGAATAAACAAGCAGGTGAAGGCTCTGAGTGGGGGTACGCACGAACCAAGTGGGGCATGAAAGGAAAAGGGGAGTGTGTAGGGGAATGGAAGCAAAATGAGGGTTTGGAGTGGAAGGATGAGCAAGGAAATGTTAAAGGGTGGGCGTTATTAAAGTTGGGGTTTCGAACGGAAAGTTAAGGTTATGTTGTTGTTGCAATCCTGTCCTAAATAAATGACCTTTTGCACTAAATGGTTGTCACTGAATTATGTCCCGATGGAGGGGCCCGTGGAGAGAGAGAAGTGTGGCACAATGGTTAGAGCGGAAGACCCTGATGCAGAGATCTGGCCCGGGACCAGGGTTCAATTCCCAACTCCGTGGGTCTTGGGCTCAATTCCCTTGGACCAGATAATTCGCCTTGGTGCCTACTCTAATTAATGGGTCCCACTCTGTAACTCTGGGCAATAGCTTGCTTAATCTCCACAATGGCCCTCACAGCACTTGGATGCCTGGCTTCACCCTTGGGCTGTCCAGGAGTGGGTACCTCACAGGGAAAAGCCAGGAGGGGTTCCACAGCAGTATGCGTACAGCGCCTTGAGACCCTAACGGGTGAGTAGTGCACTATACAAGAGCAAAGTTTACAGTTTTTACAGTTCTAGTCTCTCCGCAGGTTCTTTCGGGAGAGGGAAGTGACGATGCAGGACAGGATAGGCAGAAGGTAAGTGAGGGCAGGTTTTAGGGGTGGGAAATAAAAGGAGGTGTGGGGGGAGGGACCGGCCTCTTTTCCGCGCCGCTCATCGCACGGTTAGGTTTTGGCCTCCCACCCACCCGGCAAATGATGAAAGATGTGAGATGAGCGGAATTTTTGGATAAGTGAAAGCAGGGGTAGGTGGGATAACCGTCAATTAGGGCAGGTTTGCGAGGAAGGGCAAGCAGTAGATGGGGGAGGGTGGTGAGTCAGATGCTGGCTTGGCCACCCTTCCAGGGAATAAACAAGCAGGTGAAGGCTCTGAGTGGGGGTACGCACAAACCAAGTGGGGCATGAAAGGAAAGGGGGAGTGTGTAGGGGAATGGAAGCGAAATGAGGGTTTGGAGTGGAAGGATGAGCGAGGAAATGTTAAAGGGTGGGCGTTATTAAAGTTGGGGTTTCGACCTGAAAGTTAAGGTTATGTTATTGTTGCAATCCTGTCCTAAATAAATGACCTTTTGCACTAAATGGTTGTCACTGAATTATGTCCCAATGTTATTTACTCCCACAAATCAATTTCAATTCACTATTTAGTTCCCCCATTAGGGTTTTGTTTCTAGTTTAGAAGCTGCAGTCCCCCTTCACCACCATATTTTATATTTGCCTGAGTGTATCCAAAGCCTTTCACCAACTCTTTTTCTTGTATACATGGAGCACCAATAGACATAAAGAACAGGCCCAACATCATTAACAACCAAACATCTGCAGAAGCCCAGGTGTAATTAGGAGTGAAATCTCATGTCTGCCTCTAGGTGTGCAATAAAAATATAGACAAATGTAACTGCACATTATTTAATCTTGCATGACGAGTGCACAATGCATTGAGACTTCAGTGGAAGAATAAATGTAAGCTGGACAAAACCACTTTCAGGAATCTGGTTTTGGGGGAGGGGGTGAGTTGGAGTGACTCGCTATCATTCATCAAGCAAAATGTGCGAGATTTGGCTTGGCGGGTTACTAGGTCTATTCTGTTTTGTAATGTGCCACTTATCAAAGCCTGTCTCGTGCATCTTTAGTTCTATACTGGCACAGCACCAGTGCTTAATTTGCAAATAAAAACATGCCGGTGCCCAAAGTCCTTCACGCGGCTGCTGCAATTAAATGTGCGAGCACACAATACTGAGGCAACGTAATCCTGAAGCCATCTCGGGCCTCTTTAAACCATTTACAGCCACTCCCTGCCCCTCAGCTCACTCTTGCAGCTTTCTGCTTTCTACCTTTGTGACGCTTTTTCGCTTTTTTCTTCCTGCGTCTTTCCCTTATGTGTCTTTTGCTCGCAGTAATTGCTTGAGGCAGGAAAATAAGTGCTGGCCCTCAAAAATAAGTGCCAGTGTCCTTCACCAGAAACCAGCAGCTCAAATTAAGCACTGCACACAACATCTTGAAAGTCAAGAAAAATTGCAAAGTATCGGGCCTGCACAATGCAACACTTGTCACTTTGTAAAACAAGCTGTAGATTGCAGTTTTATCAGTAAGTGTAGCCCACTTCTGCTTATGTCAGAGCTGAAACCGCAACAATACCTGAGGCTCCTCCTTTTTGGATGTCATTTCAATTATATTGTCCTCAGTGTCCAGCTTCGAAAATTCTAATTTCCTGAAAAGAATATATAAAAAGAAATGGTTATAAGAGATTGTCATTTTGCAGCACAATAGTACACGTCATTTTGTCATATATTTAGTGCATTATTTATTTTCTTTATTCTGTGAGTGTGAAATTTATTCTGTGGCAGGACCGGAGGCTCCGATTATGTTTTCTCCATCCCTACTACGCCAAATACAGCAGCCAATCAAAAAACAATAAAACATGTAAACAAACCACATATCCCGTGAGGCTTTGAACCACACCTCCTTCACAGTCCACCAGACTGCCTCTTTCTTTGCTGCTCCACAGCCAAGATAAGTGCCTCTCTGTTTTGTACCTTATGTGATATTTGTGCTATTGTGAGTAATTGCGTGCCTTTGTTCTGTTGTGCTACTAGCGCTGTATCGCTGTTACCCGTATTTTGTTTCCACAGATCACGTGAGCGCTCCGTGCCCTCAGTTATCCTTGCGACCGCTGTTCGGTCTGCTTTCCTTCTCCCTAAAGGTGCATGTTGCACCTTTCATTTTGCTTTTCATTTCACTTATAACTTCCTTTGTTATTTGTATTGTTCCAGGTATAATATATTTCCCCTTTGCACTTCTGCGCAGCCGCAGATTGGGCGGCAGCCCCTCCTGGGAACGAAGACCGTGCGTGGCCCAAATGGGCTACATGCGCGTACCTCTTGGAAATTTGCTGAAGCGTCTTTCTCTCGCGCTCGACAACTTCACTGGAAATATTGCGCCGGTGCCACCTCCTCTTGGCTTTAATAATAGGGTGAACTTGCAGGAAAATGTGAGACTTTGGGCGATTTTATTATAAAAATCTGAGGATTTTTCAGATTTGAGGAGTTTATTTTCCTTCCCATAATAATTTTTGGAAATATTATTTCTTTAGAACTTTCTAGCCTGCTGCCAGTTGAAATCTTCCATAGATGCCCTGTACATCAGAGTATCCCAAGGCTGCAATAATTACTAACAGGGTCTGTTCTTCCCCTCATTTACACAATATTGACTCTTGCTTCCCTATGGGGACATAGGAGTGGAGGCTTTTTCCTATTGTGGCCATGTCTGATTACGAGCACTTGCAACAAGGCCTTGAGGTATGTGGGTCTAACGAAGATGAAGATAATTATTACAGTGATGGATTTGTAGAGGTCATTGACCAATCAGTCCATTGCTCTCTTGATAAAGCCCTTACTTCAGTCCTTCAATCCATTTCCAAATGACTTGAAGAACTCTCTGGACGTTCTGCTGCTCCCTCTCCTATCCCTCCAGCGAGCTCCTTTGAAACCACTGAACTGCCACTGATCCCTTCTGGCCATATTTAGATGCCCATAATAAATTATCCCAAGGGGTTTTAGGTGAACGCACCTACAATGCCAAGAAACACTCAAAATCTCCTGCCCCTCTGACATCCCCTTGCACTGATACTTCTTTTCCTTTCAACAGTGCAAATCCACTAAACGTTCTAGGAAACGTAAGCGTCCTTCCTCTTCCCATCTGAGCTCCCTCCCCTCCAACCTCTTCACTTTTGAGCCCTCCGACATCATTCATCCCAGGTCCTCTGACTGGGTTCCAGCACCTGCTGTTGCAGACTATATGCAACATCATCTCTGCAAGAGCTTTGAAAAGGAGGTCCGTGCCAGAATCAGAGCAGAGTGCCCTGGGCCTGACCTTCCCTATAAGACAGCTTAAACTCCTGACTCCAATATGCTCAGCTTTCTAAAGAAATTCTCTAAAGATCCCAAGAAGGGAATAAACAGAGCCCACCAAACTTGTCAGCATAAACTTCATGATGTGAAAATTTTAGAATTGGCTCTCCATGCTCAAGACACGGGCACCCCATCAACCCAGAGGTGTTAGCGGGGACGACACAGCAAGTGATCTGTCTGCTAGACAATGCCAACTGCCCGGGCCCCTGAAAGGTGGGTGTCAGTGCTTCTAAGGATTGACTCCCAGTCGGTGGAATAGGTCACTGCTGAACATGGTCCTTTAGCTGAAGGACAACATTTTGGGGGCCAATTTGCCAAAGATATTGGCAATTTCGTAAACACTTTTGCTTCACTTGATGAAGCCCAGTCTTCAATTAAGGAGGTTTTCAACCCCCTTTTTGGCCGGGCTGGCCATGGCTGAGGACGTCTGTCCAGCTGCTTCAGCCAACAGGGTCCTCAACAAGGTTTTGTTTACCGACTCAGAGGTTACAGGCAAGACCTCTCCCAAGCGGGTTTCTGCCCCCCTAAGTCGAGGGGCTTCTGAGGGCAGTATAACAGGCGTCAACAGAGGTAACCAGGCCTCCAACATTCAATCCGCAGGTAACGATTCCTCCTCTTCTTTCGAATCTTCCACTGGGGGGGCAGATTGTGACATTTTGTATACAATTAGGCCAAGATATCGACAGATTGTTGGCTGTTGAACATGGTTCAAATCTATCGTATAGAACTTTCTCAGATGCCTGTTCAAATCTCCCCTGCCCCTCCCCTCATTTTTTCCCAAATAGACATGAGTTTCATAGACTCTGAGAGTCAAGCAAGATCTTTAGATGAACAGGCTTTTACACCAACTCTCCCTCACCAAAGGCGTTTCTGCAGAAACGTGTTTCTGGTTCAGAAAAAAGGTGGAGGTCAGAGGCTCGTCCTCAACCTCAGTGAGTTCAATCCCTGGGTGGTTTATCAACATTTTTTCAAGGTGGAAGGTATTCACCTTCTACAAGATCTGCTTCAGGAAAATGATAGGATGATGCCTCTAGATCTCAGAGATGCCTAACTCTCTGTTCCTATTTTTCCTCCACACAGGCTTTATCCTACATTCCAGTGACAAAATCAGTGGTACAACTACCTCTTCCTTACTTTTGGGCTATTTTCAGCTCCTTGGGCATTCACCAGGGAAATGGGGGTTTGCATGATCGTTAATTTCTTCTATTCATGCTATCTTCCCCAGTCCGTTACACTACAGAGCACGTCAACGTTTGAAGATCCATTACCTCCAAAAAGGCCACACACGATTCTCAGGTCTCCTAATCGCCCGAAGCTCAGTGGTGGAAGATTACGGTGCTAGTGGAAATCCTTTCCAGCAAAGACAACAAGGTAGCGGATTGGAACTCCAGGTTTCTGGTGGATTCCAGCGACTGGAAGCTCCATCCTCTAATTTTCCAGAAGGTTATGCATTTCCTGGGTCTGTGGCATGTGGATCTATTTGCATCTTAACTGAATGCTCAACTGAAAGACTTTTACAGTTGGAGACCTCACCCAATGACCTTCACCACAGATGCTTTCCTTCAGAATTTGTCCAGTCAGATGACCTATGCGTTCCCACCTTTTGCTATGATTCCGAAGGTTGCAGCTCAGGCCCGGTGGCAGTCAGCATCGTTAGTCCTGATAACCCCAGTCTGGAAGACACAACCTTAGTCTTTGGCTCTTCTGGAGATGTTGGTGTCTCTTCCCAATCTTCTTCCTGCATTCCTGCATCTTTTTTAGATCCAGTTGGATCTCCCCATCCTCTTCTTCTCCAAAGCCAGTTGGTTCTCCTGGTTTGGGGAATATCAGGAGAGATGGGCAGGTCGAGGGCATTTCAAGGGCAGCTGTCATTTTTATACAACAACCTTGGGCTCCTTCCACCCACAAGTGATATTCTTCTGCATGGAAGAGATGAGTGGGTTGGTGCCTTCAACGGGATGTGGATCCCATGGGATCCGAGTTGAAGGATGTTCTCAATTTTCTATCTGAGTCTACTGAATCTGGGTTATGTTACAGGTCAGTAAATAATTTCAGCTTTGTCTGCTGGACACAACCTAATTGATGGTAAATAGGTAGGTATGCACCCTTTGGTGTGTAAATTGCTTAAAGGTATCTGAGTGCCAAACCATCCGAAGCCTAAATATTCCCAATTGTGGGATGTTAATTGTCTTCTCTCCCTGTTTGATTCCTGGCCAGATAATTCTGATTTGTCCATGAAACAGATTTTAGCTCAGTTTACCATGCTTCTATGTTTGGTTTTGCGTCGTAGGGTTTCGGATGTCAAAGCTCTTGATTTAGCAAGTAGGTTGTTTACACCTGATGGTCTTTCTTTTGTTATTTCAAAAAGGACGAAAACTATGTCTCGGGCTACTGATTACCTGGCCTTTCCTCATAATGCAAAATTATTTGTAGACAAATGTTTGAAGGTATATGAGGAACACACATTGAATTGTAGGTCTGATCCCTTGCGCCCCCTTTTGTTAGCACAGCAGAAACCCTTTAAGCCAGTATCTGCCGTATCTTTGGCACGTTGGGTTCACTGGGTCATGGCAGAAGCTAGCAATGATGTGTCTGTTACGAGGCTAATTCTGCTCGGGTGCTATGGCCTCCAAAGCATTTGTGCTTGGTTCCAGAATGGAAGATATTCTATGTGCCACTGATTGGTCATCTGATTCTGTGTTTATGACTTTTTATTACAAGCTTATTGTGCATGCTTCTTTTATTGTGGTTTGTCAGCTTTGAACCAGCATAATCGGAGCCTCCGGTCCAGCCATAGAATTTTCTATTTTAAATTTCTAGCAGTTGCTACAAGAATTTTAGATTCTATTCATGACACGGAGGCAAGAATTATCCCACCCACTGGGACTGGTAAGATGCTATCTGCTATGTATATCATGATTGTGACTGTTCCCTTTTACCTGCCCCTGTGATTGTTAGAAATGGGGTCTTTGATTGGCAGTCAGGTTGCCCTCTGTCCAAGCAAGGACACTCACTCTAGTCAGGGTAAAGTAGAATCACCCTCAGCTAACCCCGCCCACCGCCTTGGTAGCTTGGCACAAGCAGGCAGGCCTAACTTCAGAGTGCTAGGTGTAAAGTATTTGTACCAACACAGACAGTAACTTAATGAAAACACTACAAAATGACACAACACAGATTTAGAAAAATAGAAAATATTTATCTAAACAAAACAAGACCAAAACGACAAAAATCCAACATACGCAAGTCAAGTTATTAATTAAAAAGCAAAAAGAGTCTTAAATCCTTTAGCACACAGTAAAAACACTGTTAGTGTTGAAAAGTACCTGGGTAGCATCAAAATAACACGCACGGGTGCGTAGAAAAAGATAAGCAGTGCGTCGATTTCTCACCCACAAGCCAGACAGTGTGTCGTTTCTCCTTCTCTGGTCGAGTCAGAGTGTGTCGTTTTTCCTCCCCGCAGGGGAACGATGCGTCGATCCGGGCAGCACTCGGGTCCGGGCAGGCGTTGTGCCATTTTTCCACGCCCAGCAAGGTTTGCGTCAAAAATCCTGCCACACGGTATCAGCAAAACCGCGCAATGTGGGTTGCGGCGTTATCAGCCTCCGTCAGCGGATGTTGTGTGTCGTTCTTCCAGCTATGTGCGTCGATTTTCCAGCCGTGAGGCCAGTGGAGCTTCGATTTCTGCCACGAAGCTGGCGGCGCATTGTTATTTAGTCGTCGGAAGGTGCGTCGATAATTTCCCCGCATGGCGGTCTGTGCGTTGATTTTCAGTCTTGGGCTGCCAGCTTCACCTTCCAAGGCCCCAGGAACTGGATAGGGCACCACTTGGCAGGGCAGGAGTCTTAGCAGAGAGTACAGGTGCTGGCAGGAGAAGTCTTTGATGTCCCTGAGACTTCAACAACAGGAGGCAAGCTCAGGACAAGCCCTTGGAATTTTCTTCACAAGCAGGAAGGCACACAGTCCAGTCTTTGTCCCCTGGCACAGGCAGAAGCAGCAACTGCAGGATAGCTCCACAATGCACAGTCTCAGGTAGGGCAGCACTTCTCCTCAGCTCTTCAGCTCTTCTCCAGGCAGAGGTTCCTTCTTGATGTCCAGACGTGATCTAAAATCTGTGGTTTTGGGTGCCTTCTTATACCCATTTTGGCCTTTGAAGTAGGCTTACTTCAAAGGAAAGGCTCATTTGTTTGTGAAATCCTGCCTTGCCCAGGCCAGGCACCAGACACACACCAGGGGGTTGGAGACTACATTTTGTGAGGGCAGGCACAGCCCTTTCAGGTGTAAGTGACCACTCCTCCCCTCCCTCCTAGCACAGATGGCTCATCAGGATATGCAGGCTATACCCCAGCTCCCTTTGTGTCACTGTCTAGAGAAAGGTGCAAACATCCCAACTTTCAAACTGACCCAGACAGGGAATCCACAAACAGGCAGGGTCACTGAAGGGTTAAAGCAAGAAAATGCCCACTTTCTAAAAGTGGCATTTTCAAACACACAATCTTGAAACCAAATTTACTAAAAGATGTATTTTTAAATTGTGAACTCAGAGACCCCAAACTCCACATGTCTATTTGCTCCCAAAGGGAATCTACGCTTTAATCATTTTTAAAGGTAGCCCCCATGTTAACCTATGAGAGAGATAGACCTTGCAACAGTGAAAACCGAATTTGGTAGTATTTCACTGTTAGGACATATAAAACACATTAGTATATGTCCTACCTTAAACATACACTGCACCCTGCCCATGGGGCTACCTAGGGAAAAGGGAAGGTTTAGGCCTGGCAAGTGGGTACACTTGCCAAGTCGTATTGGCAGTTTAAAACTGCACACACAGACACTGCAATGGCAGGTCTCAGACATGTTTACAGGGCTACTATTGTGGGTGGCACAACCAGTGCTGCAGGCCCACTAGTAGTATTTGATCTACAGGCCCTGGGCACTTCTAGTGCACTGTACTAGGGACTTACCAGTAAATCAAATATGCCAATCATGGAAATCCAATCAACAATACAATTTACACAGAGAGCATATGCGCTTTAACACTGGTTAGCAGTGGTAAAGTCCTCAGAGTTCTAAAGCCAATAAAAACAGGTCAGATAAAATAGGAGGCAGGAGGCAAAACGTTTGGGGATGACCCTGCATAAGGAAAAAAGTCCAACAGTGATTATTTCAGGCTTGTGGTTCTGAGTTCATATCTTCTTTTTTATTTTTAGGCTCTGATCCGAAGGTTACTTGGAACTCCAGTTTCCTTTGGGTGTCAGTTCTCTTCTGGAACTCTGCAATCTACAACGGATGCCTGGTCCAGTGGTTAATTCCTGCAATGGACTCTGTTTGATTAAAAGCTTGACTGTTCTAAAAAGCAAAGAAAGACATTCAAGATGGTGCATCACTGTTTTGTAGGTTATGTCCATACAATACTGGTGGACTGTGAAGGAGGCATGGTTCAAAGCCTCGTGGGATATGTGGTTTGCATGTTTTATTGTTTTTTGATTGGCTGCTGTATTTAGAGTAGTAAAGATAGAGAAAAGATAATCTTCACATCTGTGTCCTTAATAGAATCTGAAATTCGTGTTGCAACTTCTAGAAAATATTCTTTTCATAATGTTTTTCCTTCCACAGCTTAGATCTAGAATGTGGAAAGAAAGAGAGCAGCAAACATGAGAACAGAGTTGAGAACTCATATTAAAAAAACCTTAAAAACCTACCCTTCCTTAGCTCATATACCATCTTCGCAATACCTAGATCAACATAGCGTAATGTGGAAGCATTATTGAGTCCCCTAACACTATGAGCTGATCTTAAAACTACAGAGGGTACATTTCAATTAGACTTGACCTGGACTTTTTAGAAAATGCACAACCACATACATCCGAAGTGCCACACACCCACACACATCCAAAGCGCCCATACTTGCATGCACACACAAGCACACATACACACACACACGCATGGACATCCACACCCATACACATGCACCAACACTCTCAAATGCACCCACACACACACACACGTGCACACGTAAATGTGGCACATACATGGTACTTGTAACACATGTATTAATAAAAACGTTTACTGTTACAGTGCAAAATCCCTTTTCATTACCACAGTAAATTGTAATTGGCTTGATAAAACAATGCTTAATGTCTCACAAATACATTTCTAAAATCAATGGCCATAAGAAAGCATCTATAGTCATGCACACAAATCTTAGTTAATGTGATTCTATCTCGTTGCACTGGGTTTAATCTCTTGTGGTCTGGATAAGGCTGTATACATTTGTTTATAACTACTGCATGAAAACCCAGTGTTGCATAAACCATGCAGACACATCTGTAGTGTAATTTGTCTTTCACTACTTTTATTGAGGTCATGGAGGATTGTTATATCCTACTCAAGTTTCATCTCTTGCGACTCATGGTCCTCCTCTGCATTCTACGATGGCAATAAATTATATCTTACATTCCGCACACCCACTCACACACACACACACACAGCCAGACACACCCACACCCACCCACACACACACATATATGTTTGTCACCCATGACAGTGAAAATAAATGTGTCCAAATAATACGTTATTTGGAACAAGTATACTGGGACACAAACTTTTTCTCATCTATTACAAAACTTTAAAGGGAAAATTCCACATTATTACCAAAGTACAGTGTAACTCATTTCAGAAACCTATGCCATTTGTCTTAAAGATTCCATTCTAGAATCAGGTGACAGAGGAAACAAAACTGGTGGGGCAGGTAGACAGCCAGTAAGATGACCACCTCTGGTGATGCTCCATGCCAGCTGAGACCTTTAAATGCATTTCAGTCACTAATCCTACTCATCCATGGGGAAACTACTACTCATCCAGTGTCCTGAGGGTAGTGCAAACTAAATGAATTCTCTTGGCTCCTGATTGACACTATGGATGTCCTCCATGTTTCCCCTTCTTGCTGACACCTAGTGTGCTCAGCCCAGTGCGCACATCCTCTGAAACAGGGCCTCCTTTCATCACAGGCAGTGTACACAGCAGCATTGAATGTCCTCATTGCTGCAACCCCGAGGCATATAACCCTCCAGGTGATTCCAAACTCCAGTTTTGCCTTGGGTGATCTACACAACAGCCTCACAGGAATACATCGGCAAGTATGGTGAGGTGCATGTGCACCTGGTCTGCAAATCCCTGTGCATCGCTCTGCAGGATGGTGCCAGAGGCACTGGCATCAAGGCCTTGTCAGCTGTAGTCCACATATACAACACAGCAAAGTAACAAACCATTGTGCAGGGAGATCTGCATGTGGGCCGTAGTGGGACGAGCAATGCTTTGGAAGGATCTGGCTTTGAGACCTAGCCGAGGAGGAGGACGATGACATCTTCCTTTGTCTTCTTTATATCATACGATCCGGGACAACCGCTTGATGCACCCACCTCCCCTGATGGCATCCTGACCATCCTCATTGACAGCACCCGATGACCTCCCTCATCGACCCTGGTGCCTCAGTGAATATTACCAGCCTACAGTATTTCCGCACCTTGGCCACGCAGCCCATCCTTCGGTCCATGACTACTCAAATCTTTGCCTATGGAAGCATGACCCCCATCCAGTTGGTGGGTGTCTTCACCTGTGTAGCGTCCCATGGCACCCACGCATGCCCTGTAAAATTCTTCGTCATCTCCACATACTCCGAGACTCTCCCCTCTTTTGACTCTGCCAAACGACTACAGCTCATTCCTTTTGCTGCAGCCCTGGGTGACCTCTCAGGAAACATGGATAGGCTTCTCCTCGAGTTCCCTTGCCTATTCACTGGTCTGGGTTGACTCAAAGATCCTCCAGCCTCATTTCACATTGACCCATCAGTCCACCATTCCACCTCCGCCCGGCAGTGGAGATTGAGCTACAAAAACTGGAGAATGCATGAGTCATTGAAAATGTGTCTGGCCCAACCCCATTGGTATCCCTCATAGTTGTCACCTACAAAGCCAAGCAGCTAGCTTGCAACCAAATCTGCATAGACTTGTGCCTCCTCAACAAAGAAATCAGGAGAGAACGGCACATCTTCATAATTGATGACTTCATCGCCGATATCAATCTGGTTCTCCACGAAGAGAGTAGGTACATCACAAACTTCTCCACATTCGTTGGCCTCCACCGCTATCAATGGCTTCATTTTGGAATATCGCCAGCAGTGGAGGTCTTCCAAAATGCAATCCGGGAAGTCCTCACAGGCCTTGAAGGCATCATAGATGTCAGCAACGACATCCTCACACATACAACCACCCTTGACAGTCATTGCTGATGCCTGCATGCTGTCCTCATGAGGATCGAGTCAGCTGTCCTCACGCTCAACCATGCAAAATGTCAGTTCTTCCAAGAGGAAATGGTGTTCTTTGGCTACATCTTTTCTAAGGACAGTGTCAAAGTCGACCCCTCAAAATGTGTCAACATCGGAGATGAGGCTACTACCTCCTCCACATTGGAAGTCTGAAGCTTCCTTGGCCTTGCAATGTACTGCAGAAGATTCATCCCCAATCTGGCAACACCGGCAGGCCCCCTTAGACACCTCACCAAAACATCCACATCATGGGATGGGCATGGGACCCAGTATAAGGCGGCGTCTCTTCCAGGTAATCAAAAAAGTGCTCCTCCGAGATACTGTCACGGCCTACTTCAACCCAGCTAAAGAATCAGAGTTGTTGGGCGATGCCAGCCCCATCAGTAGGGGATGATGCATGAGGGGGGTGACCACTGCGCTCCTGTCACAAACGCTGGCCAAGCTCTCACTGACACTGAGAAAAGTTATGCAGACATCGGAAAAGAAGCCCTCACCATCAAATGGGGCTGTCATGACTTCTACATTTGTATGTATGACCGCCCCTTCCGAGTCATCACAGACCACAAGACACCTAAACCCCCGTTCAATGGCACTGCCTTGCATCCGCCACCCCGAATCGATAAATGGGCCCTGCAGCTCCAGAAGTATCAGCTGATGGCAGGATACAAACTGGGATGTAACAATCCTGCAGACTACCTCTCCAGGTATCCACAACAAAGAACAAGCAGCTCCTCCGACTCCTCACTTGCAGCAGACGAGTATGTCTACTGGTTGACAGACCTGGCCTGCCCCAAAACTGTCTCCCTCCAAACCACTGCCAGAGCCACCATCTCAGACCCGGCCCTCCAAAGGGCGGTGGGAGATCACCACCCCTGCATATAGAAAGATTTCCTTCAGGAACTGGGAAGACATGACCTCATCACCCAAAGGGACCCAGCTGCTCTCTGGAACATTCACCACAGTGTCAGCACTGCACCCCCAGGGCTCCTCCTGCACTTCCATTGCATTGTCATCCCTCGCTCTCTACGTGCAGCGATGCTGGCTCTGGTGTACACAGGCCACCAATGCTCCACAAAAACAAAAGCAAGGCTGAGGCGGACGGTATGGTTCCCCACTCTGGATGCGGATGTGAATGGCATGGGTGCATGGTGCAATTGGTCTCAAACCATTAAGATACCGGACATACACCTTCCAGTCATGACCGACAGCCCTAGTGATGGACCTTGGTGTGACATCAGCATGGATTTCAGAAGCCTGCCAAATGGCTGGCACATGCGGGTCATCTCCGGCGCATATTCCAATCCCCAGTTGTAGAGGTGGTACAGGCAACATCGTTTGAACACACCTGGAAGTGTCTCAACAAGGTCTTTGCAATATTTGGAGTCCCAAACACTCTCAAGAGAGACAATAGGCCCACGTATCAAAGTCTGGACTACAAACAGTATCTACAGTCCACAGACATTAAACACCAGAAGATCTCTCCCCGTTGGCTACAAGTCAATGGGGAGGTGGAAAGACTGATGCACACAATCATTAAGTCTATACGCATCGGGTGCACACAACAAGGTGGCGTTCAGGAATCTATCCACAAAACTTCAGGGTCCTACAGATGCAATCCCCACATCCTGACTCACAGGGTACCCGCTGACATCATGTTTGGATGAGCTGTCCATGATAACATCCCCCATGCTGCAACATGACCCCAGAGCCCATTGATGCCTTAGTCACAGAACAAAGGAGAGGGAGGAAGAATGCTGCTGCCAGCCAGGCGTGCAAGGCTAAGACATTAGACATTTGTGTTGGAGACTGGGTCCGGGTGACAGATTGACACCCCAGTGGGACGTTTCGGTTTCAGTTTGAGAGCTGCCCGCTAGGAGTTGTCATCAAAACAGGCACGATAGTGACTGAAAAAAATAACTCACACTGTGTCACAAGAAATGTGTCAGTCTTCACCAAGTGGCTCCAACCTGCTGCCTACAGCCTAGACCAGGGAGCCACATTCCCATTCCAGGCAGATGGAAAAGAAGATCAGGACCCAAAAGTCAGCCACCCCAGCCCTGAACCGTGGAACCCCCTCTTCCAGAAGAGGCCGTGCCTGTGGGAACACCTGAACTGACTATGACGCTGCCACCAGCGACCAAAACGACTTTAGGACTATGTGCGTGATGAGATCAACAACGCCACCATCACCCAACCCAGATCAAACCATGATGCCCAGCTGAGTACTGTTCGTGATAACTGGACTGTGCAAGTGTTGTCTTGTTTAGTGAAAGTTTTGGAGGAATGTAACACAGCGCGGGCCTGCACTATTCCCCTGACGCACACCGGCACACGTGCCCTGACCTCACGTTGGGGGTCAGGGCAAGTAACTAAAAGGGGGCGGATCCCACCCATGCGCTAGTTGCGCGGAGTGCAGCCAGCCAAGCTGCTGCGTCTTTATTTGTCCTGCGCCCGCAGCATGCGCACAGAGAGGCCCAGCTGCACCCGACACCAGAGCTGCTCGTCATCCATATAAACAAGTCAACACAGCGCCCACGTGCCATAAAACGGATACCATTTTATTGACACAGCACAATTTAACCTCTTAAATGCGGGCGTCGGCCACTGGCTGACGCCCACACTACCTCCCTGGTGCGGGTCACGACCAGTGGCCGACACCAGGGAGGGGGTTAATGAATCCTCGGGTGAGTTGCACCCGAGGAATTCTGTATTTATTTTTTTTTATCCCTGGGAGACACAGAAGCTCTTCCGTGTCTCCCCCTGCCCCCCACCCGCCCCTTTGTGACGTCAGCGCGCCACAAGGCGCGCTGACGTTCCTATGTGGATTTCCCCATCGGAGCAGGAGCTCCGATGGGGAAAATGGCCACAAACTTCCTGAAAGTGTTTTCTGGCCAGGAAACACCACTAGACCCCAGGGATTTCACTAGGGGGGTCGGCCCCCTCGGAAAACGGGCCGCCCCGCCCACGGGGGCATATTTCTTTTTAAAAAAAAGGTAGGTGCCCCCTGGGGCTAACTTTTTTTTTTTCTCAAAAAAAAAATTAAAAAAAATAAATGGACAGGGGGTCGCCCGTGGGCAGGGCGACCCCCTGTGGGGGCAATATTTTTTTTAGTTGTTGTAGGGTTTCCCTGGGGGCCATTTTGGCCCCCAAGGAAACCATAAAACAACAAAAAAATATATATATACATATATATATATATATATATATATATATATATATATATATATATATATATATATATATATATATATATGTTTATACCAGTTTAACACTGAGGTTAAAAATGCTGCACTCACAGGATTGTGATGAATCCACTTTTATTTTCAATAACGAAACATCCCACCACCTAACACCTACGCGTTTCGACCTTCACGGTCTTGGTCACGGTAATTTGTTACTCCAAAACATGTACTAATACAACTAAAAGAAGACAAGTGAATAAATAAATACCCAGAATATTCAAAACAAATATGTGATAATACACTTTTATCATGATTTTTATAACTCATAATAAATAGACAATTGTTGTCTATTTATTATGAGTTATAAAAATCATGATAAAAGTATCTTGAATACATTGTAACATGCATGGAGGAGGAGTAATTAATTGCTTATTTTATTTACACTGTATTATCACATATTTGTTTTGAATATTCTGGGTATTTATTTATTTATTTATTCACTTGTCTTCTTTTAGTTGTATTAGTAACACTTTTATGATAAGTTTACTTTTTTGGTAATATGCCATGGCACTAGATATGTCATATACAACTACAGATCCCAGAATGCCACTTAAAGGCATAGCTTAGTGGAACAGTATAAATGGCACATGTTTTGGAGTAACAAATTACCGTGACCAAGACCGTGAAGGTCGAAACGCGTAGGTGTTAGGTGGTGGGATGTTTCGTTATTGAAAATAAAAGTGGATTCATCACAATCCTGTGAGTGCGGCATTTTTAACCTCAGTGTTAAACTGGTATAATGATTTACGGGAATAGGTCCTTCCCGGATGCCGGCACCGACGAGCAGAGCGCGCTTCCTTTTGTGGATCTGTTTGAGCTTATATGTATATATATGTATATATATAGATATACCTATGTAGATATATCTATGTACATGGATATATCTATAGATTGATCTATAGATATATATAGTTATATGTATATATATAGATCTATCTATAGATATATCTATGTAGATAGATATATATATAGAGATAGATCTATATATATATATATATATATATATACCTTTTGTCAATATGTGTGTGGTTTCCCTGGAGGCTGCGATCGGCCCCCAGGAAAACCAGACCCACATATAAAAGTGATATATATATATATATATATATATATATATATATATATATATATTTGCCACCAGTTGTCTTGCAGTTGCAGCTTGCGTCTTCAAAGCAATGCACATACTTCAACTGACGCTTTTCAACTGTAGCTTTTAGGCAGCAATAAAAAAGTCAAGTATTGTGATTATGTTTCTGCTACAAAAGGGTCAGACTTGTCTAGTGGCAGTTTTAGTGCCATAAAGAAGCGCAGAAGGTTTATATGCCTACTGCAAAGAGCAAATCTGTATTTTATGTAAATAGCTGAGTACATTAGTAAAGTCAGCCATTACCTGCGCTACAATACAAATGAAAAGTATGTGCGGGGTGGAGGGCGGCTATGGAGAGATGAAGGGCACTTTTGCTGGGTGGTAATGAGGGAATCCGAGGAGGAGGGAGTGGGAGCACCAATAATGATTGTTGGACTGGGCGCAGGAGGTGCTAAAGATTGTGACGAATGGTATGTGACAAGGTGTTTTTTGAGTGTCTTGAAAGAACGTGCTGATTGAGGGAAGAAGCGCAGGTAAGGTGGCCTCTACTGTTGCACGTATCTCACACACACCATCGATTTTGTGACTGTCTACGTAGGCTAGTGTTTTAGAGCAACAGTTTAGCCAATAGCAGAGATGGCATCTTGATGGATGACTGCTGCCGTCACTCGGGTTATAGAGGACAGCTCTGACATAGGATCAGAGACTGAGACATCAGATACTGAGACAGCATCTGAGGGATAGGACAATGGCACAGACTCTGGGAGTGATTTTTCAGTCGGAGGAGTCCCATTCGATAACTCCTCTTCCAGTACATTATGAGGGAGGTGATGAGGACTGTCCTGCTGTCCCTTCGTAAGCAGTCTGTGCAACTGGGTAATAGTGGGTTAGCCCAACCCAGAGAGCAGGTGAATGCGGCTGCATGTAGAGAGAGAGAGAGTGCTCTCTTGGGAGCTCCCCAATTTAGTTCAGCCCCAAATTCCACCGCCCAAATCGTATTGTGGAGACATCAAAATTATCTATTGCAAAACAAACTGGTTTTGTAAGGCAGGCACCTGTGTTTTTGGTCCTGGGTTCGGCGGCCATATAGAGAAACACACTAAACCCAAATATGTCTGGAAACTAGACATTCGGGGGAGTCCACAGAGGTGTGACTTGTGTGGATTCCCCAAAGTTTTCTTACCCAGAATACCCTGCAAAGCTGAAATGTTGAATAAAAACTCTATTTTTCTTGCATTTCTGTCACACAAACTACAGGAATATGCTGGGATCCACAAAATTCCTACCACCCAGTGATTCCTCACCTGTCCTGATAAAAACACTACCCCACTTGAGCGCCTACACCTAGTGCCTGCGTCAGGAATGGATCACCCCAGGGTCAACAGCTGCCTCATGTAAGGACCAACATTGACCGTTGTGTGATTTATTCCTGTCGCGGGCACCAGGCCTACCCACACAAGTGAGGTACCATTTTTATCGGGAGACTTGGGGGAACGCTGGGTGGAAGGAAATTTGTGGCTCCTCTCAGATTCCAGAACTTTCTGTCACCGAAATGAGAAGAAAAAGTGTTTTTTTGGCCAAGTTTTGATGTTTGCAAAGGATTCTGGGTAACAGAACCTGGTCAGAGCCCCACAAGTCACCCCATCTTGGATTCCCCTGGGTTTCTAGTTTTCAAAAATACGCTGGTTTGCTAGGTTTCCCCAGGTGCCGGCTGAGCTAGAGACCAATATCCACAGGTAGGCACTGTTTCCTATGAAGAAATGTGATGTGTCCACGTTGTGTTTTGGGGCATTTCCTGTTGCGGGCGCTAGGCCTACCCACACAAGTGAGGTATCATTTTTATCGGGAGACTTGGGGGAACGCTGGGTGGAAGGAAATTTGTGGCTCCTCTCAGATTCCAGAACTTTCTGTCACCGAAATGTGAGGAAAACGTGTTTCTTTAGCCACATTTTGAGGTTTGCAAAGGATTCTGGGTAACAGAACCTGGTCAGAGCCCCACAAGTCACCCCATCCTGGATTCCCCTAGGTCTCTAGTTTTCAAAAATGCACAGGTTTGGTAGGTTTCCCTAGGTGCCGGCTGAGCTAGAGGCCAAAATCTACAGGTAGGCACTTTGCAAAAAACAGCTCTGTTTTCTGTCAAAAAATCGGATGGGTCCACGTTGTGTTTTGGGGCATTTCCTGTCGCGGGCGCTAGGCCTACCATCACAAGTGAGGTATCATTTGTATCGGGAGACTTGGGTGAACGCTGGACGGAAGGAAATTTGTGGCTCCTCTCAGATTCCAGAACTTTCTGTCACCAAAATGTGAGGAAAACGTGTTTTCTTTAGCCACACTTTGAGGTTTGCAAAGGATTCTGGGTAACAGAACCTGGTCAGAGCCCCACAAGTCACCCCATCTTAGATTCCCGTAGGTCTCTAGTTTTCAAAAATGCACAGGTTTGGTAGGTTTCCCTAGGTGCCGGCTGAGCTAGAGGCCAAAATCTACAGGTAGGCACTTTGCCAAAAACAGCTCTGTTTTCTGTCAAAAAATGGGATATGTCCGTGTTGTGTTTTGGGGCATTTCCTGTCGCGGGCGCTAGGCCTACCCACACAAGTGAGGTATCATTTTTACCGGGAGACTTGGGGGAACGCTGGACGGAAGGAAATTTGTGGCTCCTCTCAGATTCCAGAACTTTCTGTCACCAAAATGTGAGGAAAACGTGTTTTTTTAGCCACACTTTGAGGTTTGCAAAGGATTCTGGGTAACAGAACCTGGTCAGAGCCCCACAAGTCACCCCATCCTGGATTTCCCTAGGTCTCTAGTTTTCAAAAATGCACAGGTTTGGTAGGTTTCCCTAGGTGCCGGCTGAGCTAGAGGCCAAAATCTACAGGTAGGCACTATGCAAAAAACAGCTCTGTTTTCTGTCAAAAAATGGGATGTGTCCACGTTGTGTTTTGGGGCATTTCCTGTCGCGGGCGCTAGGCCTACCCACACAAGTGAGGTATCATTTTTATCGGGAGACTTGGGGGAACGCTGGGTGGAAGGAAATTTGTGGCTCCTCTCAGATTCCAGAACTTTCTGTCACCGAAATGTGAGGACAACGTGTTTTTTTAGCCACATTTTGAGGTTTGCAAAGGATTCTGGGTAACAGAACCTGGTCAGAGCCCCACAAGTCACCCCATCTTGGATTCCCCTAGGTCTCTAGTTTTCAAAAATGCACAGGTTTGGTAGGTTTCCCTAGGTGCCGGCTGAGCTAGAGGCCAAAATCTACAGGTACGCACTTTGAAAAAAACAGCTCTGTTTTCTGTCAAAAAATGGGATGTGTCCATATTGTGTTTTGGGGCATTTCCTGTCGCGGGCGCTAGGCCTACCCACACATGTGAGGTATAATTTTTATCGGGAGACTTGGGGGAACATAGAATAGCAAAACAAGTGTTATTGTCCCTTATCTTTCTCTACATTTGTTCCTTCCAAATATGAGAGAGTGTGTAAAAAAGACGTCTATTGGAGAAATGCCCTGCAATTCACATGCTAGTATGGGCACCCCGGAATTCAGAGATGTGCAAATAACCACTACTCCTCAAAACCATGTCTTGAGCCCATTTTGGAACTGCAAAGGTTTTCTTGATACCTATTTTTCACTCTTCATATTTCAGCAAATGAATTGCTTTATACCCAGTATAGAATGAAAACCAACTGCAGGGTGCAGCTAATTTATTGGCTAAGGGTACCTACAAGCCCTATATATCCCCGCAACCAGAAGAGTCCAGCAGACATAACGGTATATTGCTTTCAAAAATCTGACATCGCAGGAAAATATTACAGAGTTAAACATAAAGAAAAATGGCTGTTGTTTTCAGCTCAATTTCAATATTTTTTTATTTCAGCTGTTATTTTCTGTAGGAAAGCCTTGTAGGATCTACACAAATGACCCCTTGATGAATTCAGAATTTTGTCTACTTTTCAGAAATGTTTAGCTTTCCGGGATCCAGCATTGGTTTCACACCCATTCCTGTCACTAACTGGAAGGAGGCTGAAAGCACCATAAATAGTAAAAATGGGGTATGTCCCAGTAAAACGCAAAATTTGTGTTGAAAAGTGTGGTTTTCTGATTCAAGTTTGCCTGTTCCTGAAAAATGGGGAGATAGTGATTTTAGCACCAGAAACCCTTTGTTGATGCCATTTTCAGGGAAAAAACCATAAGCCTTTTTCGGCAGCCCTTTTTTCCCATTTTTTTTGGAAAAAACGAAATTTTCACTGTATTTTGGCAAATTTCTTGGTCTCCTCCAGGGGAAACCACAAACTCTGGGTGCCATTAGAATCCCTAGGATGTTGGAAAAAAAGGACGCAAATTTGGCGTGGATAGCTTCTGTGGACAAAAAGTTATGAAGGCGTAAGCGCGAACTACCCCAAATAGCCAAAAAAGGGCTCAGCACTGGGGGGGGAACGGGCCAGCAGCTAAGGGGTTACGATAGTAGCCATCTTGTTGTCGAGGCATAACTAAAGTATAGTCGAAAAATAATTAAAGCATAATAATGTAAGCATACTTGAAGCAACGAGGGAAAAGCAAGGCAAACTAAGGTAAACAAGAGAAACGAAAATAATACCACAAAAGGAAAGAATAGCACAAAAGGAAAGCACAAGGGTGCAAATAAATGCAATCATACAGTCAGATTCTAAGTATACAGTCTGCATCTTGTGCTAGATTTGTTGGATGTAGTTGGTTGATCTTTCAGAGTAGTGTTGGGACACTCCTTGGAGTAGCCACTCACTCCACAAATAATTTCATTCATTAAACTAAAGCTTAGCCTGAGCTCAGCAACAGTTAAAATGAATTTAAATTGAAATACAACTGAATGAACAAGATACTAGCAAGTTACAAAGCTTAAGCAAATACAAACAAGTAAAAGCAAGTAAGCACAAGTACAAGCAATACTCAGCAGTATGGAGAAGAAAATGGGTGAAAACATCAGCAGAACTGGGCAGCTTAACTGCTTCCTGCCTAGAACGTGACTTTGAATTTCGCAAACTCCACCACGATCAAGAACACAAACCTGAGCAGAATTAATAACATCACAATATATGACATTCCAGAAGAAAACGAAGTCCTTCTTAACAGGCATTCCCTTAAACATCCAATGCGCTAATGGACTGGGCCTCCCTACATCATCCACCAACTGGTATAATTATGAACTTTCGAGAATGCAATGAAGGCTGCCTCAGTATGTAGACTGTAAAGAAATATGAAATACTCACTTGGTGCAGCAAATAAATGTATCTTTCACAGGGCCTGGTCAAAACAACATCAGTGATAAAGAAAAACAAGGTCATCAGAGATACCCCCAGCAACAAAACCTGACACTCCTATGATGCTGCAATACCTCCATTGATGCCATCATGGAAAGCACATCTACTGCAATATACTTTCCCAACACATTCCAAAAAGTATTGAAGAAACTAATCAGGGATAAAAATCTAGCAGCTATTTGGTTCATCACCAGCTCTACCAAACAGAAATGTACAATCTGTTTCAACCCCAACAGGTCACACATGACAATCGACTATCTTTTTTACTTCCAAACATCTTTTCAACACCATAACAGAAGCAAACATTGGTTCATTCCCTTTCCCGCTACCTGTTCCACTCTCTTTCACGTTTGCGAGCATGAAAGTTGGAATCAAGTACCCCAAATAGCAGTTCAAAACAGCACTCGGGCAATACCTTGACACTGTCCTGCCCCTCAAACCATTCACCAAAGAATTCTTCAACAATAGCTCCAAAACAATCTCAAAAGAAGTTGTCTGGGATGCCTACAAATCAACTCTACAATGGGAGATACTCGCCCCAGCCACCAGAAAGAAGAAGAAATAAGAGATAATAAAGCAATACAAGAGGTACTGGTAATTACCAGGTGAAAAAAAAAAATCCTGCTACGAGTGTTTCCCCGGAGCTCATTATCCCGAATTAAGAGGCTACTTATAAAGAGGAACTATGGGCCAGATGTACAATGCTTTTTACTGGTAGCAAATTACCTGACTCGCCGAATCAGGCCGTTTGCAACCAGAAAAACGCATTTCTGGATGTGGAGACCCCATTGTGCGATTCAGTAATCCATTACCAAATCGCAAAATGTTTTTGCGAATCACTATTAGGGAGGGGCATGCCAAGGACGTCCCTTCCTAACAACGAGCCACAGAGATTTTTCTGCAATTGCAGTTATCACCAACTTCAAGTTGGGGGTAACCCATTCGCAAATGGGAAGGGGTCCCCAAGGGTCCCCTTCCACTTTGTGAATGCAAGCAAAAATATTTTTTCAGAGTAGGTAGTGGCCCCACGGACCTCGGCCTACTCTGAAAAAATGAGAAGAAAACTTTTCATTTTTTTGTTTGAAATGCATCCTGCTTTCCTTTAAGGAAAACGGGCTGCATTTTTTTTTTTAACTGCTTTATTAAAAAGCTGTCCCCAGCAAGCCACCATCCTTGTGATATTTGGCCTTTCCCAATGGGTTGCAAATTGCGACCTACCTCATGAAATTTGATGCGGTAGGTCTTTGTGAGCCCATTGGGAATCGCTAAATGTGTCTGAGACACATTTGTACATTTCATTTTGCGAGTCCCTAATGGCGACTCGCATAAAGTTGCAATTAGAGACTCGCAAAACGAAACGGTCATACATCTGGCCCCCTATTTCTTAGGCCATTACCGTGTACTCAAAGTGATCCTTGTTGCATGTACCATATCTACAGGCATGAGATCAGACTTACCTCTTCCAGGTCTTTCCTGCTAACACAGCGATCAGCAGCAGGAGACAAGTAGCAGTTACAATAGCGACCCAGGCTAAGCTCTTGTAGAAGTAAACCTCCTCAGCAGCTAGAATGAGAGGGGATAGATAGGGAAAAGACACTTCAACAACAGTGTGTGGGAGACGTAAATGGCGTGGGGACATGGGATGTGATACTGAATTAAACCACCCTCTCTAAGAAGGACTGCACAGCAGAGGTAGACAAACTTTTGCACAGTTTGAACATTTTGCATTGGACTATGAACTCTGATCAACTTCTCTTGCTGAAAACATTTGTGGAGTAATTTACATGCAAAATTGTTTTTCTTCTACTGACTAGAATATCTTATTTGAATTTGTTTAGCATGTTTTTTTAAAGCTTTGCAGGTCCCTGAAGTTCACGAAGATTTCAAGGTTTAAAATAAAGCTTTTCAGAAAAAAGTGACAACTTCTCACACCCTAAGCTTACAAGCTCCACTTCGTATAATTTTTACCAAGTTTCTCTTGTAATATCTGCATGACACCGTTATTATTGACTGCTTGTGCAAGCAAAGGCACTTAACTGCATAGCATCTCCCATCTACACTGGTGAGGGCAGTGCTATGTGGATTTTGACATCTCTTGCCCCTTCACTTGCATAAAAGATACAATCCCTGCTTACCCTGTACATTGAAGTACAGAGACGCTGTTGTGGAGCCCAGTGTGTTGTTGGCCGTGCAGACGTAGTTAGCAGAATACTCAACTTTGGCCTCAGTTATTGCCAGCCGCAGTGAGTTGTATGAAGAGGATATCCTTAGCCTTGGGTCCCAGGTGCTGTGGGAGCTGGTGGAAGCGACAGGTTCATCATTCTTGTACAAGGTTAGTACGGAGGCAGGGGCGCTGTCAACCGAGCACTGTATGATACCCAGCCGCCCTCCCTGGGTCTCCAGGAACGAAGACGCTTGGAGGTCTCTGGGAGCATCTAGACATGAAAAAGACAAATACTGCTCAGTGTGATCAGAGACAGGTTCCTAGTCATGATTTATCAATTTAACCAGGTGTGTTGTATGACGTCAGCAACAACCAACCATATGGTGTAAAACACTTGATGCAATGATACACTGAAACAATTTCTGTACACATGAGGATTCATTGACTCCTGCTAGACCTATCTTAGACAAGTTACTTGAAACAGCTCTTCCGAGAAGATGATGGTCCACTTAGGGCATCACAGATTTCCTCACCGTCTTTGCTTCCGCAGCAGCTTGAAGCACAGAGATAAGTGCTCTCTACAAATTCTTATTTTTATTTTGTTTTTCTGTCTGGAAATGTTGATGTTGGATTATATTAGTTGAATCCAAGTTTGAGCGGAGACAAACTTCTAGAAAATCTATGTACAATAAATTTATATAAAATACGTGTAGGGAGTCATCTGACTGGCTTTGGAGTAGATCACAGATTTGGTGGGAGTGAGTGAAAAATATTGGAGTGGGTGAAGATCTTTCAATTGGTTGGACTCCTGTAGTTACTAAGGGCCAGATGTATCATTATATCCAATAGCGATTACCTAATTGCGATTTTTGGGGAATCGCAATTAAGTAATCGCTATTGGAATGTATGAAACTCCAGGAGTTTCATACTGCGATTCATTAATATTCATGAGGTAGGTCGCAATTTGCGAGCCATTGCGAATGGATGCAATCACAGGGATGGTGGCCTGCTGGGTTTGCAGACCACAATGTCTGTGATTGCTTTTCAATAAAGCAATCTATTTTTTTTAAAATGCAGCCTGTTTTCCTTAAAGGAAAACGGGATGCGTTTAAAAATGAATAGTTTTCTTTTCATTTTTTAAGAGTAGGCACGGGTCCGTGGGATCACTGCCTGCTCTTAGAAAACGTTTTTGCATGCATTCACAAAGGGGAAGGCGTCCCTTAGGTACCCCTTCCCCTTTGCGAATGGGTTACCACCAATTTGAAATTGGTGGTATCTGCGATTGTTTTGCGACTGCGTTCACAATCACAAAACAATCATACATATCTCTGCGATTCGGTATTAGGAAGCGACGCCTTTGTCACACCCCTTCCTAATAACGAATAGGTATGTAGTCTCAAATCCAATTTGCGATTCGGTAACAAGTTACCAAATTGCAAATTCGATTTGTTACATACCAAAATGCAGTTTTGGGTCGTTTGCGATCGCAAAACACTTTGATACATCTGACCCAAAATCCCATGATTCCAGGAGGCAGGCAGAGGAGGAAGTGAATCTTCATGGGTTTGTTCCTTTCTCATGCATTTCTGATGGCATGCAGTGGAAAAATAAACTCTATGGGCCACATGTATGAAAGGATTTAGCATTTCTTAACGGAACGAATTGCAATTTCTGTCCGTTAAGAAATGCTAAATTGCCTCTTCAGATGTACAAAGGCCAATAGGGAATTGCAAAATGCGATTTCTATCGAGTAGAAATCGCAAATTGCAGTTCCCAAATAGGAAATCGCAAATAGGAATTTCCTATTTGTGATTTCCTCAGCACATGTACAAAGTATTTCCTGAATGCAAAATGGGCACTTAGGAAATGCTATTACCATCGACTCCAAGTTGACATAACCATGTGCAAGTTTAAACAAGCATTTGCAATGCAACGGGTCTCGCGTTTGCTCATGTTAGAGCTGATAGCGTTGTAAACTCATCACCCGACTTTTCACCTATCGGCAAAAGTGCATTTATGCACGTAACCCGAAAAAGTGCAATTAACTATGTAAAGTGCTCGACTTCTGCCAAGCGAAATCGCGCTAATAAATTAGAGAAAAAGTAGTCCACGAGCCGGACAGAAAACAGCGAGCCTCGCATGTTTTCTGTACTTGGTCGATGCGCTCGAGGCGGGCTAGCCACCGGAAAAGGCATGACATATGCATGCCTTAGACTAATGAAAGCAAGCAGATTTTAATAGGCAAGCCCACGAACCAATGAAAAACACGGACGTGACGTCGACAGGGCTCCGAGCCCTTTTCTAAACACGAAAGCGTCTCGCTGCGATACGCATGCGCGAGCACATGCAACGCAGGCTCGACCCTAAAAATGCATTCAAAATTTATTTTTAAAGTGCCACGAGGAGCACAAATGTCCCTAAGGCATTTGTACGCCTTACATGTGCTCTGCTCTTTTTAGGGGTGCATCGGGGGGCATAGACCCCTAGGCAACCTTGGGTTTACATTTCCTAATTTGTGATTTCCTATTTGGAAATCGCAAATTTGGAAATGCAAAACCATTCATTCCTATGGGCCTTTTTCCTATTTAAGAAATGCTCATATGGGCGTTTTTCGTATTTAAGAAATGCGCCAATAGGAATGAATGGTGTAGCATTTCATAAATGCTAAGGCCCCTGATTTATGCCAAAGTGGCACAGCGCAGTACTGTGGCAAAAATAGCAGCGCCACGCTGCGCCACTTTTGAAATGCAGGGATGTGCCATATTTACAGGAATATGGCACACCCCTGAGTTTCCCCCTGCTCCGGCTCTGAATTAAGCTGTCCGCGCCAACACAGGCACCCTTGCACTATAGGGCAAGCATGTCTGCGTTGAGGACAGTGATTGTTTATGTGCAGGACAGTGGCGATTTGGCACTTTTACGTGTACTGCAGAATGAAACACACATAGAAGTAGCAAATTGTAATTTTGAAATGATTGTTTATGTGCAGGAAGAGACACCCTCCTGCACAGAAAAAATGATCCGTGGCATTTTGCTTCTTCTATGTGTGCTGCAAAATGCAGCACACATGGAAAAGGCAAAAAACGAGGAGGAATACAAGTATTCCTCCCTGTTTTGCAATGCTAACCCCACCCCTAGGGTGGTGTTAGTCTTTGGCGCTGCCACAGATTTACGATTACTCGTAAATCTGGGGCAGCGTCAAAAGCAATGGGTGTGCGGTGGAACGCCCACTGCAACACCCATTGCACGCCCCTCTGACACAGAAACTGCATCGGAGGGTCTATATTTAAAAGGAGGCGAAACGTCACACAAAGTGGCGTTACACATCCTTGTAAATATGAAGCAGTGATTAGCACCACTGGAGCGTCACCAAAAAGTGGCACTCTGGTGGCGCTAAGGGCTCTCAAATCTGCCCCTAATTTCCTAATAGCGATTCCTAGTCGGTAGGAATCGCTATTAGGAAATCTCTATTTTTGTAAATTCCATTTTGCATTTCCTAAATAGCGATTTCTTAGGAGTTGCTATTTAGAAATGCAAATTAGGAATTTCGAATATCCGGCCCTAAATCTTTTATATGTAAACTGGGGACCAGGTTGCTAATCTACACCCAACACGGGACAGAAAAGGGGCAGGGTGGGTTCCAGGTATCGTGATGGGAAAACTAGTTGTACACAGAAGCTAACATGAGTTTTGGGAGAAGGAACCAGGAACAAAGGGCATGCAGATTTCCATATAAGGCACACCATATTCCAGGTGAGTTTCTACTTCAACAAACTATCTTAATCTTGAACATTAATCCAGTTAGATCTACTGAAGGAAGTGGTTAAGTGAAAGACCAGGGTAAAACATGGATCTCCTGGTGGGCTGCAGAGACTTTCCTGAAAAGGCAGCTTTCCTTGGATAGATATTTAGAAATAGCTGTGTATAGATGTAATTGTATATAGGTAATAGGAGCAGTTGAAGGCCACCTGAATGTGTAGAAACTCTTATATTTATTGCAGGGTTGCCCATTGTAAAGACCTATGCAGCTTTGAAATATAGGAACCTACCATATAAGTTAGGTTAATAAAAATATTATCTTTGTAGGGTTTCTTATTACACGTGGACCTTATTTACTGAGCAAAGAAAACAACTGAATGACCTGTGTCTGTTTAGAATGCAAACTGCAATTGCATTTGAGAAAACCTTTTATGCCATAAAATATACAGATTTTGGAAGGCACCTGTAAGGAAATGCCTCCTTGGCATGGTTACCCTCTAACTTTTTGGCTTTGCTGATGCTAACTTTTGATTGAAAGTGTGCTGGGAGCCCGCTAACCAGGCCCCAGCACCAGTGTTCTTTCCCTAAACTGTACCTTTGCTTCCACAATTGGCACAGCCCTGGCACTCAGATAAGTCCCTGGTAACTGGTACCCCTGGTACCAAGGGCCCTGATGCCAGGGAAGGTCTCTAAGGGCTGCAGAATGTCTTATGCCACCCTGGGGACCACTCACTCAGCACATACACACTGCCTCACAGCTTGTGTGTGCTGGTGGGGAGAAAAAGACTAAGTCGACATGGCACTCCCCTCAGAGTGCCATGCCAACCTCACACTGCCTGTGGCATAGGTAAGTCACCCCTCTAGCAGGCCTTACAGCCCTAAGGCAGGGTGCACTATACCACAGGTGAAGGCATATGTGCAAGAGCACTATGCCCCTACAGTGTCTAAGCAAAACCTTAGACATTGTAAGTGCAGGGTAGCCATAAGGGTATATGGTCTGGGAGTTTGTCAAACACGAACTTCACAGTTCCATAATGGCTACATTGAAATCTGGGAAGTTTGGTATCAAACTTCTCAGCACAATAAATGCACACTGATGCCAGTGTGCAATTTATTGTAACATACACCCAGAGGGCATCTTGGAGATGCGGGAAACATCCTTTTTTATGACTTTTTTATTACGAAAGTCGTGGTTAACGAAAGCGTAACAACGCTTTTTTTAACCACGACTTCGTATTTTTGTGCCTTAACTACGTATGTTCTGAACAACGAACATGCGTGGTTAAGGTACAAAGAAGGGAGTTGGCGAAGGTAAGTGGTGGGTTTAGGTTTTGGGGTGGGGTTGTGGGGGTGGGGCGTTTTTGGTTTTGGGGAGGGGTTGGGGGGTCAGGGGGTTTTAGGTTTTGGGGTGGGGTTGGGGGGGTGGGGCGTTTTTGGTTTTGGGGAGGGGGTGGGGGGTTAGGGGGTTTTAGGTTTTGGGGTGGGGTTGGTGGGGTGGGGCCTTTTTGGTTTTGGGGAGGGGGTGGGGGGTTAGGGGGTTTTACGTTTTGGGGTGGGGTTGGGGGGGTGGGGCGTTTTTGGTTTTGGGGAGGGGGTGGGGGGTCAGGGGTTTTTAGGTTTTGGGGTGGGGTTGGGGGGCTGGGGCGTTTTTGGTTTTGGGGAGTGGTTGGGGGTCAGGGGGTTTTCGGTTTTGGGGTGGGGTTGGGGGGGTGGGGCGTTTTTGGTTTTGGGGAGTGGGTGGGGGGTCAGGGGGTTTTAGGTTTTAGGGTGGGGTTGGGGGGTGGGGCGTTTTTGGTTTTGGGGAGTGGGTGGGCGGTCAGGGGGTTTTAGGTTTTAAGGTGGGGTTGGGGCGTTTTTGGTTTTGGGGAGTGGGTGGGGGGCAGCGGGTTTTAGGTTTTGGGGTGGGGTTGGGGGGGTGGGGTGAGGGATGTAGGGTGAATGGTGCCTATTGCTAATGATTTTCTCAGGAATGCCTTTACAACGAAATATCGTTGTTAAGGCATTCGTGGTAAAATCATTAGTAGTAAGGACGAGGTCGGTGTTCCGACCTCGTTGTTAAGGTTAGTAGTTGTTTTTAATTCGGTGTTCCGTCATATAATCTAGAGATGCCCCCTGAATACCAATCCGACTTCTAGTGTAGGCTGACCAGTTTCTGACAGCCTGCCACACACCAGATATGTTGCTGGCCACATGGGGAGAGTGCCTTTGTCACTCTGTGGCCAGGAACAAAGCCTGTACTGGGTGGAGGTGCTTCTCACCTCCCCCTGCAGGAACTGTAACACCTGGCGGCGAGCCTCAAAGGCTCACCCCTTTTGTTACAATGCCCCAGGGCATACCAGCTAGTGGGGATGCCCCCCCCCCCCCCCCCTCTGGCCACTGCCCCCACTTTTGGCAGCAAGGCTGGAGGAGATAATGAGAAAAACAAGGAGGAGTCACCCACCAGACAGGACAGCCCCTAAGGTGTCCTGAGCTGAGGTGACCCCTGCCTTTAGAAATCCTCCATCTTGAGTTTGGAGGATTCCCCCAATAGGATTAGGGATGTGCCCCCCTCCCCACAGGGAGGAGGCACAAAGAGAGGTGTAGCCATCCTCAAGGACAGTAGCCATTGGCTACTGTCCTCCCAGACCTAAACACCCCCCTAAATGTAGTATTTAGGGGCACCCCAGATCCCAGGAAATCAGATTCCTGCAACCTGAAGAAACAAGAAGGACTGCTGACCTACAAGCCTGCAGAGAAGACGGACAACGATAACTGCTTTGGCCCCAGCCCTACCGGCCGGTCTCCAACTTCGAAAACCTGCAACCAGCGACGCATCCGACAGAGACCAGCGACCTCTGAAGCCTCAGAAGGCTGCCCTAGACTAAAGGACCAAGAAACTCCCGTGAGCAGCGGCCCTGCTCAAAACCAGCTACTTCTTTGCAACAAAGAAGCAACTGCCAAAGACTGCACGTTTCCCGCCGGAAGCGTGAGACTTCTCACTCTGCACCCGACACCCCCGGCTCGAGATTCAGAGAACCAACATCTCAGTGAGGACTCCCCGGCGACTGCGAGCCCGTGAGTAACCAGAGATGACCCCCCAGAGCCCCCACAGCGACGCCTGTAGAGAGGATCCAGAGGCTCCCCCTGACCGCGACTGCCTGTAACAAGGGACCCGATGCCTGGAACCAGCACTGCACCTGCAGCCCCCAGGACCAGAAGGAACCGAACCTCAGCACAGGAGTGACCCCCAGGCGACCCTCTGCCTAGCCCAGGTGGTGGCTGTCCCGAGAAGCCCCCCTGTGCCTGCCTGCTCCGCTAGAGTGACCCCCGGGTCCCTCCATTACTTCCTATCTAAAACCCAATGCCTGCTTTGCACACTGCAACCGGCCGCCCCTGTGCCACTGAGGGTGTATTTTGTGTGCCTACTTGTGTCCCTTGTGTGCTCTACAAAACCCCCCTGGTCTGCCCCCCGAGGACGCAAGCACTTAACTGCTGGCAGACTGGGACCGGAGCACCCCTGTTCTCCATAGGCACCTATGTGTTTTGGGCACCTCTTTGACCTCTGCACCTGACCGGCCCTGAGCTGCTGGTATGGTAACTTTGGGGCCGCCTTGAACCCCGAATGGTGGGCTGCCTATGCCCCAGAACTGAGACTTGTAAGTGTTTTACTTACCTCCTAACCTAACCTTTACTTACCTCCCCAGGAACTGTTGATTTTTGCAGTATGTCCACTTTGAAAATAGCTTATTGCCATTTTTACAAAGACTGTATATGATATTGCTTTTATTCAAAATTCCTAAAGTATCTAAGTGAAGTACCTTGCATTTAAAGTGTTTACTGCAAATCTTGAACCTGTGGTTATTAAAATAAACTAAGAAAATATATTTTTCTATATAAAAACCAATTAGTCTGGAGTAAGTCTTTGAGTGTGTGTTCCTCATGTATTGCCTGTGTGTGTACAACAAATGCTTAACACTGCTCAGATAAAATATGGGGTTTCTATCCAGTAGATCCCAGGGTCATCATCAGAGGCTACCCTTTGTGAGTTCCAGCACAATGGCCTGCATATGCTTAGGCTAGTCAAAGAAGTGGTTCTTCTAGGATGAAGAGAGCTTTAGAAGTTGACAGTGTCCATGCCCATGTCTAAAGTTTATTCCATTTCTAGTGGAGGATGAGCACAATGGGGAAAGCACAGATCAACTCCCTGCAGGTCGACTATATCTCATAAGTGGTATTTGATGGGGTCTGAACGTTATCATTATTTTCAGCTGAGGCTTGTTTCGCGGCACGCATCCATTCAGCACAAAGAAGCCTAGTATAAAAGATACCCCTTCAAAAGGATGGGAGGGTGGCTGCAGAGCAATCCACACACATTCAACCTCTGGTGTGTTTGACACAGATGGACAAGAACAGGCAAAACAATAATACAGGTAAGAAAATAATAACTTAAAAGATTCAAACTAAGTTAGTAAAAAATATAAAAGAGAATATATAAAATGTGACAAAAAGTTGAGTGTAGCTGCATAATAAAATATACACTTTTAAAATCAATCAATCACTTGGATTTGTAGAGCGCGGCTGCATCTCCTGTGAGGTTCTCGAGGAGCTGGGAGGACGAACTGCCAGTTCTCCTATTGGTTGAACATCCAAGTCTTGAGGTCCTTCCTGAACTGCTGGAATGATGGTAAGGCTCTGAGGTGCAGAAGGAGGGTGTTCCAGGTCTTAGCCGCCAGGTGGGAAAAGGGGAGGTCTCTGCTGTTCATCCGGCAGATGCGACGTGCGGCTGCTAGGGAAAGTGATTCAATCAATTAATCAATCAAGGAATTTGTAAAGCGCACTACTTACCTGTGAGGGTCCCAAGGTACTTAGGTGGAGGAGTGGGGGGGGGGCTGAAGGGGGGGAGGTGCTGCTACTGATCGAACAGCCAGGTCTTGAGAAGTCTCCTGAAGGTAAGGAGGTCTTTGGTATGACGTAGGTGGGTTTCAGAGCGGAGTTTCCTGATAGGATGGTTGAATTTCATTCGAGTGTTGAGATACGCCTATCCTTCATCCTGTAGTGCCTTTTCGACATGGGTGAGAAGCTTGAACTAGCATCTATCGAGAATGGAGTTTCCCGAGGTGAGGGGTGATGTGAGTCCGACTGGGGAGGTTGAGGATGAGGCTGGCTGAAGTGTACTGAATAGTCTGGAGTTTCATCATGAGTTGTGCTGTAGTTCCAATGTAGAGGGAGTTGCTGTAGTTTAGTCTGCTGGTGACAAGAGCTTGTGTGACTGTTCGCCTGGTGTTGGGTGGGAGCTATCTGAAGACTTTCCTGAGCATTCGGAGGGTGAGAAAGCAAGCGGAGGAGACAACGGTGACCTGCTCCTTCGTGGAGAGCTGGCTGCTGAGGATGATGCTAAGGTTGTGGGCATGTTCAGTGGGTTTGGAGGTTGAGCCTTGCTCAGGTGGGTACCATTTGTGTGTCCTTGCAATTCCTGAAGATAAGCACTTCTGACTTGTCAGTGATGCATTTGAGACAGTTGTTGTTCATCCAGGCCGCCATGTCTTTCATGCATCTTCGGAATTTGTCCTTGGTGGTCGTTGGGTCGTTATTCAGGGAGAGGATGAGTTGGGTGTCGTCCACATAGGACCCGATGTTGAGTCCGTGGCTCGTGACGATGTTTGCCAGGGGAGTCATGTATACGTTGAAGAGGGTTGGGTTGACGGACACTGCAGGTGATTTTCTTAGGGAGCGAGGAGTAGGGTGGGATGATGACCTGCGTCCTTCCTGCTAAGAATGAAGAAGTACATTTTAAGTTGAAAGTTAGCAAAATATTTCCTTGACTTCTGCACCCCATATCTATACTCTGTGAACCTGTGCAGAAACTGTATACACATCAGAGTGACAGTATGACACTTTTGATTGGTCATGGTTGTCTATTAAACAATTTCCATGTAGCATAGGTTTGGTCAGCAGGCTTCCATCCTTGAAGAATTCAAAAATACCAGATGAGGGGGCGCTACAGGTCTAGCAGCAAGATGACGGCACATTAATGCTGCTCTGCCTGCAGGGAGCATTAGTTCTTCATTTATCCGCTGAAATTACTAGCATCTGACCTCCACATGTGCAGCAGATGATTAATCGGTGGAACTGAACGCTATGGAGCCGAGCCGAGACACAGCGCTGCCCCTAGCTGACAGTCAGTGATGAGGCCCAAAGGAGCCATGCTGCCTGCTACGCCACACGGGGTGGGGATGTACTGCGGCAGGCCTAAAGGTTCGGTGGCAGAGGCGTGGAGTACTCTGACCTGGCAGAGGCCGGACTGCCTATGTGCTACGTGGACGCTGGTGCTGTGGACAGTCCTGCGGGTTAGTAGCCTTGGGGAGGAGGCGCGTGTGAGGTCTGCAGTGCTGTGGACCGGCTGGCAGTGCGCGGAGGTGGGCACGGAGGCCAGGAGGGTGAGCTGTGCTGAATGGAGCCGCGTGGGGCACAGCGATTTCCCAGTATAGCCCGCAGCCCCGGCATCTGAGATCCTTAGACCCCCTCGGGCAGACACCGAAGACAGATAGATGGCAAAGGTGTGGGTCCCGGGATGTGGTGGTAACCCGGCCCTCTGTGTCCTCCGACAGCACCGGTGCAGGGGGCACACTCAAGCATTGGCCGCTTACATAAGAGTTGCTGGGGAGGACGGCGATGGAACAAGTTGGCTGTGAGTGGCTGTGGGTGTGGCGGCATACTGAGGAGGCTGACCTGTATTGGAGGGGGTAGTGAGTGATACTTCCCCCTCACAGCCTGCCACTTCCAAATCTGCAATCCATTGGCCACCTTGGCGGGCCGTGAAGCGATAATGGGGTTGAGGAGGCGCCCTGTTTCCATTGGTGGTGAATAACAGCGTGCACAGAAGAGAAGTAGTACTCACCCTGGACACTGTCTCTGCTACAGGAACTGTGCTAACAATAAAATGATGCAGGACTGGTGCTGCAACGTGGCTCTGGGCCTACTGAGCATGGGGTAGGACTGAATCTGAAGCTTCACAAACACACCACTACCTCTGCATGGTGCCGCCTGAGACTCGTGGGTGGCCAAGACTGAGCCCCTGGAAAATACATACAATTACTGCAGAGCAGGTGTGCTGGGAAGCAGGAGCCAAAACCCTATACGAATTGGGGTGTTGAAACACTTCACTGACACTGCAGCTGGCTGACAATTAGAAGCCCCTGTGGGACTAGTGTGGGCCTCAGAGATCCCCCCTCTGTACTTATCTCTAGGATGTGTCTGCCAGTGGCCCCTTGATTTGTGTAGTGCCTAGTCGCTCATCAACTCGGCACTATCAAATTGTCAGCCCAGTGGGGGGAGCACCAACTCAGCTACAGGAGCCTGGGTGACTTGCACCACTGGTGAGTGCGTCCTCCACCTCTCTCTTGAGCTCACTCGGGGGTACGGTGGCGAATGCCTTCACTATCGGGAAAGCAGACAAACACAAGTCATGTCTTACTTTCGAACCATGGCGCTCCACCCCGCTCCCCTTCCTCAGCATGCCGTGTCGGACTCAGAGCAGGATTTGTCCACCAAGCAGCCCCTGCCCTTGGAGGCTACACTAATGGCGATGCAGCAGAGTTTGCAGTCCATCAATAATAAAATTGATACCTTCAAACTAAGAATGGATACCATGTTGACAAAACCTGACAAGCATGCAGTGCGGCTTACTGCTGCAGAACAAGGCATATCCACCACAGAGGATGATGTGCAGGCCATCAGAACCAAATGTCTAAATATGGAGAAAGTGCTTGAAGTAATCCAAGCGAAAAATGAAGACTTGGAAGCGCGATCACGGCGCAATAATATACAAATTATGGGAATTCCCCTATCAACCAACACAGGCTGGCAGGAGAATTACGTGGAGGATATGCTGTGTGAGATTTCTGGTACGGAACAACTGGCCTCAATCCTCACTGTGGAAAAAGCACACAGATCCTTGGCGACTAAACACCCCTGGGTGCTCTGACGCAGCCGATCATAGCCAAACCCCTAAATTATCGTGATCTACATGTCGTACTTCACCTCGCCAGGGAGAAACAATCCATACAATACCAAGGAAACAAAGTTGCCTTTTTTCCAGATTTCTTGGTAGTGCAGGCTAGCCAGCGGGAGTACTCCCAGGTCAAAAAACGCTTACGAACAGCCAACATAAGCTATGCTATGCTTTATCCAGCCCACCTCCGTGTTGACCATGACGGAAAACAAAAAATGTTCACCTCGCCTAAAGCAGAGATGGACTTTGCTCGACCCATAACAAGGGATAGAGGTGGTTTGCCGTCGACTACACTGCAGCCTGAGGATGATGGACAGGCTGAGTGACATAAGGATGTCTCCTATCTAAGCAACAGACAATAATGGAAACTACCACTGTTTTTTTCCCACTTAGATACAACTGTAATAGGTGCGTTGGACTGCACATACTTGCTGTATTGGTGATTGCCCAGGTGAAGTCTCTGTCACCCATTGTGCGATGGTGGAGCCATGATGCCCTGGATTTCGGCTCCACCCAGCTGCCCTAAACCACAGTGGTTCTCGCATCGCGGGGATACTCCTGGAGCTCCTGCAGCCTGATTTATTTTAGTTATCTTGACAATGCATTCTCTATTATAACAAATGTCATTGTCAAAATTTCAATCCCTGCCACCCACCGTTCACCGGGAGTTCGTGGTGTCTAGCAGCCCAATGAGGTTACGCCCCATTTTCTGCCAATTTCTAATTTGTGATCTGTACTCGTCACATTGTTCAGTTTGTTATTTTTTCTGAGTTTCATTTCTGTGTTGTGGTGTTTGCAACAGAAAGGCTTTAGCATGGTTGGGATGCTGAAGTGGAGGGAGAAGGGAGTTATTTTCTAGTCTGGAAGCGATTTTAACACCCACCACAACTCACAAGCTACCAAGACTGGCATAGCAGTCACGGTTGCGAGATAAGTTGCAATGCAAGATCAAGCATCCACCCTGGCCTGCACTGCAGGGCACATTAGACTATTAACCTGGAACATGTGAGACCTCAACAATCCCAAGGAAAACTGATAGGTCTTTGGTTATTTAGGTAGGCACTACATCCAAGTTGCCCTCCTGCCGGAGACACATCTGGTGCCCTCTGAACAGTTGACTGTAGGAGGGAAGTGGGCTAACACCCAAATAGCCTTCTCCTACTCCTCCAAATCTAGAGGCGTACTGTTGCTGGTCAAGAAAGGGGTTGCCTTCACATTGACCCTCTGTGAATCCGGGCAGATATGTCATTGCCAGGTACACTAGCTGGGACAGCTATCACAATTGTCAATTCCTATGGCCCCAACACCGAATTCTACTCTAGAGTATGGGGCAGATTACATTCCCTGCAGTCATCCGCAGTGACCCCCGACCTGCTTCGGGCCAGGAGTACACTTCGGCTCCACCTGCCTGCCTCCGTGCCCCTGCCGTGACTGCCACTGATGAAGTTCGAGGCCCTCCTCCACCCGCAGGCACCCGCCTGCACCTCATCCCTGGTGCCTAGTGGTAGGCATGTCTGTTATTTCCTTCTACAGATTGCTTTTCATTTTCTGCATTTAGTTTTCATTTTTTAGAATTTGTATTTGTACCTGACTGTGCCCTTTTGTGCCCCGCTTTGTATTGCACTCCATTTTGTGCCCGTTTCACTTTTTTTCCCAGCCGAGCCCAGCCCCTGCGTCTCCTGCGGCCCCGCCCCCTCACACCCCCATTGGACGCACCCTCCCACCTCCCAGCTGCTCCTCCCTCCCATCTCCCCTTCTTCATGGCGGCCACTGCGCGGAGCCTAGTGTGACCCCCTGACCTGCTTCCGGCCAGGAGTACACTTCGGCTCCACCTGCCTGCCTATGTTCCCCTATCCCTGCCGTGACTGCCACTGATGAAGTTCGAGGCCCTCCACCACCCGCAGGCACCCGCCTGCGCCTCATCCCTGGTGCCTAGTGGTAGGTGTGTCTGTTATTTCCTTCTACAGATTGCTTTTAATTTTCTGTGTTTAGTTTTTGTTTTTTAGAAATTGTATTTGTACCTGACTGTGCCCTTTTGTGCCCCGCTTTGTACTGCGCTCCATTTTGTGCCCCTTTTCTCTTTTTTTCCCAGCCGAGCCCAGCCGATGCGTCCTCTGCGGCCCCGCCCCCCTCGCGCCCCCATTGGACACACCCTACCCCATCCCAGCTGCTCCTCCCTCCCACCTCCCCTTTTTAATGGCAGCCGCTGGCAAGCCCGTCTGCACCCGTCCGCACCTGGACCGCGCCCAGCGCCTGTCCCCCTGGTCCTCGCTCCTCCAACCCCCCCGAAGTACCACTACTCCTCCACTGAACTCCTTGCTCTCAACCCAGGCCCGCATCCCGCCTGTGCCCAGGCCAACCCCATACACACACACGGACCTTTCTCATGCCACTCCTGCCACTTCTCCTGCACTCACACCAACAACACCAACAAGCACCGCAACAACACCAAACCACGCAACCACCTCAACTGCATCCTCCTTAACACCCGCTCCGTCCACAAGCATGCCATTGAACTTTGAGACCTACTCACCACAAACTCCCCTGACATCGCCTTCCTCACTGAAACATGGATGAACCCCTCATCAGAACCCGACATCGCCATAGCCCTCCCAGAGTGTTACAAAATAACCCGTAGAGACCGCACCAACAAACCAGGAGGAGGTATTGCCATAATACACAAAAACTTCATCAAAATCCCCACCAACACCAACGACTCCCTAGACAACGCAGAACACCTACACTTTCAAATACACATAAACACTAACACCACCCTTAGAGGAACCCTCACCTATAGACCACCAGGACCCCGCCCCCCATTCTGTGACACCATCGCCGATACCATCAGCTCCCACGCCCTCTCCTCCACAGACTACATACTCCTTGGTGACCTCAACTTTCACCTGGAAAGCACTCACGACTGCAATACCACAGCCCTGCTGGACAACCTCACAAACCTCTGCCTGAAGCAACTGGTCACCTTACCCACCCACTCAGCAGGACACATGCTAGATGCCATCTTCACCTCCAGCAACCACATCACCCTCACTCATACCACCGAACTCCACTGGACTGACCACCACTGCGTCCATTTCTCCTTCATGAAACCCACCACCCACCACCACCAACTCACCAGACCATACCGCAAGTGAAACAAGATCTCCAACCTCTCACAAAATCCACCGCCCATCACCAGCGACCCCAACACCGCCGCCCACAACCTCACACGATCGCTAGAAACCTGCGCAGACTCCCTCACCCCTTGAAAACAAACAACAACACCCGCACCACCAAGACCACCCCCTGGTTCACCAAAGAACTTCAATCTTCCAAACGAGAATGCTGAAAAACTGAGAAAGCCTGGCGCCAAGAACCCTCAATGAGCAACTTCTCCGCTCTCAAAATAGCCATGTGCAAACACCACCAACTCATCCGGACCACCAAACAATCATACAAAGAACGCATAGACAACAACACACACAACAGCAAGGAACTCTTTGCCATCATCAAAGATCTCACCAAACGCAAATCCTGCCCCATCGACCCCCCACACTCCCAAGACCTCTGCAACTCCCTCTCCAACTACTTTCACAGCAAAATCGCAGACATACACGACAGCTTCACAACACCCTCATCATCAGCACCCACCACCGCCACCGCCACCACCGACACAACCAACACCACAACACCCTACCGCATCAACTGACTAATCACCTGGACCCCCACCAACGACGAAGAAATCGGCAAAACCATGAACTCCATCCACTCAGGCTCCCCAACAGACCCGTGCCCCCACAACATTTTCAATAAGGCCAGACAAATCATCGCTCCCCAGCTCCGTGCTGTCATCAACAGTTCCTTCAACACAGCAACCTTCCCAAACATTTGGAAGCACGCCGAAGTCAACGCTCTTCTAAAAAAAATCAAAGCAGACCCGGAAGACCTCACAAACTACCGACCCATTTCTCTTCTCCCCTTCCCCGCAAAGGTCGCTGAGAAGATAGTCAATGCACAACTATCTCACTCCCTTGAAGAAAACAAAATACTCCCCACCTCCCAATCCGGATTCCGCAAGAACCACAGTACTGAGACCGCCCTCATTGCCTGCACAGACGACATCAGGACCAGAGTGGACAAGGGCGAGACTGTCGCCCTCATCCTCCTAGACCTCTCTGCAGCTTTTGACACTGTATGCCACCAAACCCTTCGCGCACGCCTGTCCGACGCCGGAATTCGCCACAGGGCCCTGGACTGGCTCACCTCCTTCCTCTCCGAAAGAACCCAAAAAGTTTGCCTCCCTCCTTTCCAATCTACAGCCACCAAGATCATCTGTGGGGTCCCCCAAGGAGCCTCTCTCAGTCCCACCCTCTTCAACATCTACATGGCTCCTCTCGCCAACATCCTCCGCCCCCACGGCATCACCATCATTTCTTACGCTGACAACACCCAGCTCCTCATCTCCCTCACCAAGAACCCAGCCACCACCAAGATTAACCTGCACGCCGGACTCCTCGACACCGCCAAATGGATGACAACAAGCCACCTCAAATTGAACTCAAACAAAACAGAGATCATCATCTTCGGCCCCAACAAGACAGCATGCAACGACTCCTGGTGGCCCACCACCCTCGGACCACCCTCAGCACCCACCACCCACGCACGCAACCTTGGCATCATACTGGACTCATCCCTCTCTATGACCCAGCAAATTAATGCCATGTCATCCTCCTGTTTCAACGCCCTTCACATGCTACACAAGACTTTCAAATGGATACCCCTAGAAACAAGAAGAACAGTCACCCACGCCCTCATCAGTAGCAGACTGGACTACGGCAACGCCCTCTACGCTGGGACCACAGCCAGACTTCAAAGAAAACTTCAGCGAATCCAGAACGCAGCCGCACAACTCATCCTCAACCTCCCTCGCCACAAACACATATCCACCCACCTCAGATCCCTACACTGGTTGCCCATCAACAAAAGGATAATTTTCAAGGTCCTCGTCCACGCTCACAAGGCCCTCCACGACACCGGACCGGCCTACCTCAACGAACGAGTAAACTTCCACATACATACTCGCCAGCTCCGCTCCGCCGACCTCGCCCTCGCCACAGTCCCCCGCATCCAACGCACCACCTCCGGCAGGAGATCCCCTCCCCACTAACCTACGCAAGACCCAAGACCTACTAACATTCAGAAAGCACCTAAAAACATGGGTTTTCGAGCAGTAACCGGACACTATCTCCCCCCCCCCCAGCTCCTTGAGACCCTACCGGGTGAGTAGTGCGCTTAAGAAATTATTTGAATGATTGATTGATTGATCCGTGACAGTATGGAGCGGGGATCTCAATGTTTATCTAGACCCGTTGCTGGACCGGTCTGCCTCAGCGGAGTGGGAGCTAAAGAATGCAGCCCAGGTGCTGCGTGACAGTATGACTGACTATGGGTTCCTAGATATCCGGAGACTGCGCCACCCCACAGACAAACACTTGCCAAGGACCCTGTCCGATCACTCCCCAGTACTGCTGGAACTAGCGATTCCCACATATACACTGCCGCAGTTTCAGTGGCGACTTCAAGCCATGGAGCTTCTGGACCCTGTGTTTACAGATGGGCTGCACAAAACGATAACGCAATACTTTGAGGCAAACAAGGGATCTGTAGAAGGGACGAGAACCTAGTGGGAAGCATTTAAAATGACCATATGTGGGATCTCTACTGGGCTCCAAGCTGGGATCTTAAAATCCATTTGATCCCTCTTACGTTCTATAGAAGTTACACTACAATGCCTGGAGCGACAATATGAATCACAGCCCAACACTGCCACGCTTGCCGGCATTAGGGAACATATCACTGAATACAATGATACAGCTACACAAGAGATACAACACCTTTCACAACAGTGGGTTGCTAGAACTTATGGGGAGAGGAGCCGTCTTGGCCACAGTCTGGCAACAAAAATGAAGGAGCCATGGCCACAGTGCCATGTAGTGAGCATAACACCACAAGAAGGGGGGAAAGTCCATGATACCCCAACTATTCTTAGGTGCTTTATGGACTTTCACACAAGTCTATAGGAGGCCCGAGGGTCCGCGACTGAAGCTGAGATCGCAACACACCTTGAGCATATAGCACTAGCATGGCTTTCACCAGGGCATTCCTAAAGCAACCTCTCACTATAGAGGTCAAGGAGGCGATACAGAAACTGCCTAATAGGTAGGCGACAGGCACAGATGGCCTCCCAGGCGAAATTTATAAAGAATACAAAGATATATTGGGTCTACCCCTGCATGCTATGCACACCGCGGCTTATGAGAACCAAACCCTACCTGCCTCCCTACACAAGCCTCAAATAATTGCACTGCTGAATGCTGATAAACCGGCAGACAGCTGCGAATCTTACCGACTGCTAGCCCTTATCAATACAGACTCTAAGATATTGGCAAAAATCCAGGCAGCATGGTTGCAGCCCAATCTTGACGTGTTGATTCTACCGGATCAAGTGGGCTTTATACCGGCCCGGTCCACAACTCACAATTTGCGGATGCTCTTCCCGGTCCTTCACCAATTAATCCATCGACGCAAGCGGCAGCAGTCCTAGCGGTTGCTGCGTATGCATTCAATTCCATACAATGGAGATATATGTTCACAGTACTGCACCGCATGGGCATGCCACAAGTATTTTTACAATGGATTAGACTACTGTACAGCAGCCCTGTAGCGCGGGTGCACATAAATTGTGTTACGTTGGACCAACTTATAATACATAGGGGATCCGTCAAGGATGACCCCTATCACCATTACTATTTGCACTGGAATCCTTGGGATGTTTAATAAGACAAAAACACTGTGCTTTTGTCAACGACCCCTGACCATATCTCTCTATGGCAATAATATAGTGATGTATGTTCGTGACCATGTAGAGCAGTTATCCCCCTTAATTAGGGAATATTTTAAATTCAAGTGATACTCTGGCCTCAGCATTAATTGGGTTAAATTCACTGCTGAACTGGGCAGGCAAGCAGCCACGCATTGGCTGGGGCACGCTCACGTGACCATATACACAGGGCGGATTTGGTGCTCCCGACATCTATTTGTATTATCTCGGTGCTCAGGCACAATTTGCACACTGTTGGTACTCCCCGTCCAAATACCTGCCTCACACAGCGATAGAAGCAGACGATGCGCACCCTCTGCCTCTCACGGCCCTAGGACCTTATAAGCGTAGAGGTGTACCGCGCCAGGAAATCATTATGATACAAAGCACGGTGTGGGCGTGGCACACACTTAACACAGGACTAATAAGGCTCCTATCTACCACCTGCGCTGCCACTATCACATCACCCCGCCCTTACCATCACAATCAGTTAGTGACTGAGAACAGTACATTAATATGGTCAAGACTTTTGGCAGGTGACCCACCCATTGTTTACAATTATATAGGATCATGGTCCATGCGATCTGAACAGTGCTTTATAATCGCCGAAGAGATCATCATTTTTATCAGGAGGATCAATAATCATCCCCCCCATAGAGTGACATTGGTGTTTATATCCTGTTAGAGGTGATTAGGATCCTTCTAGTTTGCGAACATCCGATTATGAACAGTACATTGACTGCAAAACCTGGGTACCCAGTGTTTCAATATTGTATTTATTGTTGATGCTTTGTGTCTTGATTCCCTGCAACCCAATGTAGCTTCCAATATGAGCTGGACTCCAGGCTCGATGGATCTGGTTACTGAGCTAAAGAAGTTTCCCTGCTGCACTCAGGGTTGGCAGAGCTCTCCTTAGGATATCAGAAGAGCTGAGAAGATACTGTCCAGAACTAGACCTTTCAGTGGGGAGTCATCAAAGATGGGAGTTTCCTTGGTCATCCTGTTTCCCCCAGTATAAGGGGAAAGGACCCTTTAGCCCTCTCCCATAATAGTTGAAGGGCAAGCTTTCAGAACTTCCAGAGCCTCCTGTATTTCAGAACTGCCCTCTAGCTCACCTTTTAGTCTTTTTATGCCTTGCAAGGAAGCAAGAGATCTTGTCAGAGAAGGACACCCATCCTGTAAAATGGGTAGAATTTGTGTCTTCTCAGACCCTGCTTTCCTCGTGCCCTTAGATCAAGACTGACCTGCTCTCTCCGCAAGACCTTTGAGTCCTTCACCGGAGCCCTTGGTGCTCCAGCTAAAAGAACATATGATCTAACACAACATAGACAGACTGAGGGGAAATGGTATGACATACAGGATGGACAGCTATGTCCTTTAATTAGTCCTCCTGAGCTTACATTGGTACAGTTAAAATTGGTAGGGCCTGTTGCCTGAATTTGTGCACACACCAAGACAGGCGTTTAACTATAACAGTGATGACGGCAGAAGAGATGATGATCGTTTTCAAAGTTTTGGCATTGAAAGGATTTAGAGCATTAATGTAAGTAGTGACAGCCATAGGTGGGTCCATAGTCTTGCCTGGATCCATCCCTGTTACCGCACAAGAGGTCGCTAGCTTTGAGGCTGGCCTCACGTGGGTGCACCAGGCCAGCAAAATGATGAGAGCCTCCCAATGAAGGAAATGCAAAAGTTCAGCAGATTGAAATGGCAAGCACACCAGTCAACTATACACACAATTTGGCTGTGATCGCCAATGTGGCTAATTATAGCAAAAAGTCACCAGCTATGGTCTTTGCTATCCTATCATGTCAATGCCTAATTGTTTGGTAGCCTGTAATACTGCAGTCATTTGTTTACAGTTATCACCATTTTATATAGTATTTTTACCAATGCTGCCACCTGTTTTTCTGGCTGGCTGCAGTTGAAGGTGCCAGAAATACCCAAGAAATTAAAAGCAAGAGTGCCAAAGGGACAACATGCCAGAAAATCAAGATGCCAAGATGACAAACTGACAAATTGTCAGTGTAATAAAGTGCCAGCAAAGGCTAAAAATACAACATGTTGGCACATTGGAAAAAACAGAACCTCTCAGTGTCATAGAAAGTGTGGCAGAGTTTGATAATATCTAGATGGCAAAAATCAGATTAATCTTTAAAACTTTGAGACTATCACAGGCTGTAAGAAGCCATGTCACAATTCCAGTTTATTAAGCCAATTTAGCTATGGGTGCATATCCATACATCCCAAGTTGAAAGGATGCAACTAGAAAGAAACTTTGGTTTCAACTCACCCTGAAACTTTGGTTTCAACTCATCCTGAAACCCCAGAAATTTGAATGCTCACTTATAGTCACTTGCAACCGCTTGCAGTGATGGTGAAGGCGAGCACTGGCTGGGGAACTCAGCTGCAAGCTGTACCTGACTCTACCTTCCTCCTCCACGTACCCATGATGCGCAAACCCATGACTGTGACCTCTAAATGCTTGACTCCTTTCACACACCCTTAGAGGGCTGCTGCAGCCAACACAGATACCACTGGTACCAGACTAGAACTAATAAAGCGCCATACGCCTATGCCAAACACCAAGCAAGCTCCAGCTTCCAAGGGATGATTGCCGGCGAAGCAAGGCAAGACAGGAGGTTGGTGGGGTGGCAAGGCAGCGGATGTGGATGTGGAGGGGGGATTCTGAGGATGCAGCCTCAGGAGAGAGAGGAGCATGAGTGGGCTTGGCCACTTCTGTGAACTGCTGGAATGCAAACAGGGGTGCAGAATGGAGAGGGGGAAGGTGAGGATAACAGCACAGCAACAGACAGAAAGCCGGTACTCTGTCATCCTGAATCAATCAGTAACATCCAATTCAAACTTGAGATGAACCTCACAAAACCAAATACATTCATATTAGTTGTGGTCCATTACAACCACTGACTGAAGACTGGCTGAACATCATACAACCGCAAATCTTCATCCTTTTTTCACATTGACGTGAACAAAGAGATGCCTATATGCCTCCCAGAGCCCACTTTTATCTTTTTCAGAGGTGTCTTTCCTGCTGGACCTAGTCTTTTCACCGGAGATAGAAAATATGAAGCTATTCCAGGACCCTGAATTCGCACAGATAATTGTTCACCTCAAATTCAACTCCCTTTGTATCATACACAAAACTTCTCATACTCAAAATCCTGACCACCTTGTAGACATCTCTTCATTACTGGCTAAACCAGCACCACCAGCAACACCAACTGATTGATCCTAATAACCTATGAAAGCAAAAATGAAAACCAAAAACCAATTTTTTTATCATTCAGACTATACCTCTAGTATAACTTCTTCTCGCCTGAAACTAGCACCCTGAACTTCAGGAAGCAATTCAAGACTCTCCTCTTTCCAGCCTCAAACCCAACCACTTGATTAAACCTCATTTCATTTATACATATCTGGATCAATGCAAATTGTGACAAAGTATTGAATTAACCATGACCCTGTGATGCTTCATTGATGTAGTCGCCTCTGTTGCTTTTGTGAATGTTCATCAGCCCTCATGTAACCTGGAGAGTACCATAGAGAGTGCTTCACTGTCCCACCAGGGTTTAGGCTGCTGTGTGTAAACACTCCAAACTAATTATAAAATATGTTGCCTTTAATTTTTATCTTCATGCTTGAGTCCTTCACACAACACCTTTTGCAACATCATCAGCTCGGCTGTGGACATACACTAACAATAGGAAGGACTTTGGGGTCCAGAGGTCCCACCTTTCCTAAGCTCATTTATAAAGCCATCAGAACCAGCACCTCTGCTTACTTTGGAGACAAGCTCACCATCTCTGGTGGGTCTCAACACATCCGCAGCCAGGACACCATAAGACTGCAGACTAAGAAGTGTGTAAAAGAAAAAACAATGCACCAGGGGGCATTTTTAAGTGCCCCTAGTGCCATTCCAACGCCCACACTAATGTGTTGTTGGAAGGCCAAAAACGCCACACCATATTTACAATGTGGCGCAATGCATGCAATGTGCCACTTTGTAACCCTTTGCATTAGATTATGCCTACGCCAGGCATAATGTATAAAAAGGAGGCATTCCCCCATTAAGAGGGGGGGGGGCAAAAAAATGGTGCAAGGAAATCGAGGAGATTTCCTTGCACCATTTCTTTCTTCACTTTTAACGCCTGCTCAGAGCAGGCATCAGAAGAGGGCCTCCATTGGTTACAATGGGCCTCTGGGTGCTTTGCAGGATTAGAGTTAGAATTTATTATGGTAATCCTGCAAAGCGCTGGACTAGTCCCCCAGCTACCACTATATTTTAAATACGGCACACACATGGTGGCATTATGGGGGCACTAAGGGGAGCAAGAAAAGTGGTGCTGCAATGTGTGCAGTACCATTTTTCTTAAATATACCCCCAAGCCTTTTTCATCTATGCATCCAGGAGCTAAAACTACATCTGCGTATCCATCAGGACCGCCCTCCCACTGCTCCAATTTAGGAATGGGTTGAAGGCTCACATCTTTAACGAGCACTACACCACAATGCATTGACCATCCACAACTCAGCTTCTTCTCCTACTTCTTACATACTTGACTGCCTTTGATCATGTCCGGCGCTCAGCTGTCTCTTGGCTAGGTTGGCGCCATAGAAATACCATATACATACATACATGCAGCTCTGTAGCTAAGTGCAGAGAGGTGATAACAATATCTGCTTCTACTAAAAACAATAAATACAAAGAAACAAATGGAAGACCTACAAAGCACATTTATCCCAATCAGCGTTGAGGTCCTGCTGGCCTCTGTGTCCTCCACCTGACAGTGGTAGGAACCAGTGTCAATGCTGGTCACTCGATGCAGGACCAGAGAAGCTTCAGTGCTTGCCTGGAGCCATCGGTTGTTCTTGAACCAGGTGTAGTTGGCTGTTCCTTGAACTTCAGAGGTTGTCACACATGTCAGGTTCAACAGGTCCCCTTCCGGCAATTCTGGTGATGGCTCAGCTGTCACTCGCGCAGCTGGTTTGAAAAAAAAAATACTAATCAGGAGAACTTTCAAATTTGCGCCTCTGCCATCTAATACTTAACAAAAGCAAATATACAAAATCATATGTAATCTGTGTGGAATCATGCATGTAAGGGCAAAAGCTTCCAAGCACACAATATAGCCATCACCGGAAGTGAACACACAGAGACAGTGCAGACAGGGGCAGTTTATTAGCTTGTGAGCACATCATGCCCACTGTGTCAGACCCTCAGTGGGTAGGGCAGTGGTAACCATCAGATGTTCCAATATGCCACAATGATACCTAAAACTGGTGAAGCCTGTTTAATGCCTTTTTTTGCCATGGAGACTCCAGAGCTCCATCTTGGCGGGACCCATACCTGTTGATTATTTGCAATGGGAGTTTAGGGCACAGTTAAGAAAACCCAGCAACTGTTTTACGAGTTTTAGGCAATAGCCATGTGGGGGGCTTATTCACTACAACAATGTCCATCTTTGCAAAAATATAAAAACTATGGGGCATATTTACAAGAAACTGGCGCATCATCTATGATCCCCCACTTTTCTTGTGCCCCCCCCTGTGCCTCCCTAATGTCACCATGGTAGCGTCGTATTTACAATACGGCACACCATGACACACGTCAGCACAATAGTGTCAACATTTTGACGCTATTGTGGTGCATTAGTCGACTAGCTCCAAACATTATAGCGCTAGTCCAGTAATGCGTGGGAGGCCCACAGGAAACAATGGGAGCAGTGAAATCTCGTAAATTTCACCTCGTCATTTTTCTGGCCTTCCTAACAAGCGAACGCCCCACTTGCATACATTATGCCTGGCGCAGGCATAATGTAGCACAAGGGGTTACAAAGTGGTGCATTCCGCCACTTTGTAAATATGGCGCAGGGCTTAGGCCTCCTTGACGCCGCCTTAGCGTAAAAAAAAAAAACAGTGTGTGGGGGGGGGGGGGGGGGGGCAAGAAGACGCTTGTAAATATGCCCCGGGTGTATCATAAAAGCACAGAAGGACATGCTCTCCAAATGCAGATTTTTCGTAGTTACATGTTTACACTGAGAGAAGAAAATGGGGTGTTTGTAATGGGCATGTTACCAAGACTAAGGAAAAGGAAACAGAAAAGTGAGAATGTGAAGGGATTATCAAAGGAAGGGCCAGAGGAAGGGCAAAGTATAACAAAGAACAACCCTCAAACAAGAAAGAGCCAGCAGTGATGCTCAGTAATCCAGTAAAAACTGAGATTCGCACTCACTCATTTCCCATTCATAAGTAATTGCAAGAACCACAAATCCCAGGCATGGCAGGGGCAAGGCAGCAGCCGAAGCAGCCATATGTTCCCATTAAAGCATGACGTCAGATGGCACAGCCTGGAAACAGTGAGCTGTGTTTGTCTCTTTCAGTCCCGAGCTGTGCTGTCTGAAAATAGTGCACTAATCTGGAAAAATATTGAGTTAAATTGATGAACTTTAAAGAGTGGAAGCTCATAAAGTACGGCCCGGGATATTCAACAAAACCTTGCAGCCGACATCTCGCAGGGAATGCGGTTAAAGTGCCTGCGCCTAGTGCCTTGATGCTTTTACACTGCACAAGCGCTACTCTACATCACATTTACTGCTGGTGCAGAGCAGTATCCTGCTATGGATCATTTTTTCACATGGTGATCTAGGTTCAATATATGATATTAATAACATTTTTACTTATAGTGCTAATCCACAGTGTTTTTGCTATTTCTAAGATCTATAAAAATATGTTAATATTGCACGAGTTACTGACTTTGAAAGGATGAAATGGTAAATTTGCCTGGCCAGGATCCACACTTGTAACCTGCTGGTCACAGCAGACGTCAGTGCTAAGTGTGTGACCTGCTGGCCACATCGCCCTCACAGTGACCCACACAACATCACAAGTGTCACAACTGGCAGGTCCTCACTTGAGAAGTAATCTGTGATGCAGGGGTACCTACCTCCCAAGTGCATGTACATTTCCTTCTGTAAAAATGATGACTTATTCTCAATAACTGCAGCACAAGTGGAGTCTGGAGACTGTGGGACGTGTTACTGTTTAGTAAACTTCAGCACTTATGCAAATCTATAGGCTTCTGGCATTTGACATTTTCCACAAACTGGGTTTGCTGGATCAGGCATTTTAAATGAACACTATACCATGAATGCATGCCAGGCTGAGGCTGTCACACATGGCACTGGGCCACCTGGCAATTATGCTAAATGTGTCCTGTTCTGTGTTGTTATCTCTATTTGCAGTCATCAAAGACATGCAAATAAATATTGTTTGCATCTACGTACCAGTGAAATGTGTGCACTGCATGTCCTCACGCCTCGTGTCACCCTGTAGTGACACCAGGCCACTCATACTCACATCTCTAAGAGCCTTTTCTCCCAGATGATGGAAGCTCAGATGATGGGGAATCTGCTGGAGAGGATGAAACATCTAACATGCTCCCCTCTGCAGTTAAACCAGCTCCATCTAGTACCATCCAAGGGAAATTACTGTCCAGACCTATTCAGAACCTACACAATGTCCGACGTAAGAAAAGGCAGAGCCCCAAACTTTATTTCTGAAGAGGTGCTGATAGGGGTCCCTCTGCCATTCCATGTAGCTCTATAGAGGATCAGGGCAGCGGAGTGGAAAGTAGGAGGAAACAGAGATTCTGGAACAACATTGCTCAGAGGTCCTTGACTTTCAGAGTGCTGAACCACTAAACAGGAGAGTATGTGTGTACTCAGGTGACCTGACATGGTGGGCTTACGTGAATACCATCTCCGTCCCTATGGTGCAGCATCTATTCAGGCCAAAGAGGATCTCTTCATGGCTAACACTCAGTGGTCTGAATGCCCAGCTACTTATGCAAGATCAGGAGGGGATCTCCCATGTGCGACAAGCACGGACGCATCTACTCGCCAGGACGTACCACTACACGCATCTACTACAGTTGAAGATACACTTAACGGGGTCATTAGACTTCCAAGAAGATTTACACATCCATTGTCCGGTGAGATACACCTCCATGACTCACCACCACACTTCTCAAGAAAAGGTTCGTCTCTTATGACTAGAAGTATGTGTTTTCCTAGAGGTTGCCTCATGGGTAGCGCAGACCTTGGCTTAGATGTGCATGCGCGTTTGGGGTGAGTGGTGGGTTGCAGGAACTCTGGCCTTCATGTTCTGACACTAGCACCTAGGGAAATGTGCAGTAGGAAATTATTTAATACAATGGAAGTTGTCAACTGCACATCTCTCTCCTATCTAGCAAGGACAATGCCAAAAAGTCTCTGTAACACACCCTTAATTCATACTGCACACAGTACTGTTAATGCGAGTTGTGTGTCAAGCCACACGCCAATATGACTCAGTGACAAGAGTCCACATCCGTGTATAGGTTATACATGCTGATGCTCAGTTACACCACTGTTTCCCACTCAGAGACACATGTGCTAGAGCACAGTCATGTGCCAAAGCATGGTCAATGGCATAAAAGACTTAAATACCCAGGTGTCTATTCACAAATTTCATTTTGTAGTACATAAAGTACTACTACAGAAGTACTAATCATATATTACAAAATTATATTCACAAACCTACAGGCGGAGACCTATGCCTCTCCTTTTCTATGCAAAAATCTCCACCTCGGTGGCAGATATCTCTGCAAACGTAGGTTTGTGTACATGTGGGGAACACATGTTCCTAAATGGGAGTGGTTGAGGGAAATTTAAGCGGGAGTTTAGAGAAGAAGATGCGAATGGAAACACCCCCCCCCCAACAAAAGAGTAAGACCATTGCTATTCACAAACTACAACTGTAAAGTTAATACTGCCCTAAAGGTGTCAAACAGGGGTAAAGCAAGGACCAGCCTTGGAGTAAGTCAAGCACCACACAATTAATTATTCAACAGTCAAAGTATGTTATTTTTTTAAACATGAATAATAAACATATTTTTTTTAAAAAATGATCATTTTAAACTTTTCTTCAAAAGCTGCAAGTAATTTAATTGATTAACCCCATACTATTTTAACAAAACATACTATATATTAGATAGAAATAAAAACGTTAGCTAAGCGTGAGATTTTAATTAATGTATTTAAATTACGAAATTAATTCATGCACCTTTAATTTGAGGACTTAGTCTGGTGTAACTTTCTTGTATTAATAAGGAAAAATATTATCATTTGACATTTATACTTAATAAAATATTTAATAAATGTATTAAGGAATAATAAACTTTAATATGTTTCCATATACTGTCTCTCAAGGAGATCTCTGCGACAGTGGCAGAGATCTTTACCTACAAAAGCAAAGTTATGAGTAATACCATTACACTAGTAAATCCTGTATGTCTACACCTAGGTGTAAATCTGCACTCAGAAACAGTGGAGAGCTAGGAAGTGTAGCGCTAACACCTCGGTGTAGTAGTAAATATGCTCATAAGCAAATATACATAGTCACCTTTGTGAACAGACCTCCTTGTGTCTATATGCGTGTAGGTGCTGTGACCGCACATCACTTACCAATTCATTTATGTTGGTGTTGCATAAAGTGCAAACAAGTGGGTGGATGGCCACATTGATGCCCCTTACACAGACTGTTTCTGTTCAGTCATATGAATATGGCTGGCAATACTATCACAATGGAGTTACCAGTGAGGTCAATAATCTGTTCAAGTCAAAGTCAAGTACCATTGACACATGAACATGGGTGTGTAAAGCTGCTCTCCAGTTGCCATGTGCTATGTTGCCCATGACAGAAACCAATACATATCAAATGTCAAACATCTTACATGCTTCAAATGCCAGATGATACAGTAAGCATTTGACACATAGGCCTGCCACACATTTTTCTCTGTAATCCATTTGCATGTTCACTGGATGACCTACATGTAGGATCTGTTTTGGACTATTTTGCCAGTGTCTCCATCTCCACAACACCTCCCCACCCACCACCAACCAAAGCTCTACCTTGCTGCATTCTAGAATGTCTGCCAGAACCTCTAGACATGGTCAGCAGTGCCACTTGTGACCCTGGAGCAGAAGTCATCAAGGTGATTGTTGTCACTGCAGTACAACTAACCAAGGACATACATCCCATGCAGTCCCAGCTTTCTGGCGAGCCTCAACAGGGAGACATGCCTCCTCCCCCTATGAGATGAAGCAATGCCTCAGGCTGATTCCCCCATTGCTCATTAGGGTTAGGTTAAGAATAAAGTATATTTAATTTACAGCAATCAAATATAGTTTATTAATAGTAAAAGGGTTAAGAGCAGGGCTAGGTTAAGATTACTTTTTGAATTGTATGGAATTGAATTAAAGACTGCAGTTAACAAAAGGGTTTAGCCAAGGTCAATATTGTATTCAATATAATTTAACTGAATTGAAATCAATGTAAGTTTATGATTAACCATAGGATTAGTTAAAGGTTACCTATTTCATTTAATTTATGTTAAATACATATAAAGTAAGCTGGGGTGTTAGGGTTAGCTTTAGTGTTAGGGTCGATGTAGACGCAGGTCAATGTAGGGGGGTGGGAGTAGATAATTATATTAACAATACCTTGGATATGAAGGGATAGTCAAGGTAGTGGCTCTAATATATTTACATTTTCAGGTAGTAGCATATTGGTGGTATATCTGAATATAGTTAGCAAAGGCACTGACATAAATACTGTGTCTTAAATATTGCTTCCAAAAATATCATCCCATTGGGTATAGATTTTCTATTCTGAACTCCAAATAGGCCATTGTTTGTAAAACAATATTTGGGACACAGTTATTTTGTTTGGCGATATTTTGGTTACAATATTCAGATACAAAAACAACATCCTGCCTTAGATGCATCTGCATGTTGAATATCAGGAACCAGGGTTACATTCATACTGAGAGCTCTGCCAAGAACTAACTGAAGAGCAGACCATTTGTGTCCAAGAGGGGAAGAAGCTCGCCACATGCTGCCTGGCAGCATACTCCAAGGTATAGCACTCATCAGATGACTGAGTGTATGTGTGCCCAGGCTGTTGTGGCATCTCCACACTTGTAGTCACCTGAAGGTGAGTTCAGCTAGCCGCCTAGAGCACCGGGCATACAAGTGGCGGTGGGACTGCGTAATTCAATAAGAAAAGAACAGTGTCAAACTTGGGCTTCTTCTGCCTCCCTTACTAAATGAAAACCATGCCTCTCTCTAAAGGTGCAAGGACAAGCCATATAGCCATTACTTTCCAAGATGACTGTCAGTACATAGGACAGTATTCAAATTTCCCAACCAAAGACAGAGAAGATCTCTTTACGATCCAATTATGAAAGAAAGATGTGCTGCAAAACATTTGTTCTATTATTTTTTGTTGCATTCTTCAACACATTGCCCAATTGGGATCTTTGTCTAGGACTGAACGTCGACCCTTGCATGGGTCTTTCCTCCTTCCTGATGTCAGGGGAATTTGGCACCTTGCTGATTTTCTTCAATATTAATCTTCATATTCAATCAAGACCTACATGACAGCCAAAGAGTTCTTTTCCCTACATAGGTTTTTATTACCAACTGGCAGGAGCACCCTGTCCACTGTTAATTGAGAAGGGGATTTTACAGATTTTCTAAATGTCCAGGCCTTACCAATGAGAAGGATTGACCACATCTCCCTGAATCTAATTTTCCTCAAATGGCTCCTCATCAAAGCCAGCAGCCTATTTAAGTTAGCATGAATAGTTCATACAATATTACGTTAGGGAACACCAAATTACCCAGAACACAAACTGACCATGTCTACAGGAACTTGCTCACTCCAGAGCTCAGCGACTCTTCACCTGGAAACATTTTTCTACAAGAAAGAAGAACACTGAAACACGCTTTCTCAGTGAGACGACACAAGATATTAAACACCATTCTCCCCACAAGCAGAACCACTTTATGATGTAGAGATTGCACAAGGAGTTGAAAGATCTGTTAATGTAACCTCTATAAGGCCTTGAATGGACTTGGATGCTCTGTTTGGTTTATCTGCTGGTGTCCTAAATTAGCTATCTGCTCAATGACCAATGATAGCTGCAGACTCTGATTTGGTACTTGGAGATGTAACTCTCTTCGGTGTATTATGCTATTCTACAGTACAATCCAATGTGCTTTTACTCATTGATACTAAGTGCCTCATTACGAGTTTGGTGGTCCGACCGCTGCCCGCCAGCCCCAGGGGGAAGAGACCACGTGGAGCTGGGGGTCTCCACCCCAGCCCTATTACGATATTTCCACTGGACTGACTGATGGAAACCTCCATATTAGGAGGTTTCTGCCGGTCAGCCCAGTGGAAACAGTAGGGCGGCATTGGCCTCAGCTCCACATGGAGCTGCAGCCAATGACGTTACACAAAGGGGGCCCCCAGCACCCTCAGAATGTACACAGTCTGCAATAGTAGACAATACGCATTCCGAGGGTGCTGGGCAGGGGGGCCCATGCACTGCCCGTGACATGGTTGTGGACAGTGCAGGGGACCCGCCTGGCACCCAGCACTGCTTTTCCACCAGTCTTTTCATGGCGAGGACCCCGTCATGAAAAGGGTGGGGGGCAGGGGACTTGTGATCAGTATGGTGGTGCTGAACTCACTGCCGCCGTGGCTGACCACGACTCCGTCTGCCGCCACCCCATTGGGAACCATGTTCCTGCGGGTGGAGCCGGTCCCCTGGTGGTCTGACTGTCAGGGTCGTAGTCTGGTGGTCGGACCACCAGGAGTGCGGCAGTCCAACCGCCACCGTGAGACCGCTAGACTCGTAATGAGACCCTAAGTCTATTTAAAGTTGTTTTTTTCATTTTTATGCTCACTTTGCCAAGGAAAATCTGGATGTGAAGCACTTTGTCGCCCTAATAGGTCACATGCATGCTGCATAATACCACCAATAAATAAATATAAATGTACACTAATAAAGAAATGAATAAGTATGCAAAAATGTTTGGCCTGTTATGATGCAGTGCCCTAAATCACTGCAGCTTTAAATCAATCAATGTATCCTGATTTCCAATGCTTATGGTCTATCATGAAGATTACCTTGTTTTGAGAATACCTAAATTCACACTATAAAACGGCATGCAACATTGCAGTTTAAACAATATAGACTAATAACAAATGTACATACTCTCCACGGTGAAGTATGTAGATGTTGTTGCACTTCCATATGTATTGTTCACTGCACACTCATATTCTCCTTGGTCATCCAGCACAACGTCCTTGATTTCGAGTTGAAGGGAGTTGTGGGTGACATAGACACTGATTCGCTGGTTGGGTGAGCTGCGGAGACCACTGGAGGCTACGACCTCACCTGCTCTGTAGATGGCAATATTTGATGGAGGATCACTTTCTACGGAGCACCGGATAATGCCCAGGTTTCCTCTCTGTGTCTCCAGGAAGGAGACCATCAAAGGCTGTCTTGGGGAAACTATAACAAAAAGAAGACCTATCTCAGAAAGGCTTTAAACTGGAAGTTAGGCTATCAATAAATGCAAAGCATGTATCACATAAGATTTTTCTGGTCAGTAGTGTTTAAATTTGACAGTATTAAGATGCAAAATTAGTACTTGATCTCAACATCAAATTGCGCAATATGATGTATTCTTCACTGTTGCAGGCGGAATTCTATTAGATAAAATTTCACTGAATCATGTGCTGCTAACTGACACTTTGCAAAAAATGTACCACATCAAGAAACGGTAGATGTACATAACATCTGATCCAATAAGATTTCTGAAATCACAAAAGGGCACATGTATTCCTTTCTTTTTAGGAGGCAACTAGAGTGCCTCTTAGATTTACCAAATGAATACCATTTTAAAAAGAAAACAAATTGGACAAAGAGAAACTCAAAAATAAATCTAAATAAGAGAGGCTTAACAAATTAGAGGAGGAGAAACCTTGAAAATTACAAAAACAGGTTGGCGGGTTCACCTAAAATGCAGAAGTTGTGTACGTTGACAATCAGTTTGCAATTAAATGTGAGGTAACACACAATGCAAGTTCAGAAATTTAGGTTGGTCTGGAGTGGGAATAACTGGAAATCTCGTAAAGTTGATACTAACTTCATATAAATCAAAGCATAATTAAATCTGCAAATGACAGTGCAAATTTGAAATAACACTTCAAAAATGCTTCCAATCAATGTAAAATATATATTCAACATAGACTTTTTAAAGATACATGAGCGTCAACTCAAGCAAAATTGATATTACTGTCCTGAGAAGCTTTATCGTAGAATGGGGCTCATATTAAAACTGACTTAAAATAAAAGATTGGTAACTAGGTACATGATTAGGGTCATTGCTGAAATGTGAAATGGTCATTAACACTTAGGGCTTTATTCTGAGTTGTAAAGTTAATCCAGATCCAGTACAAGTTCTTGAGAACCCAATATTAAGTATGCCCAGCTGTTTGGAATTCCCTTTGTTTTATGTCTGCTTTAAGCATTGCTAGATCCTTACATTTTGCACATTAACATGCATTTTAAATGCAGAGATGTCATGTTATTCCATGTTGCATAGTGCACTTTTAGTTCAACTGTCTGATTAAGTGTAATCTGGTTGGCATAACCAAGCGACAACTGCATATGTAGTGAAGTCAGCCTTTTACAGTAGCCTGTGATATCTTTAATTTCAAGGCTTTCTCTCATTCTTCCCATGGGAAGAGCCAGGCATCTTCTCATTGGTGCCTATCTTAAGTTTTATTTGATCACATGTCTGCTTTTTGCACTAAAAGAGAATTGTATAGAAGTAATGTGAAAATGTATAGAATTTAGCAATATGCGCTCAAACTGATCAGACGGTGGTGGCCCACTCAAACTGTGAATTGCACTTATAATATTTTGGATGTTTGGCTCTTACCTTTGCATTAAACATGTGTTAGACTTCTGTAAGCTTTACCGAATGTATGAGTTCTTTCACAAACTTTTTGCATCTGAATCCGGATTCCAAGTTGTGTGGTTGTTTTGTACTGACTGCATACTGATCGGAATAATTTGTTAGGTGAAATAAGGGTAAATATGAAGAATGAATGTCCAGTAAAACCATCTCCACAGAGCATCCCTCATTCCAACATGAAAAACGCCATTGAATTGTAAAATTGGCCAAGGGGAAACAACATAAACTGTTGCTATGTATTTACTCAGGGGTGATTGTAACTCACATTAAACCTGACAAACTCAGAACGAGGACACAAGTAGAATATTTTAGATATTAAATACTCAACCTACCTCAAATAGTTTTGTAGAAGATGGTCAGGAATTTTTGGGGGATATCAGAGTGCAATAAAATAATTGTAAGGCAATCAGTTAGAGGTCTGAGTTGAAGGGCTGCCACTTATCTGGGATTAAACATAAGACATTTACATAGAAATGTATGCACTATAATATAATTATTCTATAAAATCAACTTTAGCAATCTGAAGTTGGGTGGATGTTTTGATCACATTGTCTTCTATACTGATCAAGTGAAATGTATTACTATAATAAAGGCTACAGAGATCAGGTTATTATTTAATATGCACTACTAAAAATGATTTTAATTAGTGTGTTTCCTTTTTTTGTAAAATTGATAAGAATTTAGTTTTATTAAACTTTGAAGTCAAATACATGTCTTTCTGTTACTCTGATAATGTATTTTGGGGATGCTTTTTAACACAATAAAATCTTCTAAAGTTCCATCTGGGAAGAATATAAAGCCAGTCCCTATTTATGACTGCAGTAAGAGGAATCTACAGAATGTTTGAGCTGCAAAACTAAACCTGTATAATATATTGAGAACTTGTTTTACCAATGCATACTCTGCCTGTAGGTTTTCCAGCTAATGCGATTTGTAAATTTGTAAATGTGATTTCTAGTGTAGTAGGAAGTATTAATAAAATTGCAAGATGTATTTACTTAGTGCTTTCATTGCATAGAATGGGATAGCCAGTCAGATTCCTTGCAATGTATTCTGAGCAGGCCCTTAATTTCGCCTCACAACAGAGAAACAGGGTGAGGTGTGGGACAGATCCAGTGTGTGCCAGTTGAATTACTGACCATAAAGGCAGTGGATAAAGCTAGATTATGTTCCTGACAATTATTATTTGCCTGAACCAGTGGCTCAGGCTGGTAGATCAGAGAAGGGTCAATACCTAGTGTCATTGATTGCCTCTGAGGACAGTAAAGTTACAATAACACGTTTCCAAGCAGTAATGAAAGAAGACTGGGCTAGTTTCTAGAGCTAAATAAGCTACTGTTAAGGCCATGTTACTTGAATATTTCTTCCACCATGTCTACCCTCTTGCTACAATCCTAGGGTCTTACTTTGACAGTCATTTTAAGCAGGGCCTCACAAATGCCATCATCTAAATTTTCCCATCCTACAACATGGCGCCCATGCACAGGCCCAGATACCTGCCCCATTCTCCCTGGTACATTTATCATCATCATTTCCTTCAAACATTCAAATAATCACTAGTTGGCAAAAATATAAAAGCAGTTAATAAATACAAGAAATATGTAAATACACAAAAAGTAACACAAATAATTCACGAAGTGCAGTTGTGCTGAGGGTTGATCAAAAATTGTATTCTACATCTGCCGAGCCTGTGGTGAATGGGACATATTTAAAAATAGTTTTCACCTTGCTTTTGTTTTCATGGTCATATGCTTCTCTTGTCTACTGACCTCTTTAGCACTCAAACAGATTGTGCATAATTTCTACTTCCAATAGTTCTCCACACCACAGCACAACGAAATTTGGTCAAGACACCTGGATTGCTCCACATTTGGCAACAACTGATTTTAATTAGTGGTTCTCTCAAAGGTAGCTATCCTGGATAAGCCATGATGTCCTTGAGGCAGTCTCTATAGAGCGAACCAAAGGCATATCACTTAAGGGCATATGTAAGTTCAATTTTGTGAGGGACAGATTTGACCCTGAGCTCTAGCTTTAGGGCAAGTCAATGTATTCTGGGCTCTATTGCAAGCATGCCTCTGACGTAGATGTTCTCATCTACTTCAGGGAAGTCAATTGGGGAGTAGCCCTGCATTCTCGATCCGTAGGATGTTGAACTGACGGCTTTTGCTAAGTAGATTTACAGTGACAGCTCTATTGTTGATCCCATTTTTGCTTTCAGACTGTTCATTGCAGCAATAGTTATTTTGCTGGAAATACATGTTTTGGAGAACTGCTCCAACCACTGAAAATTAGCTCTAACCCTTTGATAAATAAATGTTAGTGATTTGAGTTGGTTGGCAACCTTTGAAATTCAGCTTCCCAAAACAAAGATTCCAAACTCTGGGCTAACATCAAAAAAGAGATTCCAAAACCATTATATTATACAGTCTTCAGTTGCTCTAACAGCCAGAAAATACTTCTATAACATCACCCCTTAACTCTTCTATCTATTGTCAAAGATCTCTCCTCATTTTCCCTATGAGCAGTCAACTTGCTAACTTCTCACAACCTAACTCCATCATACACTGCCAGAGGAGACACTGTATGATTTGATCTCTGTGGCAGGCAAAAACTAAAGACTTGGCTTGTAATGCCTTAGTAAAGGTGTAGTGTTGTGAGCTAATGCCTTTAATTTCATGTTGCATAGCTATGTAACAGATATTTTGACACAAATCGATGATCTGAGATTTCAGATACGTACACAATACTTGCAAGGTGACTGGAGGTGAGACCCTGCTTCCCTCGTTGCTCTGTGCTTCACATGAATATGAGCCGACATCTTCACTTGTTACATCCTGGAGCACTAAAGATGATGCGCTGCCCTCCAGAAGCCATTTTGAGTTCCGATACCAAACGTAATGGGTCACTAGATGTGCGGTTGTAGTGACATCACAGGTTAGGGTAACGGTCTCACCCTCCTGTACGCTTGCACCTCGGTTTATTAAAACTCTTGCCCCTGAGGAGGAAGTCAAGAGATTGTCACTGATTGAATATACAAAAACACAAGTTTCTTGGTACCTAGACAAAAGATAAACATTTTAGGAATGATAAGTAAATGTTTGCTTAGGCTAGACATTCTCTACTCTTGGCACTTACCTTAAATTACAGGCAGTAGGCCTGGTCTCCCGTGGCACGCTCCACACACTGCCATCCCTTCAATATCTGGCTGAACAGACTAAGGGCTAGATTTATCAACACTCTGTGTCTTCCTTGCAGCTCGTAAAGGGGTGCAAGGGAGATGCAAAACCTAAATGAGATTCATCAAGCCACGCAGGGCCACTTTGCGTGTCCATGCATGGCTTGACAAATCTAGAGTAAAGCAAGGCAGTGCAAATCGCTGCCTTGTGTTACTTTGCAGCAGGGAGGTGTTGCACGGGTGGAGTGTGGGTTATTCTCACACATCCACACATGGATTCTGACACATTCCCAGATTTACCAACACGGGTAGACCTGGTAATGCATCAGAATTGTACATCTCCCCACCAGAGGCGCAACAAGGAGAAATATCTTTATTTCTCCTCATTGATTCATCTTTCTAAGTGCCCTGCATCCTGAAGCACACATAGAAAGGTGGAAATTCTTCTAAGGATTGTCTTTGCGTAGGAAGATGCCTCTTCCTGCAAAAAAACAATCATGCCTACAACGCACGCACCCTTGCACCATTGTACAAAGTTACCTGCGTTAGAACTAGGCAGCCAAAAGCGCACTAGCACTAGGAAAGAACAGGGATGCGTCCTATGGTGGTAAATACAGCACAATCCTGCACTTTCATGCAGCGCAGCAAGGTGGCTTGGTGCATTGTATGATTTTTTTTATAAATGTGGGGCCTCAGTACTTATGAAGTTACTTCCAGAGTAGAGTAAATCTTAGGGCCTGATTAAAATCTTGGTGGGAGTCACCATGCAACACCCATGGATTTTGATGCTTTCCCAGATTTGCAAACCCATGTAAACTTGGGGATGCTTCAAAACCTTACACCTCCCCATATGAGGCTTAAGGAGGAGCAATAACTTTATTTCTTCTTGTTTTTCCTCTTTGCATGTGCACTGCTTTCTGTAGGTCACATAGAAAGGGGAAAACGCCTCTCAGGATTGTTTTTGTGGAGAAAGGTGCCCCTTCCTGCACAAAAACAATCCTGCTGACAACACAGGCACCCTTACACCATGATGCAAGTGTGCCTACATTATTGCTAGGCTGCCGAAAGGCACCAGCGCAGGGGGAAAGGACAGGAATGCACCATACTGGATAAATACGGTGCATTCCTGCCCTTTCACTTTGGCATAGGGCAGTGCAGAATTGCTGCACTGCCCTACTGCCCTACGCCAAATCCCCATAAATGAGGGCGCAAGTTGGGTTGGTACTGGGGCACTCGTAATGGGACCCTTAGTAGGCCTTGGTAGTCTTCAATGAAAAATGTTTATATTTTGTCTTTGATGTCTGGATCACATTCATCAATTTGGATGGCTATATCTCTCTAACAATATTGATACCTCAAGTTCCTTCTCTTTAAAACAACTGTTACTATACTTAAATAAGCTTTCTTATTTTTATTGGGTTTTCTACACTTTTGGAGTTTAGACACAAATTGTTTCTTTCTCCTTTCCATTTTATAGTCATAGGCATCCTCCATATTTTTTTTCCAACACCTGCTGGCTCTAATGTGAGTAAGGTGTGCTAAGAGGCACTGGAGAACTTTTGAAAAGCTGTGATATATTGAGAGTGAAAAATAAAACAAATAAAGGGTGAAAAGCTTGAATTACTCTCTGCCATTGGCAGTTACTCTTAGCAGCATTCTAGTTTATCATTTTTTGCTCATTGTGCCACTACAAAAAGGGACCAAATATATGCAAATCAGACTTGGTCATGCTCCAAAGGGAAGAAACCAATTGGAACTGTCAGGTTATGTCCTGTCTGATCAAGAACACAAGCAATCCAGACCAGTTTCAGCCTTATTGTGCCTAATCAGTGAGAAGCCACTTGAATGTCTTTATTCTCTCATGGTCTCAATCAGTGCTTAATTTGTGCTTTTTCTTTCCGGTGCAGAGCACCAGCACTTATATTTGAGAGCTGGCACTTATTTTTCTGCCTCAAGCATTTACTGTGAGAAAAAGACACATATGAGAAAGAGGGAGGAAGAGAAAAACGAAAAAGCTTCACAAAGGGAGAAAGAAGAAAGCTGTAAGGTGAGCTGAAGGGGCATGGAGTGGCTGTAAATGGATTAAAGAGGCCGAGATGGCTTCAGGATTACGCCGCCTCGGTATTCTCTGCTCCCACATTTAATTGCAGCAGCTGCATGTTTTAGAAGAGGGCTTTGGGCACCGGCACATTTTTATTTACAAATTAAGCACTGGTCAATGGTCATGAAGAGGGTGGCAGGAAAAGGCAGTGAAGTGGACTTTAAGAGCCTTGTAGCTTGTTTTCTTACCACCTTTGCTACCCCTCAATGGCCATGAAGGGACCAAAGTGGGCTTTAAGAGTCTTGTACCTTGTTTACTTACTGTAGTTTACCGTCCACCCCATGCCTGCACCCTTGAGGAGATGAGGGTGGGACCTCCCTTAAATTGTCCAAGGTTGGTGATGATATTTCCATTTGGGTGAGGAAAGGACTAACAAACCTTGTGAATACCCACAACCTCACAAATACATTGAATTTTCATTCAGACATATTTTAGACGCTTATGATTGTGAGTACTCCAGGGGACAGTTGGACAGTGAGGAACCTCAATGTATAACAGGACTTAAACATTTTCTCTTGGGTTGTCTGGTGCTTAAAAATGCTTTTAGAGCTGCTTCCCCTAAAGCCGTGCTTATTGCCGCTCACCCCTATCGTCTCCATTTGGGTCTTGTTTCACTTCACCCTCTTTCTTCCCATTGTCCATTACTTTTGAAAGTTGTTGCCGCTGAGGCTCAACCGAGTGGGGTGATTTGTGTGGAGTATTGATACAAGTTGTTCCTTTTCCCTACTTCTTAAATGCATATTAATGGTTATTTGCTGTGCTGAACCCCAGGGGTCCGCCGGTGTTTGGCAGTTTCCCATCACGTGTTGTTTGTCGGCCGCCACACTCCTGCACTATTGTGTTGCAAGCCTGCATCGTTGTCACTGAGCTCTCCTCCTAGGGGTAGGTTGCGCGTGAGGCAGGGCAGTTGGTGTGGATCCTGCTGGCATGCATGTCTGTGCATTGGTCTTTTAGAGTTGGGCCAACCCAATAAAGCCAGCAGATACTGAGTAGAGTGAACTAGCTGTGTAGTCATTTTCTGCTCTCACGAAGAACATACATTACAGCAGTGCTTTGTTAAGCCAACGTTTAGCGTCTCCTAGGTAAAATGTTTTCAACAGAGGATCCACAAATTCTGATGAGCAGGAAAGAACCTCTTTGTAAATTTATTAGATATCTACAGTCACTTGCAAAGGTTTACTAAGGACTTGTCCTGTTTGACTTTCAAATTTCCTAATAGTACTATCATCATAATATGGGATTTTAACCTCTGTCTTAATCCAAAAAGAAACCACCGAAAACAACTATATTTATCAACAGAGTTTAATCACCTACATTCCTGGCCGTGTCAGTTCAAAATCTGCATAGGAAATGGTTTGTTTGAATGGTCGCTTCACCTCTGCTATACTGGAAGCCCAAGCACTGAGGTTTTTTTTCAACACAAACTCTATTGCAGTTTATTGATAATTGACAGGTACATTTCACAGTCAATGTGAATCTAGACTTTTGACATTATACCACAAGGTATTGCAATTCTGTCATCTTAAGATGTTCAGTGTAATTCACAGTATGTGCACTGGTTACCTGCAGTTTCAAACAATCTCTCCCCTCCCCCTTTCTAACTAGACGTCGTCACCTCATAGGTGATTTATAAGTGGAGGGCAATGTATATAGAGAATAATGGGCCAATGTGTGGACCGTGGCTGAGGAGTGCATAGTGTCTCTGTTGCTACTATATGGTCTGACATAGGGTCTAGATTGCATCCCCATTTACTTTTGGGCAAAGATGCCCTATAGATTATATAGGGATACAGGCTTGATATGTAGATCACCTGTCTAATTTCCACATTTTTCACGCAGGTATGAGAAAAAACAAAACCCTTGATAATCGATCTCTGAAGGTGTTAGACCACTCAAATGGATTAAAATCAATTGCAAAATGTATCATGCCTTCAGAATAATTTGCTGTCTGATAATTCAGCTGATCCGTTAAGTGCCTGCCCCTGTTACATGCTCTTTTATGTATGTAGGTATTGTTCAAAGAATCAGCAATCTCTTAAGTTGTGATTTTATTTGTCACTCTTATGATAGGAAAGACCCCTTGAACTTCTCATTCAGTTCATTCTTTGCAAAGTTCACAACGCATCTCTAATACCTGCATTTCAGCCTATTCGAGTCATTCCTCACTTTATCCCTCATGTAAAGTATTCTCCTGCTTATATGTTATAAATTACTTATTTATAAATATGTGATCTATGGGCCAGGTTCAAAACATATGTATTATATGTGCAAATATGTTCTGGTACAAATGTGAAATTTGCACGTGTTCAATCTATGAAAGAAAAATATTACAAAATACACAAAGATTACTTACACTGTATACTGGTACCTCGCAGTGTGCGTTTGTGAGTGTCTGTGTGTAAATTTCACATATTCAGGGGGGAAAGACGTGGGCAGAAAAGAATCTTAGAACTGCAAAATCAACTCATTTATATCTTACAGGGTCCACGCCTACATTCACGCCAAACCACTGTTCCACAACACCCCTTCACCACTATCCTTCACTTTGGTCATATTGTTGGTAAATGACGTACTAAGGTCATTCGCTTGTGTTTCTTTTCGTCACAGATTTTATACATTGTATCACAACCACTGACGTCAGGCACTGAATTGCACAGTAGTAGATCAGTCAGTAAAGAATGCAACACTCACCCTCAACAGCGAAGTAGGCAGAGGCCGTGGTGGTACCATACGCATTGGTGGCTGAGCAAGTATAGGTTCCTTCATCTTCAGTCATGACATTCCGGATCTCTAACCTCAAGAAGTTCTGAGAGTATGAAACAGCCAACCGCTGTGAAGAATCCTCCTGGAGTGACGTGTTCGCCCACGGCGCGTCGTCCTTGAGCAGGCGCAGTACTGATGGAGGGTTGCTACTGACAGCACATTGAAGAATGGCCAGCTTTCCATGGGAGGTCTCCAGGAAGGATCTTATCCATGCATTCCTTGGGGGATCTAAATACATGATACAGGTTAATGAAGGGTGTGATGTGGGTAATATTGGGGCAATGGAATCTACTTTGATTTAGTTCAACTTCTTCTTACTGCTTCGAGACAGAACCCACTTAGTTTTATATCAACTGAAGAAGATCCATACTGAAAAGTAATTGTAATGCTTTTTATAAAAGGTGCAATAGATGTATCGCTAAGATAAAAAACGACCCATGTGCGCTCCTATCCACAGCCACATGCTAAAATAAAGGAAAATACAGAAAGTAAAAACACAAAAAGCTGCTGTATTAGTTGTTTTTAGAACCCAACATGTCATGCTACAGCTGCAAAACCACAAAGTAGCACTTTACCAACTGATCTGCTGTGAACATTTGGGTAATATCATTAGGAAAGCAGAAAAAATACAAAAAAGTTGAAGAGAAGGACACAATCTTATTCCATTATTTTAATAACTGGAAAAAACAAAGGAAGGGTGCAGGTAGGTGCAGAAAGCTATTGGGGGGAGAGGTATCTTTTTATAACAAACAAATATTGGCAAATCCAATAGGCCTTCGGTTTAAAAGGCTGAGCTACAGTCTTTGAGAAGGCCTGCTGGCACAACTCAGGGGTTGGAAGTATAAAGTAATCGCTGGATGCACATATAGGGAAATATTGAGAACTTAAGGCAGCAGTAACTCTGTAAACATTGCAATGTGGGAGAGAATATAGGATAAGTATTACAAACACTGAAAGAAGATTCTGCAAATGCTGGAGCACAGGTTTTCTGATATTCATCCTTAAAGTCTTGCTCACACTATTACTTACAAAAAACAAAGTGTAATTTCTTTTGTATGCCCTTGCTTCAGAGTGGCAGAGAATGGATGATGCTTCAGAGATAGTGGAAGTGTATGGCATGCATTCAGTGGCTGGAGGGTGAAGACCTGGACAAAGACGTAAGGATAAGAGAGACAGCACCTACTTTTAAAACTCTATGAAGACTTTGTTAGCGAATGGCTGTTGTTAGTTCGTCTTGAGCACTGCCATTTGGTTGACAGTAGGGGTATTACAGGTAATACAGTGATAGAGAACTAAATACCCTTTTTTGGGGGTGGTAACTGAGAGGAAAAGGCTTGGGCTCTGGTGTATGATTAATGAGGTTGATTATCAAACAACAACCTATTTTTTTACTCACCTAGAAAATGTATGCACCTTTACCATAAACATAAGCTAGGACCGTTCAGCTTTTTTGATGGCGCTATTGGAAAAAAGTCATTGGATGCAAATGCCCCAAAATAAAAGAGGGAATACTCACAAAATAACTTTCTAAATATGTATTTTTAAAATCTACAGCATCAAAAAACAAACCTGATGAGGAATAATAAATAAAACAGACATAAAAAAGTTAATTTTACCAATGTAAAATGAATAAGAAAATTAGAGCAGACTTGATTGTCTGTAGCTACATCCCAGAGATCAAAGATCCAACAAGGGAAACTCTCTGGGAATCCTCAATACATTCAATGTGGTGCTGTGGAGGGAACTAAGGAATAAACTTACCATTAGAAGATGATACATGTTCACAAACAACATCACACTCAAAAGGGGTGTAGTGGGAGTAGGACGTAGGAGGAGGGTGTACCTGCTATGAAGAGACCCATAGACAACACCCCAGCTTGCACATAGATCAAAAGGTTGTCCACTCAACCAAAGGAAAGATGCCAACATGGGGCTAGGGAGTTGAGTATGCAACTAAGGTTTCAATACAGAAAAGATCTTTATTCAAATAGAGAGAAGATTCACACTGACACTAAGGGGTAAGCCATTCACAAAGGCATTCTCATGCACCTAGCGTGGATTTGTAATTGCTCTGTCACAGACTTATCTGAAGGAAAGCAAAGGTGTTACCCACTGACTTCCAACTCTAGGACACAGACAGCAGGGTCATACCCACTAAACTCAGACAAAGAAAGCCTTTGTCCTAATGGCATATCAGCCACTGGTCCCACCAACCAGGTGTTTCTATTTACATACTACATTCTGTCCCATGACCTTTCAATCTATTGTTGATCCTACCACTACTAGGGATAAGGCGAGTATGCACTTACTTTCCCTTCTTTAATTCAAGCATGATAATGATCTTAGTTGGCTCTACACATCCTGGACCTTGAACTGCAAAGTTTTGAGAAACTTACAGAGTATGTTTAGCGAAACCGAAGAGGAAGATTTGCTTCCCTTGAGGGTCTGCACCTTGCAGTAATAAGAACCAGAGTCATCACTGGCCACACTTTTGAGCCTCAGCGTCTTGTCCGTGCCTTGCTTGTACCAATTCCCATTTTTGTACCATGTGTAGGCAGGCACTCCTGGGGCATTGCTTGAAACAGAACAAGTCAGGGTTACTGTGTTTCCTTCCAGTACTTCAGTGGATGGATCCACGACAATTCTGGCACCTAAAATAGAAGGAAGAGTTTAAGATATGGGTTTAAACGTATTTTATGGCATGTGCTGTAGCAGGAGCATGTGAGATAAATCAGTCAATGTGAGTGGCTGTATGTGTGCCAGAGCAGATCTATAAAGTTTAAATTCTCAGTGATCAAACAGTGAGGACAATTACAGAATAGATATCACATCATGATTTTTTCCCTCACTACGAACCGAGAGGTGAAAAGCATGCCATTGTTGATGTGCATCAATAGAGAATCACATGTGTGTATGCCCCCCCCCATTTCACCCCTGAGCAGTCCCCACAGATCACTCCTACAGCAATATGGGAGGTGACAAACCAGGTCCTGACATCCTCCTTCAGCTACATTAGAGGTTTCCCATTAAATATATTTGTAAAATAAACAGCCTCTTAAGATCTACACTTGCTGTAGTCTGGGGCCTCCCTCACTAAACTCTCAGCTTATAATCTCTCATCCTCTAAAACAGCAGGAGTCTAATTGAGTCCACACAGTTATTGAGACTGACAGAGATACCAACTGTGGCAAATGTACTCTGCTTTTTGCAAGCCTCCTGCATCCTTACTCCTGCAACTAGCAGTGGTGGATTCAAAGTACTTTCACCGATAACCTTGGACATGGCAGAAAGGATAGTAGAGATAGGTGATGGCCGGGGCATTTCTTATTTTTCAATGAAAGAGAGAGGAAAAGCCAATGAGCACTGCTTTGAGGGCACAGCGATGTGTGCTAGACTTCAGTAGGGGCATCATTCCTAAAGAGAGTGAGAGTGATGGCAGTAATTGTAGCCAGTGGACTGTTTTGCACGTTTCCGGGCACTCACCATTAGGAAGCCCAGGAAGGGAGTTCAGACATTGCATCTTTGTTGAGAGAGCTCGTAGACAGAATATGGCCTGTGTTTTACAGATAGACAATTAAGAAGTTGTAGAGGTTGCCCAGGATTGCCATGTAACAGATGTAGTTAGGATTACCTGACTGCACGCAGCCCAGACAACATCATCATCACCTTGTGTGCCCTGAGCTAGCCTGAGAGCTATCAAGATACTGAGTTGATAGAAAAGGAAGAATCATCTGCTTCCTGTCTGCTAAAACCAAGCAAGGAAGTGAGAGACAGCACTTCACGAGGGATAATACCCCACTATATGAGATTCTACAGAGGACCCTAAACCCACAAATTGACAGGTTGACAGTAGCACTCTAGACCAAGGGGCCCACCATGGGGAAACAGCGAATACACAGGTCATAGGAGGAGACCCAACTGCCTCTTGTAAAATACTACACCAGGAGCTGTCTTGACTCCGTGAACCCCCACTATAGTGCCATATGCAAAAGCAACAAGAACTCTCAACACCCAGTGTGGACTACCAATACCTGCACATGAAGGTGGGAACATAAATAAATGCACCTTGTTTGGGATATATCAGAGAATATGCCAGTGCAATGGTTAGTCCACAGTGAGAGGCCTTTGAGCTGAATGTTGAGCAGAACCCGTCATGATTTTTGTGCTGGCAGTCGAACCACTAGTTGTACTGGTCAGACAGGACCCATTGGTTAGGGGGAAGCAATGGAATGATGCACAGGAAAAATGCACACCTCTCTGTGCAGATGGTGTGCTGCTTTACGTGGCAGACCCTAAAGTAACGGTATCTCCAGGTTATGCAGAAACTGAGAAACCTTGGTAAATACTCCGGCTACAGGATAAACTGTGGCAAGTCTTTAATCTACCGACTTACAGGGGTGGGAAGATACCAAAAATACTGACTGAGTGAACAATGCTCATTGTGGAGGAAAAATTCAGACATCTGGGCAGATGCATAACCAGGATGCCTGAGGTGTTCCTTGAATGAAAACTATATTCACTCCTCAACCAATTTACACGGAACGTTCATGATTGGTGAGCTCTGCCACTCTCGCTTCTGGGCAGGGTAGGCATGCTTAAAATGATGTCTTTACCCAGATTAATTTATGGACCTCATAACACATCTTTTTGGGTTCCTCCAAACTTCCTAAAAAAACATAGCAGTTAAATTGAGGTTATTGCTGTTGATACCCCCCCCCAAGTAGGCCTGAGTAAACTGATATGAGGATTGTATGTTGGGGTAATAGCTTTGCCGGATATACAGAAATACTACTTGGCATCCCAATTGGCAATGATCAGTTACTGGGTCTACTCCCCACAAGCTGAACCGGTGATACAAATGGACAGATACATGATGAGCGGTCGAGGCCATCTTGCAGTGCTATATAGAAGGGTGCTCCCTTGTTATTTACCCATTCAGTTGGAGGGTGAAACTTACTGAAAAAACACTGTTATTAGACAGTGATATCTGCAGTTGAGGCATTGAAAGGATTTGCTAAGTGGGACCTGATAGGCATCTCTAAACTAGGTGATCTATGGACAAAGGGGGGGTACGATTCCCTTAAAGACTCTTAAAATAGATCACCAATTAGAAGAGACTGAATCATGCTGATGGAGAAACAGCAAGTCCTCAGAAGACTTTGAGGCCTTCAAAGTTGCCATCAAATCTCACCACCACCTCATCAGAGCCATCAAGAAAGCCACCCTGCAGGACCGTATCAGCGCCACCGCTCACAACATCAAAGAGATCTTCGAAGTGGTCAAAGAGTTCACCAAACCCCAATCGGAAAAGGCAAACATCCCTCCATCTCAAGATCTCTGCAACAGACTAGCCAACGTCTTCCACCAAAAAATCAAAGACATATATGACAGCTTTGGACCCAAAGACCCTCCGAGCCCCCCACAACCCCCAGCTCTGACCCTCCGAACCATCACAGATCCTGCACCCCTGGACCACCCTCACCATGGGTGAGACCTGCTCCCTCATGAGCAGCATCCACTCCGGAGCCCCCACAGACCCCTGTCCTCACCACATTTTTAATAAAGCCAACACCTCCGTCGCACCCGAGCTCTGCCACACCCTCAACAGAGGACTGGAAGCATGCTGAGATCTGCCCGCTCCTGAACAAACCCACAGCCGACTACCTGGACCTTACAAACTACCCCACCATCTCTCTTCTGCCTTTCCCAGCCAAGGTCATTGAAAAGGCCATCAACACAGCTCCATTAGCACATTGAGGACAACAAGATCCTGGACATCTCCCAATCAGGTTTTAGGAGCAACCACAGCACGAAGACCGCCCTCCTCGCCACCACAGATGACATCCGCTTGGTCCTCGATTGCTGCCATACAGCAGCCCTCATCCTACTGGATCTATCGGCTGTCTTCGACACGGTTTCACACCACACCCTCTACTCCAGACTCCTGGCAGCTGGCATCCACAGGAAGTCCCTACAATGGATACGCTCCTTCCTGTCTGGCAGAACACAAAGAGTCAGACTCCCACCTTACCTCTCAGAACTTACGGAGATCAGCTGCGGAGTTCCACAGGGCTCCTCCCTGAGTCCCACACTCTTGCCTACGCCGATGACACCCAGGTGATCATCTCACTGACTGAAAACCCCACAGCTGCCAAGGAGAATTTCCTCAACGGGATGGAAGCCGTCGCCGCCTGGATGAAGGACAGCTGCCTCAAGCGCAACTCTGACAAGCCCGAGATCCTCATCCTGGAACCTCCACATCAGCCTGGGATGACTTCTGGAGACCTGCCACCCTCGGCACTGCCCCACCCCAACAAACCTTGGCTTCATCCTGGATTCATCTCTCACCAGGAACCACCAAGTCAACTCAGTCGCATCCTTCTGTTTTCACAAACTCCGACTTCTCTGGAAAATCTACAAATGCATCCCAAAGAATTAAGCCCTGGTTACCAGCAGATTCGACTATGGCAACGGCCTCCACGCCAGCACCACCTAGAAGAACCTGAAGGAACTATAGCACATCCAAAACGCCTCCGCCAGACCTATCCTGGATATTCCCTGCTGCAAACACATCACCAATCACCTAAGGACCTCCACTGGCTTCCTGTCGAGGACATAATCAACTTCAAACTCCTCTTCTACGCATATAGGGCCCTCCACAGCCTAAGACCCACCTACCTCAACCACCGCCTCACCTTCTACTACCCCACCAGACCTCTCCGCTGTGTTCAACAGGTACTTGCCACAGTATCCCCCATACAGAAGACCTCAGCTGGAGGAAAATCCTTTGCCCACCTTGCAGCAAAGATCAGTCACCATTGTTACTTCAATTCAGGAAGGACCTTAAAATCTGGTTCTTCAACTCAAGCACAGCGGACATACCCTCTCAGCGCCTTGAGACCCTTCTGGGTGAATAGTTGCACTCTATAAACCCTGATTTGACTTAACATCAGCAGATTAGGCACTGTCTGGAATCCCATATCAAAAAAGGCACAGAGCTAGAGGAATCCTCACCTTCAGAAGAGGTCGTGCTCCCAGACCCCTTGACTGAGGAAGTCTTATATTTTCTACACAAGCAAATCATGAACGATTCCCCTAACCTTCACAGATCCTTAAAGTGATCTTGGAGGGGAAATTTTAGGGATTAAAGGAGAAGGAGTGGGAAAGAATGCTGGAAACACCATAGGTCATAGCAATATTCGACTCACAAAGTCTGTATTTTCCATCTGTCCTATTACTCTAGAGTAAGCCTCTATAGGATGGGGAGGTGTGAATCAGAAATGTGCATGAGGGGGTGTGGACAGATAGGCTCTTCATTTCACATCCTCTAGGCATGTCCATGGATACAAGGCTATTGGAGAAAGATTACAGAATGTATGGTCTAAGTAACATGAATTAAATTATTTGGTGTTCTAGAATGGACCCACAAGATCATGTTTCTTGGGTAGTGTGAGGCTCACATGCTAGCTTGTCTGCTTGTGAGCACAATAAGTGGCAGTTGGGCTTATGGCTTAGGGGGCATTGAGAGAGTCAGCGTTTGAATTGCTCTCCCCAGGGTTAATTGCTGCTAAATATTAAAGGTGTCATTCCTTCTTACTGGTCTCTCTGAATCTCCCCATTTCAACAATTTGGTGACAATCAAAACGGCCCTGGTGTCCTGGACCAACATTTCTCTTCTCACCACAGTGTCCCAACCTCTTTTATACAGATTGGTTTGTGATTCAGCTCTTCTAGGTGGTTTTGAAAAGGACCACAAAAAACATAACAACTTTGATAGTTCTATGTGTATGGCTATGAACGTCATTCAGGACCTATTTTTAGGTTGAGCTTTCAAGACATGTTGTATATACTTTGTGGGATTCAAGTCCATACATTGCTTTTCATTTGTCTATGTCAGTGTCCTTTAAAAATCCTTGCTTACTAGTGGTCAATCCTTCCTCTTTGTCCCTCCTTTTTGACTTTTGTTTCCTCCCACAGAGCACCAGCTGACTACTGTATCCGTACGTTTGGCTGTTTATCTGTTGTTTTGTGGGACTCATTCTTTCTTTGATTCATGCTCCTGTTACTGTTTGCCTGTGTTCAGCTTCAGTGTCCGTAGCTGCTTGCATTTTATTGTTGCATTCATCGCAACCACCTCCTCCTTTATTGCTGCGTGCCACCCCACTGACACCTGTGTTTCTGTTTGTTTACTTTGAATTTACTTTGTAATGCTGTTCTGCAACATTTCTGTTGAGCATATGAGGAACTTCAGCCATTTCCTCTATCCCTTGTGCCTCATATAGCAATTGATTTTGGTGATGAAGCTTGTAAATTTTGTTGATAAATCTTGAAGGAACAAACTTCAAATGAACAAAAAACAGAAAGAAATTGAAGGATGGCTTTGAGGCTCCCAGCCTATGTCACGGCTGGCCAGAGCGCTATTGACACGCATCTTGAGTGGTGCCGGCATGTTGCCATTTGCTTGTGGTGTAGAAAAGAGTGATCGAAGGGTGCTAGCGCATGCTTGAAAAGAACAAAAAGAAATGGTCAGCGCTGACATGAAGCTCCGAGCCTGCATCGCGGCTGGCGAGAGGGCTTTCTAAACAATATACACGAATAGTGGGTAGTAGTGGCAAAACGGGGTGCAATTCCCAAAAATGGTATATGTACAGTCAATGATATATTGTATAAAAGGAGAGCTATGGTGCAATGCGGTGAAATAAGCTCCACTGCCCCGGAGCGTAATGTGGTGTTCAGAAGAAACACCAGACAAGGTTTGTCCCAGATACTGCAGCACTCATGAGAGTTCATAGAAAAACGAGTCCTCCAGTTAGGTTTAGTTGTAGTAGGTTCTTTTCTTGAAAGACATGGACATCAAATCCATCGGATGGTCGTCATTCCATAATCATAATCATCATAGTCCTAAGGTGCGTTTCGTAACATAGGCACAGCCAACACATGTTTCGTCACAACATGTGACTTTTTCAAGGCTCTAGGATTATAAATGGTATAAAGAATGCCAGGAAGAATCATGATAGGCACTGGTATGTCTGACGAATGTGTGTGGTCACTCAACTTCTAGTAGGATAACCGAGATTATGTAGAGACCATGGTAAGCCTCATATCTTGGGAAAAGTGAGCCTGCTGTCAGTACGCTTTCTAAACAAGTCTTGAGCAGCACTGGTGGATTGCCGTATGTTTGCGATGTAGAAAGGAGTGAGATGCTCTTGCCCACCTTGTGGTAGTGCTATTTTGTCACAGGTTATGTTGGAAGGGTCTGAGGTGGCTGCAAGCGGTGAGTGAGGGACCATGTTGGGAAGGAGAAATAATTTATTCAGGGGTGGATTGTCTAGGGGGAAATGTTATTGTGTGTCTGTGTGGTGAAGTAAAAGAAGACTTTGTGGTTTCCCTAGGAACCAGCACACAGTGCATGCCTTAGCCGTGTGTAGGCCACAGGAAGGATCCCAAATGCTGTGACACCATGGGTTGGGGGGAGGGTCTGTTTCTCATCTGGACTCCACTGCATGTACTTGGCTGCCGCTGGCGGTGTCTGCCACATCACACTTTATCTATGTGGGTCTATTATTATTAGTTCTTCTACCTCCCCCGTTGCTCCCCCAGTCCTTCTTGCATTATTTACCTACACTTGGCTTTCTGACACCACGAACATCGATCCCTCAAATGATGTCTCTGCGTAATCTCTTCCCCCATGAACCTGCCTGCATTTTTCTCTCTCCGTAGAATGAACTTTCCTCACTCTCACATACCTTCCTTGCTGATTTTCTCATTCTTGCTTCTCCAGTATTCCTCCTCTCCCACATCTACTATGCTCCCTCACTTCTTCACCCCTAGTCAGTCATGTACTGCATGCTCCAGATATGTATTCAAGTCAGAACATGATCAGGGAAATCATGTGTGAATGAGTTCCAGCAATAATTGTTCTATGGTAACATTAACAATATAGGGATTCTAAGAAAGCCCCTAACTCTATTTTGTCCATGACTTAATGTTCACGCTGAGGTGGAAGAATAAACTCTGTACAAGTAGAAGTGCACCAGGAGGCTTTTCTCTGTGTTCTTGGGTATTTGTTGCTTGCTTCCGATGTTTGTCTACGCAGACGAGTTGAGCAGAGGTTGCAGAGCAGCTGGATGCCTGCTTGTGTGCCAGTGGGCAGGCTAACAGCCTCGATTTGGAAATCAGAGAGGTTGCATGCCTAACTCCTACACTGGCTTTGCTGCTCTCTGTGATCACATCTGACCACTTGGAAAACCCACTCTAATTTACTCATGTTTTAAACTCTTTTTTGACCTCTTCATTTAATCTGTATAGTGCAGCATAATGTAGTCTGTGACAGGTTCAAGTGGTTTGTCTGTCTGGTGCAGCCTTAGTAAGAACACAGAGAGAGAGAGGCTTGCAGCCAGCTCATTGCTATCACTGGTAATCACACACATTTGCCTGCTTCCTTTTCAGTGGCTTGCCTTGTCTGTCCCTCCCTTGGAGCATCAGAATTTACTTCTGTCCTTCCACTACTCACTTTAAAGGAACTACTTTTCTCCTCTGTCTTAAGTACTAGAAAATTATGTGTCTGCTGCTTATTTTACTCTTCTTCAGCTGCGCTGAGTCAATAAAAACTATTAACAAAACTAATAGGGTATCAAATGCGAGACCCATTTGCATTGCCAATGCTTGTTCTTTATTTGTTTTTAGATTTGTGCTACATTGGTGATGCACACACATCCTTAAATTCTTCTCAGTACTTTTCATTAGATATGGTCACTTCTTTTAGACCACTATAATGTGCACACCATTCATTTTATTGCATTAGACTGCAATTAGTTGTTGCAATGATTTCTTTAATGCTTAAATTCATCAGAGTCTATAACATTATTTACAGAGTTTTAATTGCATAGTTTTACTTATATAAGGCCACAGTTTTGCCTACCTAATGCAATCCTTACACCTTTCACCTCATTTCATGGAACTTCCTGGCGAACCACCTCTCTGGTGAAGATTGGTAGAGATTATTTAATATTTATCTTGGAGCTATTGATAACACGCGTTTTAGAGCTGAAAGGAAAAAGTTCATCGTAGAACACTACATGGGCAGAGAAAGGCATCACATTTTTTAGCATTTGCCAGATTGTGTGCCTTTAGAAGCCGAAGAATTGGATGAGTTTCAGGAGGATGTACAGTAACTGGAGAAACTTTTTTGACACACAAAAAGTATTATTGTCAGACACATTAATTTTTTCTCTACAGAGCAGAAACCAGAAACATTCACTCTGCGAGTTTGAACATTTCACTGATCAACTCATCAGAGACCAACTAGTAGTTAAATGTTACAATAAGGCTATTGAGGAAAAGCTGCTTTCTTTCAAAGAAGTTTCGCTTGCGGTGCCTGTTGGTCCTGCTTCTATGGTCGAATCCTTTCAGGCTGAAGTGCAAATTATAGGAAAGAATTCAGGTGAATTGTTTGTCAATGTTAAAAGCAAAGTTCAATCTTCCAAGTTGGCACATGTATCATCAAAACCTGAAGAAGAACTTGGTTCAAGCAACACATTTTGTGCATGTTTTAGATGTGGTTCCCCTCAACATGCTGCAAATTTCAAGTTCTTAAGAAAGTGTGTAGCCAGTAGGATGAACTTGGACCTTATTCTAAAGTATGCATGAAGAAGATGCTTCAAGTAAATGAAATTAATGAATCTTCTGACGAATAGGAGTTACATCATAGTCTTAAAGATCTTGTTCTGAACATCGATTTGTCTAATTTACAAGTATGTGAGAATCCCATCACTGACATTGACTGGGACATTAGGTGGTCACATTTTGTAACAGATTCAGGAGCTAGAGTCACCATTATCCACATGACTTCTTTCAGAAGTTTTTAAATGATGTACTTCTTGAAGAACCTGATATTAGGACTGAATCATTTCAAGGATCTAAAATTGATGTTAATGTCTATTTCATCACTTCTATTTCTTTTCAAAGCAAAGTTTACATCACTTTTAAAGGAAAAATACTTTGGGATGGGTTCATCAGGCTTTGCTTGATAATGTTTTGTTAGCTGGAAAAAACAACTGTGTTGCTACTATTAACACTGTACATAATGTATGCGCTAAAGGT